>NC_081251.1:44881986-45518049 GCF_030490865.1 Poecile atricapillus | reverse complement strand
GTGAAATGGGCTCACCCTGAAGTGCTTGGTATGGGTGAGGAGAAGGGAAGAGAGGCTTTGCACTTGTGTTACTCCTGGGAAACTTCCCACGCTCCTGTCTGTGTGACTTGGCTAGCGCTGACCCTTTGGTGACAACCACTGTACCCAGACCACAGAGCAAGCACAACTCCACGGCACATGCCCTGTGCATCCATGCCTCCTGACCTTCCCCTCTGCTACCTTCTCCAGAGGCAGAAGCTTCAGAGAAGACACCCAAAGGTAGCTGCCTTCCTCAGCAAGAGTCTTAGATCCAGCTCTGAAAGCCACTATCATTTTATCACTGCTCAGGCAGAGTAGAATTTTCACTTGAATTGTGGCTTTTCCATGGGAGTCTGCTAGGCTGAGTGACAGCGCATAGCAAAAACTTCTGTATAAATGACACAGCCTCGCCATAAATTTTGACTAACAGATGCACACTGAGGTTGATAGCACAATTTGATATTGCAAATATGACTCTTCAGAGAAGTGTGAATGACAATGTGTTTCATTTAATGAGTAAAAGGTTGTTGTTTTTTTGTTGTTTTTTTATTGTATGTCTTTATGAGTTGTTTTACTGCTTTCTAAGCAGCGACTTTTCTCCAGGACGTTCATCCATTAATTAGTTAATGGTGTACAAGCCTGGTTAGCCTTAAGTAAGAGAAGCCTAATAGAGATTTAAGATAAAGCACTGGTGAAATTTTTCAATGAATTTTTGAACAAAGTTAGAAATTTTAGAATGAATTTTCTATTGAAACTACAAATGCAAGACAAGCACCAGGCCAGTCATTCACAGCAGAAGCTTGGAAAGGCTGTACCTCTCCCTCCTGGAGGGAAAGGTGTTAGGAGCAGCTTCCTCTGCTGCTCTCCAGGGAGCACCTCTGAGGTGACTCTGCCAATGCACAGCTTTCCACCATCTTTTGCTTTGGAGGTCAGAGGTAGAGTACACCTGTATTTCTTAACTAGCACTTTCTAACCAATGCCATCCTTTCCCAAGGTGGTTAGGAAGAGCAGAAGGAACCATTGACCATGCAGCAGATGAATCTTCAGAGAGGTTACCAGAGCAAGGTGCTGGCATCTGCTGTGTTTGCTCCCACTGATGTCCTTCCCATCCTCCTGCACTGGAACTTGCTGCACCAGCCATGGGATCTTTCAGGGTTTACAATGGCCCTCAGAGTATGAAGAAGTGCCAAAGTCTGATATTCCTGTGGAGCCAGGGTCCACAGGTGCCAGCAGCAGCCACAATGCCCATTGCAGTGAGCACTGCTGGAAGGCTAATCCCCAGGGAAAGGCAGCACTTAGGAATTGCTCTGTGCTTTTAATTTCAGCAAAAACAAAGTTTTAAGGTATTGCCTCAAAAAGAGTGAAAATTGAGGGAAAAGACTCCTGATCAGTATTATATTTGTCTTGGAAGTTGGAAACAATTTTATGACATGTCATGTATTTTTACAGTTTTCCCCCCATTTCTCCACATGTCACTCATAGTATAGACATCTTTAAACTCCATGGCATAATGTAACATTAAAAGAATGTTACAACAGTTAACCTCATTTAGGCCAGTTGTTCCTACTGAATTGGGACATTTTATCTCATTTTCTAGATTAAACCAGGTCCTTGGTCTGTCATCAAATGATCAAAAAATAAAAGCAGGAGACGCTTTGTTCTAGTAAGTAAATGTTTTGACATATGCAAAACTACTCGTGTCCTGAGTATGCAAAGAAAATCCAGGTGCAAAATAAAAATTCCAAGCTGGAGATTCTGAATTTTGTCAGACAATTCCCAAGGTTCTCAAAGATTTAAACTACAGTTAAAAAAACAATCATAGAAAAGCTTACTTGATTGTTTTTTTGTTGTTGTTGTTCTAGTGAATTTTTCTATGCTTTGTACTTATATGATAAATATATTTTCATTTTGAAAAATTCCACAGGCAGAGCCAGTGGGAAAAAAGCTCTGTGGGCTGGGTTGGGTAAACAGAGATGCCAGGAGACACTGCAGAAGCTGCTGGCAGTGGGATGAATCTGTGTACCAGCAAGAACAGTATCTACTCCATCTAGCTTGGGCTCCACTTCATCCAGGAAGACTTCCTTTTGAACGGGGAGATTCCAGTCATGATGGCTCCAACCAAGTAAAAGAGGTAGCCTCCCAGATTTACTTATCTCAGCCCTCTTGAAAGCACCCCTAACTTCCTTGGAAGCAGTAACCAAACAAGAGCTGTAAAATACTGTTTTCCCTGGTCTGGCTGAACTCACGACTCAGCATATGTGGCAGGGAGCTCCTAAAATAGCTCTCTATTGCCTCACCAGCCTCAGCAGCAACTTGAAAGTCTTTTGCCTTCTGGGACAAACTGGAGAAGTTTTAAAATGTTTGGACTTATTTTGAAAGTACTGTGAAAGATAAGAATGATCTATTCCAAGGCTGGTTGAACTGAAGGTCACAGCTAAGGCATTGCACAACAGACCCAAGTAGGTTCAGCACAAAACTTGCTCAGGATTTGATCAGCTCATCTTCATTGCTGCTGCCGCCCCTGCCTAAACTCAGGTTAAAGCTGAGTCCCTTTGACCTGGCACCTCACTGGGCCTAACAATCACAATAGCTTGTCCCAAAAATCAGTGGGGCAATGCCAAGGCAGAGGGCACAGGTTCTTCCCTGGCAGAGCCTTATTGGAGAAGCCTTCTGAAAAAAGCAAGCGGAACAGCTCTTGTTTGTGAGAGGAAGATGTAGTTGCTGCAGGACAAGTACATTCTCACTCTGGGAGCTTTAATGCACACCTTCTCCGGGTCAAAGGCTATTTATTCTCTGTCTGGATCTTGTCCTGTTTCAGGCTATCCCTAGTTAGAACAAAACCTGAACAGCTCTTGCTATGTTTAACAAGGGATATCCCCAAGCTGCTCTTTATTGCTGCAGTACTTTGGCATAGCATTCCTGTGGGCTCTGCAAGGACATCGCAGTCTGTCCCCCTGGAGTAATGAGAACCCCCTCCCACCCTGTGAGGAAAGGCTCCTTTTTCTTGAAAATGTAATTTCTTCTTGAAAGATGACTCCAAAAGACCATACACATCTCTGGCTTCCCAACAGGGTGGGAGAAGAGTTTTTTTGTCAACATGTCCCTTGTTTCCAAGCACACTCTCCAGTGCCTCAGCCAGAGCCCTCGGTATAGCCTTCTGCTGAGTCAGGCTGCTGGTTTTATTATCCCAAATCCCAAACGGGTGGTTTCAAATACTCCAGGCATTTTTCAGAGACAGTGTGAAACCCAGCCAAGCCCATGGTGTGGGGTGTAACCCTTCTCCTGACAGGTCTGCAGTTGGACTGGTCAGGCGAGCTGGTCTACAGCTGCAGAGTACAGCTGCCACCCCTGGGGACAATCCCCTCTGTCCTCAGATTCAAGTGAACTTTGTGATTTTTTAGCAGCAGTAAATGATCCCCCTGGGGGTTATTTGACCACCAAAACTACACTGCCTTGGCTGAAGCATGGAAGGGCCGAAGCCCACGTCAGTATGTACTGACATATATTAGTGGATGCAGGCTGGGGACCCCTCCCCAGCCCCAAGTCCCCCACCAGTCATTTTCACTTGCTGCTTGAAAATCACCCCTTGTCCAGGTCCTATGTTTACATGTCTGTCTATGACACAATAAAACAGAGCAAAGGCAAATGTGCAACGTAGAGATCCATTATGCTTTATTTACATGCGTCACCATCTCTTTTACAAACTAGATTACAATTTAAAATGGAATACACAAGGCAATATCTACTAACACCAAGTGGAGTAAGCACTGCGTCTCTACTTCATTTGGAAAGGGGCAGGTTTTGCTCCAAAACAAACTTCCTTCCAACCTCTGAGTAGTAAGGTAATATATTCCTCCAGGGCAGCATCTTTTTTAGTTGTTTTTTTTTTCTTGTTTTTTTTTTTTTTTTTTAATATAAAATCCTCAGTAAGACTGCAACGTGAGAGTGTCTGCTTTCAAATGAAAGTACAAGATAGCCCAAATGAAAAGTAAAAACTGTTCAGCTCTTCGGTATGTAAAGACGGCCATGCGCGATAAGGCTGTGGATTTAATATTCTTCCAATTTACATGGCTTGAAACAGAAACAGATAAAACAGTTTTACAGATACTGTATACATATTTTTTCCAATCATGCAACTTTTTTTAAAAAAAGTTAAACATGTGAAGCCAAATGTACAATCCATTTTTTCCAACCCATAGTTACGAAATGTATCTGGTCCCCCTTCACATCTGTTGGCAATTCCAAAGGTATATCGTGTACTTGAAACACTTACAGGACACCAATTGCCAAGCAATGATATAATTTTGGAGAAATACATGACCTAAAAGGTAACTCTTTTAAGCAGTGGCACAAAAATTTCTGAAATTAAGCAGTGTTTAACAATCTGATTATTCTTAAGAGCTTTTTTTTTTTCACAAGATCATTAAATCAAGCCCCAACCTGTGACTAGAAACTGCGTAAATAACACCTTTTTAGACCTTTTGTTTAGACCAAGTGTTCAAAAGATAACCATGTAATTGTGACCTTGACCTTCATCTGTTTTACATGATTTCACAAGGAAAACTTCTAGGCATAAACATGTTCAAAGACTCAAAGGCCAAATTTTCAAAAAGCAGGTTCCCCAAACTAGCTATTCAAGGCTTAATTTTGACACCTAAATACCTGGCCCTTTGAATTCAGGGAGATTTATTTAGCACCTCTGGAGTGAAGGGCCTTTGCTGGGCACCTCAGCAGGTGTAGAGGGTGATGACCATCCCCAGGCCTGGGGGGGACCTGTCACCTCCCCTTCCTTCAAGAAGCCATGAGGGCAGAGCAGCTTGCCCCCTGTGACCACGCTGGAGTCCCCGGTGTTTGGTGCCTGACACCAGGCACTTCTGCTTGGAAATTTTGGCCCCAAAACTGAGCAACACAAACCAAACCAAACTGAAGAGGCTGGCCAAGTCCATCCCTCTTCAGTGGGTGCTGGGATGTTCTTCAAAGCAGGGGCCCAAGCTGTCCCAGCTATGTCAATGGAAATGCTCCCCTTGACATTGCTGGGAGACAGGTTAAGCCTTTCAGCCACTAATGCTTTTATTATCTCTTTTTAAAAAAACTTCTCTGACACTGATGGGCTGTCTCTGAACCAAGTGTTTTTTCTCCATTTTCTGAATAGAGAAGGCCATAGTTTCATCTCTCATTTTTTTCCAATGGAAAGCAGTGCCCCTGAACCCAAGCAGTCTAAGTTGCTGGAACAGAGCAGAATTTGCAGTCTTTTCAGTTAAATTTTCAACAGGCCTTCCCTTGCGTTTGACAAGAACTGAATCTGAACTAAGAAAAAAACTTAAGTTATGGGGTTTGGTCACTTTGGCCATACCATGGAGTCAGGCTTTACTGATCTGTCAGTGATAGTGTGTCTTTGGGCAGCACCAGGGGTCTCACAGGAGGCTCATCTGTTGTAGGGATCAAAAGCTGCATCTCAGCACGGGGATGTGCCGAGTGAGCTCTGCCGACAGCCAAAATGTGGGGCTGGGGAACAAGGCCAGCCACAGGGCAGCAGATGCAGAGAAACCTCAGCAAAAGAACACCAGAAGGAAGTGCTTCAGCATACACTCACATTTTGGGGTGTACCAGGAAGCTAAGAGCTAATGGCACACGCTCAGTTGAGGTCAGTGATGAACTCTTGTCCAATTTCAGTAAAAGGTGCCTGCAACTGGACTCGGGTAAGCAGGGTGCACAGCTATGCCACACAAACATCCTGGGAAGCCGGCTGCTGATAGACATCGGCAATGGGCACCAGCCAGCTCCAATGAATGCAATAAACTGGGTCACACACTAACAAATAGAACCCCTCAGTGTAAAAAGAAAAAGAGAAGTTTTTTAAAAGGCAAATGATAAACCCTTGGCTGCTTGGAAGAGTTGATATGCTACAGGGCTATGCTAACCACAACTGCACAGAGCCTACACAGTCAAAACTGGCAGGGGAGAAACCAAGAGGTGCATCTTTATGAGAGAACAGCATGGGAGCTACGGTACAAAACCAAAACTTCCATCACACTAGGAGCCGTTGTTTCACCAAAATCACCTCACGGACCTGGAAAGTAAGGAGTGAGGAAGGGCCCACGAATGTGTGTGAGTGTTGGTGCATGACTGTGCATGTGCGGTGGCAGTGGCGAGAGGAAGTCACTCCACATTGCATGGGACACGGGTCGGTGGGAACTCATGCACTGAGACTGGGTTAAAATGCTAGTTTTGTTTTCCTAACATCCATGCATAATGATCCATTTCTGTACATAATAAAATATATTTATATATTTATATGCATAATGCTTTTATGCAAAGGAAAAAAAAACTTCATATATCGCTTTGGAGAATTATGTATACACTGTCCTATTCAGAACCTCTTCATACCAAGTTCCTATGTACCACTGGTGTTTTCCCCTCTTTTTTTGTATCCCTCCCCACCCCAGGATACTAATAAAAAGTAATCAAACTTTCCAGATTATAGAGAGGATCTATACAGCACCATACCTTTTATTCATTATTATTATTAATTATTATTCATTTTACAAAAGAAAATCTTAGAAGCAAAATATATAAAACTGCCTTGTCTTTCAGTGTCATTTATCCTGCTACAATCTACGCTCATATGAAAAGCCATTTGTATGATACTGTCACTTTGCCATTCCCACTCCTGCTTCTTCTGCCACAATGGATTATACATAATGAGAAGGAAAAAATAATCAAGGATATGTCCAAAACAACAACAACAACAAAAATAAACAGGATCACTAATGCCATAACACACCCTGCAGTGATCTATGCCTCAGCTCCTGGCATTGTCACCGCAAGTCACCTATTGATGCCCAGCTGCCCATTCCTTTAATTTCTGTGTTTTCAAACACATCTCTACAGGTGACTACATCCACCTTGTGTGGCAGCTCAGCCCGTAACTCCTCACCAGCTCACTGCAGCAGTGAGGGCAGCTTTGCTAACGTGAGGCAGGAGGGGAGCCTGCTCCAGCAGGCAGGAAAGGGGCTCCTGCCTCAGTGCATGTGGGGGCCACGGCACCCGCTGTCAGTCCGTCCTCATGAGCCAGGAGGCAAACTCACCAACTTCCTTTGCTTTGCAACCAACTCTAGGTCGACCCTCATGGCAAACAGGGGTGTACCATTAAAATTAAGGAAAGCATAAGAAAGAAACAAACCAACCAACCCAACAAACAAACAGGCAACGCACATCCCCTCTCTGGAATCCATCTGGTTGACAGGATTAACAAATCTGAATCTTCAGAAAACCCTGACACCTGAGCAGTGTTGGGTTACGGTCATTTCCATGCATGTGCACAGTGCCTCAGATTCCCCAGGGAGAGAAAGCAACAATGGTTAAAAAATCTATGGAAATCAAACTGGAGGCTGTAGGGAGGAGGGTGGGCAGACAGGGAAAACCTCCAAAAAGAAAAAACAACTTAATACATCCCATAAACCATTAATATATTGAAACACCACATACTCATTGACAAGTAACTAGTGTAAAGTCTACACAGTGTGTTCTCAACAGGATGGTGCTGAACATTGTCTCCACAGCATGTGCTTGGCCATCCCAGAAAAGGAAGATTTTGCATACTTCTAGAATGAGTTCAATTTCCAACAAAAAGAGGGAAAAAAAAAAAAAAGAAAGAAAAAAAAAAGTAGGTTCTTCACTCCAGTAAGGGGCCTATTAACAGTCTGCTTCATTAGGAAAATAATGCAGGGTTCACAAAGGTCGTAAGCTGTAAACAGTATCACTGTCCACTTGCTGACAGCAGATTTGGCAAAGGGTTCTCTCTCTACATCTCGTGTCAGTTTGAGGGCCTGAAGAGGAGAAAAAGAAGAAAAGACAGTGAGATTACTGCATGCAGGAAAAAAAAAAACACCACAACAAAAAAGGCAACCAAGCAAACTTCCAAATAAACCAACAGCTTACACTGAGAAGCAATTTAGATATGTTTACACCCAGGAACTTCAAACATATAGCAAGGAAAAAGATGACCCTGCCTGAAAATACTTTTTCCTTGCCAAGGTTCATGTGTTTCTTTTCTGGCTTAGCTGCTCCCAAATAGGACAGAAAAAACCCTCTCTCTGATGAAAAATGATGGTCAAGTCTGATTTACAGAAACCCAGTGCATTGTCTATTTATTAAGCATATTTCCAGGTAGAAGCAATGAAGGACCTTCCAGCTTTTCACCATTTTTCACTATCACCTTTTCTCAGCATTACCAAAAAGCTGAATAAATCTTCTGTAAGTGTTTGACATCCACCACCACCCTTGAAGGACAGATGAAGAGGCTGCTCAAGACAAACAGTAAGGAGCCACAAATTTCAGTGTGGCCTTTGGAGTTTTCCATTTTTCTGCTAACACAACACACCAGCAACAGATAGGGTCCAGCTGGCTTTAAAAATTAGGTTTTTATTTATACATATTTATATATATATTTATTTATATATACTGGCTTTTTTTATTCGGTAGCAAAGAAGTTTCTATGTCGAGAGAGAAGAGCGGGGAAGAAACCTTGGATACAGCATGGAGATGACTATGAAGGGACATGGTAAGTAGGTAAAACACTGAAAATAGATGAACATTTCAACCAAGGGGGCCAAGGGGACAGAGTTTTAAAGGTACTCAGTGGCTTCAAGATATAGGTAGGCACCACAAGGGTTTTGGAAAATATGTACATTTAAACATGCCCAAGAAATCCTCTCACATTTTCAGAAATGTAACATGCTGGACATGTAACTTCTGGCTCTGAAATGGCTTCTGAAAACAGGGTTTAGTCCCCTCACACCACTTACTACCTTTTGAGGATTTTCCCCAAGACAAAAGATTGATGATTTTTTATACAGTGCAAGAATAAGGGGACATTGGAAACCAAAAATCCATTGAGTTGATTACAGGAATGTCTTTACTTTCAAAAGTCCCTACAGCAGACACCATCATGAAAAATGGTGGATTTAGTGGAATTGCTGGTTTAACCAGGACGGGCATCTCCTGCAAGGAGGATCACTCAAAGACTGTGTCCTGTCTAAGGTGCCAGGCACTGATCCTATGATAAAAATTTATTAAAATGACCTATTCTGATAATGCTAAATGATTGATGGAAATTTAATCATTTTGTCTCATGGTTATTAGAGCAACAGCGTGACAGCTGCTCCCTGCGCCATTAAGGGAGAACTTCATTCAGCACAGCTTAGGGAGCAGACAGATTGTGCATTTCACCCAAACAAAATTTGGCTTTAGCCTTAATTATGTGGAGGGGTTTGGGGTAGACTGTTTTGTGAATAAAGGGATTTCCGACTGGATCAACATATTGATTTCTTCATTTTCAAAGGGCAAATTAACGCTGGCCGTTCGTTAATGTGACTGCCTGGCAATGACTCCATTTGGTGTATCCCGATGGCCGTAACAAGGTCAGCAGAAGACACCCAGACAGGCCTGGTAGCCCCCAGTAAAACCTGGCTAGTGGCTCATAAGCTGCTCGAACAAGTGCAAGCCCATTTCTCTACTTCTTAAAGCCTGAGCACCAGAGGGGGCTGGAAATGAGTGACTTCCCAAAGCACAACATCCTCTGAAGGCAAGGCTCGGGTCCCAAATGCCACAACCCAGCAAGTCAGCTCCCTCTCAGGCAGCTGCCAGTTATGCTGAGCACAGGCTTAACTGTGGCACGTGTGAGAAGTCTTGCTGACTTTGAATAAAGCTGTTGATTAAAAGTAAAACACTACAGAAACTCCCAATAAAGCGCCAGAATATTGCTTAATGTTTAATATTATGCTATGAAACCAAGTGATGAGAAAAAAACTGGAGGATGGGTTAAGTTCAGCATCTTTTGTGGAAGTGGTACTGCCCAATATTTTTTCTTGTGGGACCCGTACTTCAGACAGTGACAACATTTTGGAGACAGATGCACAGCTGAGATGTGCATCACACAGCAGAACCAAACTATGTTCCATTGTCACAGCTCTGTTTACACGGACTTTGCAAATGGATTAAAAATTAAAAGAGCTAGCTCAAAGTCTTAACCTGCCTGCCTTCAAGTCACCCTGTTAAAATCTGCAACAGACTCACACAGTCTTGCTTTCTGTCTCACCACAAAAAGCCTATTTACCCTGAGTTAGCAGCCTGCTGCCCCACAGTGATGAAAACTGGATCAATGCAGGGAAATAAGTGCTCCACTTACATCTCCATTTATCACAGAATCATAGAATTGCTTGGGCTGGCAGGTATAGTCCAATGATGGTATAATTCAGGGGATCCCTGAAGTGAGCAAGAACATCTTCAACTAGATCAGGTTGCTCAGAACCCCATCCAACCTGCTGTTGAGCAGTTTCAGGGATGGGTCATTCACCACCTCACTGGGCAACCTGTTGTGCTGTTTTACCACCCTTATTGTAAAAGACATTTTCCTTTTATTTTATCTAAATCCACCCTATTCTGGTTTAAAACCACTACCCTTATCCTATTGCAACAGGCCCTGCTAAAAGCTTTGCAAACAGTCATGCAGGAGATGAGATGTCCCTTTCTCCTGTCCTATCCTCTGCCCTCCCATCCTCTACCTTACTACTGACCAGTTACAAATGTTACTCTCATTTTACTCTGTGGCCAAGCTGAATGGTTCTGATTTCCCTCCAGCAACAACGTTTCATCACCTCTGTCTCACATCATTCCACCACTTAACTGGACTCTCAAGCCCCATGCCAGCTTGTGCACCATCAGAGCAGCTCTGAAGAATCATTTTCCACCTATTGCTTTCTCCCTTTGATTCCCAATGGTGCCAATTATGGAGCACCGGAAATTTCTTCAGAACATTAAGGGTGACATGGCGATGCTCTGGTTTATCAGTGAGCCAACCCAGCAACCAGCACATAAAGTTTCCTGTTGGAAGAAAAGCTATGTGCTCCTTGACATGATTATGGGATGAGAATCTGCACTAACAACACACAGCTCTTCTGTATGACAGCCTAACATGGATCTCCTGATTTGTCTGGAAGGCTTGTTGAGTGGATCTCATCTTGGAAAGTATCACCCTTTAGAGGTCTGTAAAACAAGCATTCTCCCTGGGTACCACTTTGCAACAACTCTCCAGGGACAGGAAATCCCAGTAACTGCTTTTAGTCAAGACACTTGGGATACAAACATTTTCAAGGAAGAGTGTGTCCTTTAGTGACAGATGTGCATTCATTCTGGTGCCTCTGCCCTTCGATTTGTCATCGCCTCTAGCAACAGAGCTTCTACTCCAAAGTGGGGGTAGGCTCAAAAAGCAAGACTTGATTATGTGTGGTTACAAGTTAATATTCTGCCTGAGGTTTCACAGCTAAAGACTGGAAAATACACAGAATTTGTTTAAAAACAAGTAAGGAAGATAAAAGACTGTGGCCAGTCTTTCTGTAATGACAAAATTACAGCATGAGATTTATATTTCAAGCACAATAAAAATTGGAAATCCCAATGCCACAGCAGATATGCCACAGTGACACCCTACAGGCTTAGCACATGCTGCACTAGGATGGCCCTGTGCTGAGGGACAACATTGAGGCTGGGGACAAAGCCCAAGGACAAGAAAACAAAGAGTTGGCAGCTTCATGTGGCTTTATTTCCTGAACTTGCAGGCATGCTGCAACTTTGCTTCTTCTCTTTAAATTCTGCTCATAAAAATAGGTCTTTCCCAGCTCATAACTGGGTGACAGAGAATAAGAGGAAAGAGGAAGAATGCCAGCACAGAACCAGGACTTATGGGAGCTAAAACGTTGCAGTGCTTGCAGCTGCATAAGCACTAAAAGCACAAAAGTGTCCCTTTTCCTTCTGTTGCTGCTCTTCTTTTCCAAGGAATACTACAAACCATAGGAGACCACCAAGTGTTTTGGAAGTAAATGTAACTTAAGACAGCAGATCATCCTCTCATCCTGTATCAGCTCCCTGGGAAAGAAGGCCAGAACTGAAGTGAGCTGCCACAACTATTTATAAGCAGGTTATTTTCACATCCCACTGGTCTACAGAATCATATAAAAGTCCAGGCTGGAAGGGATCAGCATCATCTGGTCCAACTTCCTGTTCAAGGCAGGGCCTTAGGTTAGATTATTCACGATCCTGTCATGTATTGAGTATTTCCAGCACAGGAGAAGCCACTGCTTCTCTGGGAGTTTAATTTAACCCACAAAGGTGGGTGAAGTCCCTTCTACCCATTTTACAGTTGAAAAGGAAACTCTGAGCCCAAGCACACTCTTGATACACAATTGCTGTTGAGAACCATCACATCTGGCTGGGTTTAATCCTCTGCCCTGGCCAACACAGGAGAGCTTAGGTAAAGGATAGCTTCTCTCCCTAAGGTCAACAGGTTTCTTCGTTGAAAACCTTTTGGTCAATTTTATCCCCTGTATTTTGTTCAGGAGCCCAAGGAGTGGGATGGAAATCCTGCCGGTTATGGGTTACACTGCCAGTGACTGAGAGACATCAGCCTGGGTACTCAACACAGCCCTTGTTAGGCAGGATGCTGCTGAGAAAGAGGAAGAAAGCCAAAAATACTTACAAAATACATCTTTTTTAAGGGGTAAAGCCCATCAGCTGGAATTAATGTGCTTTCTTTAGGCACTTGGGAATACTGGGAAGGAGACGTCTACTGTGGATCACAAAAAGATGTGTAACTACTGCACCTGTGCAAGACCAGAGAAGGATTTTGCTTGCATTTCTGAATCTGAAGAAAAAGAGTCACATTTTAGAGTGAAAGGCACCTAGAGACATCCTGAATTATGGGTTTATAGTGCTATGGAAGCATGCTATGTACCTGTAATTCTGAATGTGCTCATAGACAGCTTCTTTTTCTTTGCCAAGTACCAAGCCTATTTTAAAAGCATCTTCTCCACTATG
This sequence comes from Poecile atricapillus, assembly GCF_030490865.1. Taxonomy (NCBI): domain Eukaryota; kingdom Metazoa; phylum Chordata; class Aves; order Passeriformes; family Paridae; genus Poecile; species Poecile atricapillus. Next base: position 45,505,158 of record NC_081251.1, on the reverse strand, counting down.
GAATCTTCTTGTTTCTCTCTGCAGTAGGTTGAAAATGAGAGGCCAATACCATGTTGATAAAAGGCAGGACATCTTCTATCATAACTTACAAGTGGCAGAAAAGGCAAGAGAGGAAAGGTCCTACCTCAAACCCAGATTTTATCTGCATTTGTATATAGATAAAAGCCAAGAGATATGGGCAGTATAAAGCAAAAACAATGGGCAAGATATTCAGCTCAGCTGTAGAAGTGCCTAAGCACAAGGCATCCTCCACAGTATCATCTGGGAAAAGTTTTTTCCTGGAGTAATGGCAGTCATGGCTGCACAGCAGCTTCCACTTGCCGAGCTGCACCCCCATCAAATTCCTGCTCAGCAGATGCTCCCTCTGCCAGACTCCAATAACTGCCACCCTGTGCAGCAATCTGAGTGGAAAAGCTGATTAAACAGCTCTGGCAGACTGGACCAGAGCGGGGCATTCCCACCACTCATCCACAGGTACCTGATTTAACAGGGTCAGCGTCCCCACACACCACTCAGGACTTGATCGGAGACGCTGCTGATGGGAACATCCTGCTGGAGATCCTTCACCACTGGCACCAGGAGCCCAGGGTGGCTCCTTCCTTCATCCCCCTTCTTCATGCCAGGACAGAAAGGCTGGCTATCGGCACACAGTACTATTCAAACATGCATTCCCACACTGTACCTGTGCTTTTTGGCTGTCATCAACACAAGACTTAAACCTCTCCAGCTGTCAGTTCATCACCTGGGCTGAGTGCCCAATTGCTATGAAAAGAAGATCCTGACCTTTCCTCAGCTGCATGACGCTATGTTTCTAAAAAGGAGTTCTTATTACGCACTTCTTCAAGAAAATATGCTTTCATGGGGGCTATTTAAAAGTCTGGCTCAAAGGAAGGAATGAATGAACAAAGAAAAGCCACCTGTAACCCAGCCCACTTATCAGGCAAACCACATATCGAGGGACCAACACTGATCTGCAGCTCTAAACAATCATTATGGCTCATTCACATGAGACAGACGATTTGCAAAGACTCATTCCGTAACAAAACCTGTGCACTGCTGATCCAAGGAGGAAAGCACTGGGGAGACCAGTTGATGTGGGCTGTTCTAAAAATATCAGTTTGTGCTGTCATCTGGTGAGAGTATGTCATCCTGTAATCTTAGCATCTGCAGGGACAGCAAGTTTCTGCCTAATTATTGCTGCTGAATCACATGACAAAGCATGAGGTTCTAAAAAATACATCTATAAAAAACACCAACAGAAGAACACCCAAACCACAGAATAAGACCACTGTCCTGGCTTCAGCTGCTTTACACTCACAGCACAAGCCTGTGGAGGCAATCCTGGTTTTAACAGATCTTTTCCTTGGGTTAATATAACCCGAAACAATAAACCCATATTAAAAACATACCAGAACAAAAAAGCCCTACTCCCAGAAGGAGTGAGCAATTCATTGTGTTTGTGTGTCAGCTCCTGCTGTCTTCACACAGCAAAAGTCACAGCATCCCTGCAAGCCCAGGACTGGCCTCTGTATGCTAAGGGGTTTGATGAGCTTTAGTGGGACCTCATGGGGGGGCAGTCCCAATGGGGTTTTCCCAGATTTCCTCTCTCCTCCTCCCCAGCAGCCATGAGTATAGTTTGCTCCTGTGCCACTGATGTGTTCCCCAGCCACCAAAGAGCCTGCTCAGGGCAGGCCCTCCTTGGAGTTGAAGGGATCCCTGTTCCCCACAAAATACATTTTCTACATAGATATTTTTGTTCAAAGACTAAACTTGGCATGTGTGGAGTTCAGCTAGTCACAAAACCACCTTTCAAAACTTAGGCTGGCAGAAACAACATTTAAATGTTACAAGTGCCACCACCTTAACCACTAGCCTCCTAGAAATGGAGCAGAAGAATGTGCTGCTCTTGAATTTCCTTTCAATTTTTAAAAGGCAGACAGCCCCACCTTAGCTCTGTAAAAAACCTGGCAGCCCTATCTCTAAGACCTCATTTTTGAAAATAAAAGAGAAGGAAGTGCAGCTATGGTCCTGAGGCAATCACATGTCATCAGGTAAGAGGTCAGGTAAGAGGTCAAATAATTCAGCATTCATGGGTAGAAGTTTTCTGTCAGAAATCAAAAATCATCTTCTTTGTGGCAAACTGTACAGAACTCTCTGATTCAAAACTCCATCCAAATGGAGATCCTTGACCACCTATTTTCACTTTTAAGATGGTGTTGTAAACATGAAGTCACCCTCAGACCTATCTGTCTTAAGTATGAACTGTACACAGAAACAGGCTGAACACAAATTAACAAACTGGCAAGTAGTCCAAGCTGTTATGGACTAATGAAAGACTAACAAACATTTTGTTAGGTTTCCTAAGATTTTTTTTCACCAGAGATGTTAATTATCAAGCGTGACATTACATGACGTTGCTATTTGCAGCTTGTGTATTCTGCAATAAGAAGATGTGGGACCTAGGTGATACTAGTGGAAAAAAGAGTGATTTTAACTGATCTGTCAAGCGTTTTACATGTAATTTTCAAATAAGTCAATGTGAGCCCAGCACCGCTCTGTTAGAGCCCAGAGACACCCTCATAAATGACACACTGAGATGTCTTTCAGAAGATGCAGCTTAGATGAGTTTTTCAGACTATGACACTGACTCAGGAAGTTCCTGCCCTGCTCATGCTGAGCCTTTCCCCACCCCATGCCCAACCCTGCCAGCATTGCTGCCTGCATGATGCCACTGTAAACTGGATCACTAAAACAATCCAGGTAAAAGCAACTTCTTGGATGGGTTTTGATGCTGGAGAAAATGCTTGCCCATGCAGTAACTGCTCACCAGCTCCTGACCTTCCAGGCAGCAGCACATGTCCTGAATAGTCTTGGCTGATGCTCTGTTTTGGGATTACTCTTTGGCAAAAGCCTTTGGACTTGCCAGGTGAGACAGACCCTGGAGCAAAGTGCAGAGTTGTGGGAATCCCACACTAAGAGAAGGACCTATTAATTTCAAAATAAAAGGTATTCTAGAGACAGATGAGGGAATAGCAATGTCTTTATTAATTGCTAAACCACCGAAAAACCAAGGTGATGATTATCTGAGTGGGCAGAGGGGATTATCCAGTGCTTTTGGAAAGCAGGTAGAGACAGAGGAACAGAGGCCCCAAGCAGTGTAAGAGGAAAAAGTTATGGCTGAGTGAATAAAGCAAGAAAAAAAATACAGATTTTCTCCATTCCTTCTTGTAAGAGAAAAATACCCAAACCAAACCCAAATTCATTTATATGCCTCAATGAGGGCCCTCTGAAAGGCCGGGCCTGGGCAGCCTCATGGGCACAGATTGGTGGGGTGGGACTGGGCAGGGTTCTTTGCAGAGACCATACACAGGCTTGTGTGCAGCAAATGTGCACAGCCACTAAACCTGCAACAGTGGCATCTCCTGCAGGGTTTTTTAATTTCCCTATGAAGACATTGTAGTTGATTTTCTTCCAAAGTAAACCTCCCTCTATACCTAAGTATGTATAAATTAAATACCTGCGTATTTGTCTTCTTTCTTTTCTTCCTGAAAACTGACTCCAATGTTTCTCTAATTTTTAATACAAAACACAATCCTTACTATTCCTTCCTAGGTATGCCAATAATCCATTGTAACTGCTTTTGCTTGCCTACAAAACACACCTGGCTACCCTTGTGAAACAGATTTAGCATAAGCAATTGCCAGGCTGTTCTGCCGAAAGCATCCCCCAGTCTTTGGGCTTGTAAAGATTCATTGCTGGGGTCATGAACCCTGCTGAAAGAAGATTTTAATTCAGGGATCCCTATTGCTGCAGTGAAGAAGTAACCAAGAAAAGCAATTCAGAACAATTGCATCTGATGTCATGTGAGAAGCCCCTATCCAAACACGAGATGCTCACAGGGAGGCAAACTCTCAAACAGCGCTGCTTAACAGATGAGGAAGGGTGCATGATGAACCAGCTCAGCAGAAATCATCTGCGCTTGCACCTGATACCGGAGGCACCCCGCAGCAGCCGGTCCACTTGTCAGGGAGAGGGAGAGTGGTTTCCACAGATGACTGGACAGTAATCCACCGAGGAGAGCTGTCTTGTTAATAAATCTGTCCTCTACAATGAAACTATGCTCACACAGATGTGTCAGTTCCTTTATTCGGAGGGAGTAGCCTGAAAAAGATCACAGCAGCTATGCTTTCCGTGGATGCCAGAGGCTGGGGTGAAGAGGCAGCAAGGAGCATCAGTGAGGAGGTGGGGTGCTGTGTCTCCTCCACGCTGCCCACGCAATTCTCCCCGCAGCAGCTGCCACCTACATGCAGCACGTGAAGTTACGGAAGCAGGAGGCTGCCCTATTTGCCTGTGTCAAGCAAAACTGTCAATAACACCTATTCTTCAGGCCCCATTTCACAGATTGTACTGCTGGATGTTGCACAGCAATAAAGTTCCTGCAGCCTTTTCCTTTTTATATCATGCAAAGATGGTTTTTAAATCCAAGCAACTCACGCACCTGAAGGAAGAAAGAACTGGTCAGCAAGCATGACCTTCTGTGAATTTTTGCTTTCTCATCCTTGAATCAATTCTCTTTTTTCCCACCCTTTCTTTTCCCTAAATTCTCCAGTACTGGAACTGAAGAAAGCCCAAAACTCATGTGTGGCCCTGGCCTAGCTAAGTTGTTGCCTTATTCAGGGTCTGTGGGATGCAGCCCTTCTCTGCAGCCCGTCTCCTGGCTGTGCACTGCAGTGCTCTTGCTGAAAGTGAGAAGATATGCAAGAACCAGAGGAAATCCTTCCACTGACAGTGAAAGGACTGTGCACACCAACCACTCCATTGGAACATGGCAGCTTTGCAGATTGACTGAAAGGAGGATGCCTGGACAGTCCCGTTCTCCCTCACAGACAGCAGATCACAGCACGTCTCCTGGGGTGCTCCGTACACACAGGAAACAGGGAAACATTCTCGAGGTTCACCACTGCTGCTCACCTACCACACAGCTTCCCCTTGAACATCTAACTGTGAAACAGTGAATGAAAATGCAATTAAAGATGAAAGGGGCAAATTATGCACTGTAAAGTCAAAGGACACTGACTCCTTCTTTGCGTCCTTCACCTGGAAAATAAGAAAGCTGGAAGTAAGCTGTAAACTGAATGAATGCATCATTTAACTTCACCACTGAGATGCTCTACATACTATTCTGAAGTTAATAGAACACTTTCAATAATTTATAGTTAACCTTTTATCCTACTACATTTTGAAATTTACTCCCTTATACTAATAACTAAACAAAGGAGAAAGGGTAGTTTATGTGGCACCTGCCCTATGAGTCAGGGAATATGTGTGAGGAGGCAGAGGTATGGGCAGGATCCTGCAGAATCACAAAAGGATCACAGAAACAATGATTACAAGTCCCCAACTGTGGAAAATAAGCAGTGGAAAAAACCATATCAATCTTGAAAAAAATAAATCTGAAGAAGTTAACATTTAAAAACACCTATGTTAGAACCCAAATCTACAGATACTCTCTTGGAGGAGTCCAAAAGAAAAAGATACCTACCCCATTCAGGGGTGGGGGGAGGAAGACAACAGTTATCGCATACTTAAAACATTAAATAGGCCACTACATTCCTGAGACAAGGATCCCACGAATATATAATTCCTCTGTTTGATACCTTTTCTTGGCCAAGAAATACAATTTTACAAAAAAGCAAGCCCAAACAACTTTGCTAGTGTTGCAAAGCAGCAGCACTACTCTGATCCTGTCCAGATCTGTCCCACACGCCTGATCCCCAGTGGGTCCTCTGATCTTGCAAAGACACTTTTCCTCCTCCCCCTTAGCAACACTGCTCCACTGACTGCAGAGCCCCTTGCCCCATCCCTGTGTAAAACAGCTTGGCTACACGTGGCATTGGCTGCAAGAAATAATCCATCTGTTGTGACTTCAAAGAAGACGAGTTAGAGCTCTGCGATTCCTAAAAGCCACAAATATTCCACCTTGGTTTGCCTGATTTGTCATTAACATTTCTCATGCCTAAATTAAGAAGGGAGCTGAGCACCAGATGCATGCTGACAATGTTGCAGTCCAGCAGCTTTTATAGCTTAGCCTCATTTCCCTCCACACCTCCACGTTTCTTGGTTGTGCCTGTTGCATACCAACACACAGCAAGCCATCACAAGCCAAATTACTATTATTAGTGCGCACTAACTATTAATGGTTTGGTGCAAACTCCAATAAAACTAAGGAACCAATTATTTTACCACATCTATGGGGCACTGACCTGTTTGCCCGTTTTCCCTGTTCTCAAAGATCCTTCAGCCTGGTACCCAACTCTGTGATGAAGCCTGTTTAGCACCAGTGAAGTTCCCCACATTCAGACTGACAACGTTCTGAGCTGAGATGAGGGAATCAAAGTTAAAATCCAGCCCATCGGCATCCATGAGTTCACTGCGGATAATGGACTCCATGTCACACTCCAGGCTCCCATTGAAAATATCCAGGTCCAAGTCACTCGGGAATTTCTCATGTCCCATGACCGGGAGGCTCACGCTAGAGGAGTACAAAGAGGAGCCTGACAGCGGGTCAGAAAGTGTTTGCATAGACTGATTGACAGGTGACTGCTGATGTTTGGTGGATCCCAAGCTGCTGGAGTCACTCAAGCCTATGTTACTGATGGAATTGGACAAGGCACGGCTGCCACTAAGAGAGGAGTTGTGGGACTGGTGCTGGTGATGGGACAGGTTCTGATTGACCAGACCGCCCTGGCTGGACTGCGCGGCAAACGACATCATGGGGTCGCTGCGGAGCATTATATTCCTGCGGGAATTCTGGGCTGACACAGCTGTACTGGCTTGTGACATGAGCGGGTCAGACTGTGTCATCATGACGTCGCTGTGACTAAGCGCATCAGAGGTGAGGAGATCCTGCAGCGTCTGGTTGTTGTAATGAGAAATGGAAGAGAAGGTGGCCTGCTTGTTCTCCTGAATTGTCTGCATGGGTGACTGGCGGAGGGAATTCAGGGATGACGGCCCAAACACAGCGTTGTTGAAACTACTTGATGGGGAGCCCAGCCCTGAACCTTTGGAACCATAAGGAAAACTCGAGCTTCTCTGCATCATCCCTCCTGTGGGTGACTGCTGAGAGGGAGGGAGTGTTATATTGTCCAAGAGATCATCCATGAGGTTATCAGTCAGACCATCATTCAAGTTCATTGTCCCAGCCATATCAGTCAACCTAGGCAACTCCACAGTACATGGTTTGTTTACCGATGGGGACAAGCTTGATGGACTACTGTACAACATGGGAGAAAGTGGAGCATCATCATCTTGAACATCATCGAGCTCGGTGCTTGCCAAAATTGGTGACAAGCGGCCACTGATCGTACTGGCGTTTGAATTTGTACGGGAGCGAAAATCTGTCCACGCATCCAGCTCGTCGCTGCTGCGGGAGGTGGGACTCCCTGGCCACTTGGAGAGCTGGGAAGGGCTATCCTCACTTGTCTCCTGGGCTGTCTGCAGGGCTGCCTTTTTCTTCGCAGCTCGCCCTCTGCTCTTGGTGTACTTGTTGCTGTTGTCCATTGACACGGCGCGTCTCCGGGGCGCCTTGCCGCCTTTTCCACCATCTGGATTGATCATCCACCAAGAGCTTTTCCCGGTGCCTTCATTCTGCACCCTGACAAATCGGCTGTGGAGTGACAAGTTGTGCCGGATCGAATTCTGCAGGAAAGGAACAAAATAGAATGTCAAGACTGGCATCCCACTTCTTTTACAACCCAAATCTCAATCATTAAACCAACATCCCCTGATAACAGCAACATGGACAAAATCATTGGACCCTCCTGGACATCTCCGTGAATTTCTCTGGTGCTGGATATGGGAGGGCTGGAGTGTGAGAGCAGCATGGCAGCGTCCTGCCCCAAAAAAAGCCCCAAGCTTGCACTAGCTGTGCATTCCTTGTCCCCATCTCTACACCCCTAAAAGCTTCATCCTAAGAAAAGGAGCGTGACATTCCTGCCAGAAAGGAGCTGGATGTTTCTCGCTTACTTTTGACTCAGGACAAACTATTACTATCAGTAATCTTGCCATCAGTTCCTTGAAATAAAAACTGCAAAGGCATAGCAAAAATCTGGCTGGAGGGGTAGTCACAATCATCGCAGCCTCTGCAAATGTCTTTTTCATTCTTCAGGGGCACGTGTGCTATATATTTGTTATAATAATTCCTGAGAAAACTGCATGTGCTGTTGCTCCTCTCCCACAGGCACTCTGTGCATGACTAAGCTGTACTTTCTCTCTTGATTAGAGGAACCAGAATTATGCCCATACGGCAGTAGCTGGCCAGCTGTCCCCCCGCTATAGTATCCTCACAGTCTTCAGAACGTGATGTGACACAGTATGCAACGATATCCCTGTCCCCGTAAGCTGCTGGATACAGAGCTGCTATAAAGCTGCTGTACACAGCCGGATACTCCGTGCTGTACAGGATGCTATGAAACACAGGGCTCTCAGGGAGGCCTGCACACAGCCTGCTCTTGCATCCTACCTGCTTGCACTTGTCAGCACATCCAACTGCCCAAACACCACCTTGGCTCAAACCGGTGATCATCACCTCAAAATCAGAAAGAGCCTGAGAAAACCAGCCCACAGTACCCCCAGAGAAGCGGCACCAGATTTAAACCAAAGTAACTGAGATTAAAATCACACTCCACTCATCCTGCTGATCTTATGCTTGAAATATGGATCAAAGAAAGGAAAAGGAAATAGTATTTGTTAGTGTGAATGCTTCCAGGTTTGGTAAACCAACATTTTTTTCCTATGTGGAAGTCAAAAGATTTTTGGAGCTATCCCATAGTCCTTTGAAAAACTCCTTGTGCTATTCCTCTAAGCTTAAAGAGTCCAGAGTTCTTTTTTCTTGAATTTTGGCAATTGACAGGTGTATCTATGAAAAGGATAAAATCATATTTGTCCTATCAACATCTCTTAAAAACACATAGTCAGCAAGACCATAGCACAATCAAACCATTTAGAACAAGTGCCCTTTGTTTACAAAACACTGAAGAAACTCCAGATTTGAATGGGCAAAGAATAAGTCAATCAACAAATCATTCACCAGCACCTCAATATTTGCATCCTTAGGAAAAATGGATGCTTGACATAAATAAACTGGAGATACATACAAAGAAGCACAGCCCAGCTTTTTTAGAAACAATTCTTCTCAGTATAAAATGCCTTTCTTTCCCCACTGTTGAGCATTGTGTTTTTTGTCAGATTGTGAAACGGAAATTTCATGCCTGGAGTTCTTGCACGCAGACAGCAGACATGGTTGTGATTATCACTTAATGAAAAGAGAAATCATATGGACCATGCTTCAAAACAGCAACTGTTATGTTTTAAACAATTTACACAAAACAGCTGAACAGACTTTGCTGACATGCTCAAGAGAAGTTTGGGTCAGTGCCTCAGCTATAAACATGTCCATTTCTGAGGGACTATCATGCCATCAAAATATGGTGGATTGAGTTGCACCATAATAGTTCTTCAGTCTAATGAGGGAAAAAGCTTTTTATTGTTCAGCTGATGACATTTTAACCATATTTTGAGTCTGGCAACAGTTTAACTTCTAATAACTAGGCACCACTCCTTACTTCCTCAGGTTTCTCCCTGTAAAATGGCTGGAGAACTGATGTTTTTTTTAAAATAACCCTGATTGATACTCCAGCTTGTACTGCATCTCTGCAGGTAGCTCTCACCCTCACTCCCTATTACTTACATGGACAACCACTTGTAAGAACATTTGCATAGGGATTTCTCCATGCAAAGTCCATGCCAGGCTTTAAAAAGCCATAGGAACCATGCTGTCCCCCACCTAAAAATGCTGGGTATAAGAATACATGGCATCATGACTCTTGCTAATGAAAAGCAAATCTCAGAGAGGAGAAACACCTGAGGTGGCATATGCAGTGTGCCATGCACAGTTTCAGATATAAAAACACTCAGCCAAAGTGCCAGCAGCTAACAGTTTTCAGCCTATAGTGTTCTGATAAAAGGGCTTATTTCTGCTGCTGGTATCTGTAGTATGAAAGTATTTGGCCTAAAACCGTGAAAAATCCTAAATGGTAAAATTGTGAGACTGAGGCACCTTTCAGAATGAGAACTCCTGCATGTGTGGATATGTATGTGCACATTTGTAATTTTCTTGTTATTATATCTTTTTGCTCAGTGTCGGTTTTACACAAATAATAAAAGAATGTAATAATCCTTCTGCATTGAAAATTGGTGGTTATAAAAAATCCAAGCAGTTTGTTTTCCTTTACATTAAGCACTATGCCACTTAAAATCCTGCTTCTGTTTTTCTTTGCTTTTCTTCTGCAGGAAGATTTTCTTAAGCATAATTATGGGCTAATTTATTTTTGTGTACCCCATCTCCACCCTCTGTTAAAACATTGCCTTAAAACCCACTTCTTTCACATAACCTCCCCCACTAACCTCTTCAGCAACAGTACCTGAGCTTTTTGGTTTCTCCTTCTGTTGGATGCCCTGCCAAATCAAATTAGGGCTGGATCCTATTACCCTTTCTCATGCAAGTTTTGCAACAGAAGCCACCAGGATTGGCAACTCACATCAGAAAAGGCTGTTGCACTGTGCTACCAGGTAGAAATCTGGATGGAAATAACTGTATTTTCTACCTGTTTTCTGGGCTGTCAAAAAAAATTCCCATCTGCTTAAAAGATAGGAAAGTATATGGGGACAATCGTTGCTCACAACCATATGCATAACTAATATATGACCATGCAACAAACCACAAAGGAGGTGGGGAAGCAAAAAAAATACAGTTTATAATTTGAACCCACTGCTGATGAAATTAATGGGAATTTGACTTATGTGGGAGATGAATTAGGCCATGATGATGGAAACTTCAAACATTTTTCCATGCCAAAATGCAATGAGAAACTTTAAAAGACCCATAAAGGAACTTCCATCATCTGTCGTGGAGACCATATGTAGATGGGATAGATGCTGGCCAGGCTGCAGACAGCTCAGATACCACCGATGGGTACAACATATGGACTGTACTCGAGCAGAGCAAAAAAGAAATATGATGAGCTCCTCCCTTCATTAGTGTCCTTTATACTGGACTCGAAGAATATTGTGGCTCTACTGAAAGCCAGAAGACTGATATTCCTGCAGATAACATCTAGAGCATCACGTACTGCCCTGAGGCCAGACCAGCCGGGTTGAAGTCCCCTTTGAAAATGGTCCTGCAAGGAGAGGGACGGTCCCTGGAGACAAGGAAGACTGAGGGCAGAGGAACACACGAGACCAGCCAGAACTGGTGTGAGCAGTGCCATGGGCATGCAGTGCTGCTATCCTCCCTTGGCTTAGGCTGATGGCACCAGCAGAAGGGGTGAGCTGGGTGCCCAGAACAGCCAGGGCAGCAACACCAGGGCTTATACCACTTTCCCAAACTCAGGGACATGCTCTCAATGATAAATGTTGATCCACTGCACTGTGTTTTATTTGGTTAATACTCCTCCAGCTACATTTTCCTTGCAAGAAAATCCCCCGAGATCAGCTACCGTGTCCTAATTACACGAGTCTCTCTCAATATTTTGATAAGACTGCAAACAGGCAAGCTGACAGAGAGGACACTCAAACATTTCCAAAGCGCCGTATCCCTAATTTGATACAAACAACTGAATGAGTCTCCCAAGGAGGCTGGGATGTGTTATTTCAACACTCAGACCCAGTCAGACAACAGCAGCAAATGCTTGAGCTTTTAAAATGGAGAAAATTCTCCCTCCCTGTGCCCATTTCAGCTTCTTCCCAAGCCATGTTTACCTTGTGGAGCCTGTCCACTAACTCAGACACCAGCTGCAAGTGCTTCCACTGCAGCACAGAGTCTTTTTTGTCTGGAAGCAACATGTGGTATCAATTTATCATCCTCGACAACGCAACAAGGAATCCACTCGCTTTAAAAATAAAATGAGAGTTGTGTAACTTAACTCTTAAAAGTCCCTGATTTTTTTTTTTTTGCTTTTTTTTTCTTTTTAAAAAAATAAAAGGCCTAAAGATTACAAGATGAGGTGCAGCTGGTGGCTGACAAGTCCAAGTTACACACTGGTCTGTTTTTCTTTCAGTGTTTTGTACTGAGTAGCAAATTTGCTATTTCAGATATGGGCTCCTAAAAGTTAGGGCTAAAAACCAAAAGCAGCAGTTTAACAAGTGGGATATTAAGACATGGTGGGAGAAAAACAAACACTATCTGCAGACCCATAAATGCTGCTAATGCTCACTTGGGAGAATTACACTTTATTTTATCCTGTATGAACATATATAATGTTTTTACTTCACCATATGAAGTTGTCTGGTGGCCACACAGTAGAGAAAGGCATCAGATCTAATCCCACTGAAAAGAAGCCATGAAAATAACTCCAGCTTATCAGTCTCCAGCTGAAGAGAGGGAGTCCAGCTTTTCCATGGCTCTGCTTGCTCACTTGAATTTTAATTTTCAACTTACATCATCTTGCTCAAAATGTTGTCATACAAATCTCATTTGGTATGAACACTCCTAGAGACAGCTTCCACCAAAAGATTATTTTCTTTAAGAAAACTGTACTTTTTTGCATTCAATGGTTGATGAAACCGGAGTCTGTTAACAATTCAACACATTTTGCCCACCTGTCCACACCAGCGTCCATGACTTCTCATTAAGTAACTCAAAACTTGCTTCAACTACCAGTTTTCATAGAATCAAAGAATCACAGAATCACAGAATATGTTGAATTGGAAGGGACACATCAGAATCATCAAGTCCAATTCCCAGCACAGGATATCCCAAGAGTCACACCATGTGCCTGAGAGTATTGTCCATACTTGAACTCAGACAAGTGAGGCTGTGACCACTTACCTGGAGAGCCCAACCACCCTCTGGGTGAAAAACCTTTTCCTGATAGTCAGCCTATCCCTCCCCTGGCACAGCTTCCTGCCCTTCTCTTGGGTCCTGTCACTGGTCAACACAAAGAAGAGATCAGTATCCTCTCCTCCTCGCATGAGGAAGTTGCAGACTGCAATGAGGTCTTCCCTCATTCTCTTTTTATTCCAGGTTAAACTGACCAAGTGACCTCAGCACTCCTCATATGGCTTTTCCTTAAGGCCCTTCCCCATCCTTGTGGCCCTTCTTCGGACACTCTCTAATAACTCAATGTCTTTTTTATACTGTGGTGCCCAAAACCGCACACAGGACTACAGGGGATGCTGTATCAGTGCAGAGCAGAGTGGGACAATCATATTTTACATTTCGCAGGTCTTATGTTTTGTTTGTTTTAAAGTCCCCAAGGAGATTCAGTTGCAACTAAACAACAGATGCAGTGGCTAAAGCTGCCAGTTGTGTGCATGTACCTAGGAATCCCTGGTGAAAGGGATTTGCAAGCCTAGGGAAGTTGATCTTTGGGAAGTACCCATCTACTGGTTCCATACAGTCCCTTCTTGCCTAGCTCCATAAGACTGCTGTACTACTCTTCTCAAAGAACTTTGAAATCTCAAAGAGGTCTCAAAATTTCTTCCTCTTTCCCATGAGTTTTTGCAAACCAGAAAAATGTATATAATTTAATAAAGTAGTAAGTCTGCTCTGCAGATACAGAAAAAGCAAGAACTAAAACATAAGAGTTCTCCCACAATATCTATCCAGCCATGTTGTCCTGATATACCTCGTTTTCCATATCAAACCAAATATTATGTCTTCCAGATTGTTACATTTTCCCTAAATTATGGAAGCTGCAGGGACAAAGAAAGCATTAAGAAAATTACACACAGAAAAAGAAATCTTTTCTGACACCCAGTGTAGTTTTGATGCCTGATGTTTGGTATCATCTGCCCAAGGCCGCTCCCAAATATCCCACCAGCTGTTCAGCAGAAGCAGGCAGCCAGAGCACATGAGAGCCATGCAGGGTACACCCCTTCATACCCAGACGGCAAAGGCACTATCCTCACACTCCTGAATATGTGGGATGACAAAGGCTCAGCCCTCCTTCAGGAAAAGGGGAAAAAAAAAAAATCCACAGATTTAAGAAAGTCAGCTCAGCATCTGAAAGGTGGCTCTGTGGTTTTTTTCCCCTTCTCATCCTCTCTTCAAAGGAGTTTTCCAACCTTGGTGGTAGGGGAAGAACACCAGAAGAAGCCTCCACTGTGATTAGCTCTGCCTGCACCTCTGCCCATTGTCCCCCACCCCAGAAGAGTAGAGCCTTGAGGATTTAAGCTCCTTGGGAGAACAGTAAGCCCAGAAAAGGTTTATCCCCTGAAATGTGCTGGCTCGGATGGGAGAGCAGTACACGGATCTGCCTCCGTCCCGCACACAGGGCACTGTGCCGTGCCAAATTACAACAGGAGAAAGTGATTAGCGCAGGGAAAACAAATCCTCCCCGACACGCACGCCACACTTCCCCAGCTGTGCTGGCCATGAGGGCAGGCAGCGAGCGACCTCGCTAAAGGGGGTTTATTCCCTCCTCTTTAAAAAGGAAAGCAACTCAAAGCATGGACCTATGGGAATTGAGTCATGACTTGAAAGTTTTTTCTAAAAAAAAAAAAATTAGTAAGAAAAGCTAAAAAAAATTCATTCTAGTTAAAACAACCACTGCCTCGCTCTTTGCAAACAGTGATACTGCAAATTGCTATGCTGACGTAAATAAAACTTAGCTGAAAATACACACTGCCTGGAAATTGCCTCAGAGCACCACGCTTCCAGTTAGCAGAAAGATCTCCAGTTATTTTACAGTCAGATATGCTCTGACCACATGAGGACTCTAATAAATAACATTTGTTTTGCTGTGAGTACAGCATGCTGGTTGTCATTTACACTGGGTGTTGGGAGACAAGAAGCAGAGTGCAAGGAAAATGATGATACTTTAATGCAGCTATGGAACAAGGAAGGTCAGGCTCTCCAGCAACCCCTCCCAGTGTCAGGAGCCTCAGGTACCTCAGCACCCTTGGCTATAGGAAGTCCCCTAAAAAATAAAGTGTTATCCTCTGCATGCTATGGCAATGCTTTTACACATTATAATAGGATTTGGGAATCAGGAGGCAGGCACTGCCACTGAGAGGTTGCTAGGGCACCTTTGTCAAGCGGCACCTTTTCCAGTCCCTTCCACCCGCTTCATATTGTGGCTGCCCAATACCCCTAACCACAGGTGATTTAGGTAAAAGGATTTGACTTAATTAAGAGCAAGAATTTACTGCGAGGCATTGCTCTTGTAAGGTGAAATCCCAAGGCAACTCAACACAGGCTTGACTGGGACACGAACAGAGTCAGCAAGAAAATGGGAGATGTTGCCCCTTATTGAACTTAAACCCAAGGAACTGCATACAAAAAGGCTACAATGGACACACAGGGCTGGGTCTTTGCAGAGCTAGAGCAAAACAGTTGTAATTTCTGTTCAGGAGTGGTATCAGCAGCAGATAACATCTTTCTTTTCTCCTATTGTTTCTCAATGGCAAGCCCCAGCATTTCAAGTGTTTCCACTGTAGGAACTTTGGAAATAAAACCATGCTTTATTTGTGGAGCTCCTTCAGCAAAGCATCACTGCATTTCTCCTCCATGCTACAGAGCCCCCAGAGAAGTACAGGCACACACAACTAATCAACCTGAACACTCAGCACAGCCCCAATCCACCAGCTGCTGAAACTACAGGAAGAGTCCTCCTAAACCTCAGTGGTCACCCAGTTATACCTCAATGAAAACAATGCAATTTTACTTCAAGGCAGATTTTCACCATGAAAGCTTTGGGTTTGTATTGCTAGAAAGAAGATCTAGAGGAAAAAAAAAAAAAAAGCCTCTGTTTTTCATTTCTTAGATGCAAAGATTCCAGCACAACTCTCACGCAGCATTGTGGAAGCCAGAGTGCTCAATTCTATTTTTACTCATTCTCAGCATATGGCTGTTACTATACATTGACTATTTAGAAACACGTATGGGCGTTCTTTCATGCCTTTATAAATAAATGTGAGTGATGCTACTGCTTATAATAATTCACTAAAAATAGTAGCTTCCCATGGAAGATCACAAAAGCCTCTCACTGCTGAATCACCTATTATAAATCTTTATTTTTTGAAATCTTTTGCGGTCATGGCTTAATTTTTTTTTAACGCTTTCTAAGCCTATGAAATGCAATTAAACCAGCAACAGCTCCCACCACACAGTGGTGGGGAAGAGTAAAACCTATGTGCGTGGAGACAGCATCCCAGGGCTCCTGGAACCCAAGCTCAAGGCTGCCCTGCATGTGGCTCTGTGAAGTGCTAGCTCTGAAATGATAAACTGTAAAACACCCGGCCTGGATTAACTGGAAGTGTTGAGCTGCACACACTAAATTGTGAATCTGGTGACAGTTACAGGAAACATGTGACTGATGAGAGGAATAGATCTGATACACTGTCGCCTGGCTGAGTTTGATCAGGCCTGAGCAAGCCCTTCAAAAGTCAGCACAGGCACCTGAGACCTTCTCGCGAGAAAGCCCACAAGCAACCTCCAAACCAGCCCCCAGCATTTCTGCTCTGTCAACTAATCTGAAACAGGACCCCTCTCCTGTGCTATTTTAAGCACATAATTACTTTATTATTGAACCAGAAGATACTATCTGATTTTTTTAAAAAACAACAACATTTTAAAATACGACGTGCTTCAGTTGGCAGCTGAGGTGGCAAAGGGAATAGTCCTGCTCCACAGACCTGAGCTCTGGGGGAAGCTGGGGATGCACCTAAGCGTGCCTCTCAGTGGGTCTGACACACTGACTTTTACAGGCAAAAAGCCCTTGGGAGCTTCACAAAGGGCAGTCGGTGTGGGAACACGCAACTGTGACTCCAGATATCCACTGAGTTACTGCAGCATTGGCATGGACAGGGTGTGAATTAGGAGCTGAGGGATAAGTGAACAGAACAACTTGAAAAACAGGTATCTCCTCCTTCACGACTCTGGACTGGATAGTTACCAATAAATACCTGAGCACTCTTCAAAATGTAATGGCAGCTGTAAAATATTAATGCCTTTCGAAAGGAGAAGGTGATCGGTTTTCCTTTTGATCTATTCTGATGTGCATTCTGCTTTCGTCCTGAGAATAACACATGGGTACTCCCTAGCCTCTTGGTTACACAGATTCCTGTGCTTTCCCTCTGTACTGGGGAACATATTTTAAACACTGAACTTATATTGAAAAATCATACAGAATTGCTTTCTATATACACAAACACAGCTCGTGCTGCACCAGATGACATAGGTGGACAAAAATATCCATTTCCACACCATTTTTACAAGAATAGTAGCAAGGAAGGTTTACTCCAGAAGTCTTTTCCTAGCCCATTCCTTGATCTGACTTCCACTGATACATTACATCAGGGCACCCAGTCCCAAAACCAGGTCTGCCCAGAAACTCACCACCAAGGCATGTGGCTTTAGTTTCCATGCTGTGATGCTCTGGATGGAATCTCCAAGTTGAGAGCATTTGATTCTTTCTTCCCTCCCTATGGAAAAACATTTTCTGCAGACTTAAAATCTGGGCAGCTCCAGGTGAGACCTGAAGCTAGTGACACCAGCCACCCTCAGGAGTCCTGGGGAGAAATGGGCACCTCCACCAAGCAGGCCCACCAGCCTGTCTTCCTGTTCTTGCCTGGGAGTGCCTGACCCTCTCTGCTGGTGGGGGTAGATCTCATCCTCTGGCAGGGGGGTTTTGGGATGGTGACACCCAGTGCCTTCCAGGACATGGCAGCTTCAGACAGTTCCTCCGCACCCAAACCAAACTCTGCGTCTCCACATTCATCTCAGCCTCACCTAACCCCACTTATGAATTGTTTTAGTTTTCATTGAACCTCACCTCACTCAGACGACTTGCATGTTACTGGTTCTACTGGATTTTTAAAATTTATTTTCTGTTTACTGCAGGGGCAAAATATACCTGAGGAGCTGACAAAAGGGAATATGACACCTATTAAAATGCCAATGAATCAGCCCTTTGCTAAAGCAAGCAGGACATTCCTGTTTCACACGTAACTGGCAGCAGCACCATCCCAGAAACCTCACAATCCAGGTAAATGCACAAGTATGAAAGTAATTTTTTTTTTTTAGCTGTTTACCTAATTTGAAAAAATAAGACCACTGTCATCAATACAGTCATAGTCCCAAGTGCTGAATGTTGAGCCTAAAGCTAGACTGTCAAAATGCTTCAGCACTTGATGCTTTGTTAATGCCCCACCCCAACACCAGAGCCTGAATAGCAGAATGATGAGTGGAGGAGCCTTTTCATGTTCTGGATTTGAACGTGTACACGTGAGTAATCCCTCCTGAGGCCAATGCTCAGGCCACGATGGGGTTCTTGTATTGCTCCATAAATGCCTTTTTCAGCGGCAGCTGTGGAGCCACAGGGCAATGGGTTTTAGGACCTTGACTTTGTCAACAGCAAGAGCTGCCACCAGGTACTATGACAAAAATTATTTAGCCTGTAGAGTGCAAGCTGGTTGAGCCCCAGCTGTGGGAAGGACTGCACCTGTGGAAGACACTTGCATCTGAAAGTTTACAGCCTCAAGAGTCAGACAAAGAAGCACTAGCTCAATAACGATGCTACAGAAAAGAAAATCAAGAGACTTGCTTCGCTTTCATTTGCTAGCACAAACCAGCCTTGCCTTCCCTGCCCTTCAGGACAGGCCTTGAGGCAACTTCACAGACACCATCCTATGTGCTGGAAAATTCTAAGTTTTGACTTGCTGAATCAAAATCTATGTGTTTTGGGGTTGCAGTAGCCACATGGAGTCGGAGATGGCCCTACAATTCCTCCAGATACATTCTCTCTCAGATAACTTTCTGCTTCTTAGAGAAACTATCCCAGATCCCACATGGGTTGGGTGGAGACAGGCCACATTTGGTTTTTAGGGGAAAACTGTTGAGTTTTTTTAGTAGAACTACAATGCTTGATGTAAGCTCTTTTTCAACACCTACATATTCAAGACACAGGACAAATTTCAGAGGACAATGCCAAGAATGATGATGTCTTTGTACACCAACCTTTTCTTAGGACACTGTTCACAGCATTCATAGCTCAAGAATCCAAGGCCTCCTAAGTATGCCAGGTATCATTTTTATAACCAAAGTACACAAGAAACAAGCACCTTCAAGTTGCAGTTGAAGAGATGAGGGCAAAACGAGTGAGGAGTGGCAAATACTTATGGGGATATTTTTCCTCTTTCAGAAAGGGAAAGAACCCATTACACCAGGAACCCTGAGATATACATACATTATGAAAGGTCTGCTAATACTTTTGCAATATAAGACAATATGCAAAAATATAAAATGGGCTTATTAGCTTTCTGCTTTTTATTTCCTTCTTCTTCACCCCCTCTGCACCCCCCTCCTCCTCCCCTCCATGATTGAAGTTCAGAGATGATGGGATATCTAGAAAAAAAAATAAATGAACCAAGCTACTTTCTGGTTAATGTTAGAAAAAGGGGAATGAAAAAATAATGAGATGGAAGAGTCCACACTCATCTCCAGCTTGATTTTTTTCAGAGCTAGTGAAAACTAATTCGGTTTACTAGGATTTGCTCAGGTGCCTGTTGCAAAGTGAGACTCTTACCTGCAAAGGATTTCTTTGCATGTCTAAATGCATGTGAGCTACTCTGTGTGCTTGAACAGGAATGCCCTCAATGTCTAGGGTAGATGTGCACCACTCTTAGCCAGACTCTGCCTTGTTGACAAGGATACACATGAGATATACAGAAATTTCCCATTTTGTTCACAGGCAAGTCTCAAAGCTTCCAAAAGTTAATGAAAACCTTATAGTAGTTTTGTAACAGGCTCTTTTTGAGGTGAAAATGCACCATATTAATTATTTTCAGCAGAAATGGGTTTTTGGCGCCATCCAATCACAGCTATGACACCAGCAGCCCTTCTCCAGGAGAGCGACAGCTGAGTCACTAATGCTAAAACAGGGATGAGAAAAGGAAAATGATAAAGAAACTAGGCTACTTCCCCTGAGGAGCTAAATACAGTATTTAATGGCATCTTTTTATAAGGTTAACAAATCAAATGCTTCAGCTGTGAATTGTTGCCATCATCGTAACTACAACAGGATGACCCTGAATAGCCTCTCTCCATCTAGGTTTTTTCCTCCTGTGACACATAAATAAGGAGGAAGAGACTGGGAGCAGCCAGGCCTTTCACCATACTCTGGTCTTCAAGGAGACAGGTTGTGATAGCCACACAAGGATTCGGCAGGACAAACAGCTCTGCTGTCAACACGGGGAAGGCGGCAGGAGGGAGCAGCTGGGTACTTGTCTTTTCCTGCATCTGCAGCAGCTGCCATCTCCGTCAGCTGCTGCCCCCGTGGCACTCTGCCTGCACGAGCTGGAGCACTTGGGTTCCTCTTGTTTAACTTACACTGAAGAGTTGTGTCCCCTCCCCGCCCCACTGCCCTTAAATGAGTGTGTCAAAAGCAATTAAAGTCAGGATGGCAGGAAATCTTAAAGCTCTGTGTACAGAGGAGCATCTTTTTTCCATCACTGCAGAAGCTCTGGACACTTTGGACTCCATGTTGCAAGTTGCATTTTAGTAAGTCACATTTTAGTGAATTATCTAAGGAATATACACATACTCTAGAAAATATCTGTTCAGCAGAAAAGTAAGGACTGAAGCAGATTCTCCAGGAAATCAACTGCAGTTACCTGACAAGGCCTTCTGTATTAGGAGACCCTATATATAGTCATAAGCTATTAGAGCACAACAGCATTAAATTTTTGCTTGTTTACCCAAGGTCATGTTTGTAAGCAATAGCCCTGGCTCAGGGCTGCACCAGGGGAGCTGCTTTTGCACCTTCAGGCCTCAATAAAAGGTTCCCACTGCAAGAGCCAACAATGTAATCACAAATGCAACATGATCAAGGGGTGGTTCGGAACACCGCCTCCTTATCTTATAGCCAAACAGGGGAGTGCACACGGCACCGGCACGCAGGGAACTGGGCCACCTGGGCAGATAATTTTTGGCAAGATCATACGTGCTTGGACTAATCTTCCTCCTTGAGGGCAATGCCAGGGAGTGCACACTGGACACTGGTGGCACTGCATTTACATATTCTTTTTAGGGAGGCACTTTCTCTGAGCCGTAGAGTTTAGCCAAACCCACCACGCTTGCCAAACACACAAAATTTCCATTTAATTAATCCCATGCATGTCTTCAGCAGACTCCCTGCTGAGTTGGCTTAAAGCACCCGATCCACGCCTTATCACAAACTCTGACCATGTTTTTATGACTACTTTAGGCATAATTTGAGCATGATGCCAAATAGCAAATAAGTCGCTGTTCGTGCAAAACGTCTGGCTGACCTCTGTAGGACTCTTCACATGAGAAAAAATTTGCAGGATTAGGACCAAAGCCTGGAAGCAGGGTCATCCCTTCCCTCTGCCCACACCCCCCTCCCTTGGCTCCAACATCCAGTACATGCTGTCCTCTTCATTACTCCAACACAGTCCTTAAGGCCTTAGACCTGAATGAAGAAAATGAGCAAGCTCTGTGGTTCAGGGTATTTAAAAGTGGAAAAAAAGGGCAACTGTTAGGCAGAATCTGCTAGGAGGAGGAGAAGGAATCGGCAGAGTGCCAAGAGACAAGAGTCCAAAGTCTTCAAATTTCAAAGGCTTTAAGGATAGATGACCTCAAGATACTTTCACAAGCTAGTCTGAACGAGTCACAGTTTGGTAGTCTGCTGGTTTTTCTTCCTCTCTTTTTTTCCACCTAGATAACTTTGGTTTTTTTTCACTTGGTGAAAGACAAAATAATAACTTCAAATAACTTTACTCCCCTGTGGCACTTACATGTCAATTAGCTTTGGATTGCTGCTATATACTGGGACAGTGTACATGCTTGGGAAAGCGTTCCTGGGAATTGTTACACCATAAAATGCCTCAGTGCTTCAACCCTAACCCATCATTCTGGTGCACCAGCCAGTGAACACAGAGTGCTTTCTTCTGCTGTGCTCCTCTCCGTCCCCCACTCTCCCCACGGAATTAGGACATTGCTGGAACTCAGCACTATGCTATTTGCAGCCATGCATGTTTGAAATAAAAAATTAAGTCCAGGAATGTATCTCAGGCTGCCTGAGATTTAGCCCCCTTCTGCTGCCCAAAACCACAAAGACACTGTTTGCATGTTTAGATAACAACTGTAGCAAAATGAAGAGTAAAGCTGTAATCAATCCCTTTTAAATGCAGACAGGGCAGGGAGTGACTGCCAAGATACACTGGCACTAACCAGATGAAGCCTTATGAACATTTGACTTATTTTACTCCCAGGTTTCCACCCTGAGTCCCAGGTGCATGGAAGTCATCTGGGGGCACAATTTGGTTTGTTATCAAAGAACTCCTGGACCCCCACGTGTCAAAGGACAATGAGCTCCACTCTTCTGGTGAGGTATTTTCAACTTCAATGAGTATCTAGGGAAAAGCTGGGGGATGAATCCCGTGAGCCAAGTTTTTAAGGGAGGTACTGAGAAAAAGAAAAAAAACTGCCAGGGAAATGTCATGGTGTTGTGCCACAGTCCTGTTAGATGGATTTTTTGCTGCAGCAAGGTTTTCACCCCACAGGCCAAGCACTGCAATAACAGGCACTTAATAGGCAAAATCACATCAGTCCTCCAGACTTGCAGTGGTTGATAGAAATGGTCTCCTTCAGGAACAGGAAAAATTCCAAGCATCCTACAGGGCACGATCCATGTTTCTCCATGACTATCCCAACACATAAGGGTAAAATGAAAAGCCTGGAACAGACGTCAGCAGCTCCCAGAGGCCTCACAAGCACTGGAAAGGAGAGCTTTCCAGCACCAAGAAAAGGCTGGGAGTATCACCTTCCCCTGGGTACATAGCAACAGTTGCTAGTTTTGGCAGGCAGCGAGATGCAGTGCAAGACGTGAGGGTGACATCATTTGATTATCACCTCGCTTCCCTTGGATTCAATTGGATTCCAATAAGAAATTATTTTTAGAATCGCTACAGACAAAAGCCTTGAAAACTAATTTATTACAGATTTGGGTAGAGGAGGCTGGGGACTATATTAATAGCAGACAAAGCCTTAACAAGGCCCAAGTATTTGGAACCCAAAACCATAGCAGGAATAACGTGTACATATTAAAAGCAAAGGTAATTAACCTTCTGGAAAACACACTTGAAGGCGGGGTAGATTCTCCATTGCCTTAAGTTTTTGCATTTAAGGCTGGATATTCTTCCAAAAGGCATAATGAAGCTGAAACTGAATTTGGGAATTGGTACTGAAAGATCTGATGGGAGCTCTGATACTTTGAGTCAGAAGTCCTGCCGTTAAAACCTATAAGCTTGCCTGTTGCCTGTGCTTGGGAAGTTAAGTCTCAGTTTGCTGATAGAGGCATTTTCAGTTTCAAAGAAAGTTATGAATTACTAGAGGATATCATGACATATGATGTTAACTCTCCAGAGAAAGTAGTACAGGGGGGAAAAAAAAAAACCCAAAACCTCTCCAAAATGTTAAGCTTGAGATCCGTTGCTTTTGCTCTGGACACAAGAAATGAATAACATCACGTCTCGTTACTCCATGACACTGAGAGCTTGAAAGTAATTGCTCTTGCCTCCAGTTTCAAGTTAGTCACCGTATTTGTTTAGAAGAGGCTCACATGACAGGCTGGAGCTTCTGAAGGAGACCTTTCCCTGAAGTGGTAGCAGCTCTCTGGAAATAAATAACTACAGGATTCCCAGGCAGTTGTGGAATTGTCAGCAGCAGTCCACTGCTTGGTGGTGCACAGCACTTCTTCATTATGTTTATGTAACTACAGGTATTAGTATTTACAGCAAGTGGCTTCTTTTTACATCCCTTACTTTGAATATTTGATATTCTATACGAATTTTAATGGACTGTTGTATTGTCTTCTGTTTTTTAGCTTGTCATTTAGTATGCTTGTACAGTGACAGACTAATAAACTACTGAATGATGTGAGGTACTACATACCATGTAGTATGCCACAACCATTTGTTTTATAAAATAACAGTGCAGGGCTTTCTCTACTTTTATAGCAAGGACAGAGTCTCTGCTCTGCTTGCCCCAAATGACAGTGAGAAAAAGTCTTTTGAGCAAGAAAGAAGGAAAACCAAAAAGCAGAACAGAAGTGAAACTGCACTGTCAGGTTTTCATTCCGTTAGAGCCCTTGTGATCAAACCTAGGAAAGCTACCCAGTGAGAGGCCCTGGGCTATCACATCATCCTCACTGCAAAACTTCTGACTGACGTAAGCAATTGACTTGTCTGCTAATTTGATTTCTACAACTCACTGCATCGGGACGTGACTGATAAGAGCTGACTAGCAATTCCCACAGATAGGGATTTCGCAGAACCTTGCACGCCGTACAGTGCGGCCAACCCCACCCATTTCTTTCTGCACATGCCACTGTCGCCCACAAATCTGAGGCAGACACACATGACTCTATCAGCAGGACCATATGTGTCTGCAGAGATAGCAAAAGCCAGAGACTGACATAATTTAGCTAAATAAACAACTTCACATACAAGAAATGACATGTGGCAGAAGAGATCCAGGAAAGGACATGGTTTAAGCCTCCTAAATTCAGAGGCTGTTTGCTTCAAATAAGAGAGCAGAGACAAGGGGCAACCCAATGGCCACAGATTCCTCTGCAACACCAATTTCTGTTAGAGAGATGTCAAAGTCAAGAAGGACAAACCATACCCAAAGCAGAGGATATAGACTTCTTCAAAACTGATGCATCTAAATTAAGGATTTTTATATGTGTGAAAGGTCTTGGATAAATATTTGGATAAGAATGGGAAAATGGATAGCAAAATCAGACCAGCAAGCAACAGGAGTAATGTGAAAATGTTTGGCGGGGTAAAGTGGGCAATAAATTATGAACCATCTGGCCCACAGAGATTGATGACAGACTGTCTGCCAGCAAGGCCAAGCAACTCTTTTTTTTCCTGGAGTGGGATAGGAGAGGAAGCACAAAGGCAAAGACTGAGACTCTTGTTCACTGGAGAAGTAGATTTTTAAAAACCCTCAGAGAAGGCAGGAGAGACTTCAAAGTAGACTGCAAAAGCTCAGGCTTCCTGGAACTACATGCCTTAAGCTGAAGGCTGTGCAGGCACCTGTGGCCATAACTGCCTTGAACAAAAGATGCAGCACTGCTGCTGGAGGGGTGGGAGGTGCCTGACCTTACCTGCCCAAGTCTCACTGCACCCTCCTTCTCAAGGGCCAGCAAGGATTTACTACTTCCCCTGGGCTATGCAGGGGTCATAGAATCACAGAATCCTCAGGGCTGGAAAATACTTAAGATCATCAAGTCCACTAACCTAAACCCAGCACGTTCAGCACTAAACCACGTCCCCAAGTACCACATCCATACATTTTTTTTAACTCTTCCAGGGGTGGTGATTCCACCACTTTCTTGGGCAGCCTGACCAACTTTTCAGTGAACAAAAAGGGTCAGTGTACAACAGAGCATCAAGCTGCAACAGACATGCTCCCCAGTGTGGACGCATCCCTTCTCCCTGCCCAAAAATTCCCACTGAGGCTCACTGACCATAGCTCTGATGAGAAGCACCCAGGGGCCTCAAGTCCTGTTGGCCACATGGAGTGCCCCCATGAAAAAGCTTTCTCAAATCAAAATATGATTTATTAGTAACAGAGGTAGGCAGCATAATGTTTTCTAAAACTGACTCTAAAGAGGGTATTTGTCTCTCCTAGGTTGGTCCCATGCCAATACATATTCCAGGAGCTGCTGAGAAGCTGAGATTCCTGCAAACTTAAAGACAGTCTGATCCCGGTGAGTGGCTCTCAAACAACTGCCTACTTTCTGCCTGAAGAGTTTTTTTAACTCTTGGCATTTCCTTTGATCTGTTCCTCCTTAATGCTGGCAAAAAAACCTGAAGCTGAGGAGGTAGCATCTTCCCAGTTAATAGCTTCAGCATTGTACCTTAATCCCTCCTGAGGCACCTTCCCAAAGTTATTTTACCAGCAGTCGCTGTCTTGCCTGCCTGGTTGTTTTTAAAACTACTTTGATACCAAACCAACAATACACACATCCCTGAAGCGACCATCCCAGTACTGGGGCATACACCCTTCTCCATCCTCAGCTGGAGAAGCGTGCCATGCTGGCGATAGAGGGCAAGGAAGAGAGGGACAAGTTCCACTGTGCACTTTTAGGCATTCTGGATGTCCAACCTGGGAACTGAGGCTAGTGAAGCATCCTGACACTTGAGGCTTCTTTCAGAGGCCCCAAGATCAGAACTTCCCTGCTGCTCATGTGGGGCACAGAGATATCTGAAGCTAGACCATAATGATTTTCTCTTCTTCTCTCTTCCTGAAGATATTTTTTGAGTTTCTCTCTTTTCCTTGCTGGGATTACAAGCTCTGTGCAAGTTGTTCTTATCTTTGGATACTCAGAGAAATAAACCAGATCATAATAATAGCATATGAAAAAGCAGAAATTTATCTCAAGACCATGGTGTTTCTATTAAGGTGTCTGGAGGCAAACACTTATGCCCCAAATGATGGGCAAGGCAGGCAGGCAGAAAGGTATGGGAAAAGGAATTAGTAGTAGAAACAACATGATAATTCATCTCTACCAACAAGAGTTGCAGAGTTGTCTACAGACTTTCTTCCTGCCCTTCTCAAATAAATGACTTGTAACAAACAATAAAGGTTTGTCTAACAATAAAACAGACAAAGCACTTAATATCCGTAATTTCAGCCTCGGAGAATAAACTAGTTAATCCTTCATTTTTAAAATTTCTTTAACTTCTAAAAAAGATCACTAGCTCCTCACTCTGGTGCTTCCATGGCAATTTAGCAGGCATCAAACGACAAGATATGAAACTGATAAATCTCAGTCCAAAGGAGAAATCTGTCTACCCTGACTCAGAGGAGAAACTTTCCTGTTCAGCTCCCTCTTGAGAAAAGCCAGCATAAATAAATACAGTGCTTTTCCTACCTTCCTCATTTAGGAATAAAAACACCATCACCACCATGTGATACAGCCTCAAGACCACAGCTTTCTAGAAAGAAAGGTCAAGTGAAACAGTTCTTCCTAAAGAGCTTGCCTGACTGCAGAAACAGGATAATGAGCAGCAGGATGAATGCTTTAATCACACATCTCAGGTGGTTCTACAGTATCCATGATGTTAACATGGACAGCAAAGGAGGGGGGAGGAAATACAGGGATGGTGTCACAGCTTTTACGTTGACCATACTTTTGCCTGAAAGGTCCTGGAAAAGGCAAGGCCGCCTGGCCACCACCAACAGCCAGGTGTTGGACCAGGCCAATAAAAGCCCTCAATCTCCATTCCACTGAGGTGGAGACAAGACCAGGTAGAAGAGAAGGCAGAAAGCAGTGATCAACTGGAAAACTACCATGAACAAAAACCCAAGCACTACTACAAAAACATGAAAACCCAGGAAAAGAAAATTCTATGAAAATACTGTAATAGGTTACCTTTATGTGAATGACTCTTCACACTCGCCTAGACTGAGTCACTCTGTGAAGTGCCTCGCGGTCCATCTGGCTGCCAACTCCTGGCTAAACTTGAACATCTTGTGACTGAAATGAATACATCAAAGGCTAAGGCACCGCAAGGTAACAAGGTTTTCTTTGTCCAGCACTTCCAGATGCACCAGCATTCCCCTTATGCTAACTCTCACATATCCTCTGGGTCTGTTATTGGTATATTTCTGACTTTCAGAGACTGTAAAGAAAGGGTATACTTGAACTTTGCCTCTCACCCTAATTTCATGGACCTCTTCAATCTATCTCTGGCCACGAACCAGTGACAATATAGTTTTGGATGTGAAACTGTTTAAAATTTTTTGTTGCTCCACCGATTTTGCTACCACCTATGTAAACTGTTTTCAAATACTGGAGAATGCAGTTGCTGCAGATGAATGCAGGCACAGAAACCACTCTAACGCAATCTTACAGAAAGTGAGACTGCACTGCTGGATACTGCACTTCCACAGTCTGACTTTCAACCCACTTACAGTTGTAGTGGAAGGAGGAAGGAAAAAAATAATTTTTTTAAAAAAGTGTTCCTTACATTATCAGCTTTCCTCCCCAAATCAGGAACATACTCCTATCTCTTAGGTGGCAATATAAACTTAAATAATCTTTCCTGCCCTTACTGAAACTATTTTTAAGCCAGTAGTCAGGTACAAAACAAACATCCCAGCTAATGCAATGTGTATTACTCAGTGATGATAAACACTATACACCCACCTAGACTTTTCACTTGATGTGGTTGGAAACTGCTATGTAAGGTGGAAAAAGTAAGGCAGGCGGCTTTATTTTTGGCATTTACTTAAGAGTTCAGGCTTACTGCAGGAGTACATTTACTCTGGCTCCATGTGCTGGTTCCAGCCAACTGTGTAAAGATATTTAGTGGCTATTTTTTTGCCCTGAAGAAAGAGGTATCACCCCCCACCCCCACTGTGTCTCCTAGCCCACCACACTGCCAGGCTGCAAGAAGGGAGTGCACTGGGAGGGGACCTTCTCTTTCTCGTCTGACAGAGCAGAGCTCAGCAAGGTAAAGCTCTGTCTAGCCAACAAAGCTCTTTACCACGAATATCCTTATTAAACACAGCCTTATCAGAGACCAGTTTCTGCAGTCTGAAGCAGTCAGGAATTAACTCTGCCAATATAAAATTTCAAGCCAGGATTAGAGCCCAGACCCAAGGGGATGTGAGCAAGCGTCCAAGCCACAACAGAGCCGCCTGAGTGTGCTCACACCATGTCAGGGGGCTGCCCAAGGGGCCAGGGCTCAGGCTGTGCACCCACCACCCGATGGTACCCCAGCGCCCCAAAGGGCTCACTCCCCAGGCTGATGCTGGAACTTGTCCATCTAGCAGGATGGAAGGGAAAGGCTCTGCCAGTGCTTCTAAAAGAGGACAGGCTGAGGGAAGATCCTGGTCCAGCAGCATCACCTGTGTGCAGAGGGCATGAAAAGCCAGTCTGGAAGGGACAGACAGCACTCCACATGTGTAGCCCAGGACTGTCAGCATGGGAGATTCACCAGCACTTCCCAAAAGGGAACCACCATTCAGCAAGGTGCATGGCCAAGACACAAACTCATTCAATATACTCCTTTGTCAGCCTCTGGCTCTAATCCTCGCTCACAGGATCAGGCTGTGTCTCCTGCCTTATCCACAAGACAAAGCTGTCTATCCCCGACACAGCCCTCAGGGCTATGGGACCAACGCTGCCTGCCTTCGCTCCAGGGCGAGCCTGCTCCACTGGCACAGCACAGCCCGGAACAGCTGGCAAGAGGTGTGAGCTTTGCCCCACAACTCCATGAGTCAAGGCCTTAATGGTGACCTTGATTCTCCTGCTGAATATTGAAAGCTGGCAATGCTATTGATGGAGACTCCGTGAAGCATGTTTATAGTACTCAGCTAATAAGGCAGCAGTGAGGCTATTGTGCCCTGTCATTAGCAATCCCAGTGGGAGAGTCTTCATGCTGCCCTTTCTTACAGAATACCTGTCCACCTCCCAGTAAGGCAGAAGTACATTTCAGTGCATGCCTAAACTACAGCAATTTTTAAACTCTTTCCCTGAGCTTATTTTACAGCAGTTACTAAACGGTTAAGCTCATTACTAAGTCCAAATATGAACATGGGGAAAATACTTCCATCGCTTTTGGCACAAAGTAAGTGCAAAAGTTGCCTTTCTGCTTGACTAAAAGCCTGAAAAGCAAACAATGCACACACAGAACACATTGTTCAAGAAGGGAGTGCAAACAAGCCTGAAAGCAGATTAACTTTGAAGGTGTTGTGCAGGAGAAAAGCAGGCAGCAGCTACTGTTCCCAGCCCAGCACCCCAGGCAGTGAGTGCAGAACCCAGCACTGACTGGGATCCTGACCATTAATCTCTCCATCAACACTGGGAAAGCTGAAGCTGCACCTCAGAAAACAAGCAACTATTAAAAGAAATAAGAAAAAAATAAAAAATAGGTACACTCCTAAGAGCTTTAACAAGACAAGGCCTTCACCCCCAAAAAGCACACTCCTTATTTTAAGACTTCTTCATCCTTTTCTAAACAAAATGAAGACGCTTTCAGCGAACCAAAACCTGTGGGGAGATTTTCAGTCATCAGAGGCAGTAGCACAGGCCTTGATTTCTACTCAAATCAGCAGAAATCAGGTGCCTAACCCATCTGCGCCTCTGAAATCCGCTCAGTAACAGCTTAATGCCACAAAAGGGAGAAGTAAACGAGTTTTGTCTATAGGCTGCTTCTCAAACAAAAAATACAAATTGCATGTGACAGGCTGCTGCACAAGTTTGACTGTATGTCTCTACGTGCAAGTGGAAGAGCTAATGGAGAAGTATGCCAGCTTCAGAAGGGCATATTGCTGCCAGTCATTTTTAATAAAAAATACAATACAATACAATAAAATGAAATGAAATAGCATTCCAGAGATCCTGTAGGCCCCATTATGCAAGACCATTTGATCTGAGTAACCTGCAATTTGGAAGTAGCATGCACCAGTGCCTGCCCATGGCCATGGACCCCATGGGCCACACAGCTCAATCATCAGAACTGGACTTGCCAGGCACAAAGCACCAACAAGACTTCCAGCCCACTGTTCTAAGAGCTAACCCCAGCCAACCCCAAATCTTCCTCTTTTCCTTTAAAGGCATTTACCTACACATCCCAATGCATCTGTTTAGAGCAGCATGACAACTCCATGGCTACAGCTGTGTAACAGACCTGCTGCCTGGCCCTGCCCCTGGACTGTCCCCCTGGATTTTCTGCAGACGATTAGGTGGTTGCACGAGTGTATAGTTTTCCACCCTTAGCAACTCCTTTGTCTAGGGAGCTGCCTGCCTACACACAGCTACACCACCATGATGCCACTCATGTTGGGCAGCACTGCTCCAAACAGGGTTCCCAGAGTCCACTTGTCTCTGTTTTATTCTTCTTCACTCCTCTCTGTGCTCTGCATCATGCCTCAGTGAGAATGGCAGCACCTTGGGAATTCACAGCCATGGCTTCAGATGAAATCAACCAAGCACTGCAAATTAAGTATTTTTTAAAAAGTTTTTGGTTCATCTTTCAAAAGCAGAGAAAGAGCACAATTCAAAATTTAAATCTAATCTTCCTTTGTAGGATGCCTGGACATCCCTACAAGGTTGAGAGGAAAGACAGACACCTATGAATTCAAGTTCTCATCTGGACCTGCTAGCTTCCAAAAGGCTCTTCTGCTCCTCACTTCACAGCACTGCAATTGAACCATCATCCCCCCCAATCCCATCCTTTATCTTCTGCAAATCTCCCTGGGTGATAAACAGTGAAGTTTGTAAACACACTGGCATTTTCATGTGGATTTTCAGTTCAAAAATATTCAAAGTGACATGCATTTAGCAATACTGGAGAAATCATATGCAGAAGATTCCACCCTGGCACTAAGCATCTGGGGAGAAACATCCAGCAAGGTGTTGGGTGTGCTAATGTGAAATCAGTTTGAAAGGGCCAGCACCTCCCTCAGTTGTTTGCATTTAAAAGAGGCCATGGCTCTCAGAGGGACCAAAGACAGACTCATAGAATTTCAATTAAATTCATGCGCTTACTTCGTTCAGGTTCTTCTAAAGTCAAATCCAGTGCTTACATCTATAATCATACCTAAGTTTTGAAATACCTTTCTCCTTTTGTGTGTGTGCAAGTCTTTATTGGGGAAAATCTTTTATGTGGATGGTTAACTACAATACTTAAGTATTTCTTGAAGTAAACACAACTTAAGCTCATTTAGACTTAAGTACGTGCTTGCCTGCTTGCTTTTCTGAAGGCAGTTAAACTTAATTACATGTCTACCCTGTTTCTTCTAAACAAGGGCCCTTTGGACATCGAGCATTGCTTTTTGTAGTTTTTGGGTTTTTTTCATCAAGATGTTCAAACCACACTACAGAGCTTATAAAGTCAGTTATATTTATATCCTTATAATATTCTCAGACTGGGATATGTGATTACAGAATATACTTACTTGGAATACATTAATTCTCATCTGAAGAAAACCATTTACACATACCCAGTTTCAGTACAAATTTAAGCAGTATACAATTAGTACTAATGGTTGGATATGCTGTTTTACTGTGTAATACACTGATCTTCTAAAACCTTGAATTGTAATGTAATTGTAATAATCTGTCCCTAAACAAGGGTCTAAACTTGGCTTCTCCACATATTTTGTCTTACAGTATTTGACTTGTTAAATATCTGCCCACAAGTGGCACTCAAAGGAAAGTAAAATGTAGAGATCCACATTAAGATAGGCATATTTGTATTCATCTTGTTGGAAATCAGTAATGCTGACTTTCACATTCTAAGTAATGCTTAGATGAAAGACAGACACTAAGTACTTTCCAATGAAATGTGTGGAAGTCCTTGACAGTGCCTTATATAAGATTTTTTTAAAAAAAGAAAAGGCACAAGCACAGGTGACGTTGAATGACCACTCTCATACACATCTGTGTCTAACTTCTCATCCAAGGAACTTGTACCTTGGACTTGTACAAGCACGCCACTTGTCCAGAGGACTGCTGGGAGAACCCAGAAGAGGTCAAGGTAGGGACAGTGACTAAGGTCAGCTCACTGGTTGTAACACACTCTGTTAAATTGCAGCTGCACCAGAGTGGAGATTTTATGCAGAAAAGGAAGCGGCTCTGCCCTTTTGCACATCTGCGACACAATGCACTATTAAGCAAAATTAACTGATTATGTAGAAAACATGGCAAAATGAAGCCCTGACTCCTCTGACAGTGCTATCTCCTTTTTAATGAGGCACAGAACAATCTGTTACCAGGGCTAGTGCTGCAGACAGTGTTTATGGTAATGGGTCCCAGCTCATGTACTTTTTTTATAGTTCAGTAGGTACTGCAGATGCCAGAGGTACCATACATTAACTGCTGAGCCTACAGGGGCACAATGTTTGGCCATGTCACTGGTTATTAACAAACTTGTACAAAGGGCCTCCAACAGTTTAATATGTTTAATAACATCTATTCTAGTTGTCCCAATCTGTTCCTCCAGCTTCCCTTACTAACACTCGGTCCAATGCATTGATACCTGTATGGCTCATCCTCCTTCGTTACCTGGAACTTTCCTTGCCTCAAGTATATTGTGCTGGCCATGCCAAACTTATCAGGCTTTTGTAAGCCAAGGAGCAGCTGAAGAACATTGTTAGGAAACCCTACAGGCAACTGCAGAATCAGCTGAACTGTGTACAAAATAGGTCACTTCTGCATTATCAAATGCATTTAGTGCAATTACAATCACCAGAGAAATGAAAAAAATACAGTAAAGAACAGAGAAGGAGGGCAGGCCATCAATAGCAAGTGTGAAGTCCTGCTCTTTCACAAGAGAATGCCATCATCAGGCCACCCTTCCTGGTAAAATAACAGTCTTTAAATTGGACATGGTTTTTATCACATAATTAAAGGCTACAAGAGGGCATATTTAGGTTTTTCAGTACTGTGATGAATATTGGAAGCAACAGCAATCTATAACAGCACTCCCTGGAAAGGAACCAGATAGGAGCTGCTACCTGCGCAAGAAGCCCACTGCCTTTCCACAAAGCCTCCTCATCACTTGTGACTTCTCAGAAGTGCACATTGCAAAGGGAAAGAATGCACTTTGCAGGGGTTTTAGCCCATGAGATAGAGTAAAAAGTAGTTTACAATTCCCAGTTCTTGAGAGGCATCTCTGAAAGACTGTCTCCAGAATTTTCTCCCCAGTGACCATCAACACCAGCTCTTCTGCCTGGATATCCTGCTTAAAATTCACATCCTGCTTAAAATTTAGACCCTACTAACTCTAATGAACAGCTCTCACTAAAGTGAGGCTGATCCTCTAAGGAGCCAGAAAGTCTTGTATTTAACGTACCCTGACATGTGAACGTCCTGCATTAACGGAGCAGGTTGACACAGGACACAAAGAAAAGTGCTTTAGTGAGGATCCCTTCCTGCACAAAGCAGTCCACAAGCTACACTACTTCCCTTTGCAGACAGAATCACCTGCAATCCATTTCGGCCTTGAGCATTTTCATTATTTGAAATCACAAATGTAATTTAACACCTTTAAAAGTAAAAAGGGCTCACCTTGGAAGTTTGGATTCAAACAATTTTGAGTGACATGGCGTACCATGATGAGTACAACTCTTGCTGTGCAGTATGCAGACTGACAGGAAAGCATCACAAGGTAGGGGGTATTCCATGTCAATCAAATTTTTTCATGTCAATTATCAAATTATTTCATGTCAGTCAAAATCACTCTCCTCTCTGTTCTTAGGCCATACTCCAGACAGACCATAAGCACCATATTTGTCAAGTACCGAAAACAAGACACCCATTTTGTTTGCTGCATGGTTTCTTGTGCAAGGTGAATGCTTTCATCATCTAAACATGTGGGTTTCATAAATGCAAAAAATCTAAAGTGAGAACAAAACTATTCTGATTATTTGGTTGTTCTCTGTACCTCACTTGAGAAATACAGATTGAAAGATTACATACAGGATAGCACTGATGCAGAGGGATTGTGACACCACACCAAACCATACCGAGACTAATTCCTCCATCTCCTCCTAATCCCTCTGAGAATGCAGGATATTTACTTCTATTATCACCATCGTTCCACTTCCCAGCCCCGACTGCTGGTTACTGTAGTACAGTATGTACTCTTCAGAGTTGCTGAGTCAAAGAAAAAACAGCCCAAGTAATTAGAAAACAAACAAAAATAGACTTTTCATTCTGTCCCTCCCTTCCTCCTTAAATAAAGCAACATCACAGACTGTGAATCATATTGTGGCCATCATATGACCATATCAAAAGCCTTGTATTTGTTATTTATTTTGCTGGGCACGCAGACATGACAAAAATGTTTTACTGAGAGCTAGTAATCATAAAGTACAGTGAGACAATCATTTATCTTTGCATGCAAGAGATCTCAAGATGTAGATTGCTGTTCACAGACTACAGATTTTCTGTAGGAGGGAATATTAACTAGAGAGAAGTCATACGTTTGATCCTAATATTTGTTGGCTTAGTAGCAGCATTGTTGTGTGGGACTTCTTCAATTTTAAAATGTACCTGCTGATACTGAAAGTAAATATCTCTTTACAAGAAAATCAACAAATACAATATATTATGTATATACAATGTAATATGCTCTTTCTCTCTTTGTGCCTCAGTTTGGACCTAACACATAAATGGGACCCCTTAAAGCTTTACTTGCACTGAAACTTAAGACTAACAATGTGTAAGCATCCCAAGCAGTACATGAACAACAGTCACCATTTAAGTAACACCAGAAAAACTGGAATCAATTTACAGTAAGTTTTCAAAACCAGCATCTAACAGCCTTAAAGCCTCTAAGGGACACAAGAATGCCTACTTCCAGGTAGAGCTATGCAGTGGCTGTGTTGAAAGGCAGGGGAAGAATGGAAAATGCACTCACTTCAGCCAACCACTGCCACTGTATTTCTCTCTAAAGAAAGCAAATGACTGAATTATCAACTGTAAATGACTTCTGGGTCACAGAAGGCAGTGGAAGGGTTGAAACCTTGAACTACAGCTGCTGATGCCTAGTGTCTTTATCTCCCTGCTCCCTATGGTTTCTCAAAGGATGAACGACCTGCCTGCAATGAATTATGCCTGATCTTCCAGACAGGGTATACACTAAGTCATTAAGTCATCTAAGAGTATAACCCCTCAAGGGAATTACCAAATGAATGTGAAATCCTGTCCTGCTCTTAGCCCTTGTGACAGACTTCTCCATGCTTCTGATGCAGGCATCTTTCAGGAGCAAGAATGGGGCTTGAATTGGTGTGGCTAATTGTTTTCTGATATTCACATTTTCTGCTTCTAAGGCCGCAAAGTTAGAATAGTAATAACAGTCATTTCCTTCAGAAGAAGGGAAAACACAACCCCTCTCTGACCACCAAGATTTCCAAACCCCCAATGTACCAGCTGAGACAAGCAGTTAGCATGAGACTAGCAGAGAGCTTACGGCTATCATATTTGTGCTGGGATATAATGGGTTTTGTCCAGATGAAAGGGTGTGCTTCTTCTGAAGAGCAGCACATTTTTTTAATTAAAAGAAATTGATTTAGTGACAGCATTTACAATTGGGTATCTGACAAGCCCACTGACCTTCACACACATATACAAATGACTGAGGCTCAATGCGTTCAGAGAAACGAATTCTCGCTTGAAACCACAAACACTGAAATCACTGACTGCTGCAGAACACAAGGAACCCCCTCTAAAGCAGAGTGCATCCAAGGAGACTTAGGGTAAAGACTGATCTGTACAGTGAACCTTTCCAGATAACACTTCATGAAATCAGGGGGATAAATAACACGTTTAAATAGAGACAAAAAAGCATGTCTGACAAAGGCTCACTCATGCTTTATTACAGCCTGGCAAAGCTTTAGCTCACCACTTGCCTGAGATGCTGTATTTACAGTCCCTACTCCCATTGCTCCTTGTACTGACTAAGTTGTGCAGTAGTTAAATATCTCCTTTCAAGTATTCTCAGTGCCCACACAAAAGAAAGGGTGCTCAGCAGCACCCTTAATAAGAAGAGACATACTAGCACCTCCAGACAGCGCTAAACAGTATGGCACCCAGCCTCTAAAGCTGTTTTCAAGGGGCTGTTGCTCAGGTTTGTTTTTAGTTTCCCATTATCTGCAGCCAGGGTAATGAACACCCTAGGAGGTGTTTCCTTGGAAGTGGTGGTGTGACAGCCTCTGTGTTCCACCCTGGCCGAACAGCAACCAAATTTGAGTTTTCCTGGGAAGGAAAATAAGTAGGATTCTCCGTGAAAGAACAAACCCGTTGGAATGGAAATCTGCACCTTCGCAAAAGGGTAACAACAACCTCTACCCTTCT
Organism: Poecile atricapillus; assembly: GCF_030490865.1. Classification (NCBI taxonomy): domain Eukaryota; kingdom Metazoa; phylum Chordata; class Aves; order Passeriformes; family Paridae; genus Poecile; species Poecile atricapillus. The sequence goes on along the minus strand of NC_081251.1, from coordinate 45,468,253 downwards.
GCCTGGTGATGCCTACAAAACACGTGAATGAATGATGCTCAGCACCATTTCAGCATCCCCTTCTAAATTTAAATTATAGGTTAAAAATAATAATAATTTTTTAAAAGCTCAGTTTTCTTTATTTACAAGCTTTACTGAATGAAAACCTCTCCCAGTCCGGTCAACCTGATAGGTTTCTCTGAATGTTACCAGATAAAAAATAAAACCTAATCCTTGCTTGAATGTTCCTGGGACAGGGCCAGGATATTTATATCTTTCCAGGGCAAAACTCAAACTAGGCCTTGTGCTGTGCCAAGAAAAGTCCTGCTAGGACAAGGAAAGAGGAAATTGCTCCTGTTTCCATGTGGACATCAGAAAACTTTGTCTGGAAAACAGAAGATGCCACACAGATGGTCAGAGAGCAACCAGACTTCCTTTAGAAAGCTACAGACAACACTATTCCCAAAACTTTTTTTTTTTGGAGGATGGCTCAGGCTTGTTGTTCTTCTGTGTGTGTTTTGGTTTACTTTTTTTTTTTTTTTTAATCAGGACCTTCTACATGAATAAAAAGCAATCTATGTGATCTAAGTTTCTTCTTCAATCAGTATGTCATGCCCAGAGACATACCGGGCACCTCCACAAGTGTGATTTTAATCTTATCTCCCTATCCATACTGGTTTATATAAGGACTTAGGGTTTTTTTTCTCTTATGTAATACCTATTTTTTCACAGTATACCTCCAGCCACTACCATAAACAAGGAATTCAACTGCATGATGGTGAAAAGTTTTCACTAACAGACCAGCTTCTAAGCCTGCAAACAGTCTGGTAAAGGAAAAATAAAAGCAACAGATTTTCAGTTTTAGTGGACAAGGACAGCAAGGGCTCCCTTGTTAGCTTCTATTTATGGTCCCACAGCAGATGACCTGAATCTCCTCCATACTCATCCCCCTCTACAGAGCCTATAGCTTAGATTATTCACTTCTTAATGAAAACACCACCTGCCAGATGGACAAGAGAATAATTACATTACACTTACATTATTAAAATACATACGAGTCCCATTTGCTGTGCACAGAGCAGTGCTATACATCTGGATCTGTGTACAGTAGAAAGACTTCCAGAAATGGGATTTTCCTCACTGTATTTTTTAGCAATAAAGACCAGCATCTGATTTATGCAATTGCCTGATGCAAATCTACCTGATGTGGGAAAGGCAGTTCTTGGAGTAATAAGCTGCCTTTCCTTATCATCTGAGCTGGCTGGGTTTTGTAGGCCAGGGTTCAACTATTGCATCCACAACACACTGGCATTCCCACCTGAAACCCCAAACAGAATGAAGGAGACACCACCCGGAACTACACAGAAGGACAGAGCTCTAATGGGAGTCAAATAGAGGTAGGGACCTTATCTGAACTTGATAAAAAAGCTTTGGACTTAAGTCCAGGGGTGAGCAAAAGTTCAAGCCAATTACGCTCCCGTATCCCTAATACTATACATGGCATCAACCAACAGCATGTCCTGTCCTGGTGGTGTGTCTCAGGGAGCATTTCCACCTCTCCAGTAAAAGCCTCATTATTCATATTTCTGGGAGTCAGGGATAGAGAATTAGAAACCAAAATGCCTGAATGGGCAGTGCAGCACATAATAGTTTCATCATTAAAAAGATGGCCACAGAGTGAGTCACTTACTGTATGGCCACAGCTGCAGCTGCATTGAACTGAGTGCAGAAAATTGATTTCCCCTCCCAAGAAACGTCCTGAACCTGGTGTTTAGCCAGGAGGGCGAGAAGACCAGGGAATGCTTTCTGCTTGTAGCTTCCCTTGGGGGAAGAGAGAAATGGGTTCATCTTTAACAAAAAAGGCCATGCTTTGTTAAAAACATGTTTTACAGTTTAACATTCATAAATTGTGCTAACACAGGCATTTCAGTAATACCATTTCTTTCTGTCTGTCCCACTACTTCAAATACTACTCTGGGGCTAATGAGACTTTTCCAGCTTATTCCTACTTTCTTGGCTCTTGTTCCTCAAATGGAGCAGAGCTGTGAAAGAGCATTTGGAGACTTATCAATGCGTATTTGCAGACACTCAAAGAAACTACTGGTTGGTTTGGCTGAATACATAAATTTTGCCACTCAGCTCAGTGGTATAAGAAATGCTGGATGGCTGTTGTCCTCACAGGGTGAAACAACAGAGCACGGTGTTCAGTGTACACTTGGTTCACTGCCTCTGCTACTGGGAAAAACAGTAAAGTTTCTCCTTAGAAGGATGATCATGTTTTGGGTAAGTAAATAAGATGAAAGAAGTCCAGAGCTCACACTAAGTAATGCTACAAAAACCTTGCACACAAGCCATCCCGCCTTTCTGGCTGACAACTAAACACATATTTCCTTGAGGGAAGAAAACATCTCAATCAGTTTTCCTGAGACCTGAACTTCAGCCCTAGCCAGACAGCAGTCCTAATTTCACCAGGAGCCAGACTCCAGCCCTGGATGGTTTCCATCAGGATTCCATTAAGCCTGTGCATGTGCAGCTCTCATAATTTGCAAGAGCCACGTGTGTATTCAAGAGCAGATTTGGATGTTGTGTTTGTTTCTGGCTTCATAATGGTTCTCATGCCCCTTAACTGTCTGTTTTCTGTAAACTTAGTAATTTCTTAAACATGTTCACAAGTTTAGCCCTCTTATCTGGCAAACAAGATTGAAATTATCAAATGTCTGTAGCTTTTATTTTTACATTTGAAGACAAAAGACTGATTCTCTGAAGGAAGAGGTTGGTTAGACTGCATAGCTGCTCAGGAATCTTTTTTCCTTTACCAATACCAATGTCTGCAGAGGTCCTGCCATGTACAGCTCGTAGTTTGTCTCCTAGGTTCCACTGAGTCAGTCTAAGGTGTCACAGAACTAGACTAACACCTATTTTATGAAACCAGAGATTACCTCAGAACACAGAATACCCAAAGAAAAGAACAACTTTGCAGAAGAAATAGTACAGGTAGCTTGTGATCTCAAGCAATTCCCATTGTTCTTGGCAAGAGCAGGGTATAGATCTAAATTCCCAAACACAGCAATGTTTATTGCACTAGCTTGGTGATTCACTAAGTACAGGATGTGCCCAATTATTCTGTGTATTTTTCCAATCCTATTTCATAAACTTCAGTTGCACAAGTACAGCAATACATTCTTTCTTTCTTGTCCATTAAAATTAATTTTAAGAAAGGCCATCTGACTTGAACAATAAAATCACCAACTGGCTATATGTGTGAGGCTTTTTTGTTTTGTTGTTGTAACCATGGAATCAAAAACCTCAGCTGTTAAGTACATATATTCTGTGATACAATCGCTTTATTTTTTGTCTCAACCTGCTGAGAAAAGTTTTGCTTTTAACTTAGGATGCTGGGTTTGTTCCAAATCCAAAAATTAAAAACAGAAGTTCTGAAGGACATGGATATCTAAGCCAACAACATTTGACTGTCTAACATAAAAATTAGCAGAATTTTTATTACTAAAAACAAACTATTAGATCTTTCCAAGATAAATAAAAACTTAGAATTCTGACTATAAGACCATAAACAAAGCTTCTAATTTAGTTCATTTGAACACAACACCATGGATAAAAGAGATACAACTTCAATTTTTGTATCTCTAAGTTAATTTCACTACCTTAAGCAAGCTGGCTGTAAACTGAAGCTTCACCTCATTTACCTTCTAAGATGCCTTAGTCTTTGAATTATCATCAAGGCTGACCACCATGTCCCATTGCTATACATTCAAGATTATTTTATGAATAAAGTGTGGGGTTCGCTGCAAAAGTAGCAAAGGCAACAACATGCAAGACAAATGCAGTGCAAGGTCCCCAACTCCCACCACAAGGCACATGCAGTGTTTATGAGAACCCCAGCAGCCAGGATGTGTTTGGCTGTGATGAAGCAGGTTTCACCTGGAGAGCTCAAATCACCCTACCTGAAGCATATGGGGAAGCCTGAGGTGCAGCGATTTCCCATAAGCCACATGGCTCCCCCCTTGGAGATGCAAAGGAACCCCGGGTTTCTTAAACCTCCAGCTAGGATCACCCTGGCTGAGTCCACACAAGTGGGTGGTCTGAAGCAGTTCTGAAGCAACCCCCTTGGCCAGCCACCCCACTGCAAGCTGGCTCTCTTCACAAGGTAGCTCTGCTGGGCCCAAATGAAATTCCTTTCAGAAAAAACTAAAAAGGAAATTCAGGTCCAGAAATGTACCAAATGCCTTCACATCCTTGAATTAAGATTGAAGTACATGAAAGAAGTAGTGCTTTGGGCAGATTCAGCCCACACATGCAGCAGGGACATTTAGTCCAAAGGACCAGACAAAATCTAGTCTGGAACAAAATGCTCAGTTTGAATATAGTGTAGATACAGGAGCTTCTGTACCTGCCGCTTTGATCAACTCATCCTCTCCCACCACAGCAGGTAAAAAAGCCCATCTGTCTAGCACGACGAGCTGACAGGCCAGCCAGTGCCTCCTGCTGTGTGTGCAGGACAGACACCCAATATATTTTTCCTGGACAGACAAACCATTTCATGCTCTAAATTTGAGGATGAAGGTACAAACCTTCATGCTCCAGATTGCAAATTCACAAGGCAGATCAGAGTTCTGATCCAGCTTGTATGCACTCTTCCCTGATTGTACCCACACATCTGAACTCCATCACAGAAGGTACACCAGAAGCAGCTGCTGGCTACAAACCTGCATCTACACCACTGCACAAGCCCAAGCAACACCTGAAACATCATTGATGTGACCCATGAATGAGATCACCCAGTCTTTCCAGTGGCGCTCAGACAGCTGAGCCCAAACTGCCCCGAGACACTCGGATCTGGCAAAGCAGTGCCATTCAAACCAGGTCAGCCAGTTTGAAGTAGGCTCACCCCTGCTCCTGGCAGCAAAGGTTTACCTCCAGCAGCTGCCCGGCACTTCAAGGAAATAAGCATCACCTCACCACTTTGCATACGCACCCCACAGTCGCAGTCACTGGTCAGGCTTTGCAACCTCATTGGAAAGAGACACGAGAGTAAGATAGGCCAAATTAAAACCCTAAGCCCATTAATCACACCCTCATGACTTCAGATAATGCAATGTGCAATGTGTACCATATGCTTATATAGGTCTTGCCCTTGGCCATAATCTAGATTACGGAATAAACTAGGAGCAGGGCTGTGGTGAAAAAATGAAACAACACAAGGCAGGAGGGACAGGCAAGAGTCACGTGAATTCACCCCCTCTACGGAAGGCAGTTAAGCAAAGAGTTCATACCTGAACTCTAATGGCTCAATTAACATTCCTGAAATGAAACTCATTGATTCTTCACATAAAATGAGACCAGAAGTGATGGCATGTACCCACTCCTCGACAACCTCAGTGCTTGAAGTAGAGCTCAAATGGATCATTGCTGCTTTGCAAAGTTCTCTGTGAAGAACTGCCAAAAGAACAAAGTTATGTGAAATATCACTTTATCATTCCTACAGTGGAAGCAATCACAGAAATGGCAGTGGAAGAATGCAGCTGAAGTAGTTTCCTCTGACCTGCTGCAAGGCATCAAGAAAGTTCTTCAGCCTCACTGGAGAATTGCAGGGATCTCTGCATTACAGTGATTTTCATGCCTCTATATGTCTGCCTCTGTGCAGACAGTGTTGCATGATATTTGAAGAGCTGCATTAATAGAAATCCTTTAAATAAAAAACACAAGTAAAAATTGGACATACTCAAATTGCATGATCTCCATGCTATGCTAAATATTAATGCTGTTTGGTATAACTAGACTACTTCACATGGAAAAAAACCATTACTTTTGAGGGGGAAATGATCCATAAGGAAATCTACAAAGATTCAAAATCAAACACATCAGAAAACGAGTACTCCTATTTAGACCAATTGCTTTAAGTAATTTTTTCTTCTAAAAGACTGCTGTATTTCCCACACATACGCATCTGATATAGCAGGTTTACAGTGCGGAGATGACAAGTCCCAGAGGGAAGCTGTCCCTGCAATCCTTGAACACTTAACATATTACACAGAATCTACTAGGTTGTAAAAGACTTTTGAGATGATCGGGTCCAACCTATGACCTAACACCACCTTGTCAACTGGACCATGGCACTAAGTGCCACATCCAGTCTTTCCTTAAACACCTCCAGGGGTAGTGACTCCACCACCTCCTTGGGCAGCCCATTCCAATGCTTAATCACCATTTCTGTGAAGAAATTCCTCCTGATGTCCAAACTAAACCTCCCCTGGCACAGCTTGAGACCATTTCCTCTCATCCTACTGCTGGTTGCCTGGGAGAAGAGACCAACCCCACCTGGCTACCATGTCCTTTCATAGAGTTGTAGAGAGCAATAAGGTCACCACTGAGCCTCCTTTTCTCCAGGCTAAACAACCCCAGCTGCTCCTCACAGGACTCGTGCTCCAGGCCCTTCACCAGCTTCATTGCCCTTCTCTGGACTCGCTCCAGCCCCTCAATGTCCTTCGTGTAGCCCAGAACCAAACACAGGATTTGAGGTGTGGCCTTACCAGTATCAAGTACAGAGGAAGAATGTTCTATCAACAGCTTTAGTCTCCAGATACAAATCATCTGATTTTTCATTCTATCTCCCAGTATATTTTTTTGTGCCTGCAGATAATGAAAGATTGTTTCTAAGTGATAAAACTGTGTTAATTCCTGCAACTCCACCAGGTAGAAACAGTAGGACACTCTAAACAATGTAGTCTGCATGTAAGACATTTACCTTACAGGTGACTTCAATGTACACAATAGAAAATGTCCTTCTATCTTCATCAAAGACTTGCTATCAGCTCAAAATCCAATTAGCTTTATAAAATAAAAGCAGGGAAAAAAAGGGGAAAAAAAAAGAGTGAGATTGGCGAGAACAAGGGTAGGACAGGAACTGCCCAGAACCTTTTCTGTATCTGAAGTCCCCTTCAGCCCATCTGAAAGGGCTTGTTTATACCTAGGTAGAAAGCCTAGACTGATGCTAGGATTGGGAAAGTGTCTTTTTTCTGACCTAAAGAGACCAAAATTAGATACCTGTGGTATCTAACTGCTATAATGGAAAGATGAGAAGTAGTTTTTCTGAAGAGCACGATTCAACCCAGCAAGTGTGAGCTGTGTTGTGAGCTCTCCTTGCCTGCAGAGAGCACCTTGGACACACACAGCCATTGCAGTAATACCTGGAGGAGCTGATGGGGGAAGGCAGCCCCAGGTAACACTGCTTCACCCTGAAAGAAGGCTGGAGTGCAGAAAGCACAGTAAGGAACACTGTGGAGGCAACTATTTTGCCTGAGCTTTTCAGTTTGAGCAATCTTAGATAATATGAGTGACAATAGTAGGTAATAAAAAACCCACAAATATACAACCTTAAGCCTCCTGAACTCCTTTGATCCCAACAAACCATGCTGTCAAGCACTTCCAGTGCTGTAAACCTTGCCAGGATGGTGGGGGGAGACACTGAAAACACATCACCAAGAATACCACACCTCAGTGAGAACTAATCAGTGCTATCTGCTCTGATGAAAAGGAAGCCACAGAGCAGGGGAAAGGAGAGCTCACCCTCCAGAGCCATGGCTCTGCCTGAGGACAAACACCAGCCGGCATTCCCATTCCATGCACCCCCCAGCTGCCACTGCACAGCCTGGGTGGGCATCCCACCTGCCCAGTGAGCACAGGAAAGCCATGGTCTCTTGTGCTTGGGGTAAGCAGACTCACAAGTCAAACACCCTTCTTGGACAGAGACTACAAACACAAAAGCACAAGCCATGACTTTTATTTGCAATCCCTGTGCTGGAGCAAATGCTTTCTCTAAACATGTCGATATGCGCCACTGGAAGTGGACAATGTTTCTACCCCCACTCCAAACCATTCTTCTTGATAAAACACAAAGGCATCGTCTTTAGCGACCTTCCTCTTTTAACTCTCCCTCAAGCCAACAGTATCCAACCACTAAAAATAAAGGTAAAAGCTGCTCCATGAAGGTTCTAAAGATGACAGCAGTGCTGCATGCCTCGAAGGAATCATTTGTCCCTAACATTTCAGGCATTCAGACAGAGATGGACAGAGAGACACTTGGCTTAATGCTCTTTCCCCTCTCCCCTCCCCTCCTTCTTGGAAATGGTATTCTGTTTGAACAGTTTGCTCGTAACCATCCCTGGCTTTAAATGCCTCTTTCCTCCAGGAATCATTTCAATGTAGGCCATTCTATTTATGCTGCTCTTCTGTAATCGGGGGATGAAAGAATATCGCTTGCAAGACATGCCTGCCTGGTTCACAACCTATCTCCAGGCAGTGCCAACAATAGGACTGCTTACAGCTAATCCATTTACTTGGCTTACCTGTTATATTCCCATCCCCTTAATAAGCACTACACAGCAGCTTCACCAAACTTGGAAACTGCTAAGTGACCCGTAGTAACCTCTCCTGTGCCACGTACTTGGAATGCTGTGGATTTGGATTTACACAGAAGCAAACCAAAATTGTCATGGAGCTTCCAGTAGCCTGCCATTGAGAGAAGACGTCTGTGCCCTTCCCTGCATGGAGACAGTGCCACAATCATTTGTGGATACAAGCACCTCCCTCTCCATGGCTAACCTTCAAGGAACAGAAGCCATGTACAACACAAATAGCAGCTCCCTTTTAAACATCTGGAAAAAAAAAATCACAATCACCATATTATACTACCTTTTTCTACACCCTCATGCAGGCAGAAAATGTTCCTAAAATACTGCTGACCTCTATGGCAAAAGGGCATTTAGCCTTCTGCAACTGGCTCTGAGATGCAGGAACTCACCGTTCCCCTCCTTCCCTTCAAGAAGTAGCAGCTTCAGTGCTGCTTCTCCCTGCAAATTGCTGTGCAAGGTAATGGGCAAACAAACAGCAGCAGAAAATGCAGTCTGGAGCTCCAGTGGCTTCAGAAGAGCTGCAGCTCCTGCATCTACAAAGGCCCAAATTCTCCATCACATGCAGAACAAAACAGGGAAATGGATCAAGAATACAGAATGGAAGACCCACATTATTTCTACTTAAAACAAAACACTTAACATATTTGGGTAGGTAAAGAAAGTACCTTTCTCTGCCAAGAGGTCTAGAGAGGGAAGTGGGGATTTCGGAATTCTACCATCAGAAATATATTCAATTACAACACTAAACATACAAAAATTGACAAACTAAATTCAATTAAAAGAAGAAAAAAAAAATCTAAACCCCCAAAAACCTTGATATTGACTAAAAAATTTTAGTAGGAGAAAGCTTCTAATAGAACTGACCTTTAATGGAGACTCCAGCTAGATGCTGTGGAGCAAGAGACTCAAATACTACCAAGTGTATTTGCAAAGACATTTCAGGATGCACTGAAATAGCAATACTTACAAAAATTTTATTAAGAAAGTTAAAGGACTATGACAGTAAAGCCGTAAAAGATCCAACTTTCAGGAGGAGCAGGAGGAGTCCAAGGATTCAGGTTATCTAAAAGAACACCTGGTCATTTGTACCTTCCCTGTACAATTAAGGCAATTAATCACTGGGAAAAGAATTCCAAAAGCTTTATCATCTTCAGTCTTTAATTCAGAACCAGATGCCTTTAGAGTATCCTCAAGCTCAGCCAGAACTCACGTCCTTTATTCAGGAATTATTAGGTGAAATTTGATGTCCTGTATGTCACACAGACATCTGATCATGAGCATAATCAGTCCCTCCAGCTTTAAAAATCTATTCATTCTATTCTATATGTGCTAGGAACTCAATCACATTTTGTAACCATCAAAACCTATACAAATATTATCACACTGCTGTAAAAGACAAGCTAGAGAAGAAACAGTTCATAAATCACAAAGCATTGAAAAATTCTTACCACAATGAAAGTGTACTAATAATTTTTTTTTTTTTTAAAAAAGGTGCTTTAGAAAACTCATCTAGATCTAAGTGAATTCCTTCTCACATTACCCTACGTTGAAACACTTTTTTTTTAGTAAAAGTTCATGCTTAACAAATAGTATCAATAATCATAACAAAATGTGTTCACCTATTTTCTGCTGCCTGACTGGAAAAAAAATAAGAATAAAGGGAGGAAAAGTCTCTTTTCAAATCCAGCACCTGGACCCTAGTTGATAAGAAGGGCTGTCTTTGCACATGCTTCATTCCAGGATGGAAGAAAAAAATTCTTAGAGAACAAAATACTTTAGTTGGAACAGCAATTTCCATTATTAGTACTAGAAGACATTAGCAGTTAATGTCTTTCTCATAAGGATGCATCCTCCCTTGTGGCTGGCCTGGATGAGAGACTCAGTGCTGGGTGCTATGTGAACACAGAATACCAAGAAATGTCTGCTCTTTCAAACAGCTTGTTTAGAGCAAGCTGCCTTTTTCCCACATCACAAGGAAATGCAGAAGGTAGGTGAGAGAACCATACTTTTTGGAAACTTCAGCTTTACTTTGTATCACCCCAACATCTCTCCCTTCCCCTTTGTGCCATCACCTTCCATCCCATCTTGCTAAGGTTGAACAGTACATGCTTACTTAGACCTGTGGGTAGATTAATCACAACTCCTGATACATAAAATGAAGTAGATGGGACTCCGTCATATTTCTACATTACTGCCACTTTACTTAATCCAATCTCTTTATTTCACTCAAACACTAGGCGCAGTTTTCAAATTTGCATTGTATTATTAATAGAAAGAATTTTATGGTGATTTTTTTTCCCCCCTCCCTAACAGAACAGAAAAAAAAAAGAGGTCTAGTCCATTTTTTTGAGAACAGGCTTTTTCTTAGTAATAAAAAGGATCATATGACAACAGTTTTGCAGTGTATCGTGCAAGCTCTGCTGGAGTCAATCCAATTTCTATACAAGTGCTGCCATTTGGACAACAAAGCCGCCTTATTGAAACGGGCAGGCTTCATCTTAATTCTGGCACTACTGAATGGAGAATACACACTAGCTAGGGAACAATGAACCAAGAAAAGAGTTACAAATCTCTCGTGACAACTGCACGCCAAGGAAGAGAAGACGCATTATGATAGTGTTGCTTGCTCTGCTTCTTCCCAAGACCACTTTCAAACAAAGATGGCTTTCTTGCACTCAAAGCTGAAGGCTCTTTCCAGATTTTACACATGTACCTTCCAACCCCCATCACACATCCAGTGAGACCCTCCACTACTGCACTATTCCTTGGACAAAGGTGAGGAAAAAGAGGCTTCCTTTCTTCTCCTGACTGCTCTGTCACCCCTCTTATTTAGAGCCTCCCCTGCTATTTTCACATTTAAAGCACATACAGCTGGACTGTTGTATTGTTCTTGGGAAATAAAAGTATTTGCTCTTTATTAAATTTACTTAACTTACTTCCCAGTGAAATTTAAATTCTGAATTCCTGAGGTTTTCTGAAGTTAGGCTTAGTTCAAAAGTGCCTGCCTTGACCTCCTTGACTCCTGAAATGAGTTTGGCACACACTGGTCCCCAACTCATCTGGTGACACAAGTAGAGACCCCCCCAACACAATCCATTTTGATGAACCATTACATACAGCTGTATAAATAAATGCTGAAGTGTGTACGTGATACAATACACTGTGCAACAGTGTGCATTACAACCCTTAGAGAATAGTGTGCATAAAATCCCTTACAGAACAGGTTAGAAAATAGTGTTTTCTCCCATCATGCATTTTTAAGTGGGGGTGTAAGAAAACCAATATAACCCCTCACGGGGGGGAAATATAAAATCAAATCTCAAGGTAGCAGAAGATCACCCGCACATCACTTAGTCATGCCAGTGATTCTCAGGTGATGGCATGTGACACTACCAGAGGAACACACACACCTGGGCAGAAAGGGATGGTGACTCCAAGCCTGGCTCTCATTTGTAGTGATGTTTTTCCACTTTGCTTTAGTTTGCATAGAAGAGACTGAGATTGTATCCATAGGAGCAGACCAAACCTTTTCCTGCAATTCACGGCAATATCACCAGTGCTTGCAGGACTTTCAGAAAACCTGGCAATGGGCATTTATCCCCACCACAGATGACTACGGCTCTTCAGGCTGCTAGCTTTTTGGTAGGGTAAACACAAGGACATATATACACCCATACAAACACGCACACGCATAGGGAGATAGGACAAAACCTTGTGAAACCTGTGAAACAGGCCAGCTCAGTCCATGAGCTTCAATGTAATGAGGTTCTTAAAACCTTTCAGGTATTTACTCTGGCAAATACAACCTGATAATACAGGTATTTGTAATATAAATCAAATGCAGGTACGTGCATGTTTTTTTTTTAATTAAAGCAATTACAATCTTTTAAATATTTTAATATAAAGCTTTGCTTGGTAATTCTGGTAAGAAGGATCCAGGAAAATACTAGCTTCAAAGACTCCTGGAGAGAAACACCAACTCATCACAAAATGCTAGACATTTACGAAGAGACCTTTCAAGGACAACAGCACAGCTTTCTCTTCATATCCCACCAGTAAAAGCCAACAGGAGTTGAGAAACTAACTCTTCTGGTATACCTGAAAATCTCCTCATTACAGTTCAAATTGAAAACTGGAAAGCATGAATGACTTTAAATTAAAAGGTGTTTAAACTAAAACCTTTTCTGTCACACCTGGTTTCAGAAACTTGACAATTCTAATGCTCATTTGTACAAAATGTCCCATGGAAAGGGATAATGGAGGGTCAAAAGCGGGATGAGTATCCTTCCTAAGCCCACACATATGAGACAAGGAGAAAGATCTGGCACTTTCTTTTCCTTATTAATAAATAGCTTTGGATTCTCACTCAGCAAAAAAGGAATTAATTTTATCTCCAGTGGATTGCAGAATCTTGGCAGGAAACACAAAACACAAGTTTAATCTTCCTAGACCAAGTCCTCAAGCTTGGTTGATGTGAACAAAAATATGCAATGGGAGTTTTTCTCTCCCCAAATAATTGCATGGGAGGGAGATGAAGCAAGTCACAGACCTAATGAGCAGAATTGCTCAGCTCAGCCATTTTGCTGTCCTGCAAGGGAAGCACAGCTTTTGTTTTCCTTGACAAATGGGACTCTTTTGAGAACTAGGAGCCTGGGTCCACAGTCTACAACAGCCACTGCTCTCTTACCTCTAATATCAACTACTGAAAGATGGGGCGAAAATAAAAGCCCTGGAAGCCAGGAAATCTTGAGAACATCAGAAAAAGGTAAAACAGTAAGAAGGCCAGTCACTCAAAGCACCTGGAGAAGACCCTCCAGGGTCTTCTAGAGCCAGAAGGAATGTGTCAGAGCATGTGGTGCAGGCTGGGGCTGTCTTTCCCAGCTAGTTGCAAAGGGTACAGAGAGACAGCGACAGAGATGAACCGTCCCTAACAGGTCCCCCTACCATAAGTAAATTACAAAATACAACGTGAAAGGTACTGTAAGGAGATAACTACTAATCTGCTAATAAAGGCAAAGGTTAACTGTGTTCAAAAAGCTGCTAGACCAGCTACATGGAGATCTCAACTCTCCATGGAACACTTCCCTTGAAGACCACAGCTAAAGCTGGCTTATATAAATCAGTCAAGAGCTCACCTTTCTGTCCATCAGAGTTGGGACTCACAGGGCTTACAAACCTGCAAATACAGGTACAACACACTGCATGGGGCATGCACATCACAAAGACAGCTGAGGTCTCCAGCTGCTGTCAGGGATCCTGAAAGCCTCACAGCACCCTGACTTTGACTCCCAGAAAGTGCATCCATATTAAGATGATTTGGGTCCAAAGGCTTGGACTTTTCTAGGGGAAAAAAAAACCTCCAAGTTGTCATCTCCACTGCGTCAATCTTGATAGAGAAAGAACGCAATTATCCAATCCATCACAGATTCTAACTGAGAAACACTGATGATGAAAAAAGATACCGGGTTATATGTGAAGGATACAATGTGCTTTTGTTAAGAAAAATCTACTAACTTGCTCCCTAAAGCTTTTGATCAAAGCTCCAGGAGAGGCAACTGAGTGGCGAATAAAAGAATTTCCTTCATCACCCTTTAACACATTTAAATCCACAGGTAATAACTGATAAAACACACTAGATCTTAGACTCAGTGCTACTTCCCTACTTGAAATTTCTAAAAAAAATCCTTAGAAAATAAAGAGCACCTTGCAAATCTATCGTAACAAGTCCCTAGAGAAGGAGATTCAGTGTACAAGGTTACAGCTGCCACCCATCCTTCATGCAAAGGAAGACGGAAGGAGATTGCTCTGGTGTCTGCCTTTTTGTCCTTACTCATGTGCCAGTGATTGAGAAATGCAATGCAATTAAAAAAATTCAAGAAAGTGAGTTTGTGCATTCTATCTGATTATCAGGTGTTTTAAGATTACACTTGAGTAATTAGATTAACAATGTGATAGGACAGAAATGCAGCTCTGACATAGGGTGCTTTTTTGCGATCCTTTCTGTTAAAGTATTGTGGAAAGCACAGATAAATTTCCAGCATTTTCTAGCACGGTAATAGTGGAAATCTCCTTCATCTGAGTCAGTAATTCCAAAAAGGAAAGGAAAAAAAAAACCAAAAAAACCAAAAAAAACCAGAAACCAACTGTAAATAAGGAGACATTTAGAAGTGCCCAGTCTATTCAAGGGAACTTTTAAAGTTCACGAACAAGCTCTTTTAAATCTTCTGCATTTGTCTTTGTTTCCAGCATTATAAATTCAGCCCAACCAAGGGGAAATTAACACAGACTAAGGAAGAAGTGCTGGGGAAATAAGATGAGCTCCTTTATGTTTCCCAAGTGAGGAAAGGTCACTCTCTAAAACAATGTAAAATATGGGATTAATTTCAGTTGGCTTGTATTAACTCACTGAAGGTCTGAGCCACTTTTCAGAAGCCTGCCAAGCCAGACTGAAAACTATAATAATAGAAGTTCATCTCCCAAGTGACACTCCTTTTGAGCCCAGAGGCTCCCAACATAGAGTGGCAGACGGCAGAGCCTTCTGACACCAAGTGAGCCAGCTTTTGTGTTGCCTTTACACAAACACTGGCCACGTGCAGACGTGTCCAGCTTGGTTGCAAAACCGCCCCATTGTCCCACCGATGTCCTCTCATCTTTCCCCTTCCTGTTTCAAGAAGATGCTTTTGGGAACATGTTTAACATCCTTAAGGCACAGCCCAAACCACTGTCCATGCCCAGCCACATTGACTCTGAAGGATCAATTATCATGCTAAAGCAAGAGTTTGTAAAATGATGCCTAAATCTGGTAAATGAAAAATCAATCAATCGATCTATCTCAGTATGTACTTTTATTGTTTGGGAAAGTTGTTCATACTGTTCCTCAAAACTTTTCACCCTTCTGTGAAAAAACAGAATTGTAGTACAAAACTGATGACACATTATGACATTTAATCAACTTTCATTCCCTCCTTTCTGAGTCAGGAGACACAAAAGAACAACCTGCATTAAACCAAAAATATATGGAATATTAGCTACATTTAAGACTTCTCTGGCATAATCCTGCAGCAGTATTTAGATAAAATAAAAATGACAAGTATGAAATTTCAAATTAATTTTCTCTTTTTCCTGCTTAGAATCCAAGTTACTGCTGTTGGGTAGCAAACTATGACCACCATACACACTGGGCTAATGAAACAACCTCCCACAAAAATAATCACTGGAGACACAGAAAAGAGAGAGGCTACTGGAGAGTAAATAAAGCTAACCACTGAGAAGTGCCGAAAATAAACAAAGGATTACAAAATTGTTCTCAAGACCATTCCATTAAATATGAATTCTGAATTTTTTTCTGTTGAGCAGGAATTAGTTCACCTAACATATTACGAACCAATATAATTATCAATACATCTTCATCCTGGTATGGAGAAGCAGCTGAAAATTATCCCAACAAAAACAATGATCCCATGATAATTGCAACCCTCTAATATTTACTACAGGAAAACTATGCAGAAAACGCCCAGTCTCTCATCTGTTTGCTCTGAATACATCTAACTGCTTACAACAGAATGAAATTTTTAAGATCTTGTAAAGGAAACATTCAGGTTTTTGTGTTACCTGCCTGTACTCTGCAATGAACAAAGCCTTTGGGTCACATGGCTTTGATTGTCCCTGTTACAACCCACCTGAGGGAGAGGACAGCTGTAAATCCCACCCCACCAGACCATGTCAATGTCCTCCATCTTCAAACAGCCTGGTAGGATCACCCCATACATGGCAACACTTCCAAAAGCACATAGGCAGTTGCCTTGCAACCTTTAGGATTAACATTTTGCTGGCCCAACATGCAAGGAAGTCAGAAAAGCTCCCAAAACGTGCAGCCTCTTCTGAGTGAAACCACTTGCACAATGTGGAAGAGGCTGGAAGAGAGAGGAACATCTTTGGATTTTGCCCACCTTGCAAAATACTGAACAATCTTAATTGCTTCACATATTAGAGATAATAACAAAGGATCTGAGTTGACTCTATGTGGAAACACAGTACTAATTTGAAATGGGCTCTCAGGCTGGAAAGAATAAACACAACTCCCTCATTGAAGTACTGACTGGAGGCGGCAAAGATGAGAAGGCTGGACAACTGTGTCCCAGCACTGTAAAGAAATATTTATTCCTAAAGAAAGAGGCTTGCTTTCCCCAGGTGGTTGGGGAAAAAGAGGCAGAAGGTTCCTAAAGACAGGTTGCCTCTGATCCTCTTAATACAGTAGATTAAAACAATTTCATTTCTTTTTGCCAGAGGTCTTGGAAACATCTCTATCTTGGCTAGCTTTAAGATACTTAAAAAACAATTCAGTCCCATCTCTTGCTATTTATTTCTTTAAATGACAGCATGAGGTATGAAAGACAAGTTCTTGCAGCCAAAAGGTATTTAAACACAGACATGCTATCAGATTGAAATATCACATGCATTTACACTCTTCCCTTTATGGCTCTATAGTTCCTGACTCAGACATCTTCTCACAGGATAATGGGAGTCCTGAGGAAGATGGGAAGTCCCCACCACTGTATCCCCATGCAGCTGCAGAAGTCCTAGTGGACAGAACACTCACATCCTAAGAAACCACCCTAATTCCAGCATAGCAGCACTGATGTGTTTCACATACAGGGGCCATGCACTCTTGTGGGAGCTCAGTGTGGGGCACCTATGCCCATGAAAAGGAAAGAGATAGCAGACACCAATTAGCATTTTATCGTCCTAAACATTCTGGCACTGATTTGACCAATTTTAACATTAATATATGTTATAAATAGGGAAGGATTCAAGTTCACCATGGTGAGCAGTAAGAGCAGTAACAAGTATTCTCTTGGCTTTGAAGAGGAAACCTGGCCTCATGAGGAGCTGCATGGGGAGCGTGCCAGCCCAAGATGCCTCTCTTCTCACACCCTAAAGGCTGATCACCATCTCCTCCTTGCAATTCAACCCCCCTGCAGCAAGAGGCAGCCAGACCCTCAGCTTTAGTGATTGCTCCCCTAACCCTGCTGAACCTATGACTGCCAAAACACCCATATGAGAGGGTTAGCCAGGAGGCAGCCAGCAAGGGAATTAAGCACCTATGGAACTGGTAATGGGGGTGGCTATTTCATACACCACACAATGGAGCACTACATACAGGAGTGAGCTGGCCTTCTCTGCACCCCTATTTGTGTTTGCAACAGCATGCTGAGGAGTACACATCCTTTTCTTTTGGCTGCCCCTAGCAGAAGTGGGGAGATCCCACCAGAGGAGACAGAAAGTTGGCAGCATCCCGACTAAAGCTGCTCTGCCTGGCCTGGCAGCATCCTTCCCCCCAGGCACCGGCTGCAGGTCACCCCCGAGGTACCACAGCTGCTCCAAAGCAGCAGAGTGGTCTCCTACCTGGCACAGCACTGCCTTGGCAGCAGGGCAGTGAGAGGCATGTATTAAAAACAGGGTGGTAACTGTAAATCCTCGGGATCTTTCTGGCTCTGCAGAGCCCTTTCAGAGCCATTAGGCAGGGAAAGGCTGCTGCCCCGAGGAACCTGGAACCACACATGGGCTGATAACCATGCACACACACAAATGGGTGCAGAGCTAGAAAAGCTAGGGGTGAAAGAGAATCATGCTTAAGATTAAAAACAAAAAAAATGAAAAAACTTTTCCCCACTAAATCATTAGAGAGCTCTGAATTCCTTCAGACATGGCATTTTCAGATAGATTCTCTTTAGGTAAACAAACTGCTTTTAATGAATTTTTTTAGCTCTCGCAAGACATTCATTAAATGCACAACAACTGCAGGACACAGAGGTGACAGTCTTACCTAGGACCTTTTCTGTCTAGGAAGCTACTTCACTTGCTGCTAAAAAACAATTTGCACCTTAGATCAAGACCACCACTACAAACACTTCCTTCTTTTGGGAGGAAAAGATCACAAGCTCCAAATTGTGCTTTTTTCAGAACCAAAGTTCAAAAATGCAGAACACTAAAAGTCGCTAGTTAACAACCAAAAGAGTTTCTATTCATCACCAAGATAACCACAGCTGCTTTTCCTACCCAGAGAGATCTAAATTCACCCCGTGTGGCACCAGGCCAGCCTCTTTGCCTCCTGACAGGCAGACAAACTTTAGCCTTCATATGCAGCATCAGCCTGTCCCGAAACCCATGGAAAGCACAAAGGCTCTCAAAACTTCTTAAAAATGTTGTGAACAGCTGTTTTAGTTCCCCCTCTCATTACACGAACTGGAAAGAGGGGAAAACCATCACCCTGTGTGGTGCAGCCTTTCAGAGCCGCACCACCCTGAGGCACACAGCAATGTCTAAGGTGAGCTGGGAAGGTGCCAGATTAAACAAAGGCAAGCACGGGACAGTGCAGAGGCCGAGCCCAGGTTGCTGTGCACACCTGGCACACACCTATCTGCACATCCTGGCAGCTGAGTAGGGCTCACATCATCTGGGCTTTGCAGGGCACAGGGAGCAAGCAGCAAAAACCTTCAGGCAAGCAGTCCATGCAGCCTAACACCAAATGTCTTCAGATACGTAAATAAAAAATCACATTCACTGAACAAATAAAACCTACACCGGCAGCAAGCTCGGCTTCATGTGGCAGACCATCCATCTTCAGCCTTTTGGAAGACCTCAAGCACCATGGGAAATGCTTGGGTTTGGTTTGATTTTGTCAGAAACCACCCACAAAGTGTGGCAATGGACCAGTGATGGGGAAGGGCCTTTCATTTCCCCAGCATCAGACTAAAATCCTACCCAGGGCAGCCTCTGTCTGATAGCTGTTAAAAAACCTCCGTGAAACAAGTTGGCTGCTTTAATCCAGTTTCAAGTGGACTGTGCATAGATCCCAAGGTGGTAAAAGCTTTAGCAATGCAGTGGACAGGAACATACCCTTCATATAAAGCTCAGTACAACAAGTACTAATCAGGAGCAGCCATGCAGGAGAGGAGCCAAGGACAGAGAGGAGGCTGGAAATCCAGTTACCCACTCCATTCCTAGAAATGATTCAGCTAGATTGGACTTAGAGCAAATGGGCAGAAGCACAACAAGTAGCTTGTCTTTGCTCCCTGCATTTTATGAATAAGTATTTCAGCTCCTGAACCCTTGATCTTTCTTCCCATAAAATGCTATTGCAAAAGCCAACTCATTTTTTCCACACACGTGGAAAAGTATTTGCTACCCATTCAATTCCTTAACCAAACACACACACTTAATACACCAGCAGCTTTCTTCCTCACCTCTTTTGCATTATTTTTCTTAAAAAAATACTTAGGTTTCTTCTTTTTGGGTCTTTCTTTTCAGTATTACAATATTCTTTTTTGACTGTGCCATCACTAACTTTTGGGGGCAGCAGAAATCTTCAGGATGATGCAGTAAACATTAATACCAAGATTTCTGCTGTTTACAACCTTATCAGAGCATGGTGTTTTCCTGTGAGATTTTCACTCTTTTAGAGAAGTTGACAGGTGAATGAAAAATTAGTAAATGCCTTGACTGCACTGCAATAAAAAAAATTTAGGGAAAAAGTCTAAAACCCCCTTAAGTACAGAATACAGGAGGAGCAAAAGGGGGTGTTTTGGAAATTGTACATGTGCAGTCATGATATGTTACTCCCAGAAACATACTTCCAGCTGTTATGTATAAATATTGGCTTGAAAATGAAGCCCTAGACAACGTGCTGGCACTTGGTTGGATCTGTTGGCTGGTGGGGCACTCGCGGGTGACACCATGTACATGCTGTGCTGTCACACAGCGTGCTGGTTCCTCCTGTCCTGGTGTGTCACCAGCATTGCATCACTGCCAGTGAAATAACACAGCTGCCTCGCTGCTTTTTTTTCCTTCTTTTTTAAGTGACAGCAAAATTTCAGCGCAATAAATCTCTGAGCCTGTGCCCAGCTCTACTGCTCACACAGGCCAGCTTCTCTGCTTTGTAGGATCCTTCTTTATCCTTCAGCATGGCCTCATTTGAGGAAATAACATTCTCACCACCTGAAAGATGTCACGATTAAGCTTAAAGTTTGGCAGCCATGTTATTGCCTGTTGTTGTCCCTTAGGCTCCTGGAATTACTGCTTTCACTGGCCATCATCGTTGCCCTCCCAGAAGTGAGTTAGATGGTCTCTCCAATAACATCTACAATCCACCACAAACCTGAACACTGCTAAAAGGCCCCAGAAGTCACTGACAAATCTCAGCATCAAAACACACAAAACTTTCCTGGAGTAAACACAGCAGCAGCAATAGCTGTGGTAAGTACTGTCTTACCAGGCTACTGGCCTTCACTACTGTTCAGCAGGCAGGAGGCCATGGCCAGGTTGCCCACATGGCTTTCAAAGAGCACCTCAATGCCACAACCAAGATGCAGAAAAGTTCATTTATTCAGCTTTATCCACTATTTACCCACAGCAAACCTACCAAAGTGTCACACTGTATAATGGCAGAGCTATCTGTAGCCACTGCTTGTCATTTTAGTAGAACACCATAGTCCCTCATAACATCCTAGCATATGGTTCAACCATAGTTTTACAAAATCCACTCAGTTACCAGCAAAAAAAAAAACAAAAAACAAACAAACCACCACCATAAAATAAAAATTCCTTTTTTCTGTATTTTGACAGTGCAGGAAAAAAACACTTTGTGTAAGCTTTCAAAAGGGTTCCCATACGATGGACACATAGAAAACACTGCTGATCCCTCCAGAGCACCCTCTTTTCATTTTGACAATTAAATGCATGAGCATAGGGTTCAGCATCGTCTGCAGCTGCAAACACTCTATCTGAAACCTGCAAGCTACATACTTGTTCAACCAGATTCATGTTATTATCTTTTCCCTTTCCCTTCACTGTGGCAAGAGTAAAAATTTAATTAGACAGGGGAAGAAAAAAAAAAAAGCCCATATTATTTATAACTATATCGCAATACATTATTTTTAACTAAAGGACTCTTAAGAAGGAAACAGTGCCCAGACTGATTTTCATGTACAACTTCCTGAATTTGTGATTCACAGCCAAATTTCAGGGACAAGTTTAACTTAGGTTTTGATCCTTTCGACCTTGGCACATTAGCAAGAGTTCTAGTTTAGTGCCTGTAGCTTAGCTTCTTCTGAGCTCTACAGATATAAAGCTCAACAGGTCCACTGGCTGCAAAATCACCAACACTTCAGAAAAGACAGCCCCTTCAGAGAAACAAAGCTGTCATCCAACTGTGGCTCTTGAGGAAATTTGGGAGGTGGGGAGCATTTACCCCATTTACCAGGCACAATACCACACAGACAGGAGCAGGAGGTATCCCATTATGGGAACTGCGCGTTCACAAACAAGTGCCAGAGTCACAGGCTGTTCTGTGCCACGCGGCCGAGATAACATCGACAGGCTTCACGCTGCAAAGCCACCCTCCCCAGCCACTTTTTTTTTTTTTTAAACCTAAACTATATTTGACTTCACTGTCAAGTATTTCAGAGCAGCTGCTATTCTCAGGTTCTCCTAAAATACACACAGTAGGTACTGTACTATTGCACATACAAACATCTACCTTCCTACCACAGCTATTTATGATTAAAATAACTTTCCTCTATTTCTGATTTCATTTCCTTTCTCTGGGCCCTGTTTTACATTGCACAGGAGGTGCTTTCAAGACCAGAACTAGTCTCTAGCATGCAATAAAGAAGTAACATGTTAGCCTGGTTAGAAGTTTAGAATTTAATGTCCAGTTTCCCTTGTGGGTGACCTATAAGCAGGACTTATCTCTGATGCCTCACAGTTTAGGGAAAAGAAAGGACTGAAAGTCAGCAATTAGCTAGGGGGTGGTGGTAAAGAGGAGCTGCCTGTCATCTGCTGGTCCCTCAGATATACGAGTGCCTATTCCAGTCTCTGCTGGGTTTGTTACATATCTTACTTGCACAGCACACGTCCTCTCTAAAGATCTGTCCCAACTGCAGCCATCACTGTCAAAAGCTGCAGGTGCACAACAGAAGCACTTGGCAATGGTGGATCTTAGTCTGTCTAAAAACAAGCTTCTCAGTAAAGAACACCACACATGCTTTTCAGTTGCACTGAAATAGGATAAAATGCACACTTTTCCACCCTTCTGAGATGCTTCCATGGTTCAGGGTCTTCTGCTGATGTGATGCAAGAAAAAGAGCCAGTGGCTCCTCTGCATCTGGAAGATGGCCTCTCTGCATTGAAACCCAGAGCATCACCTTCTAAACTCACCCATTGGTGAGTTTTCCAATCTCACAGATTGGGAAAGCAAACACACCTTGTTTTCATCCACCCTTGCACCAGGCAAGAGTGGAGGTAAAGCATTAGCCCCACAGTTACAGAGCAGAGGAGGCTGTACACAGGAGCAGACTAAGTTTTTACTGAGCTCCAAGCAGAAGCTCTGCAAATGGTTGGGACGTTCTGACAGATGTTCTCAGCACCTGGCTCTTATCCAAACCCTCCCTTAGAGGCACGTGTTCCACTTGAGAGGACCTTGCTTTCAGTGCATGTATTCTTCCATAATTGAATGTGTTGAAGCCCAAAGCTTCTTTTCCTCCCAAACCTTTTGCATGATTTGTAACTTCACCATGACATTAGCTCTGATGCTTCTGGAGGGCTAAGCAAAACCCCTCCTACACCATGAAACGTTACGCTGGACACAGTTGATCAGCCTCATTCCTCGTCCATGATCATCCTGCCTACTCAGCCGACTATTAAATAATTAACCCACACTGAGGCAAAGGCTCCTTTCTGCCTCATGGAATGGGGCCTCAAGCTTTCAGTGTGAAGCTCCTTTGTATTGCAGCCAGTATGTCCTAGAAATCTTTCTGTGGGCAGCTGTACTTTGTATAAACAGTAATATAAACAACAGAGATTAAAGGGGTTCATCTCTCGCTGTTAAAGACAAACAAATACAACTGTTATAAATCATTTTGAGGTGATAAGGGATTTGGGGTGAGCGAAGCTGAACCCTGACTCCATGACCCTGTGGCATGCATCCAAGTGGAGTAAGAGGAAGCTCCCAGTGGTCCTGAAGCTGGACCACAAGAAGGGCACAGGCACCAGTGCTGCAAGGCTGCACTTCTGCAACACTGCACTTCATTCTGCTTTCTGTTTGGAGTTGTGTCCCCTCACTCACCAGTGCTTAAAGTCGGCTGCACCAACTGAACCTTAATCCTGGGTTTTAGCACAACCCAAGCAGTTGGATATCTCCATACATGCACACACTCTGAAACTGTCATTTCCTTCACAGTTTGGTAGTTTCCCTAAACAGCCGCTGCTTCCAAAGATCCTTAGCCCTCCTTCTCCTCGCTTTTAGGTTTCCTTTTATTTAGAATTCAGGCATTTACATTTCTAGGATGGAAAAAGGACATTTGTGATCAGATATTCTAGACATCAGAAATCAGGGGACAGGAGTTTAAACTAAAATACCACACTACCAGTGGTCTCTGCTGCCTCTTCTTACTTCTCCAAAGCCCATTGCTGGAGGAGTGAAGCTGCTGCTCTCCCTGGTCTGGCACTGTCAGATTCCCAAGGCAGAGCCCATTGACACCTGCCCGTTGAAAACGACTGCTGGATTTGCAGTCAGAGAAAACCCCCCTTCTTTGTCCTGCCCTCAAAATCAGGCTGACAAGGAAGGCTGTTGGAAGATTTTTTTTGTCTTGACTTCTGGCATAGGATCCTCTGGATATTTCATTTAACAGACACGCTGCACCTTCAGTGCCTTCAGTTTTTCCTGGTCTCTGCATGCAATACGTCACTGTTGTGGTCTCTGTCTTGTAACTACAGGACTTTGGTTTGTCATAAGGTGACAGAAAAATGCTTTATCTGACATGCTGTGGGCCAGATTTCTGAGAGACTCTGGAGAAAGATGCTCACTGGCACAGGTGACTAGACCAGGCCCATCCACTACAGGGCCTTTGTAAGCCAGAAAGGTTCACATATATTGCAAAAAAGAAATTACCACTATGTCAGAGCCCAAAGTTATGTGGTTTTCTTTGAATCTTTTCTACCTACTTTTCATATCTTTCTACTGAAAGAAGAGGTTTACAGCATGGAGAATTGCATCAAACAAAACTCTCCTCAACAGCCTTATCTCAATCCCACAAAATGTTAATTCAAGGTTGTTACCTCTTCCATCTCCTTTCCTTGCACACTAGAAAACAAACAAAATAAGCAAATGGCATGTGGAAAAGCCTCAGTGCAGTACAGACAGGACAGATTTTTTGATTCATCTTCAATCTCTTCACTTTTTTGTTCTCCACAGACCTAAGAAATATGTACAATTCTTGTATCTACATAAGTTGCCCATTTCTAACTAATGCAGGCTTCCATAGATGATTTGCAGCATGGAAAACAAAAGTTACTTAAACTCCTCCACTCTCCATAAATACAAAGGAAAACCTCAGCTGGCAGCCAGCATGCTGCAGTAGTGATGCTGTTCCTAAAACCTACAAACCAGTCCCCAGCACGTGTTGCTGCAGACACTTGTCTGCACCTTAAATGTGTACATTTCAATGTTTCTGAATGCACAGAAACCAGACAATGTAAATAGAAAACAGTTTTAACATGACACAGAGACACAGGGTAACAACGCTGCTCCCTCCACATTATGCAGCTAAAGCTTCAGCCCACAGCGCCAGCTATACAACAGAAATGCTCCATCAAGCCAGTGCTGTGGCTCTGCAAAACTGTAAATGATTACAGAATAATGCCCTGCAATCAAAGAACAAAATGTGTGCTGCAGATTAATCACTTTCCAAGACGGGAAAGGAAAGATAGGCTTGAGAGATAAATCTGGCTGGGGTGTTTATGCAAGCGTATCATGCTCCTTAGTACTGAATGTCCCAGAACTTACAGAGGAAGTAAACAATGTGCTGGGGGGGCGTGCGGGGGGTGTGCGAGGGGTGTGCGTGTGCCCACGCTCACAACCCCAATTAAGACAGCTTGTGAAAAATGCTGAACTTTCAGTTATGAAACTCCGGTGTCAGGAGTCACTTTATTGCCAGCTGTACGGCTCCTGCCTGGGAGAATCTAAAACAAGGAGCCCTTCAGATACAGCCGACGCTTCTCTGTGGCATTTCAAACTTCCCTATAAAACTCCACAAGGATGCCCACGGACTCCTGAGCCCTCTCCCCCATGTCAGCAGCTACAGCAGATGGGCAGTGCATTTGAAGGCAGGGACTGCAAGCACTTCTGGCTGGGTTTTACTTCTGGAAGCACACTCTGGCAACCTACATTTTCAGTGTCCCTCTAGCATAAAATCACACTGCTTTTGGCTGTTTAGGCAATGCCAACTTTCATGCATTCCTCTTTTCTCTGTAAACATATTTACATTTGTAACTCCTAACTGACTTAACACTACACAGGCACTTTGAGGAAAACTTTGCCAGCACTTGAATTAAATGCAACACTTTGACAATCCATTACAAACACAGTAAACTGACAGCAGTGGGCGTAGGAGAGACTGGTGACAATGGATTTAAATCAAGGGCTGCACAGGTTCATTGGGAAGGCTTTCTGCAAAAGCTCACCAGGGGCCTTTGCCACAGTAGACTGAGTCACCAAAGTGACAAATTACAAAAAAGTTAGAAAATCTTCATGTTAAGAGTTTCAGTTGTCATCAATGGCTTTGGAAGAGGCAGGGGCACCATGCTGCAATTCCTCACCTGAGGATGATGGTCTTATACCAAATTTATTTCCACACAGGAGTTAATAAAAATTTCCTAAGAAATTAAGTGAGAGACAGTGCTGGGGTATGCACTACAACAGTGCTGCATATAGGGAAAATACTTCACAGAAACCAACTACTGAGGTTCCTTCTCCCTGCAAATATCTGCCTCTGTATTAAAACAAATTAACAATACGCCACTAATAACGAGACTGTGATATAGCTGTGAGGTTCCCCTAAAGCAAAATCCTACCAATGCTAGTAATTGATTCAGCAATGTGCACCAGTTCAATGGCACAGGCGTCTCCAATTCTTGGAAACATTACATCCACTCTAATTCTCCTGCCAAGGTCACCACAACTATCAGGAAATGCCCATACACCGTGACCCAGAGAGCTGTGTCTAAACAGCTGTTATCAATAGCCTGGGAAACTGAAGCACCGCACCTGAAAGGCATCAGCCACCACAAGTAACCTCAGCCAACCACCCTGCCAGAGTGGCTCAGAGAGCAGTGGCAGATTTCTCTTGCAGTGGAAAAAGCAGGGCATGCTAGATTTGCCTTTGCACTATTTGTTGCAATGTGTGTTTGCCTACACTATATTGCAATGGAAAGAGGACAGGACACCCTGTTACCTGCTTAAAGTTTTGAACTTTTATCATGAAGGAACAAGGGACTCATAGGTGACACGCTCTAAGCCCAAGCTATTTAATAGGTCAATACAAGGTTATTCACACCAATAAACGACTTGATCTAGCCAGCACCACAATTCAGTATCAGTTTCTCAACCTAATTCTGAAAACGAAAACACTGTCATCAGCTTCCCTAGATGTGAAAGACACTTTACCAGGACCATTAAAGACCAGGCATGAAGTTAGCATCAGAGGCAGAAGGTACAAGAAACCATGAAGCGATAACAGAAAAGATCAGCTATATCATTACATTGTCAATTCTAAATGCACCAAGTCAGAGGGTCCTTACTGGAAGACACAGAATATGCTATGACTATGGATTGTACACTTTCATGCCTTCTGTTTTTTTCAGTGAGTAACTTGAATGTCTCCTCTCTTTTCACAGATAAGGAAGGAAAAAGGAATATCCCCTCACCATGGAAATAAGAGAAATTACTACCTATACCATTAAATACTTCAGGGACAGCTCAGTAACCCTATGAATTGTAGAATCTCAGATGCAGTTTGGCATCTAGATCAGGCTACAGAGAAGACATTCAAGTCTCTCTGAGACAGGACCCTCCATCTCTTACACAATGAGCAACCTCTCAGTACCCAGTATCAGCAGAAGGAACAGAATTATCCAAATGACTAAGGATTTGTGCACTGACAGCATCAGGACTGCTTACCTAAGGGTGGATCAGTTAAAAATATAAACAGTGTTCTAAATTATAGATCGTGCTGTGAGCCCCACCTACACCTGGTATTGTCCAACACTTCCTACTACAAAACTCTGTTTGTTCCTCTGCACTAACAACTTTGGAAACCTGAACTGAAACTGGGATTAGAAACAGGATAAGTGGTCCAGGATAGGCAAGCAAGTCACAGGAAATACACAATCCTAGGGCAGGGCAGAAATGTGGAATGGAGAGCTGGACAAAGAAAACCAGACAAGCTGGACAAGCAGAAACAGATACGAAAACCCGTGGGGTGGGCAGAGGCATGGAAGATCACAGGAAAAGGAAGGAGGGATGCATGGAGAAAGACTGGGAGTCACAGAAGAAGAGACTGGGATAAGAGAACATAGTAAGGAGCTTGGGGAGGGGAGAAGAAGATATGGTGCTGGGACAGTGTTTGTCAGGGAAGCCTATGGTTACTGAGGAGGCAAATGACACAGACAAGCACACCAGCAAGGGCATATTTCTTCACTTGGAGCCAAGTGCAACAGCTATGGCACAGGGCCCACACAGAGTGCACAGGGGATGAGCTGAGACCCTGAGTACCCCCTTGGAGGATCCAGCCCAACAAGGAGAGTGGGGGTGGATAGAGCCTGTGAGCTCCGTACTAATAAGAGTGTCACAACCAGCAGGAGAAGTAATTTCAAGTATTATAGGCAACTTCATTTCTGACATTTTGTACTTCCCAAGCACTTGACTTTTATATGGATACATTTTTTCCGTGTAGATTTTTGGATAAATAAAGAATGTTCTTATTTAGTACTTCTGCTTGGCCCTTAACTGAACAGTGAGAACTATCAACAGAGATACTCCAGTGATCTATAGTTCATGGTCAAACTGTGCAAAATCTCCCTGGCAGCACCTAGAAAATGGGGAAGACCCATCACTGGCATTGCTCAAACCTACCCACTGCATTGCAGTACTTGTAGGGAGAAACCCCACAAGTCTGTAACCACCTGGAAGAATTCATGGTCTGATGCACAATACAGTTTCCTGCAAAGAATAAGGAAAATACCACCTCTATGGCCATGAAAAGCTTTTTTGTTTTTTTTAAACCAAACAGAACCAACAGCCACCGACAAAAATGTGAAACCAGAAAGCAGGCACTCAAAACTGGATAAATTTAGTAAGATGTCATGATTCAACTACAATTGAAGGAAATCCATACTTAATTTCTCAAACAACTGCTATCATACAGTTCAAGCAGTGTTTTTCCTTCAGGCTGAGAAGACACCAAATACACACTATTTCTCAATTTACTACTTTTTTCCTCTTTTCTTTCTTTCAATTAGAGAACATTGTCATTCCACATGCTTAGTACAAGCCTGAATAGAAATGACACGTGAGAAGCTTTTGCCAGGGTTAAGTCCTGACACAGCTGTTGGAAAAACCCAAAATGAACATTTTATCCTGGCCAAATCAGTGTTCTTTTCACTATTTATACTCTTGAATCCAGCAGCTGCAAGTGACGCTACAGGTCATGTTATCCAAAATGGACAAGGAATCTGAAGATCCTCTCAAGTTTTGGAGGCTTGTTCCTAGTTCTATTCTCCCTCTGAGCACTTCACAGCACTGCTGCACCAATGCCAATTTGCTGCAAGTTTAAGTAGAATACCAAACTCTGGTCAGAACAGATTTTTCGGCTAAAATTTACATTTTTTTTAAAAAAAAAAGCCTTTTTCTTGCTTTCATTTTTCAGCACCATAGGATCAACACTGGCTGCTCAGCTGATAATGCCCCTCTTTATTTGAAATTATTTTTCTCTTTTCACCACCCACATTCATCTGGGACTTATTCAGTATTATTCTGCCTGACACTAGTCCAAAACAGCAAACAATTTCTGTAACAGCACAATAAGCAGAGAAGACCCTAACAGAGCTGCTTCGTTGTCTAAGAACCCTCTTACACATCAAAAATAAGTCTGAAAAACATGTAAGGAGGCCAGATACAGCTGTGCCTTTAACAGCGCAACCTCTCTGGTATTTTACATTTGGCATCTGGCATTTTACAAGCAGGGAAACATTTCTGCTGTACTTTGGCCTTCTGTCATCTGAGAGAGGTGGAGATTTATGCCCTTTCTCCTTCTAAATTAGACTACTTCAGTGCCCTATTTTATATTCCTCCTGACAGGTCCCTACTTTGTATAAAACAAAAAGTACTACTGTCGCTGCGTTGCATGGCAAAAGCCCTTTCCAACTGAAGGAGAAAACTCCTGCCACCAAGTCAAGTGGCAAGATGTAACTTTGCAGTTAAAACTGCAAGGATAAAATAACTTTGCCCAGCAACATATTAATTTCCAGCAGGATTTGATAAAATTATAATTCACTCTCCAGAAAAAGACTAAAACATTAAACATATTGTACTGAGAAAGTCAAAATAGGTCATTCAATCAGCGTTATTCCCCCTTCATTTCACACATAATACAAAGCAGTTAAGTAGTTTCTCTTGCAATTAGCATCATCATTGTCTCCTTGGTGTCTAAAATACACTGGAGATACAAAGCTGCTCTGACTGTATGGCAGCCCAGGCCCTGCTTCCCACCATCACTGACTTCTCAATAAATACAGAGGTGAAATCCTGTCTTCAATGATTTCAACAAGGATAATTTTCTTTTGTTATTCCAATTCCCTGGTCTATCATCTCAAACAATAGGCCTTTTCCCTCTGATTAAAAAGCAGTACAGTTGCGCTCAGGAAGAACCCCAGTACCTCCAGCTGCCAATGCACACCCACTCCATCTTCCAACCAAGAAGACTTGTTACCTGGCAGAGCCCTGAAGAAAGTGGGCTAGAAACAGCCTTCATGAGGAACGGCGGGGTTTTAAGAGATCTTTCCTGGATGTGAGAAATCTGACATATGCTTCAGATGCATTTTAATTTAGAAGAATGTTGGAAAGATTTTATTTATGTTTCTAATTAGGTAAACAGTATGCTTCTTCCACCTGCTTTGAGCTACCCCACTAGGCCCAGTAGACATCAGATGTCTATGAACATACATCAGGTTGATTTACACCCTACTGCTAGCTCATGGAATCCTTCCTCCTCCCAGGCCCGTATGCCACTACCTTATGGACTACACACTTCCCCTCTTTTTTGTATGGAAAATGGCCTCACTATTGATTTTCAAATACCTTCCTAAGTACAGAGCTCCCTTCCCCATAGCTTTATATAGAACAGTTCCTCATAAAATATTTCTCTCCTACCCCAAGCATGCAAACTTTCTAGAACATTTTAATCAGAAGTATTTTAGCCATGCATGAACCAGGATGCAAGAGCATTGGGGCAGGAAATAAATCTCAACATGCCATGGGAAGTGAAAATCACATTGTCAATATCATGATTGTCATAATACTAGGTCGGAGCTTTTGCTGCACAAGCTAGGCTGGAAACCTCTGGCCCAATTCATGCAGAGCTCTGACATGACTTCCATTTGCAAATCGAAGATTTTAGATGTAGCCCAATTATGTGGGACACATACATGGCTGAGACTATGAATTCAAAAAATGCTTCAGAGTTTTTACAGCTCCTCAGTGGCAGCATCATTATCAGTGCCAAAGTTCTTGTCCTAAAAAGGCAGAGAAGGGTCAGCAGCTTCCCATTGTAGGTCTTGATGCATACTTAAAGAAGCATCATTCCCTCTGAAACCTGACATCTCACACAAATGGTTTTGAGCTGCCCCATATAATGAAACTCTTAGGCTTAATAGATCGTGTTGCACAAAAACAGGGACAGCAGCTCTACATGTCTCAGCTTACAAGCATCTCAGGACAAGACATGAACTGGCGTCACCTTCTTGTACAAATTGCTGGAAAAAAACATTCTCTGAAAATTAGTCAAGGTCCAGAGCAGTTGTGCAGAACAAACAGTAAGTTATAGGCTTTCAGGAAACCACATCACTGCTCTCTACACAAAACCAAACAGCAAAAATGGTGATAATATGGGAGCCTGTGAAACATTCACAATAAGACATTCTTGAGCACTGCTCTCACTTGTCAGATGCCAAATTTTATGTACTAAAGCATATCTAGAACTTAATACGTGAGACTGATAAATCCTCCGTGAAGTATTAGCAAATATATTTATACAAGATTGAGGTTCACACAAAGTCGGAAAATTTTGATCTGGATTAAGTCTCACATTTAAAGGTATGTTTACACTGCAAATTTCACGTAAGAAAGTGGGGTTAACCTTGGTCACAATGTGTCTTTGGAGAGCTGCAATAGGTGTTTGAAGAGATAGCATGGAGAGAAAAAAACCCAGATACCAGAGGATTTAAAAGCACTGCTATGTGAAAACATATCAAGACAATTCAGTCCACATTCTAGATAAAACAAATATGGCCCTGGAATACGGCCCATGTCCTAAAATTATTTCTTTAGAATAATACATATATTCTTCTGCATCCTCTTTTGGAAAACACAAAGAAACCAACATGATACAGCATGAGAAAACACTAAGTTATCAGGACAAACTGTCTCCAGAGTCAGAGGTGCTGACTGTCTAGACTAGGAGAGCAGCTTGTATTAGATATTACTAGGTAATTAATACATTTTTAAACAAAGCTTTGCTTACTTAAGTATGACACTCTTACTAATGTTCCCTGGTCATACTCAGTTCTCACACGGGGCTCAGGCTCAGCTGCAATCAGGATTTTTGGCACTGCTGGCTTGAGTCTGTCTAGCACTAATGCAAATGTGTGCTCCTGCCTTAACATGGCCTTTAGCAGGGATGAGACTCAGACCTGCCCTCTTTACTTCATCTACCCATGAAAGCTGCATTGTCATAAACCTACATCCACACAAACTCTTTTCCATTCCCACTGCAAACTGAGCAGTCGCAGCAGCCAGGGCGCAGAGTGGAGCCCCAGCAGACACATC
The DNA here is from genome assembly GCF_030490865.1 of Poecile atricapillus. Lineage (NCBI taxonomy): Eukaryota > Metazoa > Chordata > Aves > Passeriformes > Paridae > Poecile > Poecile atricapillus. The sequence goes on along the minus strand of NC_081251.1, from coordinate 45,435,907 downwards.
CTGATGTTTTTGGGTGTTTCTCTATCTGTCCTCCCACTGCACACTGCCGTCTGTCCTCATCAGTTTTCCGACTTATCTGCTGTCTCCCACTCCTCTAGGGCTGGGTTAAGTAGATGTTACCTCCCTGTTCAAGTCCTGGCAAACAGCCCAGGCCTGCCTTTTCTGCTCACATGGCTCAGGAGCCAGCAAACCTACCGAAAACTCTTTTCTAGGACTGAGTCCCAGCCACTGATCACAATCCCAGGAGTGCCACGGCCTCCGCTGCTCCCCAGAGAGAGACAAAGCTCTCAGCAGGCCAGGGATAGGGAGACAGGCTGGCCTGAAGACACTGCAAGGCTGAGGGCTGGGTTACGAGCAGACCCCAGGCAGACCCACAGCACAACACAGAGTGTGAAGGCAGCCTCAGAAGTAGGTGTCAAAGCAGAAAAATGGCTCCTGCTTCCTGCCCTCATTCCAGAGCTCTCAACTGGATTTTGGCGTGGAGACTTCAGCACAGACCCATCCTTCACCTCAGCACGGGCAGTGGGTGAAGGGACACAGAAGTGGCGTGATCCAATGACTCAGCCCAGGGACGTGCACCTGACCACAGGCAGCACTCAGGTGTATGGCAGCCCCAGGCTGCACAGGCTGAGCCCTGCACCCACAGCCTCCTGACTCCCAAAACTGGAGGCACACACTGCAAAGACCCTGACAGACCAGCTGTCAGCGCCACACGGCATCCTCCTTGCTTCAAGTGGTTCTTCCTCCACCAGTTTTTCTGACAATGGCCCGTGGGCTGCCTCTACCCTTCTATACCAGCATGCACTGTCCTCATGCCTCTCTTTGCATGCAGCGAGTAGAAACTTCACCATCAGGGGAAAAATAATGAAGAAAAGCAAAATAATACCTTGCCAAATAAACATGCTCATGTGAGAACCCGGCATTCCATAATTCAGCTCTGAAGTATGTAGCATGTTGTGATAAAGCAAGCAATCCACTCAATTTGTTAGCACAAGTCTGTTATAAGAGCTAATTTTCACAAGGCATTTCTTCACTAGAACAAATCCACTGAAGGGCATTTCTCTGTCTGTGAAATATTAAGAAGGTATTTTAAAAAGTATTTAAATAGTCTTTATTTTTAATATGTACCAGCATACAGATAAAGAAAATTGCCCCAGTAAGCAAAATACAGGTAGGACACACACAGAGTTATTAACAACATATCAATGCTGCTAACTCCCAACCTGCCTCAAATTCCCTCCAAAGCAGCATTATAAGCATATCAATCCTTGAGCAAACATGCAAGGTGGGTGGCCTAAAGAAAGGACTTTGGCTTTTCAGGGCAAGAGGAGCTCCTCCTGGACTTCACAACCAAGCACAGCACCAGGAGAAACCACTCTGGCAAAAAGCAATGCTCTTCTCTAGCCCTACTGGAAGGCATCTCCCTTGCTATTTCCCACCAGGGATGAGGCAGAGTACCAATGCAAGCACTCACTTATTCCCGACTCCTCACACTATGCTGGCATTGCTTTTCATCAGTCCTGTAGCCTCATCATCTCTACACTGTATCTCCAGCCAAAATTGGCACAGCTACGAGCCAGACCTCCACCTCCCACGGAAGTGCACCATGCAACCCTCCAGCTGGTGTTACAAGTGGGAATGATGAAGAGGGTGAAGTAGGACATAACATCTTTGGAATCTCCCAAGACAGGAAGGAGAAACTGGGATATGTGGAATTGAGGCATGGATTTTCATTTTTTTTTATATTGGTATTTGGAAATTAAACAAGTCTTCTCTTGTTCTTACTCCCCTCACAGGTTTTAGACCAACGATCTGTGATAACCCTTACCCAACACACTGCCCAGGAGATAACTTAGGTAATGTAGTTGATGAATACAGCAAGACTCCTGCTGTTGCTGGAGATCGCACTCCACTCCAGCAGTGGCCTGCTCTCAAGGGCTGCAGGAGCCCTAAAGTCCATCATCCACGTACAGTTGAAATGACCTCCCTGCAGAGCACCACAATGTGCCCCAGCAACTCCTACATCCCTTCTCCAGCCTTGCACACCTGAGCTTTTCCTACTCCTTCACCCCAAAGGGGCTGGGGTCACACCACCACAGGACTCCAGATGCCCCTACAGTTCCTGGCAGGCTGAGAAGCATGGCTCTTTCTCTGCTGCCTCAAGCAACTGAGCAAGAGCTGTATCCACCACTAGCAGAAAATGCTTGGAAACATGTGAGTTTGCTTGGGAAGCTAAGCTGCTGCCTAATAAATGCCAGATACACATGGGCAAGGAACTGGTGCCTATCAGTAAAACTGTATCCCACACACACAACTGGAACATCAGGAAACTGGTACAGCCATGCAGAGAAACACAGGATACCCCAACCTGACTTCATCAAAAGCAAGTTAGAACAAAACATCTCACTCTGAAGGAAAATCCCCTTCTGTAGACAAGCCACTTTTTAATAATAAGTGCTAAATGGACTATTCAAGCAGGTAATTAATGTTAATTAGCATATGTCAGGCCATAAATTGGCTAAATGCACCTCATTTTCCAAGCTTGGTGTGTGGCAATGCTCAGGAAATTGTAACAGAACAGTGTAAGTTAGTAGAAGCACAAAAAAAAAAAAAAAAAAAAAAAAGCAAATAAAAGGTTAAGCATAATCTTCACTTAACTCATGGTGTGCTGAGCCAGCAGTACAGAAAACTGCATGACTATGCACATTATTTGAACACTTCATTTTGCTCCTGAAGCACGGCACTATGCACATATTGTCTGTCCCAAGAAAAGCCACATCAAAAAAATCCCTGCAGCTCCCTGAGTGCTATCAGCCAGGCCTTTATCGGGATCGTCACTATGTGTGGGACTTGGATGCACCTCTTGTTCCAGGACCTGGCCAAGCTTTGGCCCTTTCCAGAGCCAATTTGAGAATCACAGTTTTCCATGACAAGGGGAACGAATCAGCAGCGGGAGGATGCTCAGAGCTTGCCCTTCTTCGGACGGAGCACCTCCAAACACGGAGGGCCTCTTGGTTTTAAAACAAACTAATATTGCCATTTTGTAACGCTGCCCTTGGGCACATTTTCTGTGACAGACATAGTAGTAAGGCCTTTTTAAAAAGTGGGAAAGAAATAAGAATATGGAGAGACTTTAGTCTAAGCAGCAACTTGCATTAGGAAACACTTTCAGTTTCTCCACTGGCAAGTCGCCACTATACCAAGACCCACTTTAATTGCATTGCAAATAAGGAACAACCCTCACAAAAGATTTTCCATACTTCCACGCAAAATAGCTGGCTGCCAAAATCTAGCAGGGCACCTTTAGGAGGCTGCCACCTAGAGAAAAGCTTTGGCTGCTTATCCTCAGTTTTCCCTTATCTCCAAGGCAATCCCTTCGGCCTCCCTTTGAAGTCAGCACACCCACTGTAATTTTCTGGGGTGGTTTCACACTTGTTCACCCCATCCACCCCAGGGAAGCTGGCTGAAACCTACCCAGCGGCTGCAGGAGGGTGCGGGGGGACTGATCCAGGGCTGCCTACCTTCCACTCAGGGCTGCTACTTTGTCCACATCAGCACAAAGAGCTTTCACAAAACCACAGAGCTAACCCTAATCACTTGCCTTTCTAAATGCACCAGCACGTGCCCAGCCTCCCTTAATCTCCCAGGATTACAGCAAAGTAGTGTGGCACCACCAAAATGACCCGAATACAAAATGGCCTCGAGAGTAAGACACTGCTCACTTCACCAGGACAACACCAAGCACAGGCAGGATGTCCCAGGACAGCAGTGCCAGGACATTTCTCCTCCCCAGCCTCATAGTCTCAGCCACTGTTTGTTCAAGCCAGTACAGTATATTGCATATAGCTTCCACTAAAGTGATTTAATTTTTATTAGCGTTAACTGTGTACTTTCAAACACACAGGTAAAAGTAGAAGCCAACCTCTGACTCTCAAGCTTCCTATTTTAAATATGCTCAAATTTTAAATATGTACAAATATTGACACTAATAGACCTATTACAGACAACGTCAATTGCTGCATCACTGCTTTAGGTAACCTTCTGTCTCTGAACAATGGATGGACATTGACTCCAGCATTTATCATGCAGGTCTACCTGGCAGCGATACCATCCAGCAAATACCACATCATCATTGACTCGAAGTTTCCCATTCACATCAAAAGCTGAGTTTATCAGAGCCTGTGATTCTTTGCAGCTGAAGACATTCACCAAGGTGATGTGTTTATGTCTGGATTTAACGAGTCCCTCAACAGAGGTGCTCCTCACTGTCACACTGTGGATCAAACAATGTCAGTGATTCTGGAAGAGCTACTTACTTGGTCTCTCTCTCACTGCTTCAATAGCTGTCACCTGCCTGCATGAGCTGGGGAAGAGTGGGATCTTTGATACAGATATGAAATAACAATGTGCGCTAATATCTACATATGGTTTCTACTTGAAAGTTTAAAAAGTCATTTGTTACTGTGATACTAAAGTATACTCCTCTTTGATGCAAGACGTTTGTTATCTAGTGGTTTCAACCACTGGAACCACACATCTCTTTACACTGCTCAGCACAAAAGTCACTTACAAATGTTTCTGAGTGTTTTGTTAAAGCACAACATAGTAAGGCTTTGATCAGGTAAGATGCTTAAGCAGCAAGTTTAAGCACACAAGTAATCCCAGTGAAGTCCCAAGGATCCATTCACATGCTTAAATCCATGCTCTCTTTGGCAGGTCAAAACTTAAAATAATCAGGCTACAGCTTGTAACTCAAACCCTTGTCTGTACAGACAAGTAAGGCAACACAAAAATACATTTTAAAAAATATAATAGAAGGCTGGAAAAAAATATTCTTTCTAGCAGTTAATTGGGAAACAGAACCTTTAAAGAAATAAAAAGAAGAAAAGTTTAAAAGTCAGCAGAGGAAAAAAAGAAACTGATGCAGACTCCAGTTTTACATTGCCACTCCTGATAAAGACATTGTGTGTCAGTCCAAGGAAGGAGAAATAAGAAGGAAGAAAGTGGTGTTACTTCCTTCTCACATCTTTGCAAGAAGATGATAAAAAGAGTCCGACACATCTTGTGTATCAGCATCTGGCTAACAGATTTAGACATCTGTCTACATGACTGGCAAATTTCTCAAGCCTTTTCAAGTCTCCAGTAATTAGAGAAGAGACTCATGCATTTGCTGCACTGAACGGCCTGCAGCCCTTTGGTACATACTGGCCAATGAAACATGGTAAGAAATGATGGAATGTCCATATACAAAGTTTACAAAAACCTCCCCTTCAAAGTAAATATCCCAGCAGCATGAGTTTATCTTTTATGGGGAAGATAATTACAACAGATGTAAAACAGAATAGGCTTCTGATATGAAAAACAAATCAAAGCAAATCAGCTACATTTAAATTTGGGAATTGCTGGTATCTCCGTATAAAGGACGAGATTCATAGTCTTGCCATAGCACTTAACAAAGAGGGAAATAGTCCCCCTAGTGTACTCTCCATGTAGAAAAGACTGTTTCACAAGATAGTGCTGCAAGAAATTACTAAATAACATTGTGGGAAGAGGTATGGAATTACTTAAACTGTAGTGAAACCAGGCACCTCTACTACATACATGTAAAAAAAATGAAAAGTTTTTATAGTTTCCTATTTCAAGATTATTGAGGGAAGTGAGTGCTTCACCCGAAATACTTGTGAGGTAAAACTTGGTTTTTAAGTCAGCACACTAGTTTTGTGACTGCAGGACTTTGATTGGGTAACAGATACCTGAATGAGGAAAGATCTAGTCATCGAGGAGCTCTGTAGAAGTACCTGGAACAGTCACATTTCACAAGGGTGAAACCAGCTCACCCTGGCATCTCTTCCTCCCTCCAGTGATGACGAACGTAAATACCAACCTTCCCTAAGTATTCAAGACAGAAGCAGACATTGGAACATGCATGGAAACCCTCTCCAGTACTTGGAAGTGTACAGGACTGTACCAGCCGGGGCTGTCCGTGGCACACCGGCGTGTCCGGAGTGCGGCAGCTCTGCAGCACTGCACCGTACACTACTGCCCTCGTTAGCTTCAGGCACTGTTAGGTTAGCCAACATCCCACCAGGGCCAGGGGGAAGCAAAGGAGATTGTTGGCGGGGTGTATTGGGCAAACCTTATCCGAATTACCAGAAATGTAATATACATTTTCCTAACCACATCTGAAATACTCACTTCTGCTTTAATGCCCTAGGCAGGGAAAAAAAAAAAGTGATAGTTGTAACTTTAATTTATAGCTCTTAAAATAATTATTTGAAGAGAATAATCCCAGCTACGTTTACGGATTATGGTCTTCGGCACATCTCACTGAAAACAGTATTAATATTTTATAGATAATAGTACATAAAGTAATAAGACTAAGTCCTCTTCTTCCCTTTGTTTAAAATAACAATTTTCCCACTCAGTGGAAAAGCAGAATATTGTTAAATGGGCTTGCTGCCTTCAACGATGAATTTAGCTGTGTAAAAATATTCTAAATTAAGATAAAAGCCTTCTAACACAGAACTATCTTCTGTTCATTTAAAGTCTTGGTGTAACTAGCAATCTGAAGAAGCCTAATGTGAAAAGCTGACATTAGTTCCTGAAGAGTTGTATTCATTACCTGTGAAGCAAACAAAGATGGTAATAACATATAATGTGTTTTAACATCAGGAGACTAAGATGGAGTCCCCATATAAGAGTGTTGCCTCTGCACAAACTAAGCTACTCTCTAGCCAAGAAATTGAAGTAGTCCACTTCTGAATGTATATGCACTTGAAAAAGAAATCCTAGCCTTGCTAAGGAATTACATTTTCCAGTTTAAGATGCCTGGCACATTATTAGTTCCTGACCTCCCCTCTGCCCCTTCCAGTATGCCCCTACCACCCACGCACAACTGCACCCACTGTTAACGCGACCGAATGTCTTACCCTAACTTCAGAGACACTTCACAATCATTAGTGCAGAATTTGCTGCTACCAGTGTGCCTGTAACTCCTGAGAAAGGTCATCCTAAAGGTTTGTGAGTAACTTCTGAACTAAATTATACCAGAAGAATCTCAAGAGATCCAAGTTTTTAACATTTTAATTAGCTCCAAGTACCAGCTAATGCTGCTCAGCGAAAGAATCGATATCAAATTAACGGTATAAATTGTCAGAAAAATTGTGATGGTATTAAGGATACTAATCAATGTAAGCACTTCATGTTATGGCCCAGATTCTGCTTCTGCTACAGTGAAAAAGAGTTTTGCCACCAAAACAGTGTCAGGCCCATTGTTAGGTCAGTCTTTGTTTGAATTAGATACTGAGAATTTACTGAAAATTCAAAGTACCCGATAGAAATGCTGGATATGTCATAGCAGCTGACATCTAAAGCCACTGCCTCTATGTGAAACCAAACAACTTACGAAGGCACAGGCTGTCATTGGAAGATGTAACCCTTTATCACACTCTGCGTCACACTTGAAAAGTCAGATCAAAATTCAACACCTAATACAGACACAAAAGCTGTAAAAAAGATGTGTGCTTTTAAAAGCCTTGTCTTCAACTAGCTATGCCAGCGATAAACTTTGTGTTTGTATTTTCTCCAGACTGAGACAAGTCTGTCAACTACTGTGCTTCATTTGGAAGGTAAAAATCATACAGCCGCACTTCAATTCCTAGCAGCAAGTCCTACTCAGGCACCAAAATACAGGACAGGGCTGCTAGTACAGAAACTGCCAGAAATGTTTAATCTATATAGTATTTCTGACCAATTTGTATACTGAAAGTTATCACCTGATCCAAACCTAGATAGACTCAAAGAGAAAATTTAATTTCTCTGTAAAAGCATTGAACTTGCCGGCAAAATCACCTTCAGCCATCCATTCAAAAACTCCGTGTCAGATGCCATAGTATCAGCCCTCAGCAGCAACTGAACCTTGCCGGGGTTTCCTTCTGCAGACAGTATCGGCATCAAGCAGCACCTGCATTTCTTTACAGCTGCAAGGACGTGACATTTCGGCATCCAACAGACGCTGACAGATGAACAGGAAAAGGAGAAGAAAAAAAAACAGTTCTGGAAATCACTTCAAATGTGCTTTACGTGCAGTTCTGGCTCCTGGTAGGCCTAATAAGACTTTCTTGAAGGTAAAACCCTGCCTGCCTGCAACGTGCTTTTGCACGCGCTGAGTAAACAAGCCACAAAACCAGATTTTTTTTTTTTTTACCCTCACTTATTAAAACGGTAGTACTCTTAGCTGCTCACTGTCGCAGTGCTGGACAGAAAATGCTAGGCTATCAGTAGACGGTGCTCTCATACACTGGCACCGCAGGAATCGCAAACCAAGCACTCCCGTGGCTGAACAGCCAATAACTCCATGCTCTGATTAACTTTATAAAGAAATGTCAAAACCCGAATTTCCTTCTACTGCCTTTGAGGAACACATGGGAAAAAAAACTGGGGGTTTTCTTGAAAAAAATAATAAAGTCATTAGGTATTTAAGCTTTAAAACTCAGACTGACCATGCATAAAAGCAATTCTGCCCATTTTCATCATGAGTAACCTCTGGTGTTACCAAAACTTTAAAAAAAAGGCAAAACAAAACCCGCACACCTCATAAATATTTTTCATTTTTCTTTCTCTCTCTCCCTCTTTCCCTGCTTATGTGCTTGTGCATCACGAAAACCAGCTCCGCTCCAGCGTGTACTCTGCCCTCAGAGTCAATACCCCTCACCGCTTCTACACAGCAACAGGAAAGCGACAAAACTTTACTTAATACCTCCCTTAAAAAAAGCAAAGCCGACAGGGCGACCACCACCAGCGGGGCCAGCATCAGCGCCCGGCGGGCTGCTGTCGGGACCAGCCGCCAGCACCCCGCTCCGCGGCCGCATACTCCACGGGCAGTACCCGCCCGTCGGGGCGGCGCGGCGGGAGCGCCGCGGCCCCGGGATCCCGCCTCACCTTCCACCCGGCCGAGCTGTTGCTGTCGCCCTTGTCCTTGAAGTAGGGCACGCAGCGGACCATCCAGTCGTAGATCTGGGAGAGAGTGAGGCGCTTCTCCGGGGAGCTCTCGATGGCGCGGGTGATGAGGTCGGCGTAGGAGAGGTTGCCCCACGCGTTGCGCCGCGACGAGCACTTCCTCGGCGCCGCCGCCGGGCCCCCGCTCAGCCCCCCGCCGCCTGCCGCCGCCGCCGCCGCTCCCCCCGGCGAGAGGCTCGGCCCCTCCGGGCCGCCGCCGGGCAGCGGGGCCAGCAGCCGCGCCGCCTCCTCCGGCACGGCGGTGGTCGCCGCCGCCGCCGCCGCTTCTCCGCCCGCGGGGGCCGCGCTGCCGACGGTCATGGCCGAGCCGCCCCCCTCCTCCTCGTCGTCCTCCTCCTCGGGGATCATGGAGGCGGCGTCGGCGGTCGACTCGCCGGCGGGCTTGGCTGGGCTGGCCTGCAGCTCGGGCCTCTGCAGGGGCCAGGTGCAGGAGCGGGGGCGGCTCTGCGGCTCGAACTCGGGGTCCAGCTCCACGTCCAGGGGCGAGAGCGGGGCGGGGGGCGACGCCTCTGCCATCTTGGCCTCCCCCGCGGGCGGCTGCGGGGCGCTGCGACGGGGCGGGCGGGCAGCCGCCGACCCCGTTCCTCCTCCGCCGCCTCCTCGGTGCCGACGGGAGCCTAGCAGGCGGGAGACCGCCAGGCGGGCATGCCGCGCTCCGCTAAGGGCTGGCCGGCTCTCCGCTGCGCCCCGAGCCCCGCTCCCCGCGGGCGATGCGCACGCCGGAGCTCGGAGGCGGGGGGAGAAGGGGAGGGAGGGAGGAAAAAAAAAAAAAAATCAGATTAGGAGCCGGAGCGGCCGCGCAGGGCGGCAGCACGGGCCGGGCGGTGCCGGAGGTGCCCGCGGCGCTGCCCTCCGCGCCGGCGGAGCGGCGGCCGCTCCCGCGGTGCGTGTGTGCGTTTGTTTATGTTTCACTCCATGCGGATGCAGAAGTAGCTCCAGCGGGAACCGCGCTGTATCCAGTCGGGAGAAGACCCCCCACGTCCCCGGCGCCTCCGAGCTCGCTCCTCGCCGCTTCCGCAGATACCTTGCCTTTTGGGGGGGTGGGGGTGGTCCTTTGCGCCCTCCGTCGGCAGGAGGGCAGGGAGAGGGGTCCTTTGGGTTACGCCGAAGACTTTTTCCTTCTTCAAAACGCCCTAAAGGGAGCCGAAGTCTTAGCATACATCCAACTGTACACTAGCGTAAACCTGTCACTTTGCAGTGCCCCCAAGCCACACGCAAGCAACCCCCCAAAATCTCACAGCCGACGGAGAAGGGGGCAGGAGAAGGCCACCCCGGGGGCTGGTCCGTTTATAAAAAAAAAAAATAGTAATAAATCCTCCTTCTTGCAGGGAAAAAGCAAACAAAACGCGAACAAATCAAATCGCCAGTCTTCCAACAGGTCCAGTAGCTTTAAGCCCTCCCTAGGGCTGCCAAAGAGAATAGGTTTTGTTCCAGCATCAACACCACATTCATAACCTCCTTGCTCCTGCTGCTGCCATCTTGACAGTTTTTTCCCCCTTCACTTAAGTCATTTAAAAAGCGCAGGCAGACGAGGCAGGGAAAGCCACATCGGGAGGGGCGGGAGGCGGCGGGGGGGTGCTGGATCGACAACCACCTCCACAACCGGCAGCAATCGAGATCCGAATTCACGGGAGGAAGAAGCAGCGCTGCTGCATGGTTCCTGCTGCTCCTGCGCCTTCAGCTCCAGAGAGCCTTCCCTTTAAAGGCGAAGGATGGGAAAACGGCAGAGCGCCCGCTCCCCCTGCGAGCAGCCGGCGAGAGGCAAGCGATCCGCCCGCGCCCAGCCCGTCCGCCGCCGCAGCCCGCCCGAGCAGCCTGTCACCCTGCTCGCCGCCGACTTCCACATCCCTCCTCCTAACAACCACCGGCAGCAACACAAAGTTATAGACACACGCAGGGGGACTCAACCAAACCGCACGGCTCGGCACGGCCCGCCCACGGGCGGGCGGGGGGCGGGCGGTGCCGCGCAGGAGCCGCCCCGATGGGGCGGGAGCGCAGGGGCGGGGGGAGCCGCAGGAGCTGGGCGGGCTGGAGAAGCTGCCCGCACCTGGGGAGGGCCGTGCTTCTCTGCTCGCTGTCCCTGCGGCTACGGAGCCCTGGCCGGCCGGGCCGGTGGAAAGCGCTCAAGCTTCTCCAAGTACCCTGTAAATCTTTCCAAGGGTGTTTCTTTAATGTACTTGTTTCCACTGGTCATCAGTTATTGGTGCACGAGATAGTCTGGTAAACTTTAAAATACAGAGTCTAATTTAGTAATTCTTCGAAAACGTTCACTCTTGCCTGTGGGTGATGCTAGGAACATGTTCAGACATGTCCACACGTGAATACAATCCCGCTGTACCTCCTCCTTGGCGGTCATGCCCTAGCAGAAAGCCCTCCAAAGTAGCTCATTTGAAGATACAGTTAATTATGGGTTGAATAAAGGGGTGACCCACAAAACCAAGGAACATAAAAGCTGTTAATATGGATGTAGTTACAAATACTTCACGTGGCATCTTCTATGTATCATTTCTCACCTGATACTGACCTAGACTGTGGACTAGATTTAGTCCACCAATAGCATTGTTGCTGAGATGAGATATAGACAATAGAATGGACTCAGAAGCAGGTGTTCTTCTGAAGCTTTGCTGGATAGAATTAGCAGACAAATTAAACTATTCCTGATGTATTGCATTACAGACAAGTAGAGAGATTTGAAAACCATTCCATTTGATTAGAAAAGAGCAAGGCCCTGATCCTGCATGCCTTATACATCCTGCTAAGTAAGTCCTAAGACCCTTAGGGTCTAGTTAGGTTTTGAATCCAAGTGGTACTGAAGTTAGGAATAGTTTAGTGTGATTTTATTACAAGGGACAGCATTTCAGCATGCATACAATTAGTCCCTGGCTATCTAAATATAGCAGGAGACACTGAATTAATCAGAATGAATGCAGGTTCAAGTAATGGAAATAATTCTCACGGCAACTCCATTTTGGGTCACAATGTTGAGTGCCTTGCCATGGCTTTTGTTGTAACATGGCCCCTGCAGGAATGCGAGGCAGCTCAAAAAGACACCAGCTACTCTGCAGTTGTGACACTGGCATTCGTGTGTATGATTTAGCAGTTGGTAGTGAGGAAAACTGCAGTGGCACTGAAGAGCCAGCAACCAAGTTCAGACAAAAAGGCCTGGTGAGAAGATGCTTAGTCAAACACCACATCTCCAAGGAGCCTTTCCTTGTGGCTTTCAGCAGTTAGCCAGAGAAGGCCGGCTGCAAAACTGTGACTGGTGCTCAACCCTTTCCCAAAACTAGCTACTGCTTGGGGCTGATTTTGACCACTGCAGAAACCTCCACATGGAGTGCATCCTGAGGTTCCAGGGAGGCATAGCACTTTGACCTTGGGCTGGGTTACAAGCAGCAAATCTAGTCCTAAATGATATTATCATCTTCATTTATTTATTTAATTGGCATTGCATTACTCTACAGGCACTGCTATTAGGTCTCATTGTACTGGATGAAGGCGCTGCACGTGGTTAAGAAATGCTCCACTCCCTGGCAGAATTGCAGTCTAAGTGAGGCAGGAGAGGGCGGGAGAAAGGAAATAAGTTAGTAGTAACCCTATTAAAAAGATGATGGACTGAGGCACTGAACAATTACATGACTGTACTGAGGTCATACAGGAAGCCCATGCCAGAGCTGAGAAATAAAACTGGATCACCTGAGTGCCAGCCTTCAGCAAAATTATCTGTCCTCTTCAGAATTCACTGGTATATCAGTCGCACGACCTTTATCACACGTCATGGTGCCAGTTCTTCCCAGCTCCGTTCACCATGTGTGCCCATGATAATGCAGTTTAGGGGCGTAATTAAAACCACAGCATAATTGTTCCTACACATTTTGCTTATGAAAAGTGCATAAGCAAAACAGAAAGACACAGGAGCTCTGCTTATTGTCGTTTCATGGCTGGGCCCACTGAAATACACATAAAAACTGATCAAAATTGAATCTAAAGCTTGCACAATTTTCAGTCTCTTCCTTTAAGTACTTTCATGCCCCAAGGGTGGGATTTTCCAAAAGGCTCCATTTATGGGAGTTTTATCACTGACTTCAACAGGAATAAAGTTAGGCCAGCCCTCAGGCCATTTGAAAGCCAGCTCACTTACTTTGCCTACTTAGACTGCAAGTGTTTTAGGGCAGGGCTGTGTCTTCCTCTGCATCTCCTTTTATCTACTATGGCTGCTCAAGCTGATGTGGGGAATGTGTGTGCCTATCACAGTATCTGGATTATATGGATCTGGCAGGCCCACTGTCACATGGCAGCTAGAGAAGTGCAGGTGACATTTCTGGCTTCACCTCTCACACAAATATCTTACCTGCAGAAGCAGGGTTGGAGCTAAAGTCTCATGGGGGGTGGGAGACCTGGAATTTCTTATCAGTTCAGCATTATGGACATCTCCTGTAAAGTGTACTGCCGCTCAATAAATGAATGTTATATTGCACTTAAGTTAAACAATGGCTGCACTGTCTACATGGACCTCACACAAACAAGCATTTCATGGGTAGTTTTGTAAGGCACCTGCAGCCTGGTCTCTGAGCAGTTTGTGTTCCCTGCAATAACCCTGTGTACCCCTCCCATTCACCCTGTGAGAGAGTGGCTCCCTTAGTGTGTTTTTGTTCTTCCCACAGTTCCCTACTGTGTCCTTTAAACACAGACTGGGCAACAGGCAATAGCCTTTGTGTCTGATTCAGAGCCACCTGGACACTGATGATTAGAAAGAAATGTCATTTATAAACCAGCCAAAATCAAACCCCAATAATCAAACTTTAACTTTCTGGCCCAGTTTGGCTAAAACTGGCAAATGAGTTTCACAGTTGTTATGGAAAGACTGGCTGACTGGCAGACACAGAGCAAGGGTCCAAACTGTGCCATGGAAACTTGATGGGTTTGCCAAAGACAGACACAGATCTTTAACTATAAAATTTTCCCTGAAGTGATGAACAGAAACTTAAAGATCGCTTCAAGTTAGACTCTTCCAGCATTATTTATGAGCCTGCAATACTGGTATTTCCCTGGAATCCCTCTTTTAATGTCCCATTGAAGGAGCATCTCAGCTTCTATTTTAAATCAATAGCCAAGTTCTTGATGCAGCATAGATGTGACCCAAATATACTTTGAGGGCCAGGAAGAAAGGTAAGAGGTGGGGAAAAGCAAAAACTAATTGCGTATTTTAAACCCTTTTAAAAAACCTGCTCTTTAGGCTGACGCTGCTCAAAATCTGGCTTCGTAATTTTTAAATTCTTGGTGGTACATGCAGTTCTTGAGTTTATACTATTAGGGTGCAGTCAAATTGCTGAGATACAGCAAGAAACTCCACTTTTTTATTATTATTCATATTGGATAATATGAAAGAATTTTGACTTGTGAACATAGACAGCTCTCCCCCTTAGCTTGGGCTGGTCCGAGTGACCAAACACCGTTCTGCCCCGCCACTGACTCGTTGTGCAACGCGGCCGTGTCCACCTAAGCCCGTCTCGGTTACCCCACGTCGGGTTAATTATACCCACTTATCGTTTAATTACTCCATCATTATAACTTAACACCTTCCTGCGCCCACACAGCGCTGGAGGGGGCGAGGCGGCACTGGCCCCGCCCCCGCCCCGCCCCCGCGGCGGCCCCGCCCCCGCCCCGCCCCCGCCCCCGCTCCAGCCCCGCCCCCACCAAGCTAGGCTGCGCCGTGCGAACTGAATGATGTCATGCTCCGGGGCCGCGCGTGACCGCCGGGGCCCGCCCTCACCTCCTATTGGCCGGCGCCCGTCGCCCGTCAGGCCAGCGACACCTCTTATTGGCCGGCGCCTCCGCCCCGCCGCCGCCCCTCGGAAAATAATAAACAATCGAGTAAAATGCGGCGCGGCGGCCGCGCCCCCTCCCCTGGAGCTGCCCCTCGCCCGCAGCCCTGCCGCCGGAAAAGCCTTTCCTGAAGGCGCCGTGCCGCTCGCACGAAAATTGCCTTCAGCCAGAAGCTACTGCTGCACTGAAGACCAAGTAAAGCCATCTCTCGGCTTTCCCCGATCCTCTTGTCTCAGAGCTAAGTTGTGCCAGGCTGCAGCTGCCCTCCAGATACGAGGTTCGAGGCAGTGGAGATCTGTGTATGGTGGGAGGGGAAGGGACGGGCTGGGTACGTGTCTGGCAGCCAGGTGTGCCGATCCAGTGTGCCAAATGCCTAGAGGCAGGGCAGCGACGGGGACACCTGGAAGCCACACCTCTGAAACCGTGTCGGTTGTCTTTACGGGACGAAAATCGTCCCCGAGGTGACTGTCCTCTCAGCATGGTGCTGTGCAGAGAGATTCATCCTCAATCCTTACTTCGTTGTGGTGGTGCTTACACAGCACAGCCCTAAAATAGCTCTCACAACCCTGCTTCCCTCTACCTGCAAACAGAAGGCGCGCTTGTACAGCAGGGGATTTAACCGGGGACCAGGTGACGGGAATGAGGGCTGCAGGGAAGGATTTATCTTTTCTCAGGCTCGCAGCCTGGCCTCTCTTTTTGACAGCAGGTGCCCAATACGGCCTATTTCACTTCCTCCAAAAAATTAATTATTTTCTCCTGTACGTGGCCCCTGGAGGAAGAAGTCTAAGCACCTCCCTCATGCTGTCATCCTGTATTTCCAGTGATCAGAGGACTTGTTCAGGAGCTGAAGATGTGGCTCCTGGTCCTTTTCCCAGAACTTTGTGTTTTCTTCTCTGACAGATGTTTGATGTAAAGTACATAGAGCACACTTTCAAAAGGGGACTGAAATCCAAGGCTGCTCCCCTCCCTTCCCCATGGCAATGTTATTACTGCTAGGTCATGGCCTCTCCTTGATTGCTCCCGTGAATCCCGAAGCCCCACCCTGTTCCTCCAAGCAGCAGTACGGGTTCAACAGGCTGCTTGGAAATGGAGCGCTTGTTAGGCTAGCCTGCCTCCCTGGTACGATACTCTTCGGCGAGGCATCTGAACCCCGGCGGGCAGAAGAAGGAGAAAATGACCTCGTGTCTCCTGGTGCGAGGGGCACTGCAAGGCACACAGGGGGAAGGAAATCTCCCCTGGGGAGTTGAGGAAGGGTTCAAAGGCGTTGGTGAAGTGTTAAGCAAAAGCAGTCAGCGGCTTAGCACATGGTGGGGAAGTCGATTATAAGCATTTGCAGCTGGTTCTCTCTCTCTCTCCTACCTCGGAGGAACTGGGTAACTGCTGACTCAGGAGCTGCATCAAGTCGGAGGAATGGGAAGGGGGTCATGTTTCCTGAGTGCCTGTACACGCCGCAGAGCGATGGGATAGCGCCGGGCACCTCCTGTCCCGTCTTGGAAGAGCCATCACAGCGGCGTGCTCTAGGAAGCCAGAGCCTGCTGGTATGTGCTGGATGTGCTCTGAGCAGGCTACGCAGCCGGGGCCGTGGGTCTCGTCTTGCATGGAAACGTGTCCGAGCTACGAATTCCAGCACTGGCTCCAGGGGGAAGACAGGCACAGAGCTGCCCAACACGGGGTGGTTGTGGGTATGTGAAGGGCAGAATATCCTGTATCTTGAGATGCGGACAACCTAAAAATAGGACTTCACTGCCTCCAGGATTAGGCATCAGTTGAGCAGGGGATTTTAGGGGGGCAGTTCTGAACTTTAATGCCTCGGTTCTGCCCCGGTCCTGTTCTGGTATTAAAGACCTTACGTTCCTTGCAGCTCATGTGAATGTCACTCAAACACGCTTAGGGCATGCAGTTATAGCAACTGCCCTGCAAACTCCTCCTGGAATCTGAAAAGTTGAATTCTTCCATTTGCACACACTCTTGCCTGCCTTGCAAAATCATTTCCTTCAGTTTAGCAAACCAAAACTTCAAGTGAAGTCATTCAATGCCAGTTTACCTATGGAGAGACAATGACAGCTCGAGTGAGAACTGATTTTATTGGTTTTTTAATTTATTTTTTGGGGGTACCATTTCGGTGAGCCCATCTAATTGAGTACATGCTGATCTGCTAAACAGCTTGCTGCTTCTAAACACTGGAGTACTCTTCATAATTGACATGTCTAGTTTAAGACAGAGGTATTAAAATCGTCATTTAATCATAATAGTCTTTTTTACTTGGAAGTAAACAGGGAAAACTGGGGAGGAACAAGGTCTGAGGTCTGACAGATGTTCCAGTATGTGAAGCTTAAAGAGGAACGTGTGCTATTCAGTTTGCTCACAGAGCCTTTGTGACCTGTGTCTTCGCAGTAATGATGACACAAGCTTTTTTGAATAAAAGGAAGAAATTAACTGCCGTGGCTAATTGCACCCTTGCTAGCTTGCTAACCAAGGACACCATTTGACTGTGAAAATTGTTGGTGTACCCAAATCTCTCAGCTGGAGAGAATATCCAAAGTGAGAGTGTTCCCATATCTCTGGGTTAGAAGGGCTATTTTAAAAACTTCCTTTAATTGGAAAGTTAAACACTATTGCTTTAAAACAGTGGTGCACTGCTTTGAAAAATTAAGATCATATGGAATCATTTATTGCTTTTCAATATGTATTCAGTCTCTGGTGCAATTTTATGTACTTGCTAATGCACAGTCTTTTGGAGCAGGAATAAAGCACCACAATGCATGATTTAATGCTATAGGGTCACCAGATCTGTTTCACATTACTGGATGTTTCAATCTGCTGAAAAGAAGGGGCTGTTCCCAAACCAATGAAACGATGGGGAAAGGGGGGGAAGCCCATAAATCTGAAACACTTTGGAAATATAGTGCACATATCAACAAAAACTTTCAAAGGATTCAGTGGGGATTTGGCTCCATAAGAGATTAAAATTATGTAAATTTATATTAAGTAACAGGAAAGTTAAAACAAAGTCAGTATTAACAGTACAATACTTGGTTGCAATTTAAGGCGTCTTAATAAATCATGTTTTCAAACAGTACAGGCCTACATAAGCATGTGACTGTAAGAGAAAATAAGAGCAAATAATCCAGGAGTGCACAAAAGTGCTTTTGTTTGTAGTTCTGTGGTCAGTGGAAGTGCCTATTCTTGTGCTTATTCACAAACACCTCTGGCTCCTTCTTCCAGAAATCCTATCCAAACGTTTTTGTTCTGACTTCGTTAGAGGACTTTGTGCTTTGGTTTTTTTCATATGACTTGTTCAGTCTTACAGTCTTCAGCCTTTCCTCTGGCAAGGGACTGACATGGGTCTGATGCCTTTGCTGCTTTTTTTTTCCTTTTGCCTTCTTTTTCCCCCTCCAGAATGACAAGCTGTGGGGCAATCTTTGGTCTCAGGGCCTGGGCATTTCCCTTTCACTGGTTCAGCAAGAAGAGGCCAAGTCTGACGAGTAAACCATGCATGGTTTGAGACACCTGGCAATGAACTCTGCAGGCATGGGAGGCAACCTTTCTACTTTTATCATGAACCTGAGAGCAGTATAACCATCTGGCTAGTTATAATTTAACAGAAACCCCATTTTTCATCTCACTGTGGTGGTATGCTTTCTTTTAAATGTCATCTGTAGAGTCTCTCAGTGAGTGGGAGCTTCAGTTTTTCTTTGTATTTCTTACAGATCCTGACAAAAACTAGTCCACCAGGTTACTGAACAAGAGCCATATTCCTTCTTAGAGGCCAAAGCACACTAAAAAGAGTTTACAGTAACTATAATACTTCAATCAAAATATTTTTCAGTATATATTTGTCATTTATAACCAGTAGAATAATTGACTGGCTCTTTTATTAATTTTGAAAGCTTACACTTTCAGCAGCTTTATTAAGCAAGTAGATTAATCTTCATCTTTCCTGTAGGACTGGAGCTTGTTCATCATGGCTGTGCCTTCCATCATTTTTTGGTAATTGATAGTAGTAATTTCAAATAAGTTCAGATATTTTGTTAAAAATAAACAGAGTATGCATATGTCTTCTGGATCAGCCCCTTAATGTGACCTCTCCTGTCTGCTCAAATTATAGTATCAAAACAAAAATCTTCAGGAAAAAATGAGCCAGTTGATTGAATACATAATCAGTATTAAAACCAATACCATGTGGACTAATTGCTGTCTTCAGTTAAATTGCACCCAGATCCTATATTTTAGCCATCTTAAATGAAATCCTCTTTAAAGTTCTTTCAAGCTTTTTGTCAGTTTAGGCAGGTATTCCTATTTTAACTTGTATGTATATTTGTTAGGACTATTGCTTGTCTGTAGATGGCAATAGCATTACAGTGCTGAAGTGGCCCCCAGCCTGTGAAATAAGGCTGATGTTGGTGAGCATTAACTTTGAGAATGGAGAGAAAAAATATCTTGCCTTTTACTTTTCTGGTTTTTGTTTTGTTTTGTTTTGTTTTGTTGGGTTTTTTTTAATGTCTGCAGCACTGGCAATGGGGACTGTTCTACTTGCAGGAATGTTGGGACTAATCATGTGAAAAAAGATCCTGGAGTGATGAGGCAGCATATTTCCCATGTCTGAGGTCAGGATTTTTTCTGTGAAGCTGACCTTTAAAACAGCCTGAAAATGAGGAACGTGGCACCAGACAGCAGAGCAGGAAGCATGAAATTATGTAAGATATGTTTCTTCTGCATATGAAATACTTTTTTTTTTTTTTTTTTAAAGCTCCAGGTTTGTGATTCAGCATTTTTTGCCACTGAGATATACAAGAAAGGGGAAAAGTCCGTAACAAATGAGAAAGTCCCTATTGTTCTAATCAAAACCTAATAAAATTTTAGCCATCAGGTATTTTTGTTCCCTTATGATGAGCTGGGGTTGAGATTATATTTTCCCAAAATTGCTCTCCCCTCAACCTCCTGATCTGAGAACACTGGAATAGAAGACAAAGTTTTATTTAGGCACAGCCTGGGCACCTTTTCTATATATAATCTGTGTGAAGTGCCTCCAGCTTTGTTGGCATTGGATTCCTGGGTGACTGCTGTTTCAGCTATGACAAGCAACTGCAGGACAGGCCTGTGATGAGGAAGCTCCAGGGTGCTGGCGCCCCGTGGATGTTTGGTGCAGGACAGGCAGGTCAGGGACCCCTCAGGGCTAAAGCATCAGCTTGGCTGAGGTTACCAGACTGGGTTTGATCCCAGCTGCATGGTGTTGCAAGCCCTAGACACAAGCTCTCCTCTCTGAGCTTATGCAAAAGTGCCGTTACTGCCTTTTTTTCCTTCTTGCATTTTTGTCCTGTGCCCTTTCCCCTGCTGAGATGAATGAGGTTGCATTGAGAGGTTTGATGCAACTGCTGGATGTCCCAGCCTGTTGCTGCCTCCCCGGTCTTAGAAACGCTGCTGACCTGTTTGGAAGGAGAAAATGAGGGAGCCATTTCATCTTTCTCCCTCCTTGGAGGCTGGTTCTGTGTTAAGGTCACATTTACTTCTCTTGAAAAAGGAGGTGGCAGTGGCAGGGAGCACTCCCAGATAGTGGAGCTCAGCTGGGTCCATAAAGAGACTGGTCTCTGGCACAGGAGGACCCAGGATATTCGCATTTTCCCAAACAATTCCCAGGTATGGGCATAAAAAGCCCATATGCCACTAAACGTTGATGGGTAAGAGGGTTTAACAGCCTGTACACAGCTAGTCTGTGCCCACTGGATAAATTTTTTTCCCTATGGATGTGGTCTGGGTGTGCCTGGGGTGATTTGTGCTCAGAGCAGAACCCTGCTCAGGGGCAGCCTTGCCCTCCAGTGTTGCATTATGTCATGGGGAAGAAGGGAGACAGCCTTGTCATGCTTTCCCTTTACCTGCTGAGATGGCAGCACTAGCAGAGGTGACTGATGGCTCTTTTTTTGGTTGCTCCAAATGCCAGACAGAAGGAAGCTGGCTTGCATCTGCCTCAGACTCTGAATAGATTTCTTTTTCTTTTTTTTTTTAAGAGTCCTAAGGGACAAACAAATGGATATAAGCACGTACTGTATTTGTGAGACTAGCACTGGGATGGCTTGCATGTTATAAATTGATGTTGAAAAATGGATGGTGGAACATTAGAGCCACATAAAATGATTCAGAGCCTGAAGAAAATGCTTCACAATGGGAGACATGAAGCACTTTGTCTCTTTAGTTTATCAAAAAAGGCCGAGCAGAGAATTGATTATGATGGTGAAGGAACTTCCTTGGAAGAAAAATATCAGGTACTGAAAGGCTCTTTAATCTAGTAAATTATGGGAATGTGTTTCAGCAAGCTGAAATCAAATACATTCATATGAAAAAATGGGCACAAATTTATTGAAATGAAGGTGGTTAATCACCATAACGAGCTGTCGGGGTAGTTGGAACATTTTCCAGATGTGTCCAAGCCAAGACAGGCCGGTTTCTGAAGGGTGTGCACTAACCACAGTTATAAGTGTGAGGGACACTGCAGTCAAGTCTCAGGCAAGGTAAACAGGTGAGGTTTGAAGGACCCTGATGTGTGACAGGCTTGACTAACAGCTCCCAATGGAGCTGTGAAGATCTAATGGTTCCCATGTGTCCTTAACCTCTGAGAGGCTGAGAAAAACAGCACTTAGCAGACAGTGAGAGGGAAGAATCAGAATGACAGCCTCATCGATGGCACGTTCCTGTGACCTCTATTTCTAGAAGGACTGTGTCTTTCACCTGTTTGGGGCTTTACTAATGTTTGCTCTACTCCCAACACAAGAACAACCTTTCTCCAGTCCACAAGCTCTCTGTACAGATTGGCATCAGCACCTTTAATTGTAGGAGAGTGTGAGTAAAAATTTGTAATGCTCAGCAGCTCAGTGGTAGCTAGGATAAGTAGTTTCCTTTTTCAGTTTGTTTTTTTTTCTAACTCCATCTTCTTAAGCTTTGGACTTGCCTCTTCTTCACACCTTCTAGTTTCCCTTGTATCCATTTCCTTGTATTGCCTTTGCCACCAGGCTCAGAGTATTTTCCTGCATTGATAATCTGTGGTGCAGGATGTCTTGGAGGATGCTTCCTACCTATAATTTGACAAAATAAAACCTGTCTTTCTTGCAGAGATTTCACATGGGATGGGTATGTCAGTGATGTGCTGTGTAGATAAGAGCTTGTCAGGAACTTTTTGATAAAGTACCTTTCATCCAGAAGTACAAATTTGTAGCTGCTGTAGCTATTGACAGAAACACACTAAGGTATCTTTGCAAAATACCTGCAGTCTGTATCTAGAGAGGTGCTCTAATTTTAAAAACAAGGCTCCTTTTCCAGA
Organism: Poecile atricapillus; assembly: GCF_030490865.1. Classification (NCBI taxonomy): domain Eukaryota; kingdom Metazoa; phylum Chordata; class Aves; order Passeriformes; family Paridae; genus Poecile; species Poecile atricapillus. The sequence goes on along the minus strand of NC_081251.1, from coordinate 45,413,754 downwards.
AAACCAGTTGGTGATGGAGATCAGGAATTTCTTATCTCCTGTTGCCTTTTTCTGGGGTCCTGTTTATTCCCCATCTGCCAGGGATGATGCAAGTATTTTATTCTCTCAATCCCTAAAACAAGTTTGCTCACTTCTCCTTGTTCTAAAGGGCAGTTATGTACAAAGTCAGAGCTGAAACAAGTAATTTCACACAGCATCCCTCTCTTCAAATTGGAGAGACAAGGATTTAAAAGGTGGACTGTTTGATGGATAAGGCATTGACTGGATGGATGCAGCCAGAGAGTTGTGGTCAAATCTCTAGAGGCTGGTGCCGAGTGGTGTCCCTTGAGGCTCTGTCTTTTTAGTATCTTTATTAATGACAGCAGGACCAAGTGCACCCTCAGCAAATTTGCAGATGACAAAAAGCTGAGCACTGCTGTTGGCACAACAGAGGGAAGGGATGCCATCCAGAGGAACCTGGACAAACTGGAGAACTGGACCCACTAGAACCTCATGGGGTTCAGCAAGTGCAAGGTACTGCAGCTGGGTCAGGGCAATCCCAGACAGTACAGACTGGAAGAAGAACTCATGGAGATCAGCCCTGTGGAGAAGGACTTTTGGGTTCTCGTGGATGAAAAGCTGGACAGGAGCCAACAGGGTACACTTGCAGCCCAGAAAGCCAAACACATCCTGGGCCGCATCAAGAGGTGTGGCCAGCAGGCCAAGGGAGGTGATTCTGCCCTTTTACTCTGCTCATTGAGTCCCCACCTGGAGTGCTGCATCCAGCTCTGGGGTTCCCAGCACCAGAAAGATGTGAACCTGTTGGAGTGAGTCCAGAGGAAGCCATAAAGATGATCAGAGGGATGGAGTGCCTCACCAGCCCAGACAGGCTGAGTGAGCTGGGAATGCTCTTCTCTTGATGAAGAAGAGAAGGCTACAGGAAAACTCCATTGCAGCCTTCCAGTACTTAAAGTGGCTTATAAAAATGAGGGAGAGAGGCTTTTTACATGTAGCAATAAGACAAGGGGGAACAGTTTTAAGCTTAAAGAGGATAGGTCTATATTAAAGGTTAGGGAGAAATTCTTTACTGTGAGGATGGTGAGACACTGGTACAAGTTGCCCAGAGAAGCTGAGAATGCCCCATCCCTGGAAGTGTTCGAGGTCAGACTGGATGGAGCTTGAAGAAACCTGATCTAGTGGAAGGTGTCTCTTCCCCTGGCAGGGGTTGGGAACTAGATGATCTTTAAGGTCCCTCCCAATCCAAACCATTCTATGATTATATGAAATGAAGGGGTGGTATTGTCATCCAGTTGTCATGCAGTTGTTGTCAATACCTACAAACCATTAACCTGGCTCATAGACTCTCTAAAACAGAGAAGTTAGAGGTAGAGCAGAATTTTGAACTGAGATCTCTAAATAGTGAGAGTCCTGAACCTAATTTTATGTGGGGGAATAAAAACCCTTTGAAGAATAGGAAATTTTGGGGGGTGGGAGGGGGGGGGGTCATGTTTGGTTTAGATTTGAGGGTTTTTTGGAAAACACACAAGAAGTTTTCCAACCTGTTTTCCTGAAGCCCTCATACCTCTGGAATGCAATAGAAGTATCTGCATGAGCGAAGATTTCCAGCACAGGAAAGTACAGAGGATGTAAGAAGAATATGGCTTTGGCTGGAGGGATGGAATTGGTGAAGACCTGCAGCCACTGGTAGGCTTTTCTGCAAAGACTGCAGTTGCAAACAGACCTAGGCAGGAACTCACCTAGACTTTAAGAAACATTTAGTTTTAGAACTTGACCCGTGTTTTAGTCTGAACTGAACCCATGAGTCTAAACCTTCTTTAAACTCTGGACTAATGTTGCTTTTAACCTTACCAAGCTATAGCTTGGATCTATTTGTTTAGTCATTGGCCAGATGAAGGTTATTCTTTGTCTCAGAGAAAAGATTTACCTTTGCTCTCTGTCTGAGATTAGCTTACTGTTGTCCCCACAGTTCATCTGCTTTTATATGCATACCCTGCTGCTAAATGTGGATAAAATAGGCAGATAGTCCTTTTACTCTCTTTCCTTTCAGCTTATTGATGCAGGATTTGGTCATATGCATGGTAATGTGTAACTGAAGGATGTTGTCCCTCTCCAGCTGGCTTAGATCTCACCTCTAAGCCTGTACTCAAAAAAACCTACCTATTCTGAGCAGCATGGGAAGCTCTCCAGGGCCCAGAATGTGAAAATTAATCAATTCTTGTAGAAATGTTTCTGTAATGCTATGGAATCTAGCCAAGAGACATGATGAATGTGAAAACTGTTTTCTAGGACATCCAGTTTCATTTAATTTTGTCATGCCCATAGAACTTTTCAGCAAATGTCTGTATCCTTCCATCCTGCATCCTTTTGTGATGTGGTTACCCTGGCAATCCAGCTGACTTTCCAGAAAAGTCAGCTCCATCAAAGTTCATTGACTTGCTACATTAAAGGCCTTCAGTAGGCTTCAGCATCTATTGATGCCAGTTCTTTCATGGGCTTGGACGGTTATGAGAAGAGATCTGCAGAGAGGGTTATGCTCTAGCATAACCAAATGCTTAATTTGAGCTGATTTTTTTCCTTGTTTCTTCTTCACTCTACATGGACCAATAATCTTGAAACACTGAGGTAGTTTTTCTGCATATCATCAGACTTCTGTTCCAGTAGATTCTCTATAGGGGCGAAGTTTTCCAGGAAAGGTCTCTTCTTATGTACCTCCCTTCAATGTGTTTGTGCAATAGTTTAACTTGGAAAAAATCTCAATATAATTTCTTCCTTTAGGCAAGCCACAAAGGGACCAATGTTTAAACAAGTTCATCTATATTTTCCACTTGAATTTAGCAATTTTAATGCTTGAGGATTAAGAAATATAGCCTAAAAGGTACTTAAGTATGCAAGAACCCTGAACATTGAAACGCCTGACTCCCTGAGTGCTATGTGGAGTGCTTGCACTTTATGAGGGGAAAGTTTGGTGCCTCAGAAGAACAGAACCTGAATGCACAAGGAGCTGCTTGCACCAATCAACAGAGGTATAAGACTGGAAGGGGAAATCACATGGGGAAGACCAAGCAGACAAGAGCTGCTCTCATGATAAAAACAAACAACAAAATAATTTAGAAAAAACCCAAACTGAACAACAACCCATGAAATGTCAAACAGAGGTTGACCCATCCTCTCTAGTACCTTCTAGTTTCTTTGCTCATGTTTTTGGAGACGATACAGTCCATACATTCTCCTAGGATTTGTCAGTGGATAGGATTTCTGCAACCTAGACCCTGTGAGAGGAGGAGGAGGAGGAGAAGTGGAGACATTGATGATGAAGGGGTGGCAGAACAGGATTAGGAGCTTCTTGAAGCTCTTAACCATAGTAAGCCCAAGCAAGAGCCATCTTTTTTTTATAAAGGCATAGTCATGGGGGTATTTTTGAGGAGCCTGTCATAAGCCAAATCCTACAAGTGCTCCAGATTTCAGGCTTGTTCAAAAGCCAGAATCCTGTAAGTCTGTTCTGGATATTGTGATTTTTTGAGAACAGAATCCCAGCAGAAGACAACCACAATAGAGAGATTTCTTCACTGAGATACAGAGAGCAACTCATCGACACAGCTGCCCTTCAATGTGGGGAATTCACTGCAGCACCTGAAGTTGTGTGAGTCACTGTTTCTTGTAAGAACACCTGTTTGTGCAAGGAGCATTCCACAATTACTTCAATCCCAGAAATAGGTGGCACTACCAGCTCCACTTGGCAAAAAGTCCCCACATGCAGGGGCAGCAATGACCCCCAATGAGAATTTCTGCACCCCAGAGTGGAGATAGTCTTCCATCACCCAGGCAACACGCTGCCAAATATGGGTTGGGCAAATGATGGATTTGAGACAGGATCTGGGTGGATCCCTGTCACAAGGTAGCCAAGCAGAAGCTTTCAAAAGGCTTTTTAGGGGTCTGCCTGTGGCTTTGCTCAGGAGCATGCATTCCCTGTACCCTGCACCAAAGGATCCTGTTGGTGCTGTGACTGGGACAATTCAGCCTGAGTCATAGTATCTGGCTGTGGGAAGAAGGCTGGGATAGGATGAAGCAACATGAAAGGGGTCATAGCACCAGGAGAGTTCAAGAAATTTGGACAGTACTCTCAGGCACGTGGTCGGACTCTTGGGGATGGTCCTGTGCAGGGCCAGGAGCTGGACTCGATGATCCCTATGGGTCCCTTCCAGCTCAGCATGTTCTGTGATATAAGGCAGCTCAAATTTCAAGGAAGCCCTTGCTTCCCAAAACCAAGTTATAATTGACTGGTTGTGTATAAAAAATATAAATCTATTTAAAAACATAAATCATGGTGAAGGTTGTGTCATCCCTGTCCCATGGAAGGCTCTGCTTGCCCACCTGCCTCACACTTCCCTGTCCAGCAGCTACCCTGCAGCCCCTCACGACTCCTCTGCCCCCCATTTTTGTGTCTATCCTCCCTGACATGGGACACAGAGCTGTATCCCATGCTGGGTGTTTGATGTCTCCCTTTTTGTTTTCCTTTTTTTTTTCTTTTTTTTTCAGCACTTCACAGAATGGAGGGGAGCTTCTGAAGATTTTCCTGACTGATCCCTCTGCCAAAGCAGGGTCACTTAGAGCAGGTGACACAGGAATGTGTCCAGGTGGATTTGGAGTCTCTCCAGAGAAGGACACTCCACAGTCTCCACGGGCAGTCTATTCCAGTAACATAGTGAAATTCTACCTCATGTTGAGATGGAACTTACTGTGTTTTAGTTCATAACCATTGCTCCTCAACCTGTCACTGGGCAGCACCAAAAGTAGTCTGGCACCATCCTCCTGGCTCCTGCCGTTGAGACAGATGTAGATGCATTGATGGGATCCCTTCTCAGTCTTCTCTACTCCAAACTAAACTTTCTGAAAGGGCTCTCATCCCAGGCTAGTACAGCGTGTTTGCCTGACTTTGTTCTCGGCCTGGCGGTGACAGTCTGGGGTGTATTTTCACCCTCTCCTCGCCAGGCCGCGGGCCCGTGCCGCTGCCACCCGGCCGCGGAGCGCGCCCGCCATCTTGTGGGCTCTGCCCGCCTTGCAGGCCGCCCTCAGCCCAACCCTGCGGCGCTCGGGGCTTCAGCGGCATCTCCAGAGCAGATTTAGAATATGGAGGATAGCTGGCACTGGAACAGGTTTCCAAAAAAAAGTTGCGGATGTCCCTGTAAGTGTTCAAGGCGAGGTCGAGTGGGGTTCTAAACAACCTGGTCTAGTGGAAGGTGTCCCGGCCCATGGCAGGGAGGTGGGAACTTTAAGGTCCCTTCTATCCCAAGCTGTTCTGTGATTTTGCAAACAAGAGTAGGAGAAAGCCGAAAACAGTGTCCTAAGGCAGGTATTACTTTTACCACTGGGAAATGGCTGATTGCAGAGGGAGTGGGTGTGTTTCCAGAGCCCCAGAAGGTGGGGAACCCGGGCTATTTGGATGACTCTTGTTATCCTAAGGAGAGGTATCCCCACAATTCCTTGCCAGTCTAGGATTTAATAGCCCCAGCCTGCTCTTTTTTTACCGTCAGAGAGGCCAGGGTGTGCAGATTCTGGAGAAGACAAGCAAAGAACAGGGAATGCCTTTTGACTGGAAGCACCACTGAAATTGCAATAAACAATGAGGGTGTTTGATGAGAAATTGCCTGCTTGGCACTACTACAACAGCCTGCTGAAGAGAGAGCGAGGCAAGTGCGTGCACACTTCTTTAGGAAAGGCTGAGGAACAGAATTTTTCCTCCCCTGAGGCAAGAAAAGAGATTCCAACACACAGTGGAGCTAGATGATGGCGTATGATGTACCCAAATACAAAAGTATTCCTATAGAACTAGGGGCTAGTTTTCCCTTCTCAGTCAGTCTTTCATAATTTACTGTTTATCCTGCCTTAGCCCAGACTCTCTGTTTTGCCTGGATAATGGAACAGTGGTGCATCAATTCACTTAAAATATGGCACTGAACTTGTCTCTTGTCACTGATGGTAGATGCACCAAAGTTAGAGGAGAGGGACCCACAGATCCTAACAGCTTCCCAAACATTTCCTTTCACCAGGAGCATCTCAGCCCAAGTGAAACAGTAAAATCTCCCTAGAACCTGTAGTATGACAGGCTTTGTACACCTGCCCACATGCAAGAGGGGCATTCCCCCTTCCACAGGATATCTGTGGAGTGAAGGTAATAGGAAGATGGGAGTTTGTGTCTGTTTTAAGCCAAGAAATGGAAAGCTCTGCTGAAACTCGTTTTGCCCTACTTTTACCATCTGGCTTATCCTGTTAATATGCAAAAAGTATTCAGTCATCTTTCTGTTTGAAAGACAGGAGGTACTAGAGTCCAGCTTCTCTTTTGTAGGGACCCATTTTCCACCCTAGTCATGTACCTAAATACATTGGAGGATTTTGACCCAAAGGCTGAGACTTCTGAAGCTCATTGCTTGTTTGGGACATAGGCATTAATTAAAATAGGCATTGTGGCATTAATGGTTCAATGGCTTCAGCTCTAAATGAGCTGGCAAAGGTGTTCTCAGCCCAGATTTTTTTTTCTATTTCCAGATGTTGCAGTTGATCAGAGAAGCAGGTCATAGGATCACAGAATCATAGAATATGCTGAGTTGGAAGGATCCTGCAGGATCATCTAAGTCCAACTCCTTGCCCTGCACAGCACCACCCCAAGAAGCACACCTTGCATCTGATAGCATTGTGCAAATGCTGCTTGAATTCTCTGTCTTGCTGCTGTAATCACTTCCCTGGGGACCCTGTGCCCAACTACCCTCTGGGTGAAGAACCTTTTCCTAATACCCAACCCAACCCTCCCCTGGCCCAGTGTGAGGTCATTCCCTGTCCAGGTCCTGTTGCTGGTCATCACAGAGAAGAGATCAGTATCTGCCCCTCCTCTTCCCCTTTCCACAGCGCTGCTTTCCAGCCTCTCATTCCCCGTCTGTCCATGCATCCAGGATGCAGAATCCATCCCATCCCAGATGCAGAATCCAGCACTTTCCCTCATTGATCTTCATATGGTTGGTGACTGCTCAGTCCTCTGATTTGTCAAGGTCTCTGCTGTGCCTCCCTGCCTTTGAGGGCTTCAACAGCTTCTCCCAGTTTAGTATCATTGGCAAATTTATCCAGGATCCCTTCAGATTCTGCATTCAAGTCATTCATGAAGATGTTGAAGAGCACAGGGCTGAAGATGGAGCCCTGTGGAACTCCACTGGTGACAGGTCACCAGTCCGATGTCACCCATTCCCTACAACCCTTTGTGCCTGAGTGGTGAGCCAGTGGCTCACCCATGGCATGATGTGTTTATCCAGCTGTGTGCCTGACCTTTTGTCCAGAAGGATACTGTCAGAGTATTGAATGCTTTACTGAAATTCAAAAAGATTACATCAACTGGCTTCCCTTGACCAGCTAGGTGGGTTCCCATGTTGTAAAATGAAGTTTGACAAGCAAGACCTTCCCCTCAGGAAGCCATACTGGCTGTGACCGATGAATGGCGGTTTCCAGTTTCCCAGCTGATCGTGCTCTCCTTGCAAACCTTGTTCCTCTTCCACACCAAGTCACTTACAACACTTTGCTTCTGATTCATCATCGCCACGTCATTTTGGAAAACTGAAATAAATGCTGGACCAAACCAAGAACTGCAGGGCTGCCTGGATGCTATGCTGTGGAGGTTAAATAGCAGGAAGCCAGCTGTCAAACCTATGAGTGTGACAAAAGGAAGAGCTGAGGTTGAGGGGTGGGATGGAGGGTGCCCAAGCAGCACCATGCAGCCCATCAGGGGCAAGCAAAGGGATGAAAGGCAGTCTCTGTTCAGAGGGGGAACACTAGGTAGTATGAAGAGGAAAAGGGAATCTGGCATGGACAAGGGTGCAGTTTTGTAATGGTACAGGGGACCCCTGGAAAGACCTTGAAATGAGAACAATCAATTAACAAGCTGCTGTGGCTTCAGAAAAGCCATTATAGACATACTGATGTAATGAGCACATCTGATGCACAGAAGCTATTTAACCTTCAGCCTCTTGCCTTGTAAAGCACCTCTGGGGCACTGGGTAAAGCTGTTAATTATTAAGGTCAACCCTAGCAGACAGAGGTGTCCTCAAGTATGGATTGCTGTGATATACTCAGATAATTTCTCCATTATGTCAATAACTAATTTCCTGAATTGTTCAGGAATTGACAGATTAGCATCCATTAATCAAGTCTTAACTCATGGCTATGGGAACAGTTACAGGCCACAAGGACTGCAGAACACATTCATAACTCCTTGAGCACATGTAATACATATACATAGACAGTATTGCAGCGGCTTGGTGTTGGTAAAACAAATAACCAATGTATGTAAAAACGCTGGGCAGGCAGTGGCAGGCACCAGCTTGAGCAGGTGTCTTGATGTTTGTCCTCAGGTGCTCTGAGAGCACAGGATGAAGTCACTCTCACTTTTAAAGAACTGTGTATTGAGGAATTGTAAATTAACAGAATAACAACCAAACCAAAATACCCATTATATTCACTACCAAAAGGACTTTTTTTCTTTTTTCTGGGGAAAAAAAAAAATCCATACCGCAAATATTTAATGGATTTGATAAGTGTGACATTTTACATTGTTCACTCTTATGCTGCAAGACAAATCTCATTGCTTTTATTTATGCAGGCCATATAATTATGTGTACCTAAATGCAAACATTTTTTTCCAAGCCCAGCCTAAGAATAACCTTTGGAAACTGCAATACAGGTAGGTAAGAAATTCCTTTGCTTCACAAAGCGGTTTTATTGTTTTGCCTCAAAGCCAAGCACGACTGGAAAAGCAGCTATCCTAAGTGAAGGGATGCGGTGGAGGGGAGGCTCAGCACTGAAGCTGCCTGAGCCTGGCACACCGGCTGCGTCCAGCTTGTGCAGGAGAAGGGAAATGGCCGTGTGACTGCATCACAGCATTACCTGTGTCTGCACTTACCTGCCTGAAACTATTCTGACTGACTGCCTTAAACCAAAGGAGGCTGGGGAGACACAGGAAAGAGAAGGAAATGAAACTATGATGGTGATAAAGCCTACTAATACCAACATTCCTTCAGGGGGATTGGTGGGGAGCGAGGCACTGGAATAAATGCTGCCTGCCTGCTGCCAGAAGGGTGACAAGCTGTTTTACCAAGGCCAGCAATGAATACAAAAGGATATTAAAAAGATATTAAAACCTCCCCCAGCACAGATGAAAGGGCTGGGGACTGGGGGTATGGAAAGGAGCTCAGAGCAGCTTCTTAAGAAGAAACATTACTGGACTTGCAGCTGCACCTGGGTGTCCCAGCAGGGGATTTCAGGAGCTTGTTTAAGCTGCTGAAAAGGTGAAAAAGGGGAGGTCCCAAGCACCAACACCTCCCTCAGGCTTAGGCTTGTCTCCTGGTTTGTGGCAGGTTTTTGGCTGTACTGCCAGCTATTCTGCCCCAAAGGGAGAGTTTCAGCTGTCCACTGCAGGCTGTTTGGAGGGGAAGGGATTGGCAGGCAATGTTCAAAGACAGCAGTCCTGGTTAAATGCCAACACTGGGAGTAGGGTGGGTGAGACAGGCAGGGGATGCCAGCCCAGTCACAGAGTAGTGAACGTAGCAGCAGCCCTCATCTCCTGAGCTTGTGCCCTGGGAGAAATGTCAAAGCTGGAGCGGGGAGGGACACTGCTCCCTTACCTGGAATGATGTCTGGCATTTTTTTCCCCCTCCCGACATCCTTCACTAGACCAGTCACTACCACCTTTCCCAACAAACCTCATCTCACTTGTATTCCTTAGGCTGCCGTGGCCGCAGCATCACTGCTGCAGCGTCACTGCAGTACCTGTGTACGAGGGGCAGGTGGCCCTGGGAGAGGTCACAGGGGGAGAGCAAGCCCAGGTGCACCACAGGCTGGAGCTGTCTGCCCACTGAAACTGCCCAGGCGGCTGTTACTGAAATTTAATTTGCCTGGTGCATTCCATGGACATTTTAATCAGCATTTCCTACAATCTACTTGGCAAAGAGGCTCGATTGGCAGCTGCCTGACTGAATGGGCTTTGCACCCAGTCTAACCTTCTCCATTTGCAATTTCCAGTGCTGGAAAACCTCTCTGTCTCACTTTCAGAAGTTTCTATAGCAATCACAGCCATCCTAGTGAAGCTCTGGAAATGGCAGCCCATTCAGATTGTAATTTTGCTGGACAGTGATTGCTTCTCTCTCCACTGGCCCCTGAAATGTTACTTTTTGGGAGACATCAACTGCAACTGGAGGACACTGGTCCTCTGCCTGTGTTTCCAACCAACTGTGCTCCCCCTGCCCCCGTGAGGAACTTTGTTAGCTGTTTACAGTGTGTGAACTTCGATTAGCAAGGAAGTGTTGCTGGGCACATCATACCTCAGCTACAGGAAAGACCTGACATGAGTGATGCTCTTAACAGGCCTGTAGGAACAAACCTCACCACCCAGCACATCATTTGTGACCTGAACATTATCCATCGCTGCATGTAGAAAAATTTACACAAGTGTGTTTGCCTTTGCTAATTGTAAAAAACCAGAGCACTCAAAGCTTTTTTCTTCATGTCAATGAGCTTACTTTTCCTGGTTCGGTTGACTTCAGCTTAAACAATCACTTGATCTTTTGTTCCATGCTTCATTTTTCAGTGGTTGTGATTGCTCTTAATTACTGTGACACTGAAGAACCATGTGCTAAAAATACATTAAGTAACTTCTTTCAATAAGAAAATGTGGTAGAATTATCCCACCGCTTGTGAAGAAATCAGTTAACCATTTCTTAAGCTCTTGTAATAATCTTCCCCTATACTTTTACGGCTATTGTTGCCTGCTGGAAAAATTAGCTTAAAGCTGAGTAAGGGGAATTGTGGATAAGTGTTTGCAATTTGGCTTTGGACTGGCAGAGTGTGGTTGCACTCAGAGAATTTGAAGTCTTTGCACTGGCAGCAGTACTCAAATCTGGAAATATAGGATTCACATTGGAAAAGAGTGGATTTTTATAACGATTTAAATGAACAATTTCAGCTAGAGAGTGGATTAACAGAGCCAACTAAACCCTTCACCCTGACAAAGAACTGGCGGGAGGACTATAGAAACACATCCAAAATTTTACCAACATGAATGCAGAGTACTAGGTCAGTGAGAAGCATTTCTGTATTTTAATGGCTCTCTTAGAAATCAATTCAATTTAAAACAAAAGTTGTTTTACAAATATGTGGAACATGCAGAAGGCTGGAGAGGGAGCAAGTGGCCTGCATCCTCCATCTGCTCTATCCTCTCTCTCCTCTCACACTAGGAACTGCTACTGCAAGTCCCCCTTCTGGGCAGACAGAGGCAAAAGCAGGCAGTGCCCCAAAGCCAAGGGTCAGAAATGTCTCCCTTTCTGCAGGTGCGTGGGTGTACCCCCAGACCCCACACCCTGTATTTCCTATATGCCAGAGCTCCTGAGTCCCAAAGCCAAGCAGCTGGAAACTCTAAGCCCAGGGGTCTTGGGGAAGCTGAGACACAAAAACCTGTGCTTCTCCATCAGAAATGAGGTTACAGAACAAGAGAATATTAAGTATCCCATGATGAGGAGCAATCCACTGACAAGAGATGGACATGTTGGGGATTGCTCATCTCTGAGAGGAAATGGATCAGTGCGACACAAGAGAAGCAGCAAAGGCAGATTGGCAAAACCTGTTCTTGAAGAATTTCAGAAGAGGCAGAAAAGCGAAGGGACTTTTTTTTTTTAGAAAAATTTCTTATTAAGCCCTACCAGCTTACTGCTGCAGGATGTTTAAAGGAAAAACCAGGATCTTAAATTTATCTGGAGAAGGGTCCAATGTTTCCATGAGTGACAAGGCATGCAACCATTGTTGATGGTACAGATTCACAAACCTGTGTGAATCTGTAATGGGAGAGTAAGACATCCCATTCTCAATGCTCTTCTCAAACACTGGATACCACAATGCTGCAAGCAAGATACTGGAGCAAGTTTGTTGCTTGACTTCCAATTACAATATCCCTCTTAAAGAAATGGGAAAATATAATGTTTGCAGTAAAAGATATAGAAATAGGCTCAAAGTTTAACCCTGCCTAAAAATTTTACACTCCTGGCTTCTCAAGTCCGAACTGTGAAACACTGCTTGCCATCTGCCAGCCAGAACTGCCACTGGCACCCATGGAGAAGTGCCGTGCTGCAGCAGCGCTCTCCCATTCTCAGCACTCAGAGGTGCTCCTTCAGGGCACTTGCACTGGGGAGCTGCAGTGATCCTCAGACGCCCCCAGTGTGGGGGTTCTCTGCCAGCCTACATGTTAACTAACTGCTTCCCCAGGCAATTTTCCAAGCTGGGAAAAACCTGTAACAACTAACCATGGAAATAATTGGCTGACAGCAAAAGCCCATCTTGAACAGTAAGAATTCCAAACTACAGCGCGGGGGGGGGGGGGGGGGGGGGCGGGGAAGCACTTTAATTGTGGTTTGCATACAGCTATTTTGTCTCACCCTCAAGTTGTTGGAGGAAAGAGTCAAAGAGGTTGAAAAAAGGGTTCCAAACCCAAAAATTAGGGCTGCTGGCAGCAGTAACAGAGGCAGACAAGTCTAAACTACTTCTGAATGAAGACCTCTCTGACAAGCCCTGGATATTCCAACCCAAAAGCTGAACCATGTGTAGGGCAATGGCTACAGCTTGTACAGGCAACCACATGCCCAGAAATTGGCAGTGCTGCCAGTCCAGGTTTGCCCCCTGGAAACAGAGATTCAAGAGAAAAACAAGCAGCTAAGTCATGAAGATCAAAGAGCTGGAGCACCTCTCCTATGGAGGCTGAGAGAGGTGAGGTTGTTCAGCCTGGAGAAGGCTCCAGGGAGACCTTACAGCACCTTCCAGTACCTAAAGGGCATTGCAAGAGACCTGGAGAGGGACTTTTTACAAGGGTATGTAGTAACAGGACAAAGGGCTTTTAACTGCAAAGAGGGAGGGCTTAGAGTGGCTATTAGGAATAAATTCTTTACTGTGAGGGTGGTGAGGTGCTGAAACAGGTTTCCCAGAGCAGCTGTGGATGCCCCATCCCTGGCAGTGTTCCCAGACAGGCTGGATAAGGCCTTAAGTAACCTGGTCTAGTGGGAGGTGTCCCTGCCCGTGGCAGGGGAGGTTGGGATTAGATGATCTTAAAGGTCCATTCCAACCCTTAACAGTCTATTACTAAGTAACAGTGGGTCTGTCTATCCAGAACACATATCTAAAAATAGCGTGAATAAGTGACAAGTTTATAAAATCTGGATTTATTACTTTTTATTACAAGATAAATTCTTCACAAATGACAGATAGATTTGACAGTGTTCAGTCTGTAATATATTAGATTCAAAATGACATATTTTAAAAAATATTTTCTGTATACAAGGAAAATCCCAACAGAATTTACAAAGCCACTGTATTTCACATCTAGAGGATCTGAGATTGTTATAAATCTTATAGGAAATTTGTTATTACAAGTAAAATAAAAACTACACAAATGGTTTACAATTTTAATCTCAAATCTCTTTTTTTTTCTTTAAATAAATTCTTAAAATAGATGCATTATTTAAAACAAAATCACTACCACAAGGCACGTGGTGTTCAGTGGGTGACATTAATTCTGTAACCCAAACAAGAAGACTAACCCACTCTGAGTAGCTAAATTAATTTTTTGCAGTATTTACATACTTTACTGAAGTATTTTCATCCCGGAGTCTCAGCAAGCATTTTAGAATATTAATGAGAGAAGCCTGGCAGCATGCCAGAGTTCACAAGTAAGAAAGTAACATCATCCCCATTTTTTCAACAGGGAAACTGAGGCACCAGGTGTATTCAGGCAATTGCAGAAAGAAAAATCCTAATCTTAATTCTGTTAGCTGCATCTTGACGGAGAGACTGTTCTTCCTCCTTCTTACATGGCTGGTGATCGTGCTGGGCATTGTTTGAAACTTGGTCAGTTGCTTTTTTTCATGCTTAGATTGCTGCAAAATAGGTGCCATCTATCGTGGTGTCATCACAAACACCTTTACTAAAAGAAAAGCCATTAATGGTTTTCCTCTTCAGACTGAAAACCAGCAACAGCAAAAAGTGCATCTTCAATCCCTCTAAAGCCTCTGGAAGGCTGTCTTGTTCTACCCAAAATACTGCAATTGTTCCCTCAATCAGCACAGAAACAAATATTGAAAATGGTAACTCTGAAAGACAGATTTTCCCTATTTATTATTAAAAAAAAAAAAAGTTAAATTTTTGGGTATTGTGAATGTTCTTTGGTCAATTAAGTATTTGAAAGAAGTTAGTTGTGAGATTCTCAACCAGGATGTGAACTTTAGAAAACATGAAGTGTTTCACATGGTCCATAATCCCCAGGATTTTACTTCCTATCACAGCAAAATATTATACCACATCAATAAAGGTTACTTGACCTTTAAAAATAACTTGTCAATAATGTTTGCTAAACGACTAAAGGAAATAAAAACTTGATGCAGATCTGAGATGACATGAATTCACAAATTAAGAAAACCCTAAAAAGCCAGGACTTAAACTCTGGGTAGAAGCATCCAGCACAAGCATCCAGCATCCAGCAATTTTTAAGGCTATTATGGAGCGTGCATAATTCAGTCATAGGCATCTCACTCTTTACGTTTTGGCAAATAAAACATCTTCATGTGGGAATAAAGTCATGGGCTGTTGTTGTCTCACAGCAGCAGGAGCAGGCCAGGCAGCAGAGGACAGGACAGCTGGGAGCACAAGTGGCCCAGCATCCTGGGGCACAACACAACCACTCTTGTCCATGGTGTCCAGTGAGATTCTGGCTGGCACCAGTTTCCTGGAAGGTGTTTGACCCCAGAAGCAGCACCCCCAACTCAGCACTGGAAAAAGGCTTTATACATGCTACAGCATTGTAAAATAAGGAAATAGGGCCTCACTTTCTTCAGGGAGGTACATAAATGTGCTGCTTCTGTGGCTACTGAGGCACCCTCTGCCCTGGTATCTGGGCTGGCTGAGAAACTGGTCCAATAAATTTCTCCCTGAGGACCTGACCCAAAAGTGGCAAACCTCCCTCTGCAGCACAATCACAAATACAGCACAGTGATTTAGGCAACTTTTCCTGTTTTCAGCCTCAAAACACTTCTGGAATCTTCCCCATTTATTTTCCTTGATTAGTGCTGGTATCTACCAGGGACTCCCAACAGACAAATTCCATGCTGGCCAAGGAAAGACAAGCACTATGGTTTTATTTAGCAATGTGTTCTGGAAGCAATGCTGGCTCTGGAAGCTTTTGGGAACTTCCCTCCTGTGTTTTCACAGATCTCATCTATATCCTTAGAGGCTTTCAATGGTACATCAGTCCCACTGGCACTTCCAAAGACCTGGGGTATCTGAATTGGGGTTTGTGCATTCAGACTTCAGAAAAGCCTCTAACACCAATGGCAAAGCAGCAGCAGTTTGAACACAAACAGGGACCCTGTGGTTAAAGGAGCTTCATCATCACCCACATGGTAGAGAAACCCCTCACTTCCCTGGCCTGTCCCTGTAGGAATGAAGAACCTGCCAGGACCTCCTCTCCCCCATGTCCCACACATGTAATCTGTGTTTTGCAGGATTACACACCTGTACCACCTGACAGAGAAGGACATACAGGCTAAACATATAAAGAGTTTTTAAAAGAATGTAAATATATATCTTTATGCAAAGTGCCTTAGGCTATCTACCACCATCTCCCATTTTTGGACAATACATTCTGGTTCAAGGCAGGAAGCACTTGAATGCTACTCAAAAGAAGTCAAGGCTGAAGCTTCAGCAGAGTTATCAGCACAGTCCCAGGCTGATAGGTATAGAGTGCCACATATAAATACAGAAACACACACAAATGATATATATTAGTTTTATCTAGATTTATATATATATGTATAAATTAAATATCCATATGTGTTTGTATATACAGACACACATGCATGAATGTCAATAGTCCCTAGGTTGAGAAACCTAATCCGAATCTCTGAAAACAGACATCAATTATTTGGATATTCTCCAGTAGAAGCAATTGATTGGAGTTTTCATAAATATGCATTAAAATTCTCCATGGTAGTCACCCTTGTGGGAATAATATTATAGCTCCATGAGCTGCAAACTATAAATATAGGCTTTAAAAATTCTGTGAAGAGCAGGTATAACCAGTGTAAGTAACTTCCAGGACAAACAGAAGGGATCAGAACAGAAAACCAGACTTGAGCACGTGGCTCCCTAACAAAAGTAAGAGCACGGGACCTCTCCAGCCCTCCCTTCTGCCCAGAAGGCCCTTTTAGAAGCTTTGTGTAATTGTGATGGGAGACAATTTGGTAACAGACAGAAAAAGATCATACTGCAAAATCCAAGACAACCTCTCAAAGTTGGGCACAGTGTGTTATATATCTCCTCCCTCGGAAATGAGGGCAGTCTTCAGTCCATCTACATGTTTTTTTCCTACTCCAAGTTTCTAAATATGCTCTTAGGATTGCTTTATAAAAATACATGATAAGCCAATACACACAATACCATGTTTTGTTTCAGTTAAGATTAAAATCAAGAATGACGCCACTGCATCTTTTAACTAAAGTAGAGTTTAACTCAACTACAAAGATGAGGATGGGTGATGTGTCTTGAGGTATCAATTACTATCCTATCTTTTCCATAAAACACATTCCTATGGTAACAGGATGAACTGCCTGAGTAATACTGAGTACTGCCCCAGATCAGGGCAGGTGTGTTAACAGCAGTGGAAGGTTTGGTGTAGAAGCCTAAGAAAATTCAGGGTAGAGACATCATTGGTGTAAAGGCAGTGTATTCAGGCTTGTAAGAACCACTAAATTTAGGAAGAATATGAACTTGCACTTATTTGTTACAGCATAGCCTGTCTTATCAAGGTTTCTTTTCCCATCCATTACTTAGATCTTAATCCTGTGCAGCTTCAAGTACCTTAAAGCTCCTCCTCAGGGTTCTCTCTTGGTTAAAACCATTAGCTTTCAATGCACCAGACTGAGCAACAGTCTGATTAAAAAAAACTCCTAGAGCCTGAATGTCAACACATAGCTAGAATCAGAGAAAAATTTAAAAAAAGCAAAACAGAACACACTACAGAAGAATTCCAAGAGTCTGACATGGACAATATCAGGAGTTTCTTAAAGAAAGCATTTGATTTTTCTTTTGTGCAAGCAGCATTGTACCTGACAGAAGAAGTGTATAAACAATGAAATGCTGACTTCATGTGACATCATAAAACACCTCTGCATAGCCCATCAACGTTTTCTGTACACCAATCCTCCAGAAAAATTCTAAACCCATTAAATTTCCTGAACCTCAAAGTTATATTTTAGAGAATCATTAATGTTGGGAAAAAACTCCAAGATTGAGTCCAACTTTTGTCCAAACATCACCCTATCAAATAAACCACAGCACTAAGTGCCATGTCCAGCAATTTCTTTAGCACTTCCAGGGATGGTGACTCCACCACCTCCCTGGGCAGCCTGTTCCAATACTGGACAACACTTTCAATGAAGAAATTCTTCCTCATGTCCAACCTGAATCTCCCCTGGAGCAGCTTGAGGCTGTGTCCTCTCATCCTGTCATGGGGTCCCTGGAAGAAGAGTCCAACCCTCACCTCATTACAGCCTCAATTCAGGGAGTTGAAGAGAGCAGTAAGGACCCCCCGAGCCTCCTTTCTCCAGGCTAAACACCCCCAGCTCCCTCAGCCACTCCTCAAAAGATTTGTTCACCAGAACCTTCACCAGCTTCATTGTCCTTCTCTGGACTCATTCCAGCCCCTCAAAGTCCTTCTTGTAGTGTAGGGCCCGGACTGAACACAGGATTCGAGGCATGGCCTCACCAGTGCAGGTACTGGGGGACAATCCCTGCCCTGGTGCTGATACAGGCCAGGATGCCATTGGCCTTCTTGGCCACCTGGGCACAGCTGGCTCATGTTCTGTTGACCAGCACCTCCAGGTCCTTTTCCCCTGAGCAGCTTTCCAGCCACTCTGCTGCAGCCTGTAGGGCTGCCTGGGGTTATTGTGACCCAAGTACAGGACCTGGCATTTGGCGTTGTAGAACCTCACACAATTGGCCTCAGCCCATTGATCCAGCCTGTCCAGATCCCTCTGCAGAGCCTTCCCACCCTCCTGCAGATCAACACTCCCACCCAACTCGGCGTCATCTGTGAACTTACTGAATGTGCACTTTGATCTCCTTGTCCATACCATGGATAAAGATATTGAAGAGGGCTGGCCCCAGTACATTGAGCCCTAGGGAACCCCACTGGTGACCAGCCACCAGCTAGATGCAATTCCATTCACCACCACCATATGGACCCGGACATCCAGACAGGTAAGAACAAATGAAGGCAAAATTTCACATATCCACACACTGGTGGTACAGAAAATTAACTGATGAGACCTCATGTCTTAAGCTCAAAAAACTATTAATGAAAGAAAACATGGTCCAGATGATAAAGTGCAATTATTATTCAAGTTGTGCTAAAAAGCTTTCCAGTTCTTTTCCGAAGCTTTTCCAATTTTTCTTCTGGGTGATTTCATGCTGTAATTGTACTTCTTGGTGATTTCATTCAACTTTTCATTATGTTTTTTTGCTTCTGTCCCCATCATTCCAGTACTGTTCAGTTTGCATTTCTGTGAGCCGTGAAAGAGTACGCTGAAAGGCAAAGACTTCCTCTTCTCCTGTAAACATGGAGAGTCCTTTGGCAGAATCCTACATCAGTACACAAAAACAGCATCACACACCTGTGAGACTCATGGCTGTACTGAAGTGCATACTGATAACTCCTAAAGCTCAGTGCTTTACAGGCTTTGACAAAACAAGTCAGCAGCATGGCACCAAAAAACTAAAACTAATGCCCAAAAATTAAAGAAAAGCACCTATTTCAGCTATATTCCCCTGAAGGGAAAATACAGCAAATATATTTGCTATATTCCTCTAAAGGAATATAGGAAAAGGAATAATTTGGTTTTAAAACAACACAGTAACAGGTTAACCATCTATTTTCCGTTTTTTATTGACTAATTGTATATTAATTTAAACAAATTATTTTAAAAGTCATTAGCAATAACTGAGCTACAGGGAAAAAGAAAAACAGAATAAGCAACATGCAAAGTAGTACTGTTTGTGAGGACTTGTAAGGCTGTTCTGTAGTCTAGGAAGAGGTAGAACAAACCATCTTTTATTTCTGTATTTTAAATGTAGGTGCTAAACTTAAATCAGCATTTTCATATGACTGAACAGATACAATGATTAATATTCAAAATTACCCTAAAACTTACATAAAATGGTTCTACATATAGTGCCATTTTCTTTGACTATGAATAAGTAGCACAACATGTAATTATCAGAGTAACATGGACACTGCAAAAAAGGCAGCAAATCATTAGTTAAATGTTTTCTTGATTCCCCCTCCTAAAATGCTGCTGCAATTATGACACTAAACCAAATTTTGTTACAAAAGGGAGATGATATTAAAATCATATACCTGGCTCAAGTCCAAATCATCCATCAACACTCTGTTGTCCTGCAGTTCACCGCTGCCATGTTCCACCAGGAACAAGCTTTGGAGAGGAGCTGCCGCAGAACAGATAATGCGCACCTGAAACGAGGAGAACAGGCAACATCATCACTTGGGCTTTACAGGATCAAACACATGACCTATGCACAGCAAACTTCAACTTAAAACGTCAGTGATTTTACCCCAGTGTTCTTCCTTTCTCTTATTAGCGCTGCTGTTATAAATTTACCTTAGTCAGATGGACTATTATCCTTACAGGGTCTTTTTCTTAGTAACAACTTATGTAACTTCTACTCAGAGAACAGAACTGTGCTATCAAATGCTCAGAATATCTGCTACAGGCAGTGAGTTCACCAAAATGTCTAATTTCTAAAATAACAGCTGTATAGTAAGCAATGCTTACTTTTCACCCTGAGAGTCCTCTTAATGGGTAGATGCACTACACTATTTAAAGAATACTTAAATTCCAAATATCCCAGAAGGCTGAGTGAAGCCTTTCTTGCCTTCATCTGTGCTACTCCAGTAAGTTATTTGCTAGTAAAAATAAAGATGCTGTTTTCATGTCTGCTGGCAGGAGATACACTGTGCGGTGAGAGATACGGCTGCAATGAAGACAGACTGAAATCATACTACAGAAGGAGAGTCTTGTTGAGACCATGCAGGCAAGATGTTTGCATTGTGGACAGACATCCACAAATATGCTCAGGTGTTTTTCCCAACTACTTTTGATGGGAGTTTAACACTTGTGTTTTTCCTATGGAGGAAGTAATAGAAAGTGACTGCTTACAATTCTTAATGATGGCACAAACACAGAGCAGATCATCCTCCTATTTCTAACACATTAGTTTAATATTAGCATATTAATGTTAGCATATATTTGTCTTAGCAAATGTCCACTTCCAAACCATAAAGCATAAAGAATCTGGCTAATTTGAATTACACTGATTTGAATATGGCTGATTTGAATGCAACTACTCATATAGTGAGTTACTTCAATACCTCACTGAGTTGGGGCCTTTCTGATCAACAACCCATGCCAGAACATTCTTGAAAAGAACCAACCTCAACTGACACTTCCCAACTGCATAAATGTTTAAGTGTGTGCAAATATAATCACATATAAGATAGTGTTTCAAACCTTGCATCACTTTAAAAAACAATCACCTTAGACAGGAACTTCACTTTTAGTTATGCTGATTTTGCTTCCATGCTTGAAATCTCTGCAAATCCACATGAAGTGCTGCATTTATCATTATTATTCCATGAGCAATTCTGCAATCTAATGTAAAGCCTACAGTGACTGTTTTCTTTAAACTTTATGATGCAATTGTGCTATTAACTCCTCCTTCCTGATCAAAAAAGCACTGATTCCTGACCAACTGCCCCTACAGATTAAAATCTAAAAATCTCCATTTCACTCCAGCACAGTTGGCAGCACAGTCTTTCATTATTGAAATAATGACATGGCTTCTGTTGTTTTACTGGGTTAGGAAAGAACATCCCCATTCAAGAAAGGCAATTGAGCTCAGGCTTATATTTATGCTTATACTTAATACTCACAGAAACAAAAAAACCCATCTGTTTATTTGCCTTTATTGCAATGGGACCATTTTTTAATTTTTTTTTTTTTTTTTTGTGAAGCTGGAATGATGCTTCTTTGTAGTATTAGTTCATTCTGCTTGTATTTTCAAAACCCTTACTGCAGAAAGCCTTATTTCAAACCAATAGCAACAGTCAGTTTTAGGACTCCCAATATTGTTCCTATGCATATAGGAAAGGCTTGGTTCTCACCTTATGCTCATAAAAGGTATCAATAAGAGTAATGAAACGACGAGTTTGTGTCCTTTGTGCTATCGTAAGAAGTGGTATGTCACGAACAAACACTGTGTCAAAATGCTTTGATATTTCCAAATAGTCGCTGGCTCCAAGAGGCTGAAACAAAACAAACCATAAGCAATGGAAACCCATGATAGAATGACACATAAACACTGTATCTTGACATACTACAGTAACAGAAGAGAGCTGTAAAGTCCTGATCATATTATTATTTTTATTCCTTTGTATTTCGCTTGAGGAATGCTCGATTGCCCTTAGGGACATAGGTACATGTGGGTACCTATACTGTTAACTTTACATGAACAGTGAGAGTTAAAATGTGGCTCTTCTGCACCCAGGCATTATGATCTCTCTCTGATAACCTCAAATAAAATAATCACCATAAACCCATAATCCATATAAGACATGTGATTTCAACCTAAAGCATAAATAATTTGAATAGCTATTACGATGCTTTCCAGCAGCAAGATTTTTAAATGCCAATTCATAGGCTAGTAATTAAATCCTAAGTAGACCTGCATTTAAATCACCCAGGACTAACCCAGACTGAATATGTTACGTTTTAAGTATGGAAAACAAGAGGAAACAGACAAAAAATACAGTTTTGCAGCAATTCCTTTGTTCATGGTTTCTCCTGTAATGATGAAATAAAAATCTTCACAAACTTATTAGTGTCACTTTCTGTATCTAAACCATCAACAGAAAATATACACAAATAGTAGTAGCTCATTCAAGTACATTCCACTAAAATTACTTTTTCATTACAAGGAAGGTATTTTTTCCTGCAAGATCTATCCTATCAGTACCACAGGCAGTATTTTATCATGAGCTATCGAAATTTGTACTCCTGTACTTGTTCCATCAGTTTACTTGTGCAAATACTTCAGAATCTTGTCTGCAGCTACTGCAGAGAACAAGTTCAGCAGCACTTTGTGTGGTCACAACTCCCTTCCCAGTTAATGATATGTACCATGTGCTGAACAAAGCATAACACTGTTATAAAGCACTGCAATACTGCTATTATCTTAAAACCTAAATACAAAATTTGTAATACAAATTAAATTATTTTAAAAAATTTGTAAATACAAAATATTTTCTCTAACTGAAATTGCGAGACTAATTTGTTGTAAGCCACACATAACTTAACTAGAACCCTTCTGCAAGAAGTTATTTTAAACAGTTATTAATAGCTGCCCATAAAGAGGACTTTGGGGTTTTTTAGATGCTAGAATAAAAAAACTTGTAGAAATGGTCTCTACATAAGCATAGGAGAGAGAAGCCCTGATGGCATTCCAACTATTCTTCTGAAAATTAATGGGAATAAGCTAACCTTCTAGGTGGGTATTAGAGCCTGTCACTCTCCATCAGCTCTCCCACTTGCAGTCTCATGAATCACCCTGCTTTCCCATTCCCATGCACACAACTTCCCTGCAGCATCTATGGCAAAGAATTACTACAAAAACTTTCAATTCTTTGGAGCAGTGTTAAAGAGTAGTACATGCTATATTCTCCCCTTAGAATTATATTTAATGCTTATTTTCTTCCTCCATTTCAGTCTCCTAGTTACTACTATGGACTTAGTCCATTGGGCTACCAGCAAAGGTTCATGCAACACCTCTGTAAAAAACCAAACTCCTATCTGGATAAACCAGAGTAGCTGAACTCAAGATGTTTTGATGAAATAAAACAGGAAAAGGTTCAAGAAAGCAAAAGGAACTGATGGCTGGAAACAACACCAAGCTAACCCACTGGACACCTTGCCACCCGATACAAGTGATCTGGACTGCCAGAGTATCAAGTACAAAGGAAAACAATGGGAGCACTAAAAGCAACACAACCAGAATGCTGCTGGAGATTTTAAGATTAGTGATAAGCAAATAGTTTAGGTAAGGGTAATTTTATTCCATACTTAGGACTGGAGTACTGTTAAACACAGAGATCAAGTGTGCTTGTGTGATGAGTACCTGCGAGGGAGAACAGTGATGATCTCATTGTACATGAGAAAGGTGAGAATTTCTCATGTCTCCTCTTAGATAAGAAATTACAGACATCACTGCTATGCTGATTCATTCTTTTATCACATGAAGAGCCCAAGCAGTCTTCTGCCAAAACCCAAAACCCTGAGGAATTATTCTGCCCTACCCCAGTGTGACACACTTTCTCACACAAACCATACCAATAAACCCTCCTCTTCTCAAAGGATCAGGTATTAAAAGCTGATTCCTAAAATAAATAAAGACATAACTAAAAGTTAAAGTATCCAAACTTTCGCAAAGTATGCAAACTGAAGTGCCCAACTAATGAGCTATATAGCTAAGAACTCGGTGAATACCTTGTTTGGTGGATATCCAAACAGGAGAATAAAAAACCTGGGTAGTCAGAAGGAAGAAACAGGTGGAAGATAAAAGTAAGTCTAATGCATTTCAAATGTGAAGAATGGAAGATGTAATACTTATACTGCTTTTCATACACACATAAAACCATGGTTCATAGAAGGTTACAATATGCATCTTTATCAGTCAAACAGGAATTCAATCTACTTCAGCAGTGCAACAAGCAAGCAATTCAAGAATTCCTCTAATTAAGTGCATAAAAGGCAGATAATTTCAAGCTTTAACAAGAACTTCTGAAACATCTACACCAACACCAAGTGATAATATTCTGTTAATGTTGGCAGAAACATACCTTTGGATAGTCCAAAACCTTACACTAAGAAAGATCTGAGTCTAGCAGCATATGAGCACTTTGAGTATATTTAGTAACTCCCTGACAAGATTCAAATCTAGTGAGACATAACTGAAATGCCAAGTCAGCCATTCTGCTGTTACATATGGTTCAGTCAATAGGAGCTGTAGTCCCTTACATAGAGGAGTTCTCAAAACTCCCTGCTTTTGGAGCTTAGAGATGAAAGACAAAGTTTTTAATCTTGTTTCTAACATGACTTACTCTCATCTTGGGAAGTCCTCTAATTTCCTTCTGTCTTACTCAGTATAAAAAGTGGGACCACCAGCAAACTTGCAAATGCTCTGGTGACAGATTAAAGCCCCTTTTTGTATGCCTCTGACCTTGCTATTGGCCCACTTTCCATGTTCCCCGTAATTGCTTCAGAGCTGGTCTAACCCACCAGCTAACTCAAAATGCTCCAAATGCAAGACACCATGCAGGGGCACCCTGACAACTTCTCAACTCACATTCTCACTGTCCTGCTGCCCCCCAAACCTGGCATGAGGCTGGCACAAGCACCCACGTACCACCTCTGCCACATAGAAACAGAGATGGGGAAATGAGTTTAAGGCCAGATTGCTAGAGGCTCTGCCTGTACAGTCCATACACAGAAATTCCACTGAGGAGCAGATTTCTGCTGTTCCAGCAGCCCACAGCCCTCTCCTCAGCCTCACAGCACTGCCTTACTGCCTTCAGGCCCTTTTCCCCTCACCTTGCAGTGAGCACTGGCTGTTTCCCAACTGCCAGCAACACCAGCTCAGACTAGGTAACAAGACTAGAGGCACATGACTTTAGACACATAGCACTGTCCTCTGTATAACCCTTCAGGGCTGAAATTTATTTTGGGAATCTCAACCAATCTCAGAGAGTATTTCTGCTAGCAGTGTACATGAAGGTATTTCTTCCTCTGCAGTTGCTAATGAAGCCACAAATCCTCCTAATATTGATACATTTATATGTAATCCTCTTACCAAAAGTTTAGCCTGATTAATCTCATCCTATGAATAACACTGTAAAAACAACTTCATTTGGTGTGTGTTTCTGGTACTGTCTGACCTTGTTTCATTGATTATTGATCAAAACTCAGCTGCAGAACAGTAAGACATTTATGTAATGACTGTCACCATCTGTTACCAGTTTTATCACATGCTATAATAGTATTTAAAAAACTCAAAACATTAACAGATAAGAATCTTTCTTATGGTATCATTGTTCCTGCATGTGTATATACTGTAAAACTGTTGTGGATTTTTGTCATCAGCTCTGATGCCAAGAGTCAGTATTTTACAGGCTAATGCAAAACGCATTAGCACTGATATGGGCTACGCTCCTGACAAAGTGTTTACTCCACTTCAACCTGCTTGACTGAGTTCTCACCTTCATTTGTTTTTGTTTCTCTGTCTACTTAATGCATTTTCAGCTATCATCATCTCAGTTCAAGTAGGATGTTTATTATTTGGAGCTCTCTATGGGCTGTTTCAGAGTTAGCTGTCTCCTCTTTCTATTATAGAGTCCATTTAATTATACTATAAGGCATCTTTTTTTCTTTGTTGACTCATCAGTGGCCCTGTATATCACCTTTCAGAGATTGTCTGAAGAATACAGAATGTTTTACATATGATAGAAAAGGATATGTCATCTCATAAAAATATGTATTTTTTTGTTGATGTTGCAAGATATTCTAGGGCCAGTTCCAGCCAATCCCAAAGACTCATGATTGACAGCAACTATAATTTTGTGCAGACACTCTTAACACTCCAAAACTTCCTACAGACAACACCCAGTTTAAGACCGGATAATATTTACAACTTAATCATTAAGTATAAATAAAAAAATATAGAGCTCTGTTGTTTCCAAATTAAAAACACACTATCGCTAGTGAGGCTCATAAAGCAGAGCACTGAGATGATGTGCCAAGATCATAATTCCAAGAAAGGAACCGAAAAACCCAAGGCATGATATATGATGCCACAGCATGCTAAAGTTAAATAAAAATGGGAAGAGGTTGGGCATGACTAACTTGGTAAAAAATCTAGAGCTACTGATAGCAGTGCAAATCATAGAACCATAGAATAGTTTGGGCTGGAGGATCCCTTAACCATCATCTAGTTCTAACCAGGAGAGCAGGAATCTAAGATCTGTAAACCCTGGAGTGAAAGATGTTTTCTGTGTCAAGCACAGCCCCTTGCTATCTCAGGTTATCTCACCAGAGAATCCTGTTAAGAAGTAATTTTGCTTGTTCTTACAGAAGAAGTTTTTCAGTCACATTTCTCATAGAGAAAAGTTGTTTCAGATCTTCGCTCTTCTGCTTAAGAAGATGATTGCAATTTTCTGTTCTTATATTTATTTATGTATTTATTTGAACAATATGCTTGAAGTTGGCTGAATACTGGAAGCATGGAAAAGCCATGTTTCTGTTCTAAAAGTCCTCACTGCTAAATTTCCAGTTCTAACTCCAAAGTATAGTGTTATCAATGAAATGGTCTCCAAAAAAATTTATAGGTCTTTTTAAATACTTACACTTACTGTTAAGACATCAAAACCATGATCAAAAAAGCTTTGAAAAAAGAGAAGTACATTCAAGAATTTAAGAAACAAAAAAATTAAATTAAAAAAGCAAACCCTTAAAACTCCATTCAGCTTCAAAAATCTTGTATTACCTGGTCTATAAAGTATAGGATCTAAACCCTCAAGGTTTATGCAGCTTTCACTGAAAGAAGTGCTCTCTAAAAATAAAACTCTGATACACGTAAAATATAAAACAGAAAGGTGGCTTGACTAACAATACAACTGTATTACAATATTTCCACCTGAAATAAGTTTCTTGAGTTTATTTTATAAAAAATGCTCATGAATAAGATAAGGCGAATTTTTGGGGCTGATTAAATCCTTAAAGCAAATATAGCTAATAAAAGATAGACTGTCAATATAGAGCTTAAGCTGCAAATGCTAATCTCTTAGGAATAAAACTAAGATCACAAACTAAGGAAAACTATGATTCTAAAATGTTACTGGAAATAGTGCTTACCTGTTTATTGGCACCTGTATCTGACAATCCTACAATCCTAAAGATGACATCAAATTATACTGTGGATACATTCAGCTTCTCTAAATGAAGATAGTTCCCTCAAAAATTACTCAGAGCCATTAAACCACAAATGCAGTTATGTCATCACATAGGGCAGACATTCACCTGACTCAAAAAGAGACACTTGCATTTCTAAATCACTTGATGCATTTGAAAATGTTGAGGTTTTTATTTTCTTTTTTTTTTTTAAAGCTCAGTTACATGTTTTCCTTTGAAGTGCAAGCTATTCAAGTTAAGAACTACATCTTCCTCCTGATGCGTACAGCATGCCTATTGCAATGGAACAACAACCTAACAGAAACTGTTCACCACTTATTTGTTGTGTTAATCTACACAAAAATTCTATTTTGCCAATTTCAGAAACATTGAATAATTACAAGGAAAAAAACATCACAATAGGATAACCTTTTACAACATAAATACCGACATTAAATTTATTTTCAGAGTTTTAACGCTATTGTATGTTTGCTAATGGTTAAGACACTACATTCATTGGCAGTGGGCAGTTGGATGAAAGGATATATTGGATTACCTAATGGAAAGCCTGCAGGATCCATGAACCAAAGCAGCTGAGCCCCTGTAGGAGCATCTGCAGCCAGCGCTCCCGGCAGAGGGCAGCAGCTGCTGCGCACAAGCCGGGGAGCACCGAGAGCAGCTCTGCATCTCCAAACTCCCTTAGCTCCATGAAGATTACACAGAAGGTGAGCTGTTGGCTGCGTTATTTATACCAGATCAAACTGTCACGATAACCAGTTTTCAAGGAAAATTTTGAAGGCAAGTGAAGAAAGGGAACTGGCAGAGAATGATTTCTTCTAAGGTGTAATGAACACTGCTCTTCATGTATGAACACACTAAAATAGGATAAGACATTTGGGCAATTGTATATATAAATATATTTGGATTTTAAAACCAAGTTAATACATATATTTTATTTTTAAAGGTCATCTTTCATTCACACATTTAACTCAACAATCTAACAAATTATGTTTTGCAAGAATCTAACACCACGGCTAGTGTTTCCCTCCTTGTATAGAAGGAGAAACTGTGAGAAAGAAATTAAAGGCCCCAAGAGTGGGAGAAGCCAATGCTAGCATTAAAATTTGGGAACTGTATGTTCTTATTCTGCCTGGTGCCTATCCCAGCCTCCTGTGGATACATTTTAATTTGATGAAAACCAAGCAGAGACCTCCTGGCTGATTACACAGGAGAAGCACCTTCACAGGGCTCTGTTCTAGTACTGGGTAACTGCTTCATGCCCATGACAAAGATCACCACGTGCCACATAAACCCTGGTGTGTCAGGTCTGAAAAACTGCTTCTCCCTTGCTTTAAGCAACCAAAATAGATCAGTATCCTCTCATCCAGTTTTTTGTTGGTTGTCCACATGTTCACATAGCTAGTAAAGAAAAAAAAGCATTGTGTATGAATTTGATATTAACTAAATTAGCTAAAACTTGGGATTATCCTCAACTGGGAAACCAGGATTTACAAATTGATGCACACAACTTAGCAAGTTAACTACATGTTATATCAGCATTGCATACAACATATTATCTGAATTTTATTTTTATAAACATTAATGGACAACCAGTAATTACCAGTATCTGATGCATTATTTTAGACAGAAAAAACTTTTTATACTCTTGATATGAAAAAGTTTGATGCTAACATGTGAAACAAGAATGAAATATTGTAATACCAGAAAGGTACCAACTCTAACTCCCAAGGTCTCCAGATACTAATTAAAAAGCAGCTATTATGAAAATTCTACTTAAGCTAGAAAATGTTACAAATAGTATCAGGTTACCAATTGCTGATTTGCTATTTTCATCTATTATGTATTAGCTGACATTTCATGAAATTGCATGATATCAAAGTGGAAAATGTTTCATTATTTCCCCTTAAAACACAATTTTGATTTTATTTCAAAGGAAACTTCAGTGAAATTAAGGAGGTTTTACAGGCTGTTCATATGATATATTGTATTACAGAAATCCTTAAATAATTACCTGAGAAATTTCAAACACATCTCCTTAATCCTACACCAGCAAATGTAGATTTTTAGGTCTGGGTATTTATCCCTTGGAATATCACTGTAACAGTTACCCAAGACCAGACTAGGAGACAGATTGCAGCAATGAAATGAAAACAGAGTCACTTGAGTGATAAGCTATTTTGCCAACACAACAAAAGCATCTATTCTTTCACATGTTGACTCCTGCAAAACCTGGAACCCTTAAAGGTAATGGATAGCCAAAGCAATCAATTAACCAAGTTTTGAGTACAATGTTGTCCACTCATGCTGCAATGATTACTGACGCCCACATGAGCAGCGGTATACAAAAGTTTCAGGAAATTCCAAGATAATATTGTAAGTTGTAAGCACTTCCATTATGCAGACCAGGTATGTCAAATTTGGAAGAAAGATTGCTTGGTATGAGGGAAATATCCTATACACTTCCTGTGAAAACCCCTTCAAATCCTAGGATTTACAAGGCTTGGAAGAACTCAGTTTGAACTGACTGGACAGATTGGTCGTAGACTAAGTATTGCCTACACCCAGAAGTATGAACGGGGGAAGAGCTGGTTATTCCCTCAAGATGGGCATATTCCCATCCGGCTGCTGAACTTGTTCACTACAGGGGCAGTGAGAGCTGCCAAAAGGCAGTGGTGACCCTGACCCCCTCACATCCCTACTTTCAGGTACTTCAAAACCAGGAAAGATCATGGGGTATGTCAAGTTCCTGCATTTTAGAGATGGCTAAGCCTAAAAACTAGTACCTAGCTCAAATGCCCCTCCTAAAATGGCACCCAGTTTTGACCCAATACAAAGTAAAAGGAGGCTGTGTCTGTTTAGATGTAAAATAAAATCAAAACTAAACAAACTCTCAGAAAAAAAAACCACACCAAAAATACACACACACAAAAAAACCCCCACCAAACCAAAACCAAGAATCCCAGCCCTTTCCCCAAAATACCAGTTCTGATAAGAAATAAACTGCACACCGCATTCTTGTCTTCATTGCTCTGCCCCCCATACAACCAGTATTCTGTATTAACAGCAAGTTTGTATTAGCATTTATGTTATATTCAAAACTTCTGGGGAAAAAAACTTTATATATACTGGGCTTAGTATAAAAATGTGCTCACTAGAAATGCTACAAACAACAAGCCTTAAGCAATTTCTTTTTGTAGGTTAGTTAACTAACTTAGCAATCCATTTAACAAATACTTTCTTGAGACTGCCACTTTCCAATACGAAGAGCATCTTCAACCATTCCTATAAAGTCAGGGAGATTGGAGAATTAATTTCATTTCCATTCTTTAGTCATCCACTGTATGCATCCAGAATCAGCTTCTCCATTACCCTTCTTGGACTAAAATCTCACCAATAGCCTGCAGTTCCACCCATCATCATAAGCATGTGCGAAACAAGTAAGTTTGTTTCTCAATACCAACATAGACAGCATTCTTCTAGTGATGTGGAATTTCTCTTGCACTTCAACATTTATCAAAAATAAAAAGCTAGTCAGAGATCTCAGCCTAGTTTTCAGAACTCCAATGATACAAAATATATTTGCAAGCTATTTTTAACATATGTTAACTATTTGCAGACTGAAAATTATTTCACTGTCCTTTAGTAAAATTAATATTTCACTCTGCTTTACCTAGAACACTTATTTATTCCAAACCTTTTCCTTTTTTTACATTGTTATTAAAAGTTCATCCATCTCCAGCTAAGAGTAAGCCAGTAACATTCAGATAATATAAAACATCAAAACTCTAATTTTAAGTAAGTATTTTATCTGAATGGACATATTTGCTCATGACCTTTATTTTAGAATTATCCTGTACTTCATAACTAGTTGCCATTCATTCCATATTATTTGATTCTGTCTCAACAGTAACACAGGAAATACTTTTATTACCTTCCTCCACAGAAAGTCCTTCTTGGCTTTGTGTTGCTCTTTTTGTTATTGTAGTTGTTTACACTTCCCTTTCCAGTTAGTCACACTTCCCTTTTGCTTTTGAAAATTGCTCTTCCTGAACACTCAAATATGCAACTTCACTGTTTGGAATATCTTTTGGCTCCATTAAATGTTAGAAAATGAATACTGTTCCTACACAACAGAAATTTCTAGATTAATTCATCACTGTAAGCTCCAATCAAATGACCTTGTACTGGACGTAGTACATTTTATGCTAGAAAATTATCATTTGCAATTTTCTGGCTAATTACATTTCATCTTTTCCTGAGTTTCATCTACAGTGTAACATACAACAGTGTATTTTCTTTATATGCTTTTTATAGCCAAGTGCTCAAGGAGCAATCCGCCTCATGCTCCATTTGCAACAGATCCCTATGAGTACTTTCCTTCTGCGTTTGTTAATTAGTAGGCTGATATGTACTCAAGAACCTTGTATTAATTAACTTTAATGCAGGTACCAGTACCTTCAGTGTTGCACACTGTTTTCCACCTCTTTTAGCCACGCTGTCTTTAAGGAGGCTGTAAGCAACCATTCTGTATTATTATTTTATGAATTGTCCCAGAAGGTTTCAATAATAGCAATTATCTCTCATTTTCCCCCATTAATGAGAATTTGCCATTTATCATGCTTGTCACCACATCTTAGAACTGTTACAAAACCAACTGCAAATCTTGTTTTCAATTCTGTTACAAGTTTAATGAGCTCCTACAACACCAACTTTAGATTTCATGTATCTACCTGGTGGCTCTGTTTGAGCTGTCAATTAAGCTTCACCCCAATTGCAAGAGGCTCCAGGAGGAAGGCTTCCTGACCCATGTCCCTTCAGACAATCTGCCTTCTCCTTCCCATGGGATTTTGTTCCCATGTCCTGCACAAAAAAATCTGCAGATTTGCTCCATGCAAATCCAAAAAATTCCCCTCCAGTATTTTCTTGTCAATCATGCTTTTCATTACACCTTTTCTAGCTACTTTTCTTTTTTCAATAGTAGCACTTATGATCCTTGTCAATTTACCTACCATTTGGCTTCACAAGAAGTAGCAAATAGCTTGTTGTTATGTCCCCCACAGATTTCTGCTTTATCCCTCCACAAATCACTCCCACTGTTAGCAGGCTTACTGGAATATATATAAATTACTTTATACTTCCAGTCATGTTGAACATCTCCTCATTTTGGGTTATTTTTTGCTATAAACCACCAGTGCACTCTTCTGGATCCTCCCTACATCTTCTGTGACATGAGCAGGAGCAATTTCCCACTCCGTTTAAAAAGACACTGCATGTTTAAGATTTTCCATCAAAATTTAAAAGAATTTAAAAGAATTCATGAAAAAAAGGAAGAGGGTTTTGTGGCTTTTCCTTTTTTGAATTTTTCCTTTTAGCAGATTTTAATGGCAGCAGGTTAGACAGAGCAATGGGACAGGCAAGGTCCTAAATGCAGCTTATACTGAGGGAAATTTTCTACCATTGCCATGAATCACAGCAAAAGTTTACAGTAATGAAAAAAAGAAAAAACTCACACTGGAGGCAACTTTGGCCGTTTATCTAAATTTATTAGACAGTTCTGAAGTTCATGACTATACTTTTATGCCTATGAAGGGAACATACTGATATCCCTTATCAACATACTAATGTAATATTTATGAAGATACATCAGTGATCTGAAAAGAAAGATCAGCGATGACTGAGGAAGTTGTCAAAAGAAAACCATTTACTGTCTGCCATGTTGTTTTAGTTTTAAGCATGTGATTTTGCTATAAGAGACTAACATAACACATCTGCAGAAGGCATCTGAATTGAGACACCAAGACTTCCTAAGTCCTGGGTGATCCATGTAAGAACAATACTGTTAAACAATGATTAACATTACACAAGGGTTCTCTTTACTTGCTCTGAGTGCAAACCAAGACCCTCAAGCTCTGTTATGCCAAGATGATCGGAACCCCAAATAATTCCTGAACAGGATGAGAACCACTGACACGTGAGCTAATCAGAGCACTTCTACTTAGAAGCAACTTACTGTCCCATTTAAGTACTGTGCATAAGGCATTTACTGGAGTAAAGAATTGTACTAGTTGTTTGCTGACAGCATAGCTTCCCCACACTTTAAGAGACACAAGGCAGAAAAAGTCTCAAAACCTTTAATGAAAATAAAGCAAGATATTCTACCCATGACACACCTCCACTCTTAAAAACGGCTTATTGGTTTTGTCTAAAACTGAAAACCAACAATCTAAAACCTACAGTGTGAAACACAGCCAGTGAAATTTCTGTCCAAATAGTTATCAGTTCTGTAGCTGCAAGGAAGTGAAAGCATAATGTTATTGCCAAAAGACTGGTCACCATCAAAAGTACCACTGGCCTTGTTTAGGGTTGTGATCATTTAACAGCAGCTTCAGACATCAGTACAGAGATTACTGAAGTACAGTGCAACTCCTGGGGAATTGTCTTCTAACCCACTGGATAATACAAATACAAGGAGAACTTTTCAAGGTATCTCACATGTTTAAGCAGAGAATGTGGCAGTGTTTAGCAAAACCTGGCATATTTTGAGAAGGCCTGGGATTAAACATTCCTTGTACATGCAGTTGAAACCAAAGTGTGAAACAGCAGTGTTACTCTAGTGGTGCCAGAATCACTACTCCTTTGCTTGAGTGTCAAACTAAAACCCCAGGTTATAAAAACAGCATTTGGTTGCTATTTACATATTAAGATGTACCACCACTCATATACCAGCAGTGATGTTAGGCCAGGCATATATTCTAGTAGGATTTTTGAAGATAATCTGTGATACACCTAAAAGTGAATTTACTATATCATTAAAAAGAAAATTAGTATGGTTCTTTTGGGGAAAGGGGTTTATTTCCTGTTAAATTAAAAACATTTCTGTTAATCAAGTTTTTTAAAAAAGCCTTTTTAATTTAGTGTAGCTTGGGAAAATATCAAGTTTGTGTGGTTTGAATTTTTTTTAAACTATGAAAAGTCTGAGCATTAACTGATCTAGACTGGACTGGGTACTCACTCTGTCGCACAGCTCTTCAAACGTGAAGTCTGCAATGGTTCCACATGCTTTATTCAGCCTCAGCTCTCTGCCTTGCACTTTTAGAATCCTTGGTCTAGTTACTATGGGAACATGAACAAAGACTCAATCTTCTCTGGATAATTACTATAAAATTCATCTCTTACAGATAGGAAATGCATAGCTTCATGAATAATAGCACATGATTCAACACATAAATTAGACAAAATGCTGATACAATGACTGCCACTTGAGTGTGGCATCAACCCATATACAGCAATGGAACTTATTAATTGGTCAGTGGAGATTGGGCATTGTGTTCTAAATGTATTCTCTTTCAAGAGAAATTAACTTACGTACAATCATTTTGTTTCTGAGCCAGCTCATCAAACAACTTATCCATGACAGCCTCCACATCAGCTTCACTTGTGCTACAGTGAAAAGAATAATAGAATATGAAATTAATAACACTTGAAGCCAACATCAAACAGCTGCCTGAGCCTGCTTAGCTTTTTGCCCGTAAAAAAAAAGAGAACAGGATGTTATGCTCTAAATACAAACATTACATTTAGAATACACTTAAAAGTAGAGAATATTAACTCTCAGGTAGATGATTCTGCCTTATTTGCATATACTGAAAGACTTCTGTGTTTTGAGCTGTTTCCAGTAATGAGGCAATACAGGCAGAGCAGATCCATTAACACTATGTGTACACAATGAGAAAAAAGGCTTCTGGCTCTATCTTGCATGCAAAATAAGAGCAAATAGACAAGGCAAGGCAAGGCAGTCAAGCACCTAAAGAAGTATCCTTTGAAATTTTTGAGAAGGGACTTTGTAAAATTAAATGTTGAAGCAAATCTTTTTTTGGGGGGGGGGGGAGGAGGGGGGTGCTGTGTCAAGTCAAATGATTGTATTGACCAAACAATTTGCAAAATTAAACTGTGAAATTAAAAATACCACTATGATCTCTGTATTAACAGTATTAGCAGTTTCCCAACCTCTAATACTAATACTGCTTGGGAAAAGATCAACCACAGATGGTGAAATGCAAAATATCTGTGCTGATACCTGAAGTAAAGTTTTCATTCATCTTCTGGGCCACAAGAATCAAAAGATCAGTCCAATAAGAGAATTTTTTTTTAATCACTGAATAGGTTAGAGATCCAACCTTTCCATGTTGTATTCTTAAAGATGAATAGATAGATAGATAGACAGACAGACAGACAGATAGATAAAATTTCTAGCTGAGAATAGTAAATTAATGTTATGGAAGACAACTAGAACTAGGATATATAATGTTTCACTGAAGTTTGTGTAAACTCTTTTGGTGTGAAGTCTTATTTTATAGATCTTGATGCACTGAAGTCACACTGCTTCACACAGTTCTAGATATCCTCTTAACTGACAAATGAATATCAGCTTGTTAAACAAATACTCTCCAGCTCATTAGGGCTTAAGCACCTTAAAAATGTTAACAGCAGAACTGAAGTA
Organism: Poecile atricapillus; assembly: GCF_030490865.1. Lineage (NCBI taxonomy): Eukaryota > Metazoa > Chordata > Aves > Passeriformes > Paridae > Poecile > Poecile atricapillus. Next base: position 45,378,096 of record NC_081251.1, on the reverse strand, counting down.
ACTACTTTTTAGCTAAAGCTTAATGATGACAACCTTGTAGATACAAAGAATTTGGGAAAAAAATCTGAAAATCCACTAACTTATAAAAGTGCCATTTTGAAGACTTTAAACATCTTTTCTGACTAGGAGGTTACATAAAATCCTAGAAATTTCTCTGAACATGGATATTGGTGTGATGCATTCCTCTGACAAAATTATAAATGAAAAAGAACAGACAACGCAAGAAAAAAAAACATAAAAGGGGGTAAAGAGTGTGTGCATGTGAGTACAAATACATATCTATCTACATCTCTGTTTCTATCTCAGACAGTATGTGCCTGTGCATGCATATCAGTAACAGGAATTTCAACTGAAAGGCTACCAGAAGAAACAGGTGAATATGATGCTAACGTGGATACTTGTACCTAATTGCCAAGAAAGTTTGTTTTGAAAATAGACACCTGAGACTGAGATTAATGAAGTTGCTTTGATCAAGCAATCGTGTTACATTGATTGCTCTCAGATGAGTATAAAACAGCTTTATGTAACCCTCAGTTACATATTTTAAACCAAGGCAGGACTACACAACATATGAAGCATCAAGAGGATTCTTAAAAATTGATGGCAATGATACTATTGCCATTAATAGAAGAACATATACATGCTGAACAAGAACACTTTCTTTGTGGACAAGAACTGCTGATTAAATTTCAGAAATCTGCAGCAAAATGCTTTACAGTACCTAATTTTAAAACAAAACAAACAAAAGGAATCCGCACATACTAAGCTAGTTCTACAGGGTTGAAAGTTCCAATGAGCCAGTTTGCATAGAAGAATGAATGAGATTCCCTCAGAAGAAGAAAGAACAAAGAAATAAGTACCTAATTCCTAATTGGCAGCTATGGAGGTTTTTTAATATTTTTTCCCCTCACTGCTTTCTGATGATTCACACATCAAGTTCTGAAGGCAACCAATATCTTTCCAGTAAGAGAATATATGAGAATTTTTGCCAATCTCTGCCATTCACTTGATCACAAGTTTTAAAGAAGAACACAATGAAATATTTTGGCTGGGCACTACTCCTGGAACTTGTTTGTATTGCATATCCTCTGAGAGCTGATGCCACAGGCACCATGTTTGGCTTATTACCTGCTAGAAACCACAAACATCCTTTTCCTTTCTTCAGAGTATGAAGAGTGAGAAAAGAATGTGGCAGGTGCTCTCCACAAGTGTCCAACAGAAAATCACAGAGTGCAGCAGGCACAGGAAGCAGCACCACAGGTAGGAACAGCAGCACTCAGAATGAGAACCATGATCAGCAACACTCAGGTGTCAGTGGTGGCTTCAAAAAGTACTTCTGAGCAGACATGACAAAGCACAGAGCAAGTGAAGCCAGGCAAGAATATAGAACAAGAGCTACTTTTCTCAAGTTTATAAAACCACAGTTGAAGAATACAGAACATGCATTGGACCTGTTTTCCATATATGAAATTCCATCACTTCCTTTCAAAAGCAGGAAGAATTACCAGTTGTAGTTCTACCAAGCAGTATTCCTCCTTCCAGACAAACAACTACAACATCTAACTTCCTTAAAAAGTAGCATGAACATACTTGGTTTCAAACACCCATCACACCTATGAAAATACCCCACCTTTCTTAATGGAAACATGTTTTTTTAAATCAGTATTTTAAAGGTACAATCATTATAAATCTAATAAAAAAGCTATTGTAGTCTGCTTTGTTCAGGTTGTCACTGATTAAATAATATTACAAGAGAAAATACAAGACAGAAAAGTGTTTGCACTGCAAAGGTTTCAAAGTATTAAAGAGGATGTTCCTATTAGGCAGTTTTCTGCTGCAACCAGAAACACAACTCTGAATATATTTTAAAATATATTTATTTGCAAATATAAAGTGCTAAAGAAATTTTGTCATGATAAACAGAAACAATCTGTCAAAACAGAAGGGTGCTGTTTTTTTTAATCCACAGCATTGGAAACACCCAAAATTAAATGAATCCTTGTCATTGGATTTCTATAAATACTTAATTACTTAAATACAATAAGGATGTTCTTCTATTATAAGAGAATTGTGCAATCTCTTACAAGAGGATATTCATTACTTTCTAACCATCTGTCACTTCAGTTCTCCAAACACCACACCTCCCCAAAAAATCTAATTAGTTTTTATTCAGTCACACATTATAAATGATGCTAGTGTGGATACCAAAAATGTAGTTTAATGAAGTTAATATCAAAGCATAATGGAAGGCGGTTTGCTGAACAAAATGGACCAGAAGGCAAAGAAAGGAAAAGTCACACCCTGCTAATTCTACTATACATTTTTCATTTCCCATTGAATAGAAAATTATTGGCTAATAAGAAGGAAAAAAAGAGCAAATACAGTATCATAGACAAACTTACAGGTAGTAAAGTTTTCCAGCAGCTGGAAGCACTCGTTTCCTGTAGTCTATTCCAGAATCAAGCTGGACTGTGCTGCAGTATTTCTACAGAGACCAAAACAAAGAAGAAAAAAAAAAAAAAGAAAAAGAAAAAAAAATTAGCTTTCCTTGAGTCTAAGCTGTATTTACTATTGTCTGTGATAAACCATCAGCATGAATGTCATATGCAAAACTAAAATTTAAGAACTAAAAGCGGAAGTCTCAGTTGCAATTTTTGAAGCAATGAAATAAGCTGAAAGTCACTCACATGTAAAACAAAAAGGTCTATTGCAAGTCCATCAACTAAAAAATGAATATAGATTAATATTCACATGGGATGAAATGAGGGTGGGTATTACTCCTTCTCTCTAGTCACTGCTTAGTTGCAAAAATAATTATTTTCACATTAAAATATATACATTTTGAAATACAAAATTAGAAGCACTAAAAGTTTAACGGATCACAAATTCTAGCAACAAATGAAAATACTACTATTTTATAAGCTAAAATTAATTTTATCTTTTCCTTCTACTAAATAGAGTAAATATTTTATAACACAAGGATCAAATATATGAACCACACCAAATTTTGCTGTAAATGGAAAAAGAATGAATAAACAAAGCTCTGTAGCTAAAAGATTTTATTTCATTTTTGCAGTGTCTGAATTAACTCAGAAAAGGATCTTTTTTGCTCATCTTTAAACAACCTGTAAGATTCTAAGTGTGATACAGATGTCCCTGACTAGTTACAATAATTGTTTCTATTAAAATACTTAGAGGGTGCTTTTTTGATTCAAGGCCTGAAGCTGAGAGCAAAATTCTCACTAGTATCAATAAGATCAAGATTTTACACCCCCCCCATCCCCACAAAGGGAATAGCTCTGCTTATCTGTCATGACTACTTCCAACACACACAACTTGTGGGTGTTATATATAGCAAGACGCAAAAGAAGCTATCGAAGAAAGAGAGAAAAAGTTTTAGTACTTTAGAAAATATAGCTCTATTAACAATTTAATTAAAGTAATCAAACTTCTTTTTTCTTTTAATGTAATTGAACACCAGTAAAATTCTTCCATTTGCTAGAATCCACTAAATCAGTCTGCTTCTTTGCTGCACCACTGGTTGCAAACTATTGGTTTAATATTCTTGTTAAGCGTTTCATATACTGCATGTTAGAATTTTTCAAAGCCTCCTTGAGGCCTTTCAAATAACAAAATTGGAAATGTCAAACCTCATTCATAGCAACTACATTGCAGGGAAAACATTTGGAAGAACTATCATCAGTGATTTAAGGAACAATAGCCCTTTTGAACAAATGCATTGCATAGGACACAGATCACAAATATCTGCAGGAATTACTGAGATGACTCACTGCACTAATTTTTTGCCCTTAGCTATCAGTGAAGGCTCTATACCTACTTTAAACCTCCAACTTCTCTGCAAAGAGATACAGCTGAAGAAAGAAGGAAAAAAAAAAATCATCCTGAAAGCACAGAATCGCAGGAAAATCCATGTATCCTTAATTCCAGTAAGTGAAAAAGCCAGGCTAATCAAATCATTATCTTGGACTAAGGCTACTGCAAACACAATAGCATGGGTGCTACAATATTATTATAATCTATTCCCTTTCTTTTCGTGGGAGCTCACAAAGAAAGAGAATAACAGAGCAGAAGAAAAAAGTTCACAGGCATGTAATAATATGCACAGGGGAGGGAGGATGTTTAAGCTTTTCTTCAGCATCAGTCTGGCAGCCAAGGCCACAAGGAAGATTACTGAAATTTCACAGCAAAGCTAGTTCACTTAGCTTTTATTTGCCAGCATCATTCCACTGAATTCCACCTTATTTTTCCAAAGGAGTAGATTAACTTAAGTACTTTTTTCTTTATGTTAGTAGGGGGAAAACCCCACAGAATACTACTACAGCTTTGAGGATTATGAAATTACTTAGATTAACTTTAGATACTTGCACATTTAATAATGTCGTTAATCATTATGGTTTGTTTTTTCCTGGAAACAAAAGATGGGAATTTTACATGAATTCAGCCTCATCTCTTAGGCCTTCAACTTAGATTTATAAACTCTACTGCTCCCTCAGGGTGTTGTGTTGCACATAGTGAAAAGTGCACACAGATGCACATACACTTGAGAGTATTCCACAGTTATGGTAGGGCTGAAAGAAAAAAAGCACACCTGAACACTGTAGCTGGTGTAAATTTGTTCCCTGATATTTAAAATGGTGCTGCAGGCTCAGCTGCTAATGACCAGCAGGTCTCCTTCACACTCAGATACAGACCTGTAGTGAGCTATACTATCCAGGTCAGTGCAGCTTGATGAAACAGAAATGGGTGCCCATTGTTTTAGTCCACTTGTGTTCCACTTACAAACTTGTCACTCCTTACGTGCACCAAGAACTTTTATGACTCCATGATTTAACATTACACTGCATTTTGGTGGTAAGAACCATGGAACTGAAGATGTAAATACTATGAATACAGCTAAAGAGAAGATGCCCCTTTTTTTGTCTTCTTTCTCTTTTCTGTCTTTGAATAGTATTACTCTTCAGGAAAAACCACTATCATTAGTGACTCTAAGTTAAAAAGAACTAGTGTGTTCAAAAAATTATTTGGTTTTCACCCCTTTTCAGCTACAAACATTGCCTAACAGAAATATTTCCTTCCCTGTAAGTTTTGCTTGTGTGTCTGCAATGATGTACTATTTTTGCTTTCTAATACCATACAACATGATACAGTTTAATTAAAAAAACCTGTTAGATGTAAGGCCTTTCAGCCAAAAATGCAATAGCAGAATCCTGTTCAGAGATCTATAAAATACCGTTAATATAGTCCTAGTGATCTTTTGCTTCCTTAGGAGGCAAAAGTCAACTGAACCAAATATAAACAAAATGAAAAACAGAATTGTGATGTATAGCAGTTTTCTGTAATACACAGTGCAAGCATAAAAGCAGGGGACAGCTAACAAGAGCTGAGAAATACTTAGTACTTTCAAAAATATTTGGCATTTTACTCCTTGGAAGTTTCTAATTAATTGACATGTTTGGCCTCTCCAGACTGATGGACAGTTCAGGAAGGTACTCTGGCCATTTAGAGGTGATATTCGAAATACAAATAGAACAGCCACAGGAATTTCCTTACCCTTCTACAGGTTCAGGTGTCTATCCATGCTCATTCCTAATTATTTTCACTGAGACTCTTCAAACTATTAACACAACTATTGTGTTAAGACAATCTATGAATATACATAAAATGAATGGCTCCTCCCATTAAACTCAAACATCGTAATCTGAATCACAACATGCTCTCAGAAAACAGCCCTTTAAGACATGATTCCTGCAGGTAGACTATAAGATTTGCAGGGTAGGAACAACTTTTCCTTATGTGTATATATGATGAGTACAGATCCATAGCTGTTAATGAAAAATAATAGCAAATCAACCCCCAAACCACCAAACAGAGGTGGGAAATGTTATTTACACAAACTGAGTTCTGCACAGTAGAGGAGAGAAAAGGCAGCAGCAGCGAACCGAAGGGCAGTAGTAGGAGGATTGTTTTCACTGCCAGACAATAACACCATCTCTTCTCCGAATGTACCCCTGGAGATAGTTCTAAAGGGAGGTGCACACATGGTCACCTTTACTCAGTCAGAAAGGTCACAGAGGGTCACAGAGAAGTTATGTGCTGAGTAAAGATCCAAGTTCCTTTCGGGGTTTCCTTTACCAACAAGGGTACCCACCACTGTTCTTTGTTTCTGCACACATAATCATTCACTTATCTGTTTCACAGGAAGGCAGAAGGAATAATATTCATATTCTTTTTTTTTTGAGATACATGCTTTAAATGTTAAAAAGACAGCATATAATCAGAATATATAACGAAAGAAAATAAAGCACACCAAAATAATATAACAATATAGTTATATTATAATAAAAATATAATAATATATATAGCAATATATAATAATAATATAATAATAATATAATAATGTAATAATGTAAATGTCCAAGATAAACACTTAAAATACTATGTATGTGAGTATCACAATGCATCTTGACTGCCCTTTCACAGGTATCAGCAACATTATTCTCCTCCATTAAGGTACTAAAAAATCTGCACTATAATTTAAAAATCCTAGACGCTTGGAGAGGGGTGAAGAGATAGGCTTCTCTACTTTTTACCCTTCAGCTTCTTATAGCATAAGAAGATCATATACAGAAGTTCTACTTTCTCCATCTTTGGACTTCCTCATCCAGCACGGGACTGATTAAACCCTACGGATGTGATTGCATTCTCACACTCACTAATCACCATGGAATCCTAATCAACAGTCAAGGAACTAATTGGAGTGCTCAGGTTGTTAGCACTTAATTGTCAAACCCATAACTGCAACAATTCGTTTCCATTTCTTAAGATGGAATTTTAAATTTTCAAATTTCATTTTGGGCTAAAATTCTTTTGAAATAAATACTTAATAACAAAGCTACAGTCAGTCTAGTGAAACCATCCGCAGCTTCCAACAGATTCTTTGTTCTATTGAGATATTTAAAGTCTGACTTACCCTATTCAATTCAAATGCATAAAATTAATTAGTTATACAATTTATTTTGAAGTCATTTATGTATTTATGTATACAAAGAGCAAATACAATTACAGAATTGAAAATGCAATTAGTAAGTTAAAAATGCAGTGTAAGCATGCAGTCATTTCCACTGAGTGTCACAAAAACTATTCCAGAAGGAAAAAAAAAGTAAAGTTTCATGTCTCAACTCAAGATACAACACTTAAGACAACCATCTTTAGACAGAATAGAAAAAATCAGGCTGTCAACAGACACACTCTAGAAAAGTTACTAAATACAGACTAACAAATACATTTTTTCCAGTAAGCGCCTCTGATATTCCTTTATTCCTGCAATTAAAGAGAGTAGCTATTAAAATGTTTAACTGCCCAAGAAATTAAAGCACACAACAGATCAGGATAGATTATTATGAAGAAAGTAAGTTCAGAAAATTCCAAAAGGTAGTCCAAGTTAGATAGATAACCTGCAAGTTCTCAAGACGTGTGTCACACGTGTCTCCCCGTGTCACAAAAAGCCCTGAAATGGTAGAGATGGCCTTGTGGCCCACAATAAACACCGTACTAAGTGTCATGCGCCCTCTGAGCTCACATTTAGTGACCAGCTGCTAACACTTGATAATGCAGGTGAGTAGATATTTCTTAACCTTGAAGATCACTGTAAGTCAATCCAATTACCATTCTCTGCTCTGAATTTTAATGATATTAAAGCAAAAAAACGAAAAAAAACCCAACATATAAATCAGACCACATATTAGACCACAACAACAGACAAACTAATCACCACCAATCCTAATCAACAGCCAAAGAACTAACTGGAGTATTTAGATTAGCACTTACCTGTCAAGCCCACCTATCTGAGGACCTCCAGAGAAGGTACAGGGGAACAGAGATACAAGAGTGCTTAAGTTTAGGAGGATCATCACCTTAATTCCCACACCTGCTGGGTTTCCACCCTTTCTCATCTGGGTCAAACCAGACACCTGGAAAATGCAGCGGCAGCACTACATCTGCAGTATCAAATGTTCATTTTCCATATGAGCAAAGAAGAGTACAGCTCTATCCCCAAGCACGCAAAGCTGCATCAATACTCTTGGCCTCTGAACAAGCACATTAGAACACCTACTGTTAGTAACCATGCCTATTTAAGAAGTGCAACTTCCAGACACTCTTTCTGAGGAAAAGGAATCACAATTTTCACATAGGTCTCATCCTCCTTTTCAAATGCATCCTCTGATTTGGTCTCTATTAACAATACACAGGATCACTAATACTCCTTTCTTCCAGCAAATGGGAAAATAATTAGATTGTTCATTTGCAGTCACTTTTCTCATACATTTACATTCAGCCTAAGATGTTCTCCCACATCACACACCATGTAGACATGTGATGAGAGTCACCAGCTAACAGAGAAAGACTTCCTCAGGTAAACAAATCTCACCCGGCTTAACCATTTTTATTTTTCATTATTTGACTCCATATAGTATTAGATTATCAACTAGAATATTATTTCTTCCTTCTTAAAATTCTTCCTTAAGCAATTTCATTAAAAGCTCTCTCCATCCAAAGGATACCATTACAACTGGCATTTTCCATAACTATGGTAGAAAAAGTATCACCTTAAAAAAAAGTGTAGTATTAATGAAAAAATGATTGCTGATACACAAAGCATACCCACAGGTTTTTAATTCAGTATATATATATATGAATAATACTCTGAAAGTGTCACCAACATGTGACAGTCACTAGAATGTGAAATTTCAGAATGCCACTCTGGTCCATCTGGGACTCATGAGCTGGACAGATCTGTCCACAGCCTGCTGAGAGAAGTGTATAAGGGTAAGCGCAGTTTCCTCTCTGGTGCAGCTCTACAAGATCAACTAGACTGTTAGTCACGAGCATGCATGGTACAGGTGAGGGACCTTCAAAAGGCTGCTCCTTTAATCCTTTTGCCTTACTTGAAAACAAAAAAAGCATAAACAAAAAAATGGAAATTAATTAACTTTGTAGCACTCCTAACTTTCTTCTCCACTAATCCATGGGAGTGAGATGTACTCAGGAAGAGGAGGAAGGAGAAAGGGAATCACCAGGTATTTGGTTGTAGAAAAAAACTTGGTCCAAGCATTGTTGGATGTACATATAGTTTTTGTCTCCTTGTTCAGATGTTGTTGAAACAGTAGACTTTAAAGAAAATGTCAATGAATCCTCATAAGCACTATACATGACCTCTGGGATAATTAGCAATCATTCAAAAGCAACAAGACTAAAGTGTTCTATTCTTTATTACTGTCAGCTCTCTTCTTGATCAGCATTTTAATAAAGATGGTTCATTGCTAAGACAGTTTCATGAATCAGTCATAATTACATTCTGACATGCAGTGAATAGTAAAGCAAAACTAAATATCACTTCATCAACCTTTCTAACCTTTGTGCAAGTATTAACTGTAAATAATTTTTACACAATCTTACAACAGAAAATCTGCATATTTCTTAGCTTTGTACATACTCTACCCTAACTGAATTTCCTGTGACCTATACCTGAAAAGAAACCCCAACATTACAATCAGGAATAATTACTTATCTGGCATGATATTCAGGTATTGCCTTTCATAGACCAAATTAACTTCAAGCAGAAAAGGCTATTTGCTCTACAAAACAGTGCAATGCTTTACAGGGTTAACTAAGGATTTTTTTACTGTCTTTTCTCCTATATTCTTCTACAATAAGGAAATACAGAAAATCGCTACAATAGCCTCAAATACTTCATGCTTATTCCAATTGCAAACACTGTAACAAAACTTAAAAAAAAAAAAAAAAAAAAGCCACAAAAAAACCAAACACCAAAGAATCACATGAACAAATTTTGAGGAAAACACTCTAACTGTCATCCAAGAATCCCGTACAATATCAGGGAAAGTAATCACTCTTCAGTTGATTTGGGATAACAAACATTTTGCTTGTGAATTATTTTTCATTGGACTTAGAGCATGAAGATCTGGGAAAAGAAATATTGCCAAATATAACTTTTTCAATCAATCTTTTTCTTACACTTGTGACAAGAACATTTAAACTTTAAACTGAAGAGTTTAGCAGAGATAAATTGAGAGGCAACATTCATTCAGTGAAAGTTGCACAAGTTTACATTACAGCCTTCAAAACTTTAACAACTAAGAAACCCCACTATTCTTGCTACCACAAGGAACATACGATCTATTGTACAACTTTTCAATAACTTATTTTAATGTCTAGCTACAAATCAGCTACCCCCTAAGAAGAGGAAAAATAGACAATTAACTTGTAAAATAATGGTGCATGAATAAAAAGAGAGACTCTTAAAATGTACTGTTCTGTGAATAGTATTTCAGATATTCAGACAAAAGTGAAAGAATTCAGGAGGTACAGATGTGGCTGTGCCGGCTCGGAGACAAGTAGCCTCTCCTTTTTCCAGTCAGGGAACAGAAGAATGGCAGAGTAAACTTCCATGCACTAAGAATTACACTGAACAGTGCTCCTCATTTCACATCACTTCGGAAAAAATCTTCCTTGCAGAATAAGAATAAATACAAAAGATAAAAAACCCACCTGCAATCCACAAATCACTGCCTAACACCCAGTTTTGCTAAAGTACCAGTAATGACTGTAACTTTCAATCTCCTAATAAGCAAGCTGTGGCATTCTGTGAAAAACAAACGCCAAGAGTTCACACTGAATTTATAACATGATGTTTCGTAAGCTAAGGGTCAAATTCATCCCAATACATGTACTTCACTGGAATTATACCCTGGACGAAGTTATTTGTCTAGATTTCTTTTATACTGTTGTTTTTCTTTTTAACATTTGATTTGTATTTCTTTTCCCCAGTATTAGCCTTTGCTCCTGCCAGAACTGTTGGCAGGCAGGAAAAAAAAAAAAAAAAGGAAAGAAAAAAAAGTAGTCATGATTTACGAAACTGAATTTCCCAGAATAATAATAATAAAAAAAAAGCGATTAAGTTCTAAACAAAGGCTAAAGATGGCTTACGCTTAGCTCTGATGAGGTCCACTACCTCATTACCCACAACTGAAAACTTCTGATGCATTTTGTTTCAAGGGAATCCAAAAGTCCTTGCTGTAAAGCAGGCTGGGGGGTGCAGGGTCCATTCACTCTTTCTGTATCACAACCATTATGTAAGAAGTATAAAACACTGCCTTTATGCTGCCAAACCACAATGACTCTTCTTACATCAAAGGGGTTTTGCCACTAGGGTTTTTTTTCTCTGAAATTTATTCAAGCCAAGGGCAGGGAGACAACAATTCATACACGCTAATTACACCTAATTATCTATTCCTTTTTTTTTCCCCTTTCCACCAGCTTCGGCCAGTGTTATTTGCTATCTGGGTTTCTCACAACCTCCCCTTGCCCTGTCCATCCAACTCAACAGCAAAGTCTTTGAAGAAAACAGTTGTGGCTTCTTAGAATCTTAACAATATAAGGTTCAACTCAAATTAAATTATTCTATTATTAGTTTTGACACATTTATGTGTTAAATATGAAGGCCTCCTGGTTAATTTGGCAAATTCCTCACATCTCTTCACAACTAGAATTGCTGGTAACACCCTCTCTTGTAGGAGCTTCTCCTCATGCTTTCTTTTCATGATCTAAATGAAATGTTTATTGGATTAAAGTTCTTCTCTGCAGACCTCCACGGTGGCCTGTGACAAAGAGCTTAAAAGCTTTATTAATTGGCTCGGGCTTTTTAGGGGGAGGCAGGACCTCATTTCACATTACATCACAAGCAAACAGAACTGCCACGTGCAATTAGACTAATTTATCCTGATACAGCAGGAACCAACTATTCCATATCTATGATATGCTTTCATTTACTCATTTTAATCAAGGAGCAAACAAACCAAGCAAGAGCTCAAGAAATCCAAACAATCAAAGAAAGGAAGAAGGCAGGAAGTCTGGCACAGAGCTACAGTAGCAACTATTTCATCCTAAAATAAAGTTTTGATCTGCATCTAAATAAACTGTCTAGAAGAAAGTATCTAAGAGAGATATAAAAGGTAAACAAACTGAACAGTTCATCCCCTGAGAACACAATAAAGCAATAGGTACATAATAAAATAGTGTAACAGTTACATGCTCTGAACTACAGAATTCAAATAACCCTTGTGTTTAACACACACACAAACACACAGAAGCTTAGAAGGCTGAATGCAGAAGGGATTGGTAGCTTCTAATCTGACACCTTGCTTTCTCTGTACAACACTTTATTACTTGATAGTCTCGCAAATTTATCAAACTAAGATTTCCCAGAAATTATTCTGAGGTTCAAAAATACTTGCAGTACAAAATACTTGCAATCATGCTGTATTTCCTATTTTTATTTTTTCTGTGTTTAATTAGGTACACTTCACAAAAGATGAGCACTTCTATTACTTGCACAGAGAGAGAACAAGAACAAATGCTCCTTCTACTTAGGAGTTTGCTTGGTTACATACTAAGAAGGGAAACAAAAGGCCCAACATCTTCAGTAATGAAAAAGTCAATTGATAGGCGAAGCCATCACAATATCAAAGGCCTAATCCCTGCAATTCTGACTCAGGTGACAGTTCACAGGGGTCAGAGTGGCTGACACTGACCTCAAAAGCAGGTTTTAACTATTCAACATACTGAAAGCTGCTGGGCTATCACACCATTAGACTGGAACAAACTGACAAATCAATTTCATCAAGGAGATGACTTTTTTGGGAGAGGGGGAAAAGAGAGGCAGATCCGCCACTCAACAAATCCCTGCATTTCTCACACAGGTGGTTGGACAAAAGCTGACTGCACCATCAAAGACATTTTATATCTACCAAATGCCTTTGTACAAAACTAACTCCCACAATTTCCTTAGGGGCAGCTCTAAATGTTTTTTAAACAAGTCTTTTTCACATTCTCATACTAAGCTATTGAAAACTGAAAATACTTTTAAATTCCCCAGTTTCCTGCTTTGTATGAAAGGGTATACTTTTAATTAAACCACAGCCAGCAACATTCTAAATAAATAATCATTAATGATTTCAAGAAAGACAGGGAAATACAGCATATAAATAATGCATTGATTTCTATTTGAGAGTGGTGTACAATGCTTACTTACAGTTAAAAGTCGTTTTAACCAAACAGTTATAAAATAAATAATTATTTGGTCCCTAATAGCAGAAGGAAAAAAAAAAAAGTGGAAAAAAAAGACACTGAAGTAATTTCATGTCCTACTGACAACAGATTTCTGGCTGATTCTTCCCATTTACTCAAAGCAAAATGCAGGTAGCCAAAGCCAAACATTTTTTTCTAAAATTGGATCTTTTAAGGTTATACTCAGACTATGAAGGGCCTTCAAATATTTTGACTTTCAATTAAAAATTAGTGCAGTGCAAATCTACTGCATGAAGAAAACCTGACAAAACACAGGAGTGACATACCTGGTATTTCAACACAGCTTGACATTTTGAAGCTTCATGCTACACTTCCAGGAAACCTTTGGAATCACAAGAACTGCTCACTCATATTACAAACTCTACACAACAAATTATTTGAGGAACTTTCCTTCCTGATTTTCCAGAGAATGAAACATTGAACTAGCCATTGAATTAGAGTTAGGATTTCAGAACAGTTAAGGGTTGATGCAAATGTCTTCATTAAATATTGCCAAAATGACCACCAAAACAGTAAACTAAAGCATGCTTTCTCTCTCTTTTTCCCCCCAGGAGCCTCACATATCTTACATCAAGTTGTTAAAGCTCTGCTGAGGGGCAGGAAGGCTCTGCAGAGGGATCTGGACAGGCTGGATCCATGGGCCAAGGCTGGTTGTATGAGGTTCAACGAGACCAAGTGCTGTGTCCTGGACTTGGCTCCCAACAACCGCTTGCAGGCGCTACAGGCTGGGGACAGAATGGCTGGAAAGCTTCACAGAAAAAAAGGACCTGGGATTAAAATTTCTTCACCAATAGGGTTTGCCAAGCATTGAACAGACTGCCCAAGGAAGTGAGATACCATCCCCAGAGGAAAGACATGCAGATGTGACACAAGGGGACATGGTTTAGTGGTGGACGTGGCAGTGATGGGTTAACAGTTGAACTCCACAGTCTTCAAGGTCTTTTCCAATCCTAACAATTCTGTGATTCCAAGATACATGGCTTTATTTGTAAATCAGCTTCAAAACATTTAGAAACTTTGTATATTTCTTTCAGGTTAAGAGTAACAATTTTTGGAGGACTTCTGCTCTCTGTATTTGAACAAAGTTAACTGTGAGCAATGAATGTTTTTCTCAAGAACTGTCTTTTAAAAAAAAAAAAATCACATAGGAATTCCACACACTTTAAAATACTCAGCAAGAGATCCTGTGAGATTAAAAGCTCAATCAGAAGAGACTGAATCAAATTACAATTATAGAATTAAAAGATTTTTCTTCCTAATGCTTCTTATCTCTGTAAAACTCTATCTTTGTAAAATTTCATGGATTGAAGAAGTACTCTTATCTGTTGAAGAAACTAAACCCTTTCATAAGGAACACCGGGTCCCAAAGAATTATAGTCACAATGATGAACTGATCAACTCAGAGTTTTCCTCTGTTTATAAAAACCTGGAGTTACAGGATTAAGGAATCACTGAAAAAATACATCTCAAACTATTTAATATTTCAAAATAAAACACTGGGATAAGATCAGAATTGAACAGGGACCACACAGAGGACAGAAAAAGCTGCCAGTGGTGTTACTGACCTGCCCAACAGCACAAACCTGGGGCTTTTATGTGGCCACCAGCTGTAGGATCTCTAGCTTTCATGTAGCTCTAAAAATTGGAACTTTTCAGTGGCAACCCCACACAACAGTCACTTGCCCCAGTAATCTACCACCTAGAAAGACAATATGGACAAACTTTGGAAGATAACTGTATCTTCCCTAGAGTACTATTTCACTCTTTTGCTTATTCCACAGAAGCTGTTTTGCAGTTATCTTTGTAAGAAATAGGAACTCAACACAGATACTGGAATTCCACAGACAGAAGAAAATAAAAACAAAATTGAGGATGAACATGGGTAACTCTAGATCTAGGGAAGAAACCATTACTTTTGATCATTTGAAGACAAGAAAAGATATTTGTGTAACAGTTACCCAGGTATCTAGAAACTATGTGTTCCACTGATGAGGAATGAAAAGAGCTTGAAACCTATTTCACATGAAGCATCTCTTCACAGAAATATACTGCCAATACTTTCCATTCATTCCACCTTCCCAAGAACATTTAAAGCAATTTGAAACTCCTGTGTTGAACTTGAACTACTTTTAGCGCTCAAGTCTTATTTTAAAACTTATGATCATAAAAGTTCCTTACTAAAAAAAACAAACAAAACCAACCCACCTATTCATTCCTGCTAAACCCCAAATAAAAGCCCTCTGGGAGGCTCTGAGCCCAGCTCAGTCCCAGCTGTCAAAGCCAGTACCAGGGGACAGGTCAGATGAGACCGACATTACCACAGGCACACACAGCTTGGAATGAGGGAAAGGTAAAGAAGACAGAAAATCAAACATTTGCAAGCAAACAATGCAGTATTTTCCTTCACATTTTCACGAAAATCCTAGAAGAAATCGTATTTACATCTTCTAGTTACAGAATTATGCACAGGTGAGGCAGAAGCTACTTTATCCATTTACACCAAAGCCATCACACATGGGCAAGGCCTAAATCTGCATTTCTCAAACCGCCAAAGCCAGAGTATCAATGTACTTCTATCCACACCTTTGTAACATAAAGGTCCACAGTAAAATCTTAATCTAGAATACATTCCAATGTGATTTTTAAATGCTGACTTCTGCTGTATTGAATTAAAAATGTAGATTTTGATATTTTTTGATTAATAATTTTAATACCGTGCCCTTATCCTTCCACTTTCCAACCCAGGCCAGAGAAGCATTTTGTGAATAAGCTTTCTCTGATCCATCTTTTGGTTGTTATGTCTTAGGGAAAAAATAATATTACATTGGTAATACTTATTGAAGTGACTTTTAAGGCACATGTATTTAGAGCAGTGTTAAAACACAAAGGTGCTGGGAAAAAGAATGATGACAGGAAATCCATATTTTAGAAAGGCCCTTGTGAATTATGTTAACATTTGCTTCTCCCTTCATTCATTATGATGACAATATTAATCTGCCTCTAGTCTAGGTTGTGCTACTTGTTTGTTTTTGCAGTACTCCATTCTCTAGACTAAGCCACCTTTACTACTTCTCTCAGCATTCCGTCTGTTCCATACTAAAAAATTTTTGATTACCTTCCCAGTCCTGATGAGGTGTTCTGATGCATAAACTACATTTCACATTTTTTTAATTCAGCTAGCTAAAAAGAGAAAAAAGGAAACTATAAATAAGCATACATGATAGGTATTCTTAAAGCCTGATGATCAGTGAAATGAAAGAGCCTTATGTTTATCAGGGAGAAAACTAGGAGTCAGTAAAGAAAGACATATAGAAAAGAATTATTTGCCACAGTTGCTGCATTTCAAAAAGCGAATGCAAATGTAACTTCTATGCTTGAAAATACTTTATGATTGGGAATTCTCATCCAATGCAGCCAGCTACAAAATAAACCCTTTTCAAGAATCTGAAACGGAAGCGGTTGGTCATTTATTTTTATGTTCCTTACTTTTTTTAAGCCATCCAGGTAAGAACCACTCTCACTGGTAACCTCCCTGACTTTATACACAGCCATTCTGAGATGCACAAGAGTGCCACAGTCAAGTCAATGGCATATTAACTTTTAAACCTGGTAATTGTACAAATGTCAACATTAGATGGTATTTTCAAAGGTTCTTAGGCAATTAAGCAATCTTATGATTCTGAAAAGGCCCATTGAAAATGCAAGGCACTGTCAGATGCTTCACTGCTTACCACCTGAGCAGAAACATCCAGTCAATGCATCAATTCAGCAATTCCAAATCTCCTATCACACAGCCAAACCTACCTAAACTCTACCTTACAATTATTTTATCCTAGATAGCATTATAGTTAACATTATTTATGAATTTATTCTAGCAAAACTTCTGTGAGGTAGGGAAACATTGTTATTTCCATTTTACATGTCATGTCAATCCAGGCAGAGCAGGATACAAGAACTGTATGTTAGCCTTCAATACCATAACAATACAATTGTAGCTGGAGAATAAAAAATATCTGCAACTTGTCCAGAACTTTAAAGTGTCATTTCAGCTTATGTTCTTTTTAACAGCAAAATAAACACCAATTGTGTTATTCACAGAGGAAGGGGCCTCCATTTTTAAATTTAAATGAAGCTATTGGAGTTTTTGACCTCCCACAACACAACACGCAGACTGAAGGAAGCTTGCTTGAGAGCCGCTGCTTGTTGAACATTATGTGAAGCCTCACAAACAGCCATTGAAAAAAAACTATTTACACACAAGAAAGACCCAGAAACAAGGTAATTGAGGGATACAAAACAAACCCTACTTTCCTTACATCAAAGTAACAGCAAACTGTTCTAGCATTATAAATGTAAGATATCCACAAGTACAAATAAACAGTATAAATGTTAGAGGGACACTATGTTTCACAGCACACATGCACTGGCAGGAAGTCTTATCCAAACAAACACTTTCTGCTGCTCTGTCAAAAAGATAACTTTTTGTCATGCTAAGAAAGTCCAGCTTTAAAAACATGTCAATTCCAGAAGGAAAAAGTCCCTTCTTGCCTTAGCTTCAATTAGTTTTGCTTGAAATAGTTAAAGCAGATATATATAATCTGGAAATTTGCATCAAAACAATCCTCTACAAATCTTCTACAAATTCATTAATAAAGCAGGAAAAACTGAAAAGCATTGAACAAGTGGCTCTCCTTACCTTCAGCACAGCAATGAATGGTACAAAATTAGCCCTCTGAAGACCATTTTTATAGAGATCTGAAAGAAAGGAAATCAGTACCATTTTGCTACCTAGTCAATAACATTGGCTTGTCTTCTAGTCTAGCAAATAAAACTCAGTGTTGCTAAAGACAGGAGGAGGAACAAAAGGCAGTAAAGGAGAGCTAAAATCCATTTCTTTTCTTTCACTGTATGCAAATTCAATACAACCTCAAGAAAGAAAGGAGTATCCTGAGGAAGTGTGAAAATGGCAGGGAGAAAAAAATTACTTAGATCTCTAATGACATATAACTATTTCTAGCAGAAGAAATTACAACAGCATCTGTTTTAAAGTGAGGGTATAAAAATATTTGTAACGCTGGGTTGGGTATACATTGGTATAGATTGTAAGGCTAAACTACGCAACTCCTAAATCCAAATATTTGTCAGAGTGCAAAAAACTCACATAAACTAAAAATACACTTTTGTCTTTACAAAGGCAACATCATTCTTGCTCAGTGCACTGTGGTACATTTTATCTTCTAGCAATTCTGCCAGGTACACCCCCTCTTCACAAGCAAGAAAAAGGATCACCCCTAAGGCCAAAAAACTGAAAATTAAATTAGTATGTAAACTTAGGCAAAGTTGTTAAAAATACTACTGAATAAAGTAAAAAAAAAATAGTATGTTATGTAACAAAATGCAGATCTGCATCATCAAACAAAATACAAATTAAAAAAAACTGCAAAGCAGCATTTTCATCTTACTTTTCTCTATATATTTATACAACATAAACTTCCTTCTCTGAAAATTATCCATCTGCCCAACAAGTTCATAACAGAATGACTTCTTTGAAAAGACAATCACTTAAAACTGTACGACGATCTGCTCTGTTTCATTAATATTTGCAAGCCTTATAAAAAGGCAGCTTAACACCTATAACTGACAGAAGGAATGAATAGGAGAATACAGACAGCTGGCAGAGATATCACCAAAATTTCACACAAAGCACATGCCAGGTTATGATTATCCTTCACATTCCCCATAAGGCCTGAAGGCTACAGCTATACTAAAGCTTTTATGCTTTACCAACACCTCACAGTGGACAGAAGATGCTGCACCCATGAGACACCACCAGGGCACCTACTGAATGGTTTTCACAAAATTGGATATGTATGTGGAACATTTAGAAAATGATCAGCAAAGGCAATTCCATTACCCTAATTACTAACAAAGTTCTAGGAAGCCACGTATCATGATCATTCCCAACTCAGCCAATCAGGACGGTCATACATTTGTTAAAATATATAGCAATCAATTGTGTATTTATTTGCAAAAATCAGTGAAAATGTAACAGTAGTGTAAGACAGCTACTCCCATCAGTTCTTCCAGCTAATAGGGCTGTGAGCTTTGTATCAGGTCTCTGTTTCATGAGTATCAGAAAAATAAACAGTCATTTTAGTGGAGACATGAAGCCATGACTCCTCAAATACAATCTCAGTATTTCCCCTCACATTCTCTTGGGGCAGGAGTTCAACACAGTTACGTGCATCAATAATTGTCAGCAGCTGGGCACATTTGCTCTCGAATGAAAAAGCCACTTTTCCCCTTTGCATCCACAAGAAACAAATCTCTACTTCAGTCTTAGACTTTGGTGTGGCATATTACACCAACCCAACTCCCTTTCCTACAGGGGGATGCCAGATACACCATGAGCAAACAATAGTGACCAAAGAAGAGAAAGGCATCAGCTAACACCTGGACTGTAACACAACTCAGCTCTGGAAATGCTGTTCTTGACATCCTCTGGGGTAGTTAATACAGGTGGATGGATTTCAGGTTGATACAGTGACTTAATATATATGAAAAACATCTGGACAACAACAGAGGTCACAAAATTACTTCCTGATTTAAAACATTAACTACAATTCTCACATCATGATAAAAAAAATCTCCTCAACTTTAAAGTGAAGTGCTTCAAAAATGATGGCTCTCAAGCGAGTAAAGCACCAGCATTCAGTCTATCTGAAGTCGACGCAACTACAGTAGGTACAAATTCATCTTGTTTGTGCAAAAAAGGAAAATAAGCCAATGGGAAATATTTTCTTCCTTAATGAAAACATTTGGGCGGGGTTTTTTTGGTTTTTTGGTTTTGTTTTTTTTTTGTTAAGATAAAGCTCATTGTAGAATTGCCTATCATTAATGACTGTCTTTTACTCAATTAATTTGGGTAGGAAAATTAATGGTTGCTACAATTAGAAATTAAGGTAACTCCTCAGTATTTGAAATTGATCAATCTGAAATGTCATAAAAGTTTATGCATTATGTTAACTGCTAACACAATACAACACAAAATTTTTCTCCTCTACAAAAAATTTGTTACTGCATGGTTAAAACACATAAAGATTTGGTGACTTCATAGAAGAATCTACTTAGCTAGCCACTATAAGTGACTAGTCACTATAAAAAAAGAGGTAGAAATGGAAACAACTCTCCACTTAATTCCCTCAAACCAGTTAATAAGAATGTAAGAATGGCATCTTGGTAACCGGCTCTCCTTCAGGCTGGCAGACTACATCTGCAAATTTCTGAGTTAGGAACTGGGAAAGAATGCAATCTCATTTCCTTTCTTTTGAAGGATCTGATCTTTCCCTATCCTTAAACACATTCAAAATAGGTGATATTTTACCCTCCTCAACTGCCCTGTGCCCAAACACACTCTCACTGGTTTGGATAGAGTAGAGGAGATCAGAAAACACAGACGGTTTTGAGAATGGTGGAGGAAGGAACACTCTGAGTTTGAGATAAAGAAGGGGAAAGATTAAGTGAAAAACCTTTCTTCTTTAAGACCAAGAAAAAGCAGGGGACAAGCTGGAATATCCCTGGTTTTTACACTCTGGAGAGTTCACTAGTATTAAGTACTGTATGACATAAATGCAATTGTTTGTAAGATACTGAGATTCATTGGATTTGGGTAATACTGGTAGAATGTTTGTTTTTACCTTCTGGCGGCCTGTTAGATGTTGCCACAACGACAACCCCATTTTGGAAGAGATTTTCAAAAAGCTGCTTCAGAATCATGGCATCAGCAATGTCAGTGACCTGAGAAGACAACAGATTTGTTTTATCTTGCTTTCAGTTTCTGCTGCAATAGATCTGCAAGTGGCTTTGTAGCTAGGAAAATGCTTGTTAGTGAAAGCCATGGAAAAAGATTCTAATTATTGCTTGGTGAGAAAAAAATAAAAGGGATAATTAATAAGCAGTGAATGTACCATAGTCTTTCAAAACTTGCCCACTCTTTATTGCGGAACTCCACCATTTCTTTACCAATTGCTAAATTATTCCGTGTTAACTTCTATTATAAAACTACAGGTGGGAGACGCAGAAAACAGACCTAAACATTTAAGAGCCTACTTAATTACGAACAACATGAAAAAAAAACCAGAAGATAGAAAGAAATACACACCGGCTGTTTTACATTTCTATTACCTTTGAGGCAAAGGTTTGCAGAGGTGAATTTACAATGGTCATGAGACTTCAGAAATAAAGACAAGTAGCCAACTATACATAATCAGCTGCTGTTGAAAATAGAATGATATGACATAGATACTATTGTGTGATTGTTGCAAAAAACAATTCAACAGATGGCCCATCACAAAAATAAGCAATTTCATTGTTCTTTTTAAGTGCCTTCTATTACTGTCCATGAATAATCAAAAGGCAGGCAGTCACTTCCAGCACAGTCAGCCTCTTCTAACCTTCAGGCACAAAACACGAATGAAATATAAAAATGGGTAGGACAAGTGATACTGGGGAGGGGTAAGGAAGAAAAAATTACTACAAGATAAGCCATTAAGTAAAATTTCTTTAAGTACCTTAACTTTAAAAATTTAACAAATTTGCTTTATAGTAACAAGAAATAAAAAGATACAGGAACAATGCTGTAAAAAAAATATAAAGTTTTTCTGAAAAAATAGCAATTCATATTTTACAGGAGTTTACCATATCTTAATACGTAAACCACCTTTATGATCATTACACCTGATTTTCCTGAAGTCCCTATGGTTATTATAAAGACACTTGTTGCATTTTGGCTTGCCAAAATAGACCCCAGTTCTGAGGAAATAAACCAGTGGTGGCATGCTGAGAATTATACACTCCCATTACACAAGAGGTTGACAGATTGCTGTGCTTTCACCACTTTAGACATGTATGCTGTGATGGCAAAACATGTGAAGAAAGATTTTACCCAGCATAACATTTTCTTCTACTCCACACCCCTCCATCCCCCATAATTCTCCCACTCCTAAATGACTTTTCTGGGCAGAAAAAAAAAAAAGATAATTCTACACTAGAGACTTAAGCAAAAGACTTACGTTAAATTTCTGGCAGCTGGTTTTGAAGCAATAATTGTTATTCTTAATAAACAATACATAAACACTAGTTTCCTTCTTCCAAAGATTTTTTCAATTTTGTTCTATGAATGCCTTAATAGGGATTTTTTTTCTTCCCTTTTAAAATCTAACTTTTACACAGTCTGTAACACATGGCTTGGATTTGCCTATCTCTGCTCCCTAAATCTGAAAACATCTGAAATTTAAAAAAATCATAATTCACTATCGTACCATATGTTTAATACACTTGCTTATGTTTCACTTATCAATAATTTATTTCTTCTGGATACTAAAATTTAGGAACTTGTCCCATTCCTAAAAAAAGAAGACACACAAGGAATCACTCTAGATGTGCATCCTAGGGCTAACTGAATTTCTTGTACCACAAAGCACATCTAAAAGCCAAGTTTTAAAATTCTATAATAGGTATAATTTTGTAACAAACCTTTTTGTTTAATAGTACTACAAAGCATGCTATCTTTAGCAAACAGGGAATGAAAGAGTATTAATGCTCACATAAAACAAAAAAATAACATTCTCTTATTAATCAGAATTGTTATTTGATACAGAATTCTGAGCTCCATTACAAAAATAAGGAAAAGAAAAACACAAAACAAAACAATAACACAAAAAGACCCAACAAAAAACCCTCTTTTTATCTAATACAAGTTAGGAAGGACAATAAATTTCAACACTGTAAAGCAGGCAGAAGACAGTAACTAAAGGATTCTAAGTTCTGATGTTTTTACTGTATCCAGCATTTATTGCAACTGATAATAAAAGCAAAGTCTACGAATTACCAATAAGGAGGGCCTGCTAGGGGAGAGAATGGAGACACTTCATTAGCATTTAAGAGAAAAAAAAAAAAAGGAAAAAAAAAGAGAAGACATTAGACTAATAGTTAATTTACATGTGTAAGTGCCTGAGACTCAGTCAGCCACTGATTGGTACAGTTCCACGTAATGAATGACAAACATAAGCATGTATTATCAGCAATTAGTATTAGCACAAAAATAAGAGCCTAATTTTTATTAGAGGCTTTTAATAGAATGCAGGTTAGTAAAAACTCTCTAAATTGTTCACTTTTGTAGTTCAAATAGTACCACTGGTACCTTAAGGCTAATACTGCATGGTCACTCAGCTTCCCAAGAAGGAGGGACTCTGGTTTCTTTATCAATACTAACATAGGTTACAGTCCCCTGCCAAAATTAGAGCTTCTGTGTATAGTTATTTGGTCACTGCTAGCCACTCTGTGTTCTGAAATATCATAATTATAAATGGCTTAATTTTAGGGTTTTTCTTCAAAATGAAGACATTTTTAGAATGGCTTAAGACTTTTGTGATTAAAAGAATACTTTAATATTTCCAGTTAACTGTATGACAAAGATCAGGAAGACACAGCAATGCCTTAATAACCTGACAGCCTGAGCTCGGGATTGCTGACAAAATCCTGCTTCAAAATGGACAAACACAGAAGCATAGTGCCATCATTGAGGTCCTTACCATCACACAGTATTTGCACAAAGAAACATTAAAACATAATTTTCTTTTTGAATACAACAATACTCTGGAACACAGAAAATTACTTTTAAAAGAAGTAGTGAAATATTTTTCTAGATCAATTAGTCAATTCTCCACTTGCTTAATAATTCTCTGGGCTTTGCAGGAAGATTCACTTTGGAATACTTCTGTTTTGCTTTAGCCCATTGTCAATGAGGAAAATGCAACCTCAGCAATGCTTTTGTCTCCTGAAGTTCTGCATTTGGTTTCCTCTCCAAAAGGAGCATTAGCAATATGTTTTGCTGTCCCTGTTTAAAATATCACACATTCACTTCTGTTCTTAAGATAAGTAAATTACTAATTTCAACTCATTCTCCTTTTCTTGTTCAGCAGGCATCTGAAAGCAACTTGAAGTGTTTAAAGGAAGTCCCAACAGTTTTCTGATGTTGTCTCCGCACACAATTATTTTGCCAAAGCAACCTCACTTTTCATCTGTCAAAACAGAGTTTCTTTGTCCACAAGTCAGAGCAGTGTATGTTCTTAGCCTGCAACTCTTTGCAGTTCCAGTTTAATCTAGCAATTCTTTAAATATGAGTAAATCAAACTGCAGGTAAATAAAGCCATGATCTCCACTACAGAAATGAGCTGCAAACATCCCAAATTAAATATGGCTCCTTATTATTAATATTAATTGTATCACCACGTGAACTCCTCTTTCAGTCACTGCACTACTTTATGATTATTTCAGCAGAGGGTTTCTTATCCCAAATTCAGTGCCTTCTGCAAAATTTCAGAAAGCTAGAACTTCTTTTAAACAGGCAAAACCTGTGTAGAGTTTCACATTACAGAAAATCAGGCAAGAAATCCAGCCATTCAGAAATCTGTGAATTTTGAAAATGAATATACCCAAACAGAGTAGATTTTAAAAATTCACTTATCAATGCAAAGTCTTGGAAACATATTTTAAAGTATAGTTCTTGTATTAATTTCCCAATTGCAACAGTTCAACAGAACAGGTGATTTTTATAACTGAAGTCACTGGCGTACCTCAAGCAAGTCAGCAGGGGGAGCAGGTAATCAGCTTGGGAACAAAAAATACCATTGTCTCTCCCTTCAAAATGTGGAAACATGACAGACAGTCTGTAAACACTGCAATACTGCAACATGAAAGCAGTGAGCATTTATACAGAAAAACAGGTATTTACACTGATACATGGTACAGCCATTTTCTACCATTTGAGCATTTAATGCTGTGATAGTTAACACTTCCCTCTCCAAACTTTCCCATTTCTTCACAGTGTAAGTGCAATTGTCTCTGTATTTAGACTTTACGCTCAGGTTTTGGAAGCCCAGCATAATCGTATTCACTGACAGAGCACAAATTAAATGATCAAACAGCAGCAATTGCAACGACCCTACACATTCTAAAACCACGGGTCAAAGGACCACCCCTGCTTGAAAAATGCAAGAGAAACTTAAAACAAGAACAACGGTTACTAGACCAAAATTCCTTGCATGGGAGCTGACCATAGAACAATTATTTCCTCAAGTGTGCAGATTTGCAAAATAAAAGCTGGGAGATATAAACTGCTCCAACCATTTCAGAAATGTATTAATTTAACACCATAACAGACAATTTACAGTTAATAGATTATTTTACTGTTGGTGATTTGAGAACTAACACAGATCTGTTGCTCTGCATTTTCTCTCAGAACTGAAAAAAAATCTCAGCTGGTTAAAGCTGCCAAATATCTCTAGTTTTTTTATTAAACATTGTTATAAAGAATTTTACATTCAAGTTTGTGACATGCCCTTAATATCCACAAACTATGTAAAACAGATGAAATAATCAAGTTAGCTTGGGCAAAGATCATTTTACATACTTATTTTTAATTTTTACATTAAATTCAATAGAAGTTTCTTCAAATCCTTAATCACATTTAGAGTGTTTGTTACATTATATGAACTACAAAAGCAAAGATCAGTGGCAAGCAAGCATCAGGTGGTGCTGTACAGACTCAGTACAGGATGGTGGCCCCTGCCCTGAAGTATTCATGAGCCTCCAGACAAATTCTAATACCTCCTTGAATGATCAGTGCCCAGACTGGTAAACAAAAGCACTGTAAGGGGACTTACACTGTTAACCTGCTTCTTGTCTGTTGTGGGAAAAAAAACCCCAAACCCCACCATCTTCAAAACTGTGAGGTGACTTTTAGTCTTTAACTTCTACTGGCCAGTGATTCAAATACTATACTAGCAGTAACAAGTATCCTATTTTAAGATCAAAAGTAATTTTATGAAGCTTCCCTTGAAGTGAAATGTCATAAAATTACTTTTGATCTTAAAAAGAAGTGTGAAGGAGTAATTTATGACCTCTTACCTGAAACTCATCAAAACACAGGAGTGCAGCCTCTTTGCTTATTTCCTCTGCCACAGGTGCAATTGGGTCATATGATTTGGCCATAAATCCTGCTTTTCTCTTTGGTAGGTTCTGCTTAAGGCGATGTATTCCTTAGATCATAAAACAGAAGAGGACAAATATTTCTTATTTCTTTGTCTAAGATAGGAAGAACAAAATTATTTAGCTAACAAATAAAAAGTAAACTGGTCCAGTAAAAATAAGAAAGCTTCGAACTTAAACCAGCTTCAAGAGGGTAAAACACTTTTCAACCACATCCACACAACAGTTGAAAGCCCACAGATTTTGTGATTCTTATTTTGTTTAGAAAGACATAAAACAAATGTCAAAAACATCTTGAATGCTATTCACCTATACTTTATATTCTATAAACTGATGCAAATTGCTGTTTTATCTTGCTCTGAAGACATTCTTAGAATGCAATTGGCTAAAAGAAGGCAGACGTAGCAGCACAGTTACACTTCAATATGTGAAGACGATGATAATGGCACAAAGAAAAATTATTAAATCCGTACTTTACTGTCTCATGGATTGTATTGCATCTGACTATAAGCAAAGATTCAGAAAAAAAAGATCCTGCAGAAGGAAGCTATATTTGTTAAGATTAAGCACAAATGACAAGAAATGGAAACAGAAAATCTCAAGTGACCCAGCAATGAAGAAAAGTAGGCACTAAAAAGTGGCTCAAGTTATCTACACCAGTGAAAGCTTCCCAAGAAAAATCCAGCTGTCACAACACTTGTAAAATGCAGCAGTATTTAACAATTTGACAGTATTATAAGGTCACAGAATTTAGAAACAGAAGCAAATTTTAAAATATCTAGAACAGCATTCCTGTAAAAACAAAGCGCCTTATTCAGCCGACCAGAAAATTTTCTGAAACTTAGGATGCCCTTCTTTCTATAACTTTTTTTCCTTTAAATTGCTGACAGTTTTACTGAGTTAGTCATCCAGAATAGTTAGCATTCCCCTTGGCATTTATAGCTAATTTAGTTACTGCTTATTCAAAATACAGATTGAGTTTAACCTTCATATTTTCAGTTTTAGCAATCTCCTTCTTCAATTTCAGGTAAGCTAATTGGTACCTGGAAAACATTTAGTTAAGGATTTTATTCCAACCAATACACTTGAGCTATATATACAATGAGGTACGTATATTTTTCTTTCAGAAAAGATACTTGAGAAATAATGTACAATTAATATCTATGCTGGTATAATAAACAATGCTAAAATGTGTTAACTTTTCTCCTAATTTTTTAAATTTTTCTTTATGCTTAAATATTTAAATAAAATTACAGTGATTAATATGAATATGAGACAGACTTTTTAATAGATACTGTATTTTACAAAATTCTTGTCAATACCTGTGTCTGCACTTACTCTGGTGTACATCCAACATGAAGCCATGAAAATGGACTCTCTTTTTCCTTTCTACTTCTAAGTGAGAATAGAACATGTCCATCACCATTGTCTTTCCTGTGCCTTCAAATAAGAACAATAAAAAACACTCAACAGATAGTTAATTTAAGAGAAGTATGTACTGATTACAGTAATGACTGTTAATTTGGCCCTAATGAAACCACCATTTTCCACAGGGTAAGTACAAGACCAGAATACTGTGAGGAACAGTTATGTTTTCTGTTCAAAAACTTGGAACAACTACATTTTTATTTTTCTGTTTCAAAACACAGAGATGGCCCAAAAGTTGCACAGATTACTTGCCATATATCCATAAAACATGTTAGTATTTCATCTGGAAAGCAAGTATGTTTTCATGCTGCACTGTTGCAATTAGAATACATGAATTCACTCCCACAATTACTTCCAAAATTCTTACATTGTATTCTTAAATTCTAGTGAATGGGTAACGCTGGAAACCACTAAACACAGTAATGTGATCCAATCAGCTTCCAGCATTGTGAACATGTACACTAGATCCAGAGTGTAATTATATTAAACAATGTCATAATGTTACATCCTGTAACATTAAACCAATGTTTGATTCATTAAACCAATAAAGTTACATAAACACAAAGCTTTTAAACATTTCAGAATTTGAATAGATGTGAATTTTGAAAAAAATCCATTGGATGCAAACAAAACTTACCAACATCTCCATAGACATAAAGACCTTTTGGGGGTTTGGTTTTGGCAAAGACCTGCAAGTCAAGAGAAAAAAAGTAAATATAGGTATGGGATAAAACAAAAGCAAGCAAATGGCTGTGATAAAGTAAGAAAGTAGCTACACTTAACCACAACAGTAGCACTACGTAGCAAAGTGTAACCTCGACTAAATCATTAGCTGGGGATTCATAGAGTAATGTTATAATCGTGAAAATTATGTATAAGAAGTAAAACACACATGCAGGGCTTGGGTTTTGGGGTTTTTTTAGATCATTGTGAAAATATCCCCATCCCCATCCCTAGCACATGTACCTTCTTATCAGAACACACAAAATGATTCAATGTTTCTAAATCCACTATCATCAAAACAAATCTTTTCCCTCATTAAGCCATTTAATCAAACAGTCCTAGGAAAAAAGGATATAAAGTTACACAATATTATACTATTCATAGATATATGCATTAAATACCTATTAGAGCAGATCTGCTAAAGAGATACACTATTTGGACTTACAGAAAATCAGTACTGCAAAGCCCATGAACATTGTACATCCTATTTCTCTCAGCTTTGGATATTAATCACAAAGTCATCTCTGGTTTAAACATTATTAAAATCAATGGAGCCACAGTAAAAATATATCTTTATATACACATGCATGTGTCTGTATATGTATAAATATATACACATATAAAAAATATACTTTCTAAGTATGCCTTTTATTAACCATTTTTTCAAGTGAGTTACTTCCATCAGGAATGAACACTGCTTAAAAATTTTAAATTTCTTAATATTATTGAGGACATATATTATGACACCTGATATCTATTTTACTCAAGTATATATTTTATGATAAAACTTCCAGTACTGCCAAGATGTTCAATTTGAAATAGTCCTCTTTCCCTTTCCCCCAGTAATCTGCACAGCCACTTCCAAATATAATTCAATAAAGAAATAATTTCTAAAAAACTGGAGATCTTCACAAAATTCAATCAAATCCATGAAACTGAATTGACATCCACAAAAAACACTGCAGAAGAATATTCACTTATTTTAAAGTGCTCCACTTTCAGAGCTCTATGGGCTCAGCACACAGAGGAAAATTAAAATTGCAACCCTGTGGTCTCATTTGGAGCTGGGTAATTGCTAAACAACTTGAATCTAAAGCACTTTTTCAAAATACAGTGCAATGCTAAAGAAATAGAGGAGTCGGTACAAAACGCTAATTAAATATGAAAGAAAATGAATGACCAAAAAGTAGAAGGGTAATATCTCGGGTCTGTAGTACCAGCTCACTCAGAAAATATGCAAGCATGGCTCTTACACAAGAGCCCCTTTTAGATTTAATTCAGATCTCTATTAATAGGGTAATCAAAAATTTGTATCATCAATCTGTGGCTGGAAAGGGTTTCAGATGTTTGGAAACTATTCCATTAATTGACAAGGCTGTAACTATTTGCTAGTGCTTTGAAAGCATTGTAAGACAATTTAATTGTTGAATATTTTTCAGTGTGTACTTTTTAAGAGCTTGTGCTCAATAAAACTACTGATGCTCAAAGTTACAAGAGAAAAGGAGAAACAGACAAAAGTCCAAATGAGACATTTTCAAAATAATTTCTTTGGGTTTAGTTTTAGATTACCAGCAATCATTTTGACACTATAAAAGACTATCACATTCAATTTATAATACAGGAAGGCTGTATTAACGTGATCTGCAGTTTCACAGGAAGTGACACAAAGTTAGAAAAACAAATCAATGTGTAGAGTACAGCTATACCTCTTTTTGCAAAGGTTATACAACCAGAACAAAAAATAATGCCTACATTTTTATACCAGTACTTTCATTCTAAAGCTTTTAATAATTACATTTAACTATCTTAATATTTGTCTTTTTAGGCATACTTATTTCCAGATAACTAACATGTTACAGAAAAAGGAACTTTTTTTTTTATTATTAAAGGAAATATATATAACAGCTTGGGTTCCATAAAAGTTGATTTAAAAAATGTAATTAGTTTCCCTTTGAAGACAGCAATTTTTGAACAATATCTGACTGCTAAAAATTATGGACACTGTGGCAGATCCAAACAGATTTGCTGAAGCTGATCACCTCTAAAAACAAATCAAATGTCAGAAAACCTCTTGTCCTCTTTCAGCAATTAAAGAAATTTTAGGAAATATTTTACATATACTTCTAAAGATCACACTATTGACAGCTTTAGGATAACTTCCTCACTCCTGTCAGATATTGTATAACTCTAAGAATTTGTTTCTATATTCTTTGGTTGTTTTTGTTTTGTTTTTTCCTTAAGATATACTTTATTTTTTCTTAATATACATTTTATTTCAAAAAAGTAAAACTTTATCAGTAGATTTTTTAATACTGAAAACTCAGACATCCTTCCAGTCTCAAGCTATTTAGCAGGATCACAAAATGGATTTTTTTTTTTTCTTAAAATTATTCTAATGCATCTTCTGAATTCTGGAACTTGTCTAAGAAAAAGGGAAACTTCCACTAGGATTGCTGATAAAATCCCATCAACACTCTTGATTCAATTTAAATCACAGCAAGCGGTCAGTCAATGTGTGGGGACAATGAAAGCAGAAGACTGATCTTGGTCCCATGTAAACACACTCTGCAAGAAGGAAGGAGATCTAATGTAGAAGATCCTCCAGTCACCCTAAAATAAGGACAGTCTACTTTATTTCAGGCATGAAAGGCAGAAAAGTAGGAAATGTAGGAAGACAAACTAAATTAATTACTTCTCCCTGCTCATTTCCATATTATCCTGAGATACAATTGGGGTCTTAGGATATTAATATTAAATTTGGTGACAATGTTTTCACTGGAAAGAATGGTAAGATTTAAGGATCCTAAAGATAGTATTTAAAAGGTACTAACCCAAAGATACTAAGTCATACACAAAATTTGAGTTTGAAGGAGAGAATATCTTTAGTAACATGCAACATCTTCCCATGCTCAGACACCAGAAGCAAGCAACTCATTTCCTGGGGGTATTTACATCCTGATTGGAAAAACTTTTAAGTGCAAATGCATGTCAGTACTAAGATGGTTAATTAAAATAAGCAAAATTCATGAGAGAAGTCTCCCAACAGCGGATTTCATTTTAAACGCTAACAAAACTGCTTCTTTCTCCCATTCTTTCAGGCCTCCTTTTTGGCTGCTGTTGTAGCTGAAGACATTTTCAAGGTCTTGAATGGTGTTTACTATTGTTCATACCTCTTTTCAAAACATGACCTCACTTATAATTGAGCTTATTTCAAGTCATTAGTACAGCAACTCAACAACTCTTAAGATGTCCCAATTGGTATTATTTTGAAAAGCCGGAGATCCGAAATGTCTATGCAAACTCTTACAGCCTTGAACTTCTATTCAGAGGATCTCAAAATATCTCAACACATAAGGCCATGCTTTCACCAAGTTGAAGATCGAAGTCCTTGTTCAAATTTGAGGAGTAATTTTGAAAAACAGAAGCCTGCTTGGTTGGCAGCAAGACTAATTGTTTTCCCCCCTGAGATTCATTCTAAGCTGATGCCCCAAAAAACCTACATCATAACAAAACAGGGTTTTATTACTATGAAGAGAAGGACTGCTGTCTGCTGTGTCTGTGTGTCCCAGACTACTCATTTCAGAAAGGTTTGGCCTGTGAGGTAACACAAGTGTTCTAGTTTAAAAAAACTGAAAGGCCTCTATTGTATCTGTTATAAATATTTGCTCCCTAATCCTACTTTTACTATATTTTGGAGAATAAAACTATTTAGAGAAAAGTGACAAAAGAAGAACAAAGCTAAAACCAAGTCAGATCATTCTTGTAATGGTTCAGAAGTGCAAGAAGTTTCTATTTCTGGAATAGTTTCTGCAATTTTGGAAGAGCCTTCTGCAATTCCATCACAGAAAAAAACAGGCAATAAAAGAATAAATATCAGAATACAGAAGAGGCTGGTAGAGAGAGGCTTCTCTCTTCTACCACCCCTTTTTCTTCACCACAACCTCTCAACCACATTCCCTTCAACGACAGAGCCAGGAAAAATGAGCACACTTGAAATGCCAAGCATCACTATTTTTTTTATTTTGAAAATAGTAGATTTTCTGACAGTAGATTAATTTCTTCTCAATACAGGAGATTTCATACTAAAAGTGGGCTATTCAAGTTGTTAGAAACTTCCTGAAAAAGCGAGAAGTCTACCTACAAAATACTAAGCATAACTGAAAAAGTATTTTATTTTTTCAAAATATATCCTTAATTAAATTAAAATACATCAATTTGTTTCATTTACATCTATTAAAACTCACTGAGTACAAAACAGAGAGGAAATCCAATGGTTTTATCACAAAAACATGACATTATTCAAAGTTACAAAGTAACTGGCCTCCATGAGAGGAGAACGACAACGAGCTGTTCACAAACACAGGATTTACCTGTACCATTCATATTCCCTGGAGAAACCTTCTACTGGTCATACAAACGAATTCCACCCATAAACCTGCACAAATCCTATTCAACCCAGGCCAACTCCAGACAGTAGTACTCAGCACCAGCTCTTCTTGGCATCAAAAACCTTAGTTCTAACTGAACCAAGTCTGCAGCAGCATCACTACACTGAAAGGCCATAATGGAAAACAGAGTATTTTGCTTACTTTTGCTTATTTTTGAGGAAACTCCTCAACAGATGCAAACATATGATAAGCATATGATTTTAGCAGCTACCTAGTCACATTTGTGACTTATTCTGGCGAAACATTCATTAGGATGTTGATTACAACTTTGCTGAAGCAAAACCTGGCCTGCACTAGAATTTAAACTATCATCTGTTTGGCTTCTTTTTATCTCATATGGAGCTCTGTTTGAACTGGCAAATTGCTTCCTCAAAGATAGCAGAAGAGGAACAAAGCTGTTGTGATTTCTTCTCCATGAGTCATGATTTCATTTAATTACACAAGCTAGCAGACTTTGACAGATTTATGCAAAAGTCACTGCTCTCCTCCTTTTCTGGGGTTTTGATGTATGGCATGGCACTGTAGTGCTCAACCTGGTTACCAGTCTTAAGATTTCCACAGAAATACCAAACTCTAGAAGAAAAACCTCAAACTGCAACAACACTTACCTCTGTAGCAAGTAGTTCTTCAGCTGCTCCTCACTGACTCATTAGTTACATCACTGATCCTTACAACAATTTTTTAAAAAGTTGATTGAAAATTAAAGTAGTGTTAAATGAAGAAGTGGAATGCTTTAAAGGAAGTAGTGAAAAACACATTCTCAACTAAAAAATGTCATTTAAGTAAGAAAGTATCAGTCTGGCTTTAGTGCAATTAACTCCACTACACAGGTACATAGCAACATCGTATTTCCTAAATAGAATAAGGTTGGTATTTGTTCTCTGCAATACAAGCTTTCTTCCCTATTCACACTTCCCAGTCAAAGAACCAGTAAATAACAAACCCACATAACGCTTGATCTACAAAGCCATGACACCTGCTCTAACAACTAACAATGATTTGGGGCACTCCAGCTAACACAAGTCAGCTCTCAAAATTATTCTCCAGGGCAGTGCTTTTAGAACTTAATATCTAAATGTCCAAAACATCTTGCCAGAAAAGATCAAAATGCTCTAGCCTACTGATTCTCAGGTTTCACAGTAAGGCCAATGCCTTCATCACAACACTTTTTTCTAAAATCTGAAAATTAATAGAAGTCTGGTATTAATGTCTGATGCCTATATGACTTAGATCGAAATTAAAAGGTGCTTATATAGCTTGAGTTATAAGATATCTATATAAGCTGGTATCAATATAACCTATACCATGACTTTTTATATATCTATATAACCTGATACCTATATAACCTGAATCAGAACTTTTTATACTTACATAGCCTGATATAAGTAACTTTTTATATAATGCAATGGCTAGTATATGGTTAACTAGTTGATTAAAGCTGAATAGACAAAAAAAAAGAAGAAAAAACTTGCCAGGTGGATAGCTTTAAAGATAGGTAAGTATAGTACTAATGAAAAATTGGCAAGTGTTAAGCCAATTAGCCACACAAAACATAGAATTTAGGCCGGTTGAGACCGGTCAGATCAAGGAACACCGTAACTGCGCATGCTCCGAAGACAAAGTTGAAAAGTTCAGATGCAAAGAAGACCTTGGAAGCCTTCATCAAAGACCCTCAAAATGGGGAGACGCAAGTGCAGTGCAAACAAACTATCTAATAACTATGAGATCATACTATGCAAATTAGTTCTAGCATATGCTGCCACTCTGCTCTCGATACCGAAGACAAGAAACAAAGATTTTGAAAATAGGAAGTTTCTATTTTTCATTTGGTACTTGCACAAACTGAATCAGGAGATTGGTTTAGACTCAGGAGTTAGCCTACAAAACCATCAAGACAACATCAATCCACAGGCATACACGCAGAGACAACATGAGTAAGTGTTTTAAAATATATATATTTTCAGGCTGTTCATAATTTTTACACTGCTTGTACGTTTTTAGTAATTTTAAGTAAAAGAAATCCCTAAAGTAAAAACGCAAGTAATGTGATGACCTGATCCAACTGCCAGAGAAGGCAAAAATATACCCCAAACCATTGTTTGTCTCCAATTTCCATATCAAAGTTAGAATCATTGCACGATTTGGATTGGCAGGGATTTCAGGGGCTCGCATGGCCAAACACCCTGTTTAAAGCTGACTTGAAAGGGACCCATGAGGATGATGGGGTCAACTGCTTCCAGAACAGAACCTCCAAAGACATACTTATTGTCTTTAAGGAACACTTTTGCCTTAGGACTTTGCTTTGTGTATTTGTGAGTTTTCTTTCAGAGTGCCAGACTTTTACTTCATGGAATTATTTCCCATTCATGTTTCTTCTTAATGGAAAGCTCTTTCCTAGGTGCTTAGTCTGCTTCCTTCCATCAGGAGAACATTTATGGCATTTCCAGTCAAGCACATGACTAGCAAATACATGATCTCCAGCTCTACATCTGTGTTTAAGGCATTCAGGGGATGTTGCAAGCAGATCAATAGACAGGTATGTGTCCCAATGCTCTGCACCCTGCTACTCTTGCCTATTTGAAACAGCTCTATGTACAGGTGTAATACTTGTTCTCTTCTCTGCTTTATCACACCTTAAAGCTGATACCCACCACAGTTAGAATTGTTCACTTATTATTATTTGGTGCCTGAAGGCCAGAGGACAGCATGCCATTTAATGGCACTTGAGGCCTCTAGGCTTTGGCTCCCCTTATTTCATGCTGCATCATTTAGTCTTGCCCTGCAAACAAAAGTCAGTATTTGTGCCAGGTAAGAGAACAATCTGTTAAGGTCAGGTAACAAGTCTAATAGAGTAGCATATTTAGATTTATGCCCATGAGATGAGGAGTGTTGCGTAATAAATGCTTAAAAAGGCTGACATGGAGATTTGTTAGCAAGGACTGCAAAGGACATTTATTGACCATAAATGTTAAGGTTACTTCTGATGAAAAAAAACCCAAAAGTGGTGCAAGAGAAGGAGAAAAAACAAGCGAAAAGCATTCAGTCTAGCTGGGGAAAACACTGACAGTTTCCCTCCTCCCAGGGACAGGGAGGTCACTACTGTACAGGCAGGGAAAGTGTAGATGAGACAGCAATGTATATTTTGCCATGCTTTTTCCCCAGCACTGTACTTTCATCATCAGACTTAGTCAAACACCCCCATCTTGTTGTTTCCTCTGACCACAGCTTACAACTGTGCTGACTGGCGTATGTTCATCAGGTGCAAATGAAGCACATTCACCAGGCATTCAACTTTTGTGCACATCTATGACTGTCCATATTTAGCAAGGAATTAAATGTCGTATTTGCTTTTCTGGGTGCTACATTTGGTTTTCTGGGATATAAACTCAGATCTACAAAATAAGAGGCAAGGAAAGCTGAAGAGGGAATTCCCACACCAGTTCTAGTTGCTTCCCATGAGAATGTGCCATACCAGTGCTATCAATATTTGCAGGTGCAAGGCCACCAGAGCAGCAATCTGAGAATAACAGCATGAAAACAAGAAATGCTGAAAATACAGTCTGGAAAACATTGTGTCAAAAGCTTCAGGGAAAAGTTACAGAGATGCAACAGCAGCCTAACAGCACTATGACTGTTAAGGCAATGTGCAACAGGGATATGTCTAAACTTTCGTAAATCCTTTGAAAAGAAACTGTGATGCCCACAAAAACACAACAAGGGTGCAGATTATACCTAGGCCTTTTTTCCTTACTTCACCTGGAAAGCAGCAACATAGAGAAGAATTGCTCTTAAAAGTCATGTCTGATACATATTATAATGCTGAACTATTTGTGGAATATCCATTTGAACATAAAACAGCAGTATTCAGTTTATGTAATCCAAACACACGAGTATAATACCAGTGCTTGAGAATTAAAACCTTGTTTATGCCCCTCTCTCCCATAGCCAAATGAAGTTTTTGGAAAAGTAGGCAGTGGACATAACTAAAACCATACCAAATTTTCTTACAGAATTATTTCAATAATATTTAATTTGGTTACATCCAGTGGCACTGGATTTTACAAACCAAAAAAAGAAAGAAGAGCGATTAAAACACGAAAAATTATCTATCTGGAAAGATGCATTTGCAAAAATAAGATTCTCTTGACAGAAATTTATGCATTTTAAGCACATTCTTATGAGCAAATATAAATGCAAAAAATATTTTTATCATTATAAACCTCACCTTTGAAAGAATATTTTTTGAATCAATGCTGTAGCCTTTAAGGCTCTCATGCAATTTCTGCAGGCGCTCCACAACTCTCCTTTGTTGCTCATCATTCTTCAGCTCTTCCTGCTTAATCAAAAAGTCATAATGTTCTAAAGGTCCATTGCAAACCAGTAAGGCTCTGGCGTGAGCATCTGTAGGAGTACCAGGGCCTGTCTTCTGATCTGCCTGAGCTGTGTAGGCTGTAAAAATAAAAGTAGCCAATTAACAGAGAAGTTTTTAAAAGCATCTCCTTATAAACAACACATATTCCTACAGTTTACACAAAGACATATACACGACTTACCTATATTACCACTGGTTACCTCTTCACTTTTCATTAACTCAATTTCTAACTTTACTCTAGCAGTATGTTTTAACATTCCTTTATTTTATTAACAAGCCCACATTCTAAGTCCAGCAAGAGAGTTGGTAAGATTTGGATGAGCTGTTGCAAGGGAATTCTTGACTTTTTTTTTTTTAATCCAAATTGGGGTACAACCATTTAAAAATTCCAAAGTGCATTTCTTTAAATAGATAATCCTTTAGGTGAAACTTCAGAAAATACTTAAAAGTCAACAAACAAGAGACCGAACCAGGAGTTCTGTAAGGGAGTTGAAAGACTCAAACATCACACTAAGCAAGGCAGCAGTTCTGAAGCCCTACAATGACACAGCCTGATCTGCTGGCATTATCTTCTACCTAGAAGAGACAGGGACAAGCCTGGGTACGAATACTGTCAGAAACAAGACATTAAAAAGAAAAAAAAATAAAATTCAGAATTGCTAGACATAAAACAAGACATAACTAGAAAAAGAAAGAATGCACAAGATTACAAAAAAGGCTTGTCAAATTATTAATATCAGAAACAACAGCATATACTAGAAAGCTGTTAAATATCTTCTTTGCTTCCAGTGTCATTTAACAGGTTAAGTATAATAATAAAAATACGATTTCTTAATGGGTAAAGGAAAAGCATGTTAATTGCAGTAACTCTTTTGACACATAGCATTGCCATCTATGAAGTAGGTAAGAAAATTGCAAGTGAAAGTACTTTTAAGCATGTATAAAAGACCTGGAAAAAGGATAGGTAATAAATAATTACTACAGTTAAACTAGGTGTATATCTGCAGTAGAGTTTCATTGAGGGCTTATGATCTCATCTTGGTGCAAACCTGAATTTCCATCCATGCCATATATGGCAAAATAAAGTACACGGGCTGGGAATGCAAATAACAGAAAATCAGGAGAGGGCTGCAGACACTCTGGAAATCAAGTGAATTCTGACAAACTGAACAAATAATCTAATACAAATAGGATGCAATTCAACAGGAAGAAAGCATGTTACTAGGAGGAAATAAGTAACTCAGGAGATGGGGAATGACCAGCTGAAGAGTACCTCTGCAGAAAAGGATCCAACAGCCTCAATGGATCACAAAGTGAAGTGAGACAATATCATAACACTATCAGAGGAAAAAATCAACTAAAATAAAATAAGCACAAGTACTCCAATACAAATACACACAGGGGAAAAAAAGCCCTGTTCTATTCAAAACTGGTATAGTCTGCCCTGGAAGACATTTTTCACATCATATGTTATGAGAAGTATGAACCAAACAGGAGAGTAAATGGAGATTCAAAGGACTATTTTTTAAAATATTAGTCACAACCCACAAAGGTGCCATAAAAGTGACAAAAAGAGTTTTAAGTAGGTGTAAGAAAGATAGAATATTAGAAAATTATCAAATTATATTTACTTATTGCAAGTAACAGTTTCTCCATAAAAAGGCAGTCACTGTTTATACCTGCAGCCAATAATTGAAGCAAATTCTCTTGTTCCTGAAGGAACTGAGTTGCTGCTTTGAATTAAGAGTAATTAGCTCATCCCTATCTAAAGAGATCATATAAAGAAAGTTGAGTTCAAAGTCTTTTATTGCAAAAATGTGAGTAAAACCTGTAGAGAAGAAAAACACATAGCTGTCTCCAGATACATACAGGGTACTAAGAAAATGAAAGGAAATGGTATTTATACAGATAATAACTGTAATTAAGGTAGTGAAATAGATTAATAGTCTTCAAGCTGTAAAACTTAAGACGATGTGGGGTGAATTTTAAAAATAAGTTTGATGAAAATCTGTCAGGAACAGGTCAGCAAAACCTGACCTCCCTCTGAAGGGAAGGGGAAACGGCAAAGATCACACAATTATAGAATGACATGGGTTGGAAGGGAGATGAAGTATCATCTAGATTCAACAGTCCTTCCATGGGCAGGGACAACTTCCACTAGAACAGATTGCACAGATGATCTCTCAAATTTTTTTCATTTTTTTTTCCACTATTCCACTCCTAAAAAAAGTCAACCTCAGTCCTGTGATCCATACCTCTGAACTATCTATGCCTTTGCAATACATAGAAGTCGATGGTCCCAAGCACTCCAGTGTGTCCTGTTATACCTATTAATTCTTGATTTCCTACTGCTTACAACAGGATCAAAGGGAAAAAAAAAAAAAAAAACAACCAAACTGATTTAGGGGTAAGAAAGGGTTTGTGGCTCATGACCTTCCTGGCCAGGGACAAAGCACACCAGTAGGACTGCTCAGAAGCATGGGGTTTGTCTCAGATTACATGTACTCAGAGCTAACCATCCTGTGAGTAGGATGAAAATACTCTGTCATTAACACATGACAAACGTGGAGACTATGCTCAAATGGGCACATGGGGTATCCTGGCACAAATCACTCACTGTTCTCCTAAAATAATATTGAACACTGGGATTTAAATATGATAAGAGTACACTAAAGTACACTACCAGGAGACACCCAGTAACTGGTTAAATGATAAACTCACACCTGCAGCTGCAAAGAAAAGGCAGATGCTACCAAACATCATGTGGGGGTTTTAGAGATAAGTCAACAGAAGGTAGCTATCCAAGTGATAAAATCTTCTAAGAGGCAGAAAAATATGTGCACTTTTCATTCTAATCTGCATTCTGTGGAACAGATTGCAATTTCTATCACTCAACTATAGGAATCACCAGTGATTCAGTGCACTAACTGTAGTCCTACAGCCCTCTTCTCCACACTGCAAAATAGGGGTTTTAATTTATTCCCTACTGTTTCATTATCTAATCTTTGTATTACAGAAATTGTAACTCAATTTTTATTACTTTCCTTCTAAAGTCTTTAAGTGACACACAGAGAAAAAGCATCCTCCGCACCTATGTAGTGTTTTAGACACAACTATAGAAAAGTACAACATCAATTCACTGTTCACTTAGCTTTACACAGAAGAGTGTAAAACTAGACATATGGTTATCCATAACCTACCTTTTCCCACCTTCAAGGTGCAGGACAGTGCTGGATGTTACCACATTACCCTGACATTCCCTTCTTTAGATTTGACACCAGTGTGCAACTTTTTTCCTAAACTCCTGTTCCAAAAACATACATATGTAAGTATAATCTCAATTTCATACTATATAATTAGGTCTTTTCATTTGCCTTTCTTCTTACACATATAAGGATCACTGACACAGTTTCAGTGAAGACCTACTGTGATACTCCCCAAAATAAGAAAGAAATTGGAGGGGAAAATCTCACCAAGGCAAATAAAACTTATTTTGAAAAATGCCAATCTGGAATTATAAAAAAATTTCTTTCAAGTGGGGGACTTAAGACACATTAGGTAAACTGACATTAATTTACTAGTGCAAAGATAATTATGCCTACATAAAAATAAAAAAGTATTCTTAACTCCAGGGACTTTCTGCTCTGGAAAAAAAGCAGCAAATTGGAAAATGGATCAGTGTGTTGTTGAATTTTTCTACTGCTAATTAGAAGTGATGTCTGAGATGACACAGGAAAAGGCATGTGGGTTTCAAAGACACAGCTTATGAAAGCAACAGCCATTTCTGATGCAAGCACTAGAATTATTCATGCAAGGAGATAAACCGATATGGAAGCTGAGTTGTGCCATACCAAAACAGATCCTGACAGCAGCCAAGAGGTTGAGAGCACAAAAGGGTAACCAAGGCATGAGGTAGAGAATTAACACCTTCCCCTTCCTTCTTTGCTGTAATGGTTAATTACTGTTTGTCTTAAAGAATATTTCCAACCAATAGTTGTGTGAGAACTGCATCTAAACCAAACTCATGTAGGTTACAACTGCACCAAAATTAAGTACCTCAAAATCACCCAAGTGCCACCTTTGCTGACAGTCATGATCAACAAGCTGGAATAGCTTCTACTAAATCAGTGTTAATGCAAGGTACAAGGATCACATCTGTTTCATTACTGCTCTGTCAGCACAATCTGCCTTGAGAGCTTTCCACAAACCCTGGAATTTGTGTGGAGAGAGGAAAAAGAAAAAAAAACAATTGAAACCAACTTTTAAAAACGGTCATGTTTTCAATAATCCAATCTGAAGTTCAGAATATTAGTTTGGGTCACAGTGAATCCAAACTGCTTCAAACCTTGGGACTTTCAGTGTAAAGCTGTTAAAACTGCCTATGAAACACAACTGCCACAACAGAAAAAGAGGACTTGGAAGTCAGAGGGCACTTCCATCAACATGCAGATGGCAGTATGAGAGACCTTCCTAAAATCAAAATTATCTGCTAACAGAACTGCTGCAAAATCTTTCCTTCTTAGATGACACGACAGTGAGGAGGAAGGGCAATGGTACAGTCTTGTAGCTCCAAAGGTTATTTTCCTGCATGAAAATATGAGCAAAGGTAGCAAAAGATCAGAAACTATTTTTTTCATGCTAGTACCTGTAAACAATAATAATGTCCTCTTGTCTCATCTTTTATTAGATATATATGCAAGTTTTGCAGAATCAGTTTCAAACAGGTAATTTGCCCCATGATGTACAAGGATTTGGATAAATTAAACACATTTATTAAAGCTAAGCATATGAATAAACCTGCAGAAGAACAAAGGCTTGTCATGTAAGCTTCCTGGGAAAGAGAACATGTGCTAGGCATAAAGCTAAAAATACATTTATAGTCTAATAAACAGATGCTCCCTTCAAAATTGCACTATGATTAATGACAAAAATGCAAGACGAGGTGATCTGAAAAAAAATTATTTACTTTCCATTGCTTAACAGAAAGCTTAAAAAAAATCAAAATCCAACCAACCATATTAGGAGGGGGGGAGCATGCACACACTAAGTTGTCTGCATGAAGATTTTAGGCCAATATAATGCAAAATTCATAAAAGCCCCACACTTGCTGATATTAGCAGCTCAAACAGAAGCAGCTTGCAGCTAAGACATAAGGACAAGGATTCACATTTTTGTCTCATATGACCTTAGATGAATAACTGGAGGCCATTCATTTGGGCTATAGTATTTGATCTTCTAGAGAAACATGAGTTGGAACTAGAATTCTACTTTTTTATTATTTTTTTTATTTTTTGCATACATGCCTCATACATTATTCTGCTAGAAGATTACTTGTATTTTTTCCATGAACACCCCGTTTAACAACCTGACTGGTAGATGAAAGTAGGGAAGGACAAGAGAAGCGTTATCAGTGAAACTGAACTTTACACAGATAATACTTGTCATGTCTTTCCTTAAATAAGGAAAAGGTACAAAACTGTGGAAAGCAAATCACAAAAAGAAAGCAAAGACTATAAACCAACGATCATAAAACCAAGATTACAAATCAATCCCATGATGGCAGCCCATCTCTGCAGTCTGATGTCCTCAAACAACATATGTAAGGACTACCTTCCCTTTAACATGGAAGGTGACAAACTGCCTAAAGCCACTGAATTTGGTCTGACAACTTATTCTAAATGCCACTATGCTGGTTATAAAGAACAACCTACGTAAGAGTCCAAGTGTTAGACCAGTATCAAATAAAATGCAACTACAGTACTACCTGCAGCGCTTGTCTATTTTTCTTAGGATGGATAAATATTCTACAATCACAACATAATGTGTGGATGTGAACATTTATCAAACCTGGGACCCACCAGTCACCAGCTGATTTATCACACTTTGACCAGACTGGCAGAGGGCGAAGAGTCCTTACCAAAGAAAAAAGACCTCTGCTCCTAACCTAAGCCTCAAGTTAACAAAACCCCATAAATTTTTGTACTGAAGAGACTTTCGAAACAAGGCTGTGAAGACAGCACAGGTGTCTTTCGTTATACACCGGAGGGTGCTTGAGGGAGAACAGTCCCTGAGACACGCCAAAGCGCGGCCGAAGCGCTGGCAGCCACCGGCGCACCCGCCGAGCGCCCGCTGCAACCGCAAGGCTTTAACCAGGGAGCGTACCGAGGCCCTACTGCCCAGGGGAAAAGCGGCATCACCGACTCGGGAAGCCGCGGGCCCCCTTCGCGGGTCCCCACGGGGACCGGGGCCGACTCCTGGTGCCACCCCAGCAGGCGGGTCCCCTCCGGGGCCGGGACGAGCCCAGGCCGGGGAATGCGAGGACACCGGCCGGTCATGGCAGAGCGGCGGGGCCTGTGCGTGTCCCGGCGGCTGCGGCGTGGCCCGCCCGGCATCGCCACCCAGCTCCCCTCCGCCGGGGACAGACCCGCGGCACGACGGGGAGGGGAGGCACGCACCGGCTCCTGCGACCGCTCCTCGGTGCCCTTCCTGCGCGGTGCCCAGGCAGCCTGTCGCCCGCCCGGGCCTAGGGAGCCCCGGAGAGCCGCGGCGGCGGCGGCACTGACCTCTGTGCGGCGGGAGCAGGCGGGCGCGGCACCCCAGAGCCCGCAGCAGGCAGCGCGCAGTAGCCAAGGGCGACACAAGGGCTGCCATCTTCCCGGCACGGCAGCGGCGAGGGCGCGGGGCGCGCTGGGAAATGGAGTCCCGCGGGGATGTAGGGAAGACCGTGCGCGGCCGGTGCTGGAAGAACGGCTCTTGCCTGGGTCACGGAATCACAGGATCGATTAGATTGGAAAAACCCTCTGAGATCATCGAGTCCAACCTATGACATAAAACCACAGTGTCGACTAGACCATGACACTAAGTGCCACATCCAGTCTTTCTTAAAAACCTCCAGGGACAGTGACTCCACAACCTCCCTGGGCAGCACATTTCAATATCTAATCACCATTTCTGTGGATAAATTCCTCTTCGAGTCCAACCTAAACTTCTCCATGTGCAGCTTGAGGCTGTCTTCTCATCCTATAACTGGCTGCATGGGAGAAGAGGCCAACCCCCACCTGGCCAAAACCTCTATTCAGACACTTACAGAGAGCAATAAGGGCAGCCCTGAGCCTCCTTTCTCCAGGCTAAACAACCCCAGATCACTCAGCTGCTCCTCACAGGACTTGTGCTCCAGGCCCTTCACCAGCTTCATTGTCCTTCTCTGGACTCACAGAATCACAGAATCACTAGGTTGGAAGAGACCTTCAAGATCATTGAGTCCAACCGATGCCCTAATACCTCAATTAAACCACGGCACTCATTCCAGCCCTTGTCCTTCATACGGTGAGAACCCCAGAGCTGAACACAGGATTTGAGGTGCAGCATCACCAGTGCTGAGCACAGGGAGACAATCTCTGCCCTGGTCCTGCTGGCCTCACTGTTGCTGATACAGGCCAGGATGCAGTGTTCTTCTTGGCCACCTGGCACAGCTGGCTCATGTTGAGCCACTGTCAACCAGCACTCCCACATCCTTTGCTGATCCCTGGCTCCTTCCCCCTCTATTTTCCCCCCAAACTGTGCTGCAGGCAGCAAGGGAGCCCCTGAGGAGCCCACCTACCTGTCCCAGGGCTGCACTCCCTACACAGCCACTTCAGCCACTCAGTACAGATCCACTTTCCAGACC
This sequence comes from Poecile atricapillus, assembly GCF_030490865.1. Taxonomy (NCBI): domain Eukaryota; kingdom Metazoa; phylum Chordata; class Aves; order Passeriformes; family Paridae; genus Poecile; species Poecile atricapillus. The sequence goes on along the minus strand of NC_081251.1, from coordinate 45,333,221 downwards.
CACCTGGAGCTGCACACACCACCTTACTGCCCTACCCACGCACTCCAGTTTCCAACTTCCTCATCCACCTCAACACAAGACCTTCTTTATGCTGAGGGTGCCAGAGCATTGGAACAGGCTCCCCAGCAAGGTCATGGGCTCTCCCTCTCTGCAGACATTCAAAACCCAGCTGGACGTGTCCTGTGTCACCTGCTCTAGATGACCTTGCCATGGACTAGATGTTCTCCAGAGGTGCCATCCAACCCTAACTATTCTATGAGTCTGTAATTTGTATTGCGCTACACCATGACTGTGTTGGGTGCCACAGCTGTCATCAGGGAGTTTTGGCAACTGAATTTGCCTTTGTTGATCATTTCTATCTTGTGCTATTTGCTTTTATCTCTAAAAACATGGACCGTAAAATACTAAGGATAGATATTCGTAAAATATTAAGAACAAATATCACTGGCCAGAGTTACAACCTATCTGCACATCAGCAGTATCAGTTTTATGTCTATCGGTATCATTTTTATGCCTATGAACATGTATTTAAAATGCAACAACAAGATATGTTAACATAAAAGCAGAATTCTCTGGAGATAATTTAAACCCTAGAGGCTAATTTAGTCTCAGTGTCTGCTTAGCATATAGTAAATCTTATCTTTGGTATCAGTTCAAATACCCACACAGGATTTCTGAGGACTCCTCGGGAGAATGCTGACCTCCTTCCTCCTTTGATAGGTACCTTACTGCCTTATCCAAGCACCTCCATTGCAACTACACAGTTCTTTTGACAGAAAGGCACAATGCAAAAAGACTGCACTCCAAGGGAAGGGCACTGGCACTCAGGAATCACTAATCATAACACTTGCTCATTGGCTGGCTTGTCATTCCTGACAGAAATGCACCCAAATGTCAGGATGGGGCTTCAGGAGATGTTGCCTGCAGAGTTCATTGTACAATAAAGCGTTTACAAAGGGTCTGTTCCTGGTAAAGCACGAAGGAAGTGCTTAAACTGACTTTTGATTTTGCAACATCAGAATTCCTATATCTCATTTTAGCATTAGCATTTAGCAACATGAGAAAATGAGCAAGTAGTTTTCATAGACTATCAATGAACTCTTTTTTTACAAAAGTATTGGAAAATGTTGCTTTAGAGAACTATAGAACAGCTTGCAAACAAAAGTTGATTATATCCTGAATAGTATTGCTAATTATAAAAATAATGTTTATTATCTTGAAAATATTAGCAGTGATTGAAGTTACACTCCAACATGTTCAGCTGTTTAAAATACGTAGTCGCTCCAGACACATCTTCAGCGCGATATACCTAATTAAGTACTGAATTAAAGTGCCTATTTATCACATCCTAAAAGAGCTGTTTTCAGTGCATTTTCTTTCATCTTTCCTCTATTGGGCATTTATTGGTTTTGACTCATTCCAGCATATTATAGCTATCAACACCTGTGCCCATTTAGAATGAATTCCAGTACAAATCATAGTGAATTGAATAGACATCTCAAAGATGCATCTCAATTGTTGCAATATATTTAGAAACTCAAACAAGGAAACAAACAAATTCTGTAAAAGTGATTTAAATAACAAATAAGTTATCTTTATAAACAGCTTATCTCCTTGAGAACAAAGAATAAACAAGGCAACAAGAGCTGAGTTTTCTTCCATTATTAACTCAGATCACAATATGAATGGGTGAAATGTCAAGAATAATTGGAGAAAATGACAGTATAATCTTCAGCAAAAACATCTGATTTATTTAAATTGTTACTGTTTTTTTCTTAACCTTCCTATGCAAGGCAACATAGAATAACTTCTCATTTGGATCTATTTGGACATCTTCTACCTAAATTAATAAACCCTCTGCAATGCTATGAACCTTTTGTACACAGGCCAACATGCACAGGAACTCACTGTCCTTTGGCCGTAAGCACCTCAAAAAAGCAAGTGTTGGTGTTAACCTAAACAAACAGAACTTTCAAGTAGATTTCTGTAGGTTACCATGGTTTCTGTCCTGTAACAGGTACAGATCCATTCTGTGGTACATTTGTACCCTTCATTTCCTGCACCTCTGCCTTTGCCCACCTTCAAAAATGTGGCATTGAAACTGTTTAGAAATTAAATTGGCACTTGTTCAACCCTGCTGCATTATTACTCTGCCAGCTAGCCAAAAGTGGCCTCTAACAGGAATAAAACAGGATTAAGAATGAAGGGTAAAATCAAACCACTCCAGATGTCTCCTCTGGCTTCTAGTGGTATAACTGCATTGCTTTTAGAAATTTGGATGTGCTGAACCCTTTGGGGATGGATGAGTCCAAGAGTCTTTGGGTCTCTGCCAGAACCATTCTGAGTTTCTGCAGGAGGGCTGGGTTTACCTGACTGCAAGGCTCCAATATATTCCCACCATGGGAAACACCTTTGGTTCCCAAACACAAAGGTACTTTTGATATAGAACTGACCATTCAGCCTACTCTTTGAAAATGGATTTTGCAGGTAGTTTTCATCAACACAGCTTCCATGAAAAGTCATTTTCCTGGGATTATATCAAAACACTCTGGGGTAGGCTTGATATTAACCTCATCTATTTTGAGACAGTCAACTGTGCTGTTAAAAGTCTACATTGCTTATAAAGCCTCAGGTTAACAAAACCAAAACAATGTTCCCAAAATTATGGACTTACATCTCTTTTCACTCTCTGTTTACACTTTGCATCTCAGTCAGCTCAAATAACTCAATGTGTTAGAAATTTACTGCAGTATTTCAGCTACACAGTATTTCTCAGGAGTTCACAGTATATGAATGCATATATAAATGTAGATACTACAAATTATGTTTAGAAGCTTAATATTAATTATCTTGCAAGCAGGAGCACAATGCAGGACATTCAAACACCATGTTTCAAAGCACTGGCAGCTACTGCAAGGATGAGGAAGTAATTTTTCCACACAAGGCATTTCACAATTAGTTCAATGCCTTGTGGGTTCTGCCTTATCCTGAGTCAGCATTCCCCACAAGTTCTGACAAAATATGCCCGTGCTGTCTAAAATGTGCTAACCTGGACGCTTGTCAGAAAGGCTGCAGAGTCCTAACTGGATAATGGAGAGATTTGGTTTCCTTTCCTCTTAAATGGGACTCTTTCTTTTAAAAAACAAAGAAAGAAACAAAGGGAAAAAAAAAAAAAAACAAAAACACTGGAGAAGTATTACTATACAAAATTCCAGAAGTAATCATCCATTAATAGTGCTTGTATGGGTCCGTGCTGTGAGACTCTGGTATCCATTTGCCACTTGAATTATGCCAGAAAATCTCTGTGTTTATAGTTGAATAAATAAGGTGTAATAACAAAACAGTGAGAATCTGACTGTTAAAGAATTTAGGTTCACTAGGATTCTCACTGATACCACAGAATATGCTGACTTGGAAGGGACCCAGAAGGAGCATTGAGTCCAACTCTAAATGTTTGATCTAATCTTTGAACCTACAAACACAGCTGACCTCTCTCCCTCCAGATTTGGAATTTGGCCCAAAATTCATGTCAGAAACAGAATTAAAACTTTATTTTCTGAGTTTATGCTCACCTTCATACTGAGAAGAGAACCTTTCTAGTATGAAGAAACAACTACATATAGCTTAACTCTAGTCTCATGATCACAGAAAAAATCTGGAACGCAGTTCAAAGTAAACAAATGCATTTTCTGAGGATTGGAAAGAATCAAAGAGGGTCGCAGGACTCCAGTTTCCCCCTACCTTCATTTCTTCTTCTTGCCTCATCAGCCAGTGTGGCATTTATGCTTTCACGTGATGTAAGTGGGGCACTAGTCATGAAGCTGGGTGTCTTCCCCTTTGTCTCCCAGGTCAGAGGAGTAGTATTTGACTTCAGTGGGAAAAGCAGAGACGGGACACCTCATCAAATCACTTCAACCCCTTTATATACCCATGCTGTTGACAAGTGGGCTCTAAAACAATCATTCCCTGTAGCTTTCACAAGGCTCTCCATCACCAGTCATCCCTGATAGGAAAAGCAGACAGAATAGTAGTGCTGAGATGGTATGCTGTGAGAAAAGCATTCAACTTAAGCCTCACTCTTAGTGTCTACCCAGCATAAGAACAAATTCTTTATTCATCACAGACTCAGGAATTTCCCAAATGTACAGTACTGGACACATTTTTTGTTTTGAACAAATAATTAAACCAGGCTCAGGCAGGAGACAGACAACTTATTATAGTTAAGTAACAATACCAGTGCTCTGTTTCTTTTTCACATTTGCAGTTAGATGTGGCAGCATAGGTAGTATAACAAAGAAAAGCTTTTCCAGATGCATATGTAATCTCAGTAGAATTACTGAGTTTTCTCTTGCCTTGCTGCATGACCAGTCTAATAACTAGTATAAGTGAGGTAAGGCTCCCCTTCATTCCTGCTTTGTAAAACTCCTGTCAGCCTTTTTTCTGTTTATAATTATAAAGTGAATAGTTGGCAGCTATTAGTGGAAAGAAAGGGAGGTGCACTACTAAGTGGGAGAAGTAACATTTAAGGAATGATGACAAGGAAATTCACAGAAAAGTTACCAAGCAAATTGCCCATGGTATACTGATTATGGGGATGAACTATTTTTTAACTTTGGGATCAACTCTGTTTTCTGTTTATCTTTTTATTAACACAGACAACAGCTAACTAAACTTGCTGGATACTTGTTAACTTTGTGTCTCTCAGATGTGATTCGTGGGCAGCCTGCCCTTTTACCTACTGCCTACACAGAATTCTGGAAAAGATATCACTAGTTTTCATACAGCCTCATTCAACCTGGATAGTAAGGGAACATCACTAGAACTCTTTCACAAGATGGAAGGGAAATTATATATGCATTTAATTATTGGAGGGGTACTTTTAACAGATATTTTAAAAGTCTGAAGTCCTCCAAGATGATAGAAAAAATTAGAAATAATAGCAGATTGATATAATTTCAATTCACTGATGTTCTAGGTAAACATTGCACTACTTTGGGAAATACTTCTTTTATCATTACACACCACCTACTTAATCAGATAAAAGAGAAATAAAGACCATATGTCTTAGAAGGGGACAATCCTGTCAGTTCTGCTTCTCCCTTTCTCTCATTCTCTTCTTGCTCTTTCAAGTAATTTTAATAACTTACTCCATCAACACGATTTTCCTTTCCTATTCTTTAGCTCTGCAAGCTATGAGGACATAGACTCTGGTCCCGTTGGTAATATTATTATTAAATGTGTATCATTTGTTAAAATCGCAGTAAGTTTTAAAAGGTTTAAGGCTACTACAAAAAACATCGTCACCTCGATTGCAGCTTGGATCAGTGACTTAAGATTTTGTTTTCAACACAAAGCTTTTGGTGGGCATCTCCACCAGCCTACGTCTGCAGGGGGCTGATTCCTTTTGCATAACACTTTGTATATACAGCATTTCCGACCCAGTCTTTTCATTCCCCGAAGGATGAGGATCCGCGAGAAGAGCCGAGCCACCCCCTGTACTCCACCGCCTCCACCACCCGCACCCGCCCGAAGGGGTGGGCGGGCCCGACAAACCAGCGCTTCTGGCCAGCGCGCCGCGCCCCCAGCGCCCGCCGGGATTTGTAGTTCAGGAGGCGGGCGGCCGCGCCAGACGTGAGCAAACGGGGCGACCCCCGATAACTACATTACCCAGCGTGCCTTGCAGGCGCGGGCGGGCGGCGGGCGCGGGTGCGCGTTGCCGGGCAGTCAGCTGGGCGCGGAGCGGGCGCTCGGGAGGCGCGGGTGGTAAAGGCAGCGGCGTTCGGGGCTCGGTCGCTGGCTTAGGGGAGAAGGCGCCCGCTCCGCCATGGCCGAGACGATCGCGGACACCCGGCGGCTGATCAGCAAGCCGCAGAACCTCAACGACGCCTACGGGCCGCCCAGCAACTTCCTGGAGATCGACGTGGGCAACCCGCAGACAGTGGGGGTGGGCCGCGGCCGCTTCACCACCTACGAGATCCGCGTCAAGGTGAGGCAGCGCCGGCCCGGCTCGGCAGCCGCGGTGGCGGTGTCGGGCTCTCGTGTCGCCCGGGGCTGGCCGGGGGACGGTGACGGGCTCCCGCCGCCGTGTCCTTCAGGACCCGTGTCACGGCTGCTGCGGTGCGGGGCGCTGGGGGGTGGTGGCAGAGCCGCAGTGGTTTTAAAAGGTTCTCCATCCTCGGCCTGGGGTTGATAACCGTGTGACGGGCTCCTGGTAGCTAAGGGGATGCAGCTCGGTTCAGACAAGTGCTCTTTCGGCTCTGCGGTGTACAGCTTGTCCTCAGACTGAAATGTCGCTGTACTGTGAACAATTGCATGTGTGTCTCCAGGTAAATAGAGAGCAAACTCTCCGCTCCGCTCTCTGAGATGGAGTAATACGGGTGGATCTGCCCTGAGGGGGAGATCAGGAGGTCAGGATTCCAGCATCCTCAAAAAGTGAGGTAGAGAAGGTGTAAGTAAGTCTAATGGGCACACTCGCTAGATCAGAGCCAGATGAAGTGATGAGGTGCGTGTGTATGGGGGGGGCTTCCTGTTTTCTTTTGTACCTGAGATAAAATTGTAGTGCCTAATAAATAGGGCTGTTTCTCGCAATATGCTGCTGTCAAATACTTTGTAACACTAGAATCCTTCCTAGCTGGAAGGGTTGTGTTCAGTCACTTGCCCCAAAGGCTAGTAGTCTTGAGCTTGAGAAAAGCTATGTGAAGTCACTACTGTGTTCCCTGGCCTTTCTAGTTTCATAAACAGGGCCCAGAGGACAAAAAATGCAGTGTCTTGCCTGTGGCTGGTATGGCCTTGGGGCAGGGAACCCTTTTTGGTCTCCATTGCCAGAAAAAAAGAGGCTGGGTTGAGAAAGATGAATACTTACAGATGGTTTGTACTACAGTTTGCAGTTGAGTCTGCTACCTTGTGTAGCTTTACTCTGTTACAGCTGATTGAACCTGGTCAGTTGTTACAGTCAGTAATGAAGGGTGAAGCTTCACTGACACCCTGCACGCATTTTCTGCAGTATGAGTTCTTCACAGCAGGGAAGGATACAGCTGAGGGCTGCTGCCTTGATCACTAAAATTCACTAAACAAGACTTAACCTTGTGTGAATTTTCTGGTTTTAAAGGTCTAGGTCCCCAGCTTAGTGTAACCTTACTTAAAAAAACAAAATCAGCTGAAATCTAAAGCTACTAGGGAAGATACTTCTTTATTTCTAATGCTTCTAAATCGTGTTCGGTAGCTATTTCTGTGTTTCAGGTTGTGTCAGTAGGGCAGGAAGAATAAGCCAACATGCCCGTAGCCCATGTTTGGCATCTGTGTGAGGTCAAACTAGAACTTGCAGATTTGTGGTGCATTGCACTGCCCTTATCAGAACCCTAGCAATCCACTTAGGAAGAAAGATGTAATTCTACCTTGCTGGAAAGTATTTGCACCTTAAGTTCCTGATGACGTTTCTTTCCATGAGACTAAGCATTTGGAATGGCTGGATACAGGGAAGATGATCCAAAAAGGACTTGGCCATGATATGGCCTTGGGAATTAGGTCAAATTTCCTGTGATTAAAAAATAACGCTTTTTTTAAATACTCAGCTGAAGTTCTTCTTCAGAAAGGGAAGCAGAAAAATAGGTTTTGAGACAGGTTAGTCTTAGCCCACCTGCTGTTTGGGGTAGAAAATTTTGGATTCCTGTTGTAATGAAGACCAAGAATGATTTGAACAAATGTATGCTGTGATAGTACTGTGACCTTCCTCTGTTCTTCCTCCCAGACTGACTACTATGTAAACGTTGCATCCTCCACCCTCCTTGCTTGCATCTGTACATTCTGGTATACAGGACTGTCTCTTCGATCATTCCATTTCCAGTTGTGCACTGCTCTACACATGGTTCATAGACACCATCAACTGTAAAACTGAGTTTTATGTCTCTGTGTGCTGGAAGGTTACAGAGCAGGTAATACAAGTCATGCAGAATTATGTTTACTGTCTAAACTTGTATCAATTAACTGCTTCTCAGCAGAACACGGACCATGTTGCTAATACACAAATTTCAGCACAGAGAAATAATTCAAGCATGAATTGCTGTGGTATTGTATTCGTGAAAGGTAGGCCTAGTCCCATAAGCTGCATGTTGGAGTGTGGCTGACAGTGGTCACCAGCAGGCCTCTGTGGTTTGACAACTGCCTATGGTCACAGAAAATAAGAAAGTAGCAGCTGAAATTGCAGTTTCCCCCAGCAGTGCTGGTGGTAGCGGCAGAGCAAACCTGAGAAGATGGTGTGAGTTACCTGTATCATATCTGGAGAGCCATGTCTTCAAGTAACACCAACAGTAAAATGTTAAGTGTGCAGAAATGGATGGCTTAACTGCTGCCAAATTCTGGTGAAAGCTAAAGGACAGTAGCCTCATGTTACAGCTGGAGATCATTCTAAGCCAGAAACATCAGAGAGGATGCTGAAATTCAAGTTTGTGTTGAGACAATTACACTTGTACCATTGTCATGGTGTTTACAGACTCTGTGATTCTATCTTTGTCTGAATCTCAAAGCTTCACTTTTGGGATTTTTTGGGAAAACTGAGCTTGCTAGCAGACTCTTGAACTGATATCCAATAAAAATGTGTCTGAAATACTGCAGAGTTTACCCAAAGCTTTTATTGGCAAGCTTTCTACTGGTACTGCAGTCGAAGCATATCTGTTGTCTGGAAAGCAGCAAGTGGAAAAACTTCATTCTTCAGTTCTTGTAATGCTGTACTCATCAAGTTCTGGTGGAAGTCGGGAAGCCTGATGGGGAACTCTAAAGTTTTGGGTAGGCTGCTCAGCAGTACACTACTGTATAAGCAAGGCAATAGTGTTCTGGAACTTAGGAAGGTTTAGGAAGGAAAGCGAGTGTCTCTGTGCAGGGTGGCTGTGTGTTGGTGCTTTGACAAGCATTTAAGGAGTCTTGAGGGGAGTGCTGCAAGTAGACCCTGTGCAGCACTTCTAGCCAGACAGCTTACCTCACAGATGGACCATCGGCCAAAGTATTGACTTTCTGAGCCTGAGTCTGTGCATTAAATAAGAGTCTGTTCTTGGCAAGCTGGACAAGGTGATGATAGAAAGCTTTCCACTGGTAGCAACCACTGTAAGGCACACAATGTGGCTGTGTGCCACCACAGTGCAGCCTAGCAATGAAAGTCAAATAACTTATTCAAAAATAAGTGATAGAAAATGCCACCCTGCTGTGCTAAAATAGCAAATTTGCGTGGGTCATGTTTTTGACAGGGTACTTGAGAATTTGCTTTCCATCAGCAGCATCAGGCAGTGTATTTGTACCATTCTGAGATGTCCTTTGTGTGTGAAGGCTTAGAGTGAGCTAGACTGGGAATAATGCAGTAGGGTATAAAGCTGTAAGTGCTTCATCTAGTGAAATAAAACTTGATAAAGTACTTATCTTTTCTGAAGGTATCTAGATGATCACAGTATGGTGATTGTACAGCATTTAAAACTATCATAGTCAACTAGACTGCCTGCTAAAGGAATACAGTAAACTACTTAGTTGCATTCCTTACCTCTTGAGGAAAAATGTGAACCAAAAGTCAAGTTCTCAGTGTAAATACCCCTGCATGCTGTTTCTCATAAATCTTTATTGGCTCTTCTCTTCTTATTGTTAAACCTTTTCAGGGTGGGCTTGTTCAAGTCAACACTCTTGAATGAGAGCATGGGAATATCTGTTACTATTTATGGACTAAAAGGCAGTTCTCTCTCTGAATTCCAGGAAGCAAACAGAACAAATTAGAATTATCATATTAGCGTCCTACAGCATGAATTTAGTTCTGAGTCCAGTTCCAGGTATCATTTGTCTTCTACTGTAGTTGAGACATAGTTTTCTTGATAAGTGGGTCAAAAGGAAGGTCTTTGCTCAAGCAGATACTGTGCAATAGCTTCAGTTGTTAAATCCTTTAAGGAGACAAGACTTAAGCTTTACAAGCTGACTCTGATCCAGTGACTAGTGTCACACGTCACAGCCATACACCCATTGTAAAGGCAGTGCCATAGGAGATAAGCACTTTGGTTAGAATACTGTCAACAAAGCATATGGGTATCCAGGAGCTTGCTACATTTTGGGAAATATCCCTTTGGCAACCCTGAGAACAGCTCAGTTAGAGCATGGTGCTAAATAACACCAGGCTTGTGGATTCGATCCCCGTATGGGCTGTTCACTTAACAGTTGGACTTTGTGATCCTTGTGGATCCCTCTGAATTCCTTGATATCCATTGAATATCAGAATATTCAGTGACCTGGAAATAAACTGTTAACACTATTTCATCTTTTTTTTTGTTTCTGTAGAAGTAAAAGTGACTTCTGTGCTACCTGTTTTGGTTGGACTTGTCACCTAGACTGAAAGATTAAATCATCTGTTTATGGTTAGTGAGAACTTGCAGAGAAGTCATTGATACTCAGACTGACAGTTAGAAGTATAATAAAATACCTGTGACCGGAGCTATTAGTCCAAGTAGTTAAAGAATTCTGTTTTTGTCAAACCAAAGCAAAACTAAAAACCTTTGTCATCTTAGCACTCCTCTTTAATGCTCAATGGCCTCTTGCCTCTAATCAGTATTATTAAATTTGACACTAAGGTATACCTTAGCTTTTTGGTATTCCATAGTGCAGTTACTTGTCTTGAAGTGTGGAAAGAGAATGTCTTGCTGTGCTTCCATTGTGAATTGTGATGGTTTGGTGGTACCAGTGCTCTTTGGGGCACCAGTCAGGTTTCCTTTATCTTCTGCAGAAAGATTTCTGTAGACCTGCAGAAGTGCTCAACTGTGTAGGTCAGTGAGGGGAAGGAAATGAATACACAGGCTGTGAAGTGCCTACAGTATTAAGAATAGTGTTGGTTTCAAGGGATTGGTGAAGTTTATCTGAGTACTGCTGAACTCGAGTTGCTTTTGGAATTCCTGTTCTCCCCTTAACCAATTTTTTCCAAACCTAGTTTGGATACAATATTTACATTTCAGTGTGTTTATAGTGGTCTGACTTGTGATTAACTGATCGAAGTCTGACTGCTGTGATCAGACAGAAAATTAACTGAAAGTGAAACTTCCTCAGAATGCACTTGTCTTGTGCCATGTTTTGGAAAGTGGTGCTCTTGAACATGTTTTTGAAATGTTTTGTCCTTGAACAGTTCCAAATGTCCTGTCCTTCATGTCTGGCAGGGTTTGAAGCTGCAGATTCTTCCCCCACCACAAAAAGAATCAAATCTACCCTTCCTGTAGTTGACTTCAGCATTGTACTGTTTAATAGTTGAAGCTTGAAGTTGAAGTTGAAGCTGAAGCAGTGGTGGAGTCATGACTAAACAGTGACTCAGTGGGGATGTGTTTATGAATGCATAATCAGCAGTAATTCTCTATTTCTCTACTACTACAAATCTTGCATAACACTGCAATAACTGCTCTAACTGTAGTAAATTATGCTTTTAAAACCCATTCTAGACACCATACTAACTGCTACCAGTTAGGTATTTTCAGACCCCTCTGCAAAGAATAAAAATGCAATGATTCAGGTGACCATTTTTCTGTTCTACAGCCTGGGTACTGCACCCTCACAAACATTAACTGTTCCTTCAAGCAGTAATTCAGGAAAGGATAACTGGAAGGCTAAGAATTTCCAAGGCCACTGACTATGGAGACAGAGAAGTAGAATGGCTTGGATGAAAGAAACTTCCAAAGCAAGGAAAGCGTTTTTTTTCTTGAGAAGCTGTTTTTTTCTGTAAAAGTTTGTAATTAAACTAGGTTCAGGAGGCTGGTCCAAAGGTACTGAACTAGTTTGGCATTGATATTTATTACTGTGTAAATAAAGGCATCAAGTCTCTGAATAGTGCTTCTTACTAGTATGTTAGTTTAACTGGTGACTTGCACTCATTTTAGTGCATACAGTGCAGGCCTTGATTGTCATGTTTTAAGATTGCACTCTACTCTACAGTGCAAAACAGACCAAATCAAATGGAACAATGACTAATCTTTGTAGGACAGATGGCTGTGATCCAGGTAGGCATGTGATGCCAGGGAGTTTTGATATGTGCTTATTTTTAGATGGCTTGCTGAAAAAGTGTCAGCTTGAACTTTAGAGCAGTTCAGTCTCTGCTGCTTTTCATCTGGGGAAATAAATGATGCAGCAGAGGTTTTCTAACAGTAAGGGAAGTATTTTATTTAAAGTTTTTTCACTTGTTAAGGCAATGCCAGTTGCACTACTGGAGGCTGTTTTAACAAGTACATAATCCAAACACCCTGTGAAGCTGTAGCACTGAATGAAGGGTCTGAAGTTGCTATTGTTGCTGTAACTTCTAACATAAAAAGGATAGAGAAGCCCTAACCTTCTAGTCAAGGTATAAAAACAGGTGTTTTACCAGCTGAACACAGGTTCATGAAATGTTCCTTCTGTAGTTATTTCTTGAGAATCCAAATCAAAATCTGTGTTATGCCCCAGAAGGTTCTCCCATATGACAACATAGTTTGTGTTTGCCACAAAGCCTATTTGAAAGAATAACTATAAGCTAGTGTATAGAAGCTTTACTCTAAGAGCCAGAAGAAAATTAAGCTACATATTAAATTATATAAAGCCACCTCTAAACCTGGAAATAAAGCTTTAGAGATTTTTTCTATGGGCTTATGATGTAGTACCCTCTAAGTGATAAGTACATGCTGCAGATTAATGAACAGGAGTTGGAAGCCTTTCTATAGCTTTTAGTGGCTACTTAAGAGTGTTGCATTACTGCTCCAGTAAAACTGGAAATATGAAGAGAAATTTTTGCTACTTAGTAGGCCCACTTTTAAACTAGTTAACTTACTGCTTTTTTCCTTGCATATTTGAAGTATAGGGATGCTAGGCAGTCTCTAGCTCACAAAGCATATCAAAAATTTAGTTTTTGATAAAAAATTAGCAGCTGCAGCAATTCACTGAAATTTTTTATCACCATTTGACTGTAGCTGATGGATGTCAGTAATGGTGCTAAAGCATTAACTTAATGTGATCCCTTTTCAGTCATTCCTAACGAGAAATGAGTAAGAACATTACAGTAGGTCAAATCAGAGCCATATGACTGTTATACCTTGAATTGTGTAAAAGTAGCAGTCCCTTCTCTTTCAAATGAATATTTGTTATTTCACAGGAGGCTTTGACTTGCTAATCCTGATCTAGTTACTAGTTCTGTCTGGATGTTGTAAAAGTCTTTGTCCAAATGTGTCCTCAAAGCAGGCTCCAGTTTTATCTTTTGCTTCTGAGCATGGAGCTTGAAGAATAAAGAGCCACAAAACAATCTCTTTTTCTTGACTCACCCCGTGTAGAGTATTTTGACCGTGGCACACCATAATTCAGCTGTTTATGATGTTGCTGAACTTGTTCAGGTGATGATAGATACTTTTTTGGCAAAAATACAGGCATCCCTGTGCACATTTTTCAGAGAGCACCTCTGGACTCAAAGCACTGGATTTGGCAAAGGTTATGATAGTCTCAGTTCTGTTAAGATTTCACCTTAGTCTTTAAGGTAGAAAACATTCTGGCTCCATAGCTCCAGAACTGCAGAGTGGGACTCAAAAGTTCTTGGTATAATTTAAGTCAGCACTGTTTAAAACTTTCATGGTCAGATTCTTCAGTGTTCTCTTAACTTTATATTTTTTTTTAATATGACATACCTTCAGTAGATCTGAACACCAAGTGGTGGGAAGGAGAGATAGAACCCTGTTTTAATGAAAAGGACTGAAATTTAGAAAAATAACAATTTCTAGTGTGACATTTTGAAGTGGGGAAAGAAGCTTTCCTTCAGTAATATATCCAGCAAAAATCTAAACTTCTAGAAACTGAAGCTTAAAGGATGTTTTCTTTCTTTCTTTCTTTTTATAATTGTAGGAAATTGAGAGGGAGCTGCGTATGTTGAGTCGGGAAGGAAACAAGCCACTGGCAAGGTTTCTGCAATAACAGCAGACTGCTGGAGCCAGTTTCTTGTACTAAAGGACAGCAGGCTCTTATGTTAAGAAAATCATAATACTATTTTTTATCTACCCTGAATGCTACTTACTGTGATGCCCCAGAGCTCCCTTTGACTGTAAATGCAGTCGAAGGGTGTAGGTTCTTGACAAAGATTACACCTTGCATGAGACAGTCAAGATGGTTGTATTTAGCTTCTGAGAGTCAAAGCCTCGAACTTTTATCAAAAGGGAGCTGTGTGCTTTCTTGCACTCTATTTTAATGGAAATAGAGTTTTGTCAAGGCTACCATAACCTACTAGCAAAGATGACATCAAAGTAGGTGCTGTGGAAACAGTGCAGCTTTATTCTTAGTCTTTTAGGAGTGGGAGACACAGGTGAGTGTTATGGTGGCAGATGAAGAAATTTTACAAATCCAAACTCAAACTATGCTGAACAGCAACATCTGGGGAGTTTGCTATTGTAGGGATGGACTGGGCTGCAGTGTCGTACAATCTTGTGGAGTGTCAGCATGTTCTTTGAAGGAACGCAAATGCTATTTGCATTTGATTTATGTCTGGAAATAAATATTTAGAAGCAAGTCTGACTATTTGCAAGACGTTTTCCACTCAGTGGATAAGCTAGTCTAAAAGCTAAGACTTAAAAATACTTAGAATTATTATATTTGTTTAAACTAGTTACAAACTAATAAATTACTGCAGTTTCCCACCTGCATTTAAGGTAATTTGTTTACTGGAATGGCTGGATTGGATGACTGTATCTGAATCTGAATGGACTAGTACTCAAACTATTTGCATTCTGCTTGAGAAATTCTCTTCACTTGCATACAGAAACAGTTTTACAGCTTCTAACTGGGCGTAGCTTGGGGAGTGACTGTGTTAAGAGCTGGAAGACTGTTACCTGGTTATCTAAGCTACTGTCTTAGGACTCTCATTTGCTTCTGAGGTGAACCAGGAATCTCCTGAAATTAGAGTCCAACTCAAAGTTGAATATGGTGTGGTGACTTAAATGAAGCTGAAGAAAAATGCTTACTGTGAACACAGATTTTGCACAAATTCTGCTAGCAAGGAACCACTGCTTCCCGTTTCTAGTTTGTTGAGCACTAGCCAAATAACTGTAGAAACTTGTTTGGCATCTGAGTGGAGAAATGCGGGAGTGACTTAAGGATCTGAGTTTGTCACCTGTTGTTTAATTATGTAATGTAACTTGGCATCAGTTTTGGCAATATTTATTCTGGTGTACTGGCTGGCCATTAACTGCCCCAGCAGAATACAGGCTGTTTGATAGTTGTCAGAGAAAGCCTAATGGTGTCTACATACAGTTTAAGAAAGAGACAGCGCTACACAAAATCTGTCTTGACTTAGTATCTTTCTATGGCTTAGGATTTTGAGCTGTGTGAGACTTCTGCAGAACTGGTTTGTTTGTCCTTCTGCAACAATGCTTTATCTGCAATTCTGACTAGTGACTTTCAGTTGTCTAATGTCTTGGTGATGCATAATCCTTTCAGGCTGAGGGCTTGAATTCAAACTGCTAAGCAGCATGATTTTGGACTAGGAAGATGTTGAATTTTTTTTTCCCAATAAATGGTATAATTATTACACCGCTGAAGAAAGATTTGCTGCAGAAATTATGCTGAAATTATCACAAGAATGAGCTGTGCTCCAAGGGCTGTTCCAAACTGGGTCATGAGTTTTGTGATAGTAGACTCAGCAGGCCAGAAAGTTGACATCATAATGCTGAATGAGCATGGGCAGAAATGCTTGTAAAAATGAAACTAGCCTGACTTCAAGTTTTGTACTCTTTTGTACTCTTATCTCTGTTCTAGCAGACAACCAAAGCACTGGCAGCACTGGTGGCACCTTAGTGACTGAACAAGGATAACTCAACATAAAATGTCAAGGAGAGAATAATATTTTTTATATAATATTGAATAATATTTTTGATAGCCTGCATGGTCTTGAAATGAAAATTTAATAGAATTTGATAAATGACAATTTAATAGAAAATTAAAAGTTTCTGTTGACTCTTCAGGATTGTCTCATTCTACCAAATTCTTGTCCAATGAAAGCCCATGCTTCAGGAGGTGTCTGACTTGCCTAATGAAAACTGGCTGTCCATGGGAGATGGAGGCAGTAGGGCGTGCAGAAGCACATCCTACTGAAGGAAAGGGTGGTCTGGTTAAACAGGGCAATAATCCTTAGTGACAAAGGCCCATACAGTAACTTCAGATGTGAATATAGCCTGAATTAAAAATAGGGACCTGAGATGTAAATAGGTTAAGCAGTATAAAACGGTACTCTCAAATTGCATTTTTAAGTGGATCCTTCCTAACAGGTGCTTACCTTAGGAACACTGTTCTATCAGTACTTACAGAGTAAGGAGAATTGCTGCAGTTTCTGGGTTTAAAGAAACATGAGGTTTAGAAATTGATCTCAGTAGATAGCTCTAGCTCATATCCAGACCAAAGGACAGTGAACATGTGCTTTGTTTTAGAATATAGTTGTCACGTTGTGACTTGCAAGACACTTGATTTAGTCAATGCCTTTTGGCATACTTTTCAATTTGAATATTTACAGTACTTATGATCAAAATTTGAGAAGGTTTTTCAACTCACAAGGAGAGCAAAGAACTCGGTCCTTTTCTCCAACTTGCTTGCTGGGCTAGGATGTCAAAAGTTCAAAAGGGAATGTAGAAGGTAAAGTGAGCTCAATTGGCACTTCTACTCCCACATTGTACTTGTAAGCCTGATACGTTGTTTAGAGATTAACTTTACAGACTTCATGCCTAGAAGCATGAAAAGAGTTCCTGAAGACCTGGGAATTTATGTTTTTTTAGCTGCTTTTATCCAGTTCTAATCCCTCTTTTAGTCACCTGAGAGGAGAAATAAATATTTTCTGCAGGTGAGAACCTATGTTAAATACTTTTAAGGACTTTCTACCTGAGACACTGGCAAAGAGTTGACATTATAATGTGTAATGGTGCACTTGATTAAAAAAATAATAGCTGAAATCAGAGGAAAATAATCCAGTGCTTAACTTCTGGGAATCTCCTTCATGCACTCAGGAGAACCTGGCTATATTCACTCTTGAGTAGAGTATTCTTACCATCAAGACAAGAGTGTTTATTTATAAAGCCTGACTTCTGACATAAGCCTTAAATGCAATTTTATTATCAGTCGCTAGCACAATCAACAATATTTTACCTGGGAAAGAGAACTTGAATGCTTTTAAACATTTAGCTATAAGATATCATAGCAAAAAATATTGTTCTATATTTTATCTCTTGTAAATTATGAACTAACTTGAATAATGTGAAAGTACACAACTAACTTATCAAGTACTTTTGTGTGACAGCCAGTACTGGCTGGCAGCAGTACAATGACCTATAGTCATGGACCTGCCTAGTGCAGGAAAATATTTCTGCAATTAAACTTGTTTTGAGCAGCCAAAAGTATTCCCTAGTGGCACTTAAGCATAACGTGCTACAGATTATATTGTACAGGGGTATCCACTCAAACAGTGACGAAATCCTGAGTTAGGTGGCCTACAGGATAAAAACCAAAACAAAAAATAAAAGGCAGTAGCTGAGAATGACTACTGTGCATCTGCCATCAGGAGAGCTGAAGGTACCTGTAGTCCCAAGTGAACATCAGCTTCCTAGGGTGCTTCTCGAGAGTCTTCTTTAAAAGTATAGAAAGACTGTTAGTGAATTTGCAGTCTGACAGCAGTAGGCATTATTCTGTGACTTCTGGTTGTATATGGTAAAAAGTAGGCTCATGTTGTTACTTTTAGGATGTCATAACTCCTAGAAACAATTTTGTAATGCTCTAGCCAGGATGTCATTAGGAGAGGACTCTCTAAGCGTCTGCTTTTAAAATAATGTTCAAGTTGGATTGCAAAAGTGGGATAACACTGCACCCCAAGAATGAACAGAGGTAATGCAGGCTGTCACACAGTTAGTATAAGGACTTGTAGAAGGATGCCTGTGTATTTAGCATGGTCTTGTGCAGCAGTATAACCTTACTGCCATGTGATGGCCCTCTCAAGGGTGTTAAGTTCGGTTGCTGCCTCCTAGCCTTGTTCAGTAAAGCTCTCCATAATCATGCTCTGCTTGATTTAACTCTGTAGTCAAACAGTCTGATCTCCTCAGCACTGAATGTTGTAATGAATCTCAGCCTTGTTGGCTTCTTTGGAGCTACCAAGATTTGGCAGCTTGTGCTGTCAAATCTTCATTAGTCCTGGATGGATTCACTGTAAGACATATAGGTTTTGCTTCTGAAGATGTTGGAGGCCATGTTGTATCAGGGAGTAGGAAAATACAGGAAATTTAGTTAATGTCCTATGCTGATACTTGAAACATTCCTTGAAAGCAGTAAGAGAAACTTGTGTGGAATAAGACTTTCTTCCCACTTCCTTTCCCACCTCCAATTTTGTATATATTGGAAATCTGGCATCTGAGACAGTAAGAATAGCAAATGCTTCTGCAACCTTAGAAACATCTCAAGTGGCCCGGAAATCAGATATTCTGCTTGGTGATACGATGACAAAATACCAATAATTGGGTTACCATACAAATGAGGCTCATAGCTATGCAGTTCGAGGCACAGCTTACTCATGTAAGAGTAGATAAGTAGTAGATAAGGCTTAGAGCCTTATCTCTATTTCTCTACCTTGAGTGGTTCTCAGTTCTGCTGTTGTTGCTTAAATGAAACTAATGTGTAACTTAACAGCTTGGTTCTTGCTTCTGCTTGTCAAAACTTCTAATCTGTCTAATCAATAGCTTGTGTTCTTGTTTTCAGACAAATCTACCTATCTTCAAACTGAAAGAATCTACAGTCAGAAGAAGATATAGTGACTTTGAATGGCTAAGGAATGAACTAGAAAGAGAAAGCAAGGTGAGTAAAGTGAAAAGTGAATACAAGTCTTCGTAGATATACAAAGAGTCATGATGCTGAAATGTTTTCATTATGTTATAAAGCATGTATCATATAAAGCAAATACTGTGGTTGAAAATGCCCAGCAATAAACCAGTGTGTCAGTCTCTTTATCAGGCCTCAGTGCTGCAATGATAGAGGCTTTTTGTTTTAATAGTTTTGAGTTAATTCAGAGATAAACTACTTGATTTCAGCTTACCTGTTTGGGCGGGTACTGTTCTTCTCTCCTCATGTTTTATTACTTCACTGGGAATGTGACTGGTGAGTTGGGTCTTCTAGGAGGAAGAGGCAGATGAACTCGCTTACAGGCTGCACTTAATGACATTTCTGTAAATCTTTCAGGTTGTGGTACCACCTCTACCAGGAAAAGCTCTTCTCCGTCAGCTCCCCTTCCGAGGAGATGATGGTATATTTGATGATTCCTTTATAGAGGAAAGGAAGCAGGCTCTTGAACAATTCATAAACAAGTAAGTGTTGTATCTGGTTATTTAGAGGCAAACCTGGAGCTCAGCCCTGGAAAATTGAGTTGAAGCTATTAGTCCTCCTAAGGATGGTAACTGCAGTAGGTTCAGAACTTTCATGTAATGTTGCAGTAGGATGTACTAACATTACTCATCCCATATTTAATTTGGATATTTTAGTGCTTACCTGAACAGCTGAAATGACTGTTAGTGTTGTTAATTTATGCAAATTGCTACTAAAATGGTAGTGGTGAAAATAATTCTACTTTATTATTTCTGGAAAGGTATCTTCTAACTGGGTGAACAGTAGAGCTTACAGCAGTTGACTTTGATTGAAGATGTGAGGTATTACCAGTTTGTGTAGTGATGCATATTTTCGCTAATCATCCTGAGAATCTTTCTGAAGATTCTGAAGTAAAAGTGCTACTTGAGGTATGCACACACAATTTGAAATAGACACTTTGGATTTTGTCCCTGCCTTTCAAAGGATGAACAGAAATTATAGTAACAAAGTCTTATGATTCTTTTTCCACTATCTGACACTGCTAACCACTGTCTGTACACTGACTGACCTGAATAGCTGGTTTAATCTCTTTAACAGTGTGGATCCAAACAGTGGGTAAGGAGTGCTATCAGTTAACCAGCTCTTCTGGTCCCTAGAGTCAATGCTGTTCAGACCAACTGGATTTGGGACTGCTCCATCAGGGAGTTCAAGCCTGTTAGTATCTCTGGCATTCTAATCTTGTTCAATAGTAATGCTGTTTAACAGGAACAGAGGATGATGCCTGTGAGTTATGCCAGAACTTAGGAAAATGTACTTGTTAGTTACTGTTAGTTCAGACATGTGTCTTGGAGTTGCAATTGACAAGTTCACTATAACTGTCTGTCCTGTACAAGTAAGTGTGACCATAAGAAATCTTTAAAATTTTTCTTCACATAGTTGCTTCTTAACTCATTTTAGAAGTATTGCTGATGGTTCTGAACAGGTTAAATGCTTCAGGCTGCTCTTTTTGCTGTTCAAAGACAAGTGGAATAAACTTCCAAGGCATCCAAGCTTTATCCATGCTCATTTTGAACTCTATCTTAAATGGAGAAAAAGTGCACCTACTCGAAGTTTTGTTTGCTGAGTCTAGAAATATGCATGGAAGAGGGCTGTTGGTGTTCTGAAACAGCTGATGTGAAACAGTCACCTGACTCTCTGAGAAACTCCGTATAGCTGAGAGAAATGGAATGGCAAATTTATCAGTACCCATTTTTAAGTCCTACTGAAAGTAATAAATTGATTTTGTGGAAGTGTTAAACTACTTGGTTAATTTTTCCTCCTTTGAAACATAAAAGGAGATTAATGTAGATATTGATGTAGTGGCAGAGTTGAGTATATCTGGAATAAGGCTTTCCAGGCACAAATCATAGCAATTTAATTCATCAGTGAATTCTAATGACATGACCAACTCATTAAGTAAATATTACTAAAGTTTTGAACCATGTAGAAGCTTTAAAGCTTCTGCCAAGTACTCTGGGCACTAGAGAACTTAGACCTGAAGGTCCTTTGCACAGTACATTCACATTATTGCATAATCAAAGCTGAACTTTGCTTCTGGAATTTAAGAGTCCCTCGGATAACTGATACCACTGGAACAAAAAAAAATCTTGGTGCACTGATGCTAGTTCTTAATATTTTGTGAGTGTGAGATGGATGTTGTTGAGAAGCTTTGTCCCTCTAGATGTAAAATCTGAATCACAGTGCTGCTTGAGTCAGCTGTCTTGGGCCAGTTTGTTGGCACCACCATCAATACTACATACAGTGACATTCACAAGGGTGTTAGGTCTCAACATTCTTGTCTGCTTCAACCTGACTTTGAGATACATGAAAATTCTTGAAGTAGCAGCTGCTATGTGTAAGGATCACCTTGGTGAAAAATATAGGGGGAAAGCCAATGCAGAGTGAGGTATCCCTGTGAAACCAAGAGCTGACTCAGATCAGATCTAGTCTTGCAATTCAGCCACCAATTTTCAAGCCTTCCTGAAAGGAAGAAGTTTGCTGCTTCCTCATTCCCTCCTGTTTATCTTTTCCTTGAAGTTAACACCAGTAACATCATTCTGATGGGGTAAGAAACTCAAAGTAGTTACTGTAGGCTGTCATCCTTGTGAACTAGTACTTGAGACTGCTGGCCTTTTACTAGAACCTGGCAAGATGGGTGTGTTCTATAACTGCACTTGAAGTAATCAATCAATACTAAATAGGAGAGCTCAGCTTCCTCAGTGGAGGTCACCCTCAATGATGTCAGTAGTGACAAGTGAGTATGTTCTGTGGTGAAATAAACACTAATAGATAAATTTGGAGAAGATGCACAGAAGTGCTTGGCAGTGGTGCTGAGCCATTGGAGTTGAATATGTATTGCATCTGTTCAACCAGATGCCTTCCATTATGGGTAGAAATGTTCTGACAGATACAGAGTCCACAAGGCTTACACAAGCTGCCTTGGGACAATGGGAGACTTTCTCTCCTAAAGGATGAAGTCTGTCTTGATTGACCAAACTGGATGTAGTTTTTTTCAAATCAAACTGCATTAGGTATTAGTGTCCATAAATTATGAACTTCCAGGTATCTGATTCTTTTGGATTTTTACCTATGCAGGAATATGCATGGTATTTTAAAGGTTCAAGTGCAATACTTTGTGATTTTCTTCCAAGTTTATGAGTGTCTCCTAATTCAATTTCAGCTCCTTTACTGTTAAAAGGATGGTTTTTCAGCTTAAATTAAATCTACAGTAGAGATGCTGGTGTCCCCTAGAACAGGCAAACTCTATCTCCTGTGTTTGCAAGCTACCACGTGTGCAATGAGCAGAAGGGCCAGTACCCCTTGGCTGTGTGCAGTGGTGCCCATACAAGCCAGGACACTGACCCCAGGGAGTCTGTGTCTGGAGCAGTGTCTGAGCCTTCAGAAAGCCTTCACACCCCCTGCTGGAGCCAGGCTTCAGCTCTGCTGAGACGAGCTGCTGCTCAGTGACACAACTGAGGGGATAAATGGGCTTTAGAAGGGTGCCCCATGGCAAATACATTAAGATCTTTTTTAAAAAAAAGGTCCTCTTTCCTTTCTTAGCTCTAGATTTCCTAATACTAGAATGAGCACTTACATGAATAGTCCCATCAGTTGCAGGTAAAAAATGATTTAACATGCTTCCAAGGGATCAGAGGTAGCTCAAGGTTTCTATGGATTAACTTCACCTGAAGAAGTGTGATAAGTCTTGCTGCTAGACATGCTAGAATGCTAGACAGCATTCTAGTTGCCAGCAGTGAAGTGAAAGTGGGATCTATGCAGAGCAATAGGTTATTGGTACAAAATCTTGACCTGCAGGATAGCTACATTTAGGCTCAATTGGTCCACACTAATGCTTGGTTTTTTTTTTCTCTCCAGGGTTGCAGGCCACCCACTGGCACAGAATGAGCGTTGTCTTCACATGTTCTTACAAGATGAAGTAATAGATAAAAACTACACACCATCCAAAATAAGACATACTTGAATTTTAACAGCATCTCCTCACATATTAGTGGTTCTTATGCTTGGTTTTAAGGGGTTGTAGTTTGTCTTAGCATGCTGAGGATGAACAGGCACGAAGTCTCCACTAATACCAGTACACTGCTTGGTCTTTGCATATGCTTTATAGCATTTAAGAACTCACTTGTCTTCTAGCTAAATCCCTCTGAATCCTTGATTTGAGAGTATTACACTATGAAACCATCCACCCCTTGCAATGTCTCACAAACCTTTCCACTATTATTTGCAATGACTTAACAATGTTTACTGACTTGGCCTTACTTGAACTTTCACAACTGTAGTGTCACGTGTTCACTTGTATTTGACTAAACTGCTATGCTGTTTCTGAGGTAGTCACCTGTCTGAATGTCTGTAGAAAGACTGCTTTATATCTGATATCCTGTATGAGAAACACTTATGCAATTGTCTTCAAGCTTGTAAAACACTTTATACTGAAGTAATGAGGGAATTATCTTTATATTCTGTAAGAGGAAAAAATTGAATTTATATACTAAAGTAACTTGTCTAAAGTTTTGAAATAAAAGTGAAAATTCACTTCAAATGTTTTGTCACTCTTGACCTTGAGTGTGGAGTGTCTCATGCTTTCTGAGGAGGAGGGGTTTGACTATGCTAAGTGAACTGGTGTTACAACCTCACTATGATGCTCTTCCACAATGTAGTTGTGTATCACTAACAGCCAGCACTAAGTACCCTTTGATACCCTCACACTCTGCAAGTGTTAAAGAGCATATAAAGCTATTAAAGGCTGTTTATGTCTTGTGGAGCCAAAGTTGGAATACCACTCATGGTAGGCAGTCAACAGGTCTGTGACTTTAATTGGGAAAAGGATACCTATCTACCTGGCATAAGAAGCATCAATCTAGCTTCAACTAGCTAGTGAAAACTATGAAATCCTATAGAGAAAGGAATATTTACATAACTTATAACATCATTCCTAGATTAAAATAGCTCTGCTCTACAGATAGAATTAGGAACATGAAGTAGTACAAGTCTGTTGTAAGATGTGATCATAGACCACTTCCTTGAACACTAAAGGAAGGGTGAGCTGTAACATTGTGCTGTTTTGACCACTGGTGCAATGCAGGGGCTGGATGGCTGAACTGTAGTTCACAGGCAGTACTGCTGAAGTTGTCTTATATATGAGAAGGAAGTGAGCTAGAGAAGCTTCCTTAGTCGTCCAAATGTGACATGGAAACTGCCTATCCAGATGCTCTTGACAGCAGATTCCAGAACTCTAGTAGCAGCTTGCTCTAGTGTTCTTTCTATTTGGTAGCTATGTGTTGGCTTAGACTCAGCTCTGTTGCTTTTTTCCTTCTTACAATGCCTCTGTAAAGAGCATCCTACAAAGTTGCTGACAAAATTAGTAGCTTCTTTTAATTAAGACCATTAACCTCATTTATGGAGATCTGAATGTAAAAGACTGAACTGACAAGGCAGTGGTGACTGGCTGGATTACACATAGTACTAGTGGTTAGCTACACTGAAGAGGTAAGTGTTTGAATAATTGCTCTGAATAATTTAAATTTAGGTGGAAGGCTCATACTTAACTGAGACCGTGCTGATTCTCTCCAACCATTCTATTCACTAAACCAAGGGCCAAAACTGACAGTCCATTTGCAGCCCAGGGCTCTCACTTTTCAAGATTTTTTTGATAATGTAAATAATTTCCAGATTTCCCTCTCCTTGTTGAATCACCCCTAAAAGTTGAGTTATTCTTGAAAGGGGGGAAAGATTAAGTGTGTTGAAGTTTTATTATGTAGGTTTACATAGAGAGTAAGTTGTTATTTTTCTTTTTTCAAATGTTATTTTCTGAGAGAAGCTTCTTTCAGAAATCAAAGTAAATGCCACATCTTAAACTTGAAAGATGATGACACAATCAATATCATTTGCTATGAAAAAAACCAAAATATTTAAGCTGAAGAGGGAAAAGCTGCATGCTTGATGTCAAAGTATTCCTGTTTCCAAAGTGAGGACTTTGGAGCATTAGTCTCTTAGAATGACAGGGTGTTTGTATAGCACTCTGGGATCTCACCTGGCCTTCAGTCCTTCAAGGCTAGCTAGAGACCCTAATTCTGGTGTGGTGTACCTGGCTGTGCTTCAGTGCAATGTGCAGTAGTGGGAGCAAGACATAGTCTGAGATTAGCTGTGCCTAAACCATAGGGATCTGGGCACTGTTCCCAGTGAGTGTGCTCTGCAGCTGGGCCAGGTCTTGCAGGTAACAGGATGAGGTATGGGTGTTGTCCCATTGCCCTGCCTGCTTTGCCAGTACGCTCTGTTTTGTCCTCTAGCCTGGGTGATGTAGGGACTGGGACTACAGCAAACTGCAGGGTGTGATTGCCCTGTTGCCTAGCAGGGTGGATGCAGTTTGTGTTTATTGCTGCTCTGGGACAGCAGCATGAATCTTACTGAAATGAATGTTCTGTGATGGATTCTGTGCAGCACTGGGTTCTACTTCTCTAGCTCATAAACTGAATTGCCACGAAGTGGAGAACCACAATTGATTTTTCTGTCCTATCAGGCTCTTTTTAGTGTAAAGAGCAGAAAATTATTACAGGTGCAGGAAGAATGTTGCTTTCTTTCTAGGAGTGTGCTGTGCCCTGTAGTAAGTGCCTTTTTAAGTGCTCCAAGCTAGTTTGTATGGAAGATACTTTGAGGTCTCATAGCCTGTGACTCATCTTGTGTATTTAGGGTCTGTCTGTCTTGGAAAAGATAGAATGTGAGACCCAGCAGACTGCAAATGGAGGAGAGCTGGGGTTAAAATGTTGACCTCTGAAACATATGAGATTTTTGAGCTAGGAAGTCAACAGAGCTAGGATTTCACTTGTGGCCTGTATTCCTTGACACTGCAAACCAGTGAGCCACCAATACACACAGTATATTTCCACCTGTCATTTTAGCATGCATGGTTCTTCAGTTACTCATTGCCATGTGAGCAATACATTTCCCTCCTACTATTGCCAAGTTGTTCTGTTGATTTGGAGTTGTTTCCCTCTTTCTTTGGTGTGATTATGCAGTTAGACACATTAATAAAACCTCAGTCTTTTTTAATTGAAGCAGTGCTTTTATGCTCATCACCTTTTGTTAGCTGCACAGTTCACTGATATTAAAAATTGTAATAGCATGCAACAGAAGGCACATACTGGGGTAGACCTCTGATGCACTTGGTGTTGCATCCTAGCAAAAGCTACATGTCGCCTTCTTGAGAAAGAAACCTTGCAGCTGGTATTTATTTGGCTTACAGAAAATAGCTGTATGCAGGATCTCACAAGGCAGGATCACCTAAGCTACTCCTTTAATGTTTGTCTAACCTGTTTTTAAGAACCTCTGGTGATGGAAACTCCACAGGATCTAGGGCAATCCATTTTAGTAAAGAATATTTCTATTCCCTGTTAAGTAGGGGACAGTGGAAGAAGCTGATTAAGGACAACGGTTAAAAGAACAGTAGAAAGTAATTTAAATTCAATATATTTTTATTCTTTGTAAATACAATGAGTACAACTTTTTAACTTCACAAATCGGTTAATCCACTTTGTACAGGAAAAGTTTTACTCATTCTATGATAGTTCAAGTGCTGATCTTTCTCAGTGCTAGTTTCTAATAACAAATCAAATTTTGAAAAGTACAGCAGCTATCTTTAAATGGTTTTTTTTCTACATTTTTCGTACATCAAATAAGCAGCTTATAACGTTCTTGTGTGTGAGAGGGTGTAGGCGAACAAGGCTTCAAAATTAGAACCTGGAGATTTCTAAAAAGGCATTGGAGACTTTTGGAAATAGTTAGCATTGTATCAGTCAACAGCCTTTATTTCTTTGAAATAAAATTTCTTCCATGGATTTTTTTATAGTCATTTCATTTCTCTGCACATTTAATCGACAAAGAGTTTGGCCACCGTTGCCTTTGGTTTCAGCACTGTGCCAACGGGACAGCCAGCAGATCACTGAAGCGGTCATCTCCATTGTATTTGGTTTTGCTGTTTTAGTCTTCCTTTCTTGTGTTGTCTCTTTTCAGGTGTGTGTGTGTGAATATATGTCTGTGTGTGTGGAAGAAGAAGGAGGGAAGGTCGGGGAGGAAATGTATAAAGCTCTTCTGTCTTTGAGATGTTAACTGAACAAATTGTGGTGACATCCGCGTCAAAGATCACCAGTTCATTTTGTAGGAAGAATGGAGCTGCCGTCATAAGCTACCTTTTAATCAGTTCTGAAGGCCACTTCATGATGTATTATAGCAGAAGCAATGTTTTGGTAACTTGATCTCAAATGTTGCCTATCATATTAAAAACACTTTCCCAACATAGGCTACTTTTAAAACAATTCTGAAGGCCACCACATCTTGTGTTACAACAGAAGCCAAGTTTGGTCACCCGGTTCCAAATACTGAACAACCTAAAGTACCTTCTTTCACATTTTGTCTCAGATCTGCCAGTTAAATGAGAGAATAGCAGAGTCTTTGTTAACTATGACTGGCATATGAATTGCCTCCATCCTGTAGTAACAGGAATAGCAGCCAAATTCCAACCACTTTCACTTTTTCTATAGAACAAAGCATTCTCTCCATGATCTAAATCACTCTGTTCAGAGCAGCAGAATCATATCTACTGGGGTATTTTTTTGTCAATGAGTTTAAGGACTAAACATTCCCAGGCTTATGCTTCCTGTAGATTTTGTTAGTTGAGGCTTATTCTCCATAGATAGAAGTTCTTCTCAGACTGTCCATCCTGATTGTTTATTTTAAGGTAATTTATATGTCACTGGATTTGTACATATCTGAAAGCAGTCTTGTGATTGGTACATTCCCAATGGTCTTTTTGAAAAACACTTCTTCTATTGTAGATGGACTAATTGAACGTAAAGCTGGTAAAAGCAATAGAAGTTTTCCAAAACGACAGGGTTGCGTGGGGTACCTGGAGACAGAGAGAAAAAGAATTTCATTGAAATTTTAAAGTATTTTTTCAAAGGAAGAACTTTATTTTATAGAAAAAGACCAATATTTACTGAATTGCACAGGTGGTGCTACCTGTGTGTCCCTGTTTGAGACAAATTTCAGAGGAAACCCCATAACCTCTACCTAAGTGCAGTCTGCAAGGTCTATAATGACTCAGAATCTGGATACTTGTGTCCCCCCAGGACACTGTGCCAAAACCCTGTGTTCTGTACTAGTGTGAGCAAGAAGGTTGACTCCAAGGAAAACTCTCTGGGACAGTCAGCAGAATATAGGACAAGGTTTCTGAGTTTTGTTTAGCTCCTTTGTTCATTCCCCTACAGCAGTAGCAATACAAAAACTGGACCTGCTCTGATGTGCCCCTCACACAGCAATGTTCTCAGTGCAGTTCAGGGAAGAGCTTGACTTGCAGTAACTACCCTGTTTTTTGAAGTACACCTTAAGACTAGCTGGATTGTCATGGTAATCACTTTACCCCCTTTTGATTAGCAGATATATTGAATACCAATTGACATTTGTAAGGAAAGTTTTTGTTAAAGAACTATGTTTTTCCCCAGGTAATGTGTTTGTGTATAGGATGTTTTCCATCCTTTCTCCCAGCTTTCGGAGCCAGAACAGCATAAGATGTGTATTTCTAACTGTGTTTATGCTGTCTTTATAACAGTGATTCTCAAACTTCTGGTTACAGAAGTTTTCTCCCTAAATCTTTTATCCCTAAAGAGAAGTGTAGTGTTTGGAGAAACATGCTGCTTCTCCAGATTGCCCTCCCTTGCATCATGTTGAGAGTGACTCCGCTGGGATCAAAGGGCTGATACTGCAGTGACATTGGCAGGAGGGTAAATTCAAGCCTAAGGATGAAACACACAAGCTGAAAGCCCTCTCACAATGGAGTCTGAGTCAGTGGACTGCACTTTTCCTTTGTAAGGAATTGTTTACAAAGGGTATTGTTTACAGTATACAACGGCTAGCACAGTATCTAAATACTTCCAGCAACACAGAAATGCTGTGGAAATGTTGTTCTCTTGGAAGGGACGCTGTGGCTATGTATTCTTCCCTGGCTTCTCTCTGCAACAGGCCCTATCTCACTTAAGGACTCCAGAGAGCAATCTTCACGGAAAAGGCCTTCCTTAAGAACAGGAAGAGACTGCTATGCAGCAGTTACTCTTTTTGCTCTGAAGCAGCCATAACTGGATGGAATTTGCATTTTTACTTCCATCCCCAGTGCTGGCTATTCCCTGTAGACTAATAGAAGTGCTTCATAGACTGCTGCCATCTAATCTCTGATACTGATAGGACTTCTGCCTGACAGGCAATCAAAGCTTCAGAGGGAAAAAAATGGTATAAAAGTTCCTCTTCCACTGCTCCATCTCTGTTTTAGTCTCATGGACCTCCACTGCAACTAAAGGACTTTGCTCTGGCACCACAATGTGATTCACAAATTCATTTGAGCACAGACTGTAGGCAGCATCTTGGAAGAGCCACTTAAGTTCCTTATGTCCTGATTTCTGTATCTGCGAAATGGAGGAGATTATATGGGAACTGGAGATTCCCATAGTGGGTGAAAGGCGCTCATACTGCTCTGAGACATAATTTTTTGAGCATCACTTTTAGTGGTATTTGATTGAGTAAAATGTAGAGGAAAATTTAGGCCTCTGAGCTGAAAAGTATTGCATAGCTGGTATCACTTCCCAGAGGAGGACCTTTCCTTTTAACACTTTTCTATTTGTTTAAAAACACTGAGGTGCTGGAGCACACCCAAAGAGGAGCAACAAAGCTGGTAAGGGTCTAGAGCAACAGCTAAGGGAGTTGGGGTTATTCCATCTGAAGAAAAAGAGGGCAGGGGGAGGCTTTATCACTCTCTACCTGAAATGAAATCGTAGTGATGTGGGTTTTGGTCGCTGCTCCCAGTCACAAGCAATAAGACAAGAGGAAATGGCCTCAAGTTGCACCAACGGAGATTTAGTTTGAATATTAGGAAAAATATCTTTCCCAAAAAGGTTGTCAAGCATTGGAACAAGCTGCACAGGGAAGTGGTGGATGTATTTAAAACACATGTAGATGTATCCCTGGATGTATTTAAAACACATGTAGATGTAGCACTTGGGAACATGATTTAATGATGGACTTGACAGAGTTAATGGGTGAACTGGATGATTTTGAGGATCCTTTCCAACATTTTCTGTGGTTCTATTTCATCAGGAAATGCCAAATCCCAGCAGGCTGACAGCCAATCTATAATCTCCATAGCAGCCTGGTCCCCACTTCAGTCTGTGCAAATGCCGCCTTCCGTGCAACGAGAGGAGGATGTTACCCCTACACCTGCCAGAAGCATTGACAGGAGACACCACTGACCTGGTATGAATGTAGCTGTTCAGGGTGAGCTGGGCTTCGTCTTGAAGGGCTGCTATGGCAGCAGCATTTCGGAAACTCCTCAGTTCAGAACCACTGTGTGTGGGCACTGGAAAGCAGATCAGTTACTAGTTCAGCTTGACTCTTGGGTGGATCAAAACAGTTCAGCTAGTGCTATCAATGGAAATTAAATGTTCCTATTAGTTCCCCAGCACTCCACTGTCAGCCCTTTCAAAATGCAGCAATGACTATTGGAATTCAATGTTGGAAAACCTACTGAGTGATACAAAGCTATGCCTGGTTTAAAACATCATTTTCACTTTAAAGCAGCAACCTCATAGTTATCAGCCCAGACAAATGAGAGATCCTTTCTGCTTACCAGCTTTAAAAGTGACAATGCATTTGAGACAGGCAAATTCAGTAGCATCTAGCCGAAGTTGTCTAAATCTAGCCACAACCTCCTGTAAAGCCTGTATTTCTGAAATAATTTTATTCAGCTTCTGAGAATCTGTATTGTCACCGTTCATGCCTGAAACAGAAACAGATGAAATAAATAATATTAAAGGCATTTGCTTTATTTTATATTGATTTCTGACAAAATCCTCTGTATCAATGTCCTCTCTATTGTCACACTTGTCTATCTGGTTCCATGTAAACTGACTATATTGTATGAAAGTTAATATAAAATCTTCTCTTGGATGATAACAAACACAGTAATTTGCATTTAAATGACAATTCAAGCAGTCATGAATACAACAAAACAACATTATTTGCATTTAAATATAGATTTATAAATGACAGGTATGCTCTATTGTTCAGTAGGAATTTGTTATTCTTTACATGTTGTTCTTTTTTCAGTAATGTATTTTTATGGTAATTTTTGTAACAAAGTCATTAAATTGTGCAATTCTTACCAGATACAGCCAGTAGAGTGTTAGCATCAACTGGAATGGCCCATTGTGCTATTCCTAGAACAAACAGTTCTCTCCAAGCATCTTCCAAAAGCATCAGCTGTCATACAATAGATGTACAATATAACATAGTGTATAATTTATAGATTTATAAACAATTTAAATATGTAAATTTCTGTTATTTTAAAAACTACTTTAAATGCCTGTCATGGTATTTCCCCCACAGCATTCATTAACTCTTCTCTTAGCCTTTTGAGAAGGTGTCTAGAAATAAGTCTATGCATTGTAGAAAAACACTGAGGGTTGGCTCGCTGTGCACCGTGTTGTGGACCGAAAGGGAAGAGAAAGAGAGTGAGAACTCTTTTTCCCAGAGCATTTGCTCACAACATGAACACACTTGCTTTCTCAGCATGGTATGGGTTCTCTTCTCCTCCCCCTCAGCACTTATGCAGCTGTTCTAGGACAGGTTGGATGAGTGCTTTCTGCTTGCTCTCTGGGGATTACACTCCTTTCCATCAGGAAGGGAGAATTTTGTGAAGAAAAGCCTGGATAACATCCTGCATCGGTGTAGGGAGCAGTGCTTTAGAGCACACATCTTATAACCCCTTTCTTACTAAGCCAGTCTCTAGATATGTCAAGCACAGCATCTGGACACACGAACAATTTCTCAGTGTCACATACATGTTTTTCTGCTTTTTTGCTTAAAATCACACAGAAATTCCAGGCACTAAGAGCTGTTTCCTTTCAGAGATGCAAATATCCAGGCACCTACACTGACAACATTGCTAGTTCTCTGCAGCTTTTGCACATTGCATGGCTGTATGGAGGATGTGTTTTTCTCTGTTTTCTCTGAGGCAATGCTTGTGATTTCCCTGAAGAGGCAGTGGTGCATCTGAAGAGGAGACAAGGCTTCTGGAAATGCAGACTGTCAAAGCCAGAACAGACATCTATACATCTAGATTGTTAGCCCAGACCAACTCTGAAGAGAGGTTTGGAGGACCTCTGGTTCAGCTGAAGTTCATAGCCAAAAGGGATGTGGTGGTGCGTACATGTTGCTGGGACCTTGTGTCACACAATAGGGTGGGAGAGGTTTGAAGGGGTGAGAGCTGTAGTGGGCTCAGAAGGTATCTTCCAGCTGCAGCTCCATGCAGTAAAAGCAGATTGCCCAAAACTCAAGCAAAAAAAAAATGAAGCCACCAAACCAAACCCCAGAACCTGCAATCATTAATATTGCTATGGTCCCTGAAACTATCAGCAGCTTAGCTTCTTAGGAAAAGAGGAAGGAGGGTATTTTAAGTATGTAAAGAGTCAGTAAAGAAGAACAAAGTAAAAAAAGATGCTGTACGAAGTTAATAATGATATCCTTGGAATCAGATATGTGAAAACGGTAGGTGTTACAGAAAGCATCAGTAAAAGAAAATCCTTCATCTATGTGCAAACTCTTAACAATATTGCTGTTCAGGACAGTGCTACCAGTTGCCAGCCACTGGGACATGAACCAATGGACAGAAACTGCACAGGAAATTCCACCTGAATATGAGGATAAACTTTACTGTGCACCAAGCACTGGAACAGGTTACCCAAAGTGATTGTGTGGAGTCTCCTTCACTGGAGATATTCAAGAACTGCCTGGACATAGTCCTGTGCCATGTGCTCTGGGATGACCCTGCTTGAGCAGGGAGGTCGGACCAGATGTAATCCCTTCCAACCTGACCCCTCCTGTGATTCCATGATTGCAAGTTTTAAACCACCCTGTTCCAATCTGAATGGAAGGAAGAATTCTCAGTCTCTGCTCTCAACTTTTCACTGCAGGGTTATGTCCATTTTATGCCTTTCTGCCCTGTGTGCTTTGCAGAATTTCTCCATAATCTAAGGAAATCGTGACAGGAAGGTACTCGTGTCTCTGCATGCAGTTGCTGTTTGGAACATTTACATTGGATTTTACAGTACCAAAACCTGCCCAGATTATTGCCTGAAATGGAGATGGGGAGGGGTTGCTGTGTCTAGAGTGTGGTGCCCATCTCAACTTTCTTCTGAGAGCAGATGAATCTACTCTTAAGTTTCCTAACCACTGCAGTCTGCAAACCCAGTCCCTCCTCTGGATAATCCCACCTGATGGATGCACAGGTGTCTGTGTGACATAGGAAATGATTTGCCAGCCTTTCATTTGCTTTTGTAAAACTTTTTTTGTCATTCATTCATGCAGATACAATGGTAATGAATGCTGGTTCCTGGAAGATATAAATTTCATATTTTCTTTCCCACTGAGTCTTTAAAGTTAGAAGACTTTAGAAATAAGAGACTATTCCAATAGCTAACCCTTTCTTCATGCCTATGCATAAGTCTGTAAAACCACCAATTAAAATAATTCATGCTGAAGTCATACTCAGCCCTCCTTCTTCAAAGAATCAACGAACACCAGGCTTTCTGAATAACTGGTTTTGCTTCTTAACCAACCCCATCCTTAGTGTGATCTTTTGTTGGTGACCTGCATTGGGCCAACCTGTCTCACAGATAACGTGGGCAGGTGCAGGCCAGCAGAACTAGAAGCATGACATTTTTTGTTGTGTGGTTTCTGGTTATGATGGACTTATCTGTATGAATGTAGGGAAGGGACACAACCTCTGTTTTACCAGAGGTACGCAGTGCAGCAATGCTCAGACTTGTGTTTTATCAGCAAATTGGTTTCTATTTATTTCCCTGCCTTCAAGATAAAACCGCCTCAGAGTCCTGAAATTACAGTGCACTTGCCTTTTCAGAAGAACACAAAAAAAAAAGCAAAATCCAGGAAGAGATTTTAGTCTCTCCTCAGCCAGATGTCAGGGATACCAAAAGAGAAATGCAGACATTTACAGCTGGGCCATTGTCAAATTAAATAAAGCAATAGCAATGTTATAAAAATCAACTGTATGATTATTCATGAAATAAGGTGATTAAAATCAGAATTATTTCTTCTCCAGCTCTCCTAAGTATGACAGAGGAATCATGCAGAACGACACAAATCAAAGCTTTTGAGCTGAGCAGCTCTGAGTTTTGAGGAAGCTGACTTGCAATGAGGTACAGCAAGTGAGAGTGATATTAAGGCTGAGTTCCTAAAGTTATTCTCTAAGATTAGTCCCTGCTATGAAAGTGAAAGAGGTAGTGGGTCATTTAATGGGAGCACTGTAGTGTCTATGGTAGATAAACAGGCCCTGCTGTTTGAGGCATACTTGGTCACATGCCATGGGGATTTCCCCTGCTCCCACATCCGGCTGCCTCCTCCTCCTCCGCACACTAGCAGAGATGATGGTGTGGGAAATGCCTCCCTATTATGTCAGCTAAACCCTTTGCCTAGGGAGCCTCCTGTGGACATCACTGGTCTAGAGATGGACTCAGTCTCCTCCTGTGTGCTGGGGCTGCTGCTGGAGCAGCGCACCTGCTTCTCGCCCCTGGCACTTGAGCCTGTTTCTTTGGTTGCTCACTGTGACAGACCCAGTGCTCTGCAGGACTAGTGGCAGCAGAAGACAGGATTAGAGAGCAGCAGGATGCCACACTGGGATTGTTGCCTTCCTACTGGCATGTGTGACCTTCCTGGCCCTGTCCCATCACTCCTCTCACCCTCACTGTGTAGCAGGACTGCAGGTGGAGCTGAGCAGCATTCCTCTTTGTCTAATTTCACAACAAGGATTTCAAAACATAGGTTTGGTGCTAGAAAATGAGCAATTTTATACCTTAGCTTTATAACATATTGTGACCATCATTATTTACCTTTAGATTGAAATCACTATTAGTTTCCTAGTAAGCTCTTTTCTTTTAGTTCAAAATACATATTTGCATATCAGCTGTAACACTTGTAATGTGCTTCTGGGGAGAGGAACTAGTTTCTCTGACAACTGCTATGTAACATCTATCTATGGCACAGTTTTTCTAGTTACCATTTTGGTAAATTAGCTCAATCATATCAAAGTATTAGATGTCTTTTTTGATTGGAGCTTCGTGTAGATTTCCACCCTGCCATTTTACAATTATCTGATTACTTTTTTAAAAATTGGTGCATTATACAGAGCACACTGAGTTCTCATCAAGAATCAAGTCATTAAGAAATTGTTTCATCTTGTATGGTTCACCTATGATTGACTTGAGGCAAAGGCAAATTATCATAGAGGAAAACAAAACATATTAGGGAAGATTTTAATTAATGGTAAAAAATATTGGGGGGTGGCCAAATACTGCTTCCACCATATTGACGTAATTGTAAGCCAAGGTGAATAAGGAAAAATGTTGGCTGTTTAAACAGTTGAGAGGAGAAAAGAAGAGGAGGAGTAGGAGAAAGGAAGAGGAGAATGAGGGGACTGGGAGGAGGAGGAGGAAGAACTGGTAAAGAATGAGAAGGAGGAGAACTGGTCTTCAGAAACAACAGTTTCTCAGTCATATCCTGAGACCATAAACTGAGCTAAGCATTTCTCATCCCAAAATAGCAAAATAAGATAGTATTCCCCATTTTATGGAAGGAAAAATTGTCCTACAAGTAGAAAAGCAGTTTGGGCATGCTACATTTGGTCTGCAGTGTAGTGATTTCTCCTCTAGCACTTGTCCTTCTATAAATTTGTTTTATGTTATATTTCTTTTTCCTGGCTTGATTTTCACTTGTTTCATGAGATAAAAGTTGGAGGAAAGCTGTTTCTAGATCACTGCCTGGTTTTCAGGGACAGACTGAAGCTCTGCACTGAACTTCAGGGCTGCTGAAGTCCATTACGGATTTCATGGTCTAGGGCTGGAAGTTCGGGACCCAATGTGAAGTCTGAGCCTTCTTTAACAGGCAGGCCAGGCCGATGCCACTCCTGCTGCCAGTGCCTTACCTGGTCTTGTAATGACAAGGTGGAGAAGGCTGGGACACTTTTGGCCCACTTGATGCTCATGAACAGAAGTCTGGCTGCTGACTCACAGACGGATTCAGTGGCCACTTCGTAGAGATACATAGGGGTACCATTGACTTCATGTGGATACTAATGTCAAAGAGAAAATAAAGCCATTTCATGCCATGTCACCAAGGCAGCCTGGTCTTCCTCCCCCCTACATTCAGCGTTCCTGCTCATGCCCAATACAGAATGTGCACTCTCGTGTTCTGCAAGCAGAGGGCATTGCTTGCAGTGGGTTCACTCCAGACTGCTCCTTGCTGCTCATCCATGTGGATGAACTGTACTAGTTCAGAGCAGGAAGTTGAAAGGAGAATGAAATTATTACATCAGGGGGGAAAAAGTGTACCAAAATTTTGTGTCATGCTTTACTCTGTTACACAATAGCACACCGCTTGATAGCAGAGTTAGAAGAATAAAAATTTGATTAACAACATGTAGTTTGTAACCTTTCTTCAGAAGCTGATTTGGCATTCCAGCACTGCTCAGCAAAGCAGTAAATATTAATTTAGCCTAAACCTTCATCTTGTTCCCTGACTGCAACAGGTTGTTAATAGATTCATAGAACTAGGCATAACTATCTAGAGGCTGTGTAGGGTTTGAATGGAGTTGTTTTCATGCGTGTGCTACATATTCTTGTCAAATAATTTCTGATTCAACATTTTTCAAAATTACCACTTAAAACTGTATGTTGTGACCATGTTTACGAAGGGTTCTGCCAAGCTACCTGCCAACTCTGAAAATGCACAACTATTTAAGCACTTTCTTAAATAGTTCTGCATTTTCAGAACTCGTAAGTAGCTTGGCAGAACCCATCATAAATGCTAAACAACGTTTTGCAAATGGGCTAGTGAAAAACACAGCCTTGCAGCTAATTCTGTGCAGTTGAGGCCACAGCAGTGCTTGCACAGGGCTGCTTAGGAAATGTCACAACCAAGAAGTGCAGAGAGCCAGCTTAGCCAAGTGTGGGGTTTGTGTCTGTGGGGACAAGCTGCAGGCTTTGGTCAGTACATAAAGTACTTTCTGAACTATACCACTGTGGAGATTGGCATTTCTCTGAAGAAAACTCATTCACAGGGACTGCATTCCTTGTGAAACAAGGTTTAAAACTGACTTGTGGATGGGCTCCATCCCATTTCTGCATCCATGAAGGTATAAGAATGTATGAGAGACAGGGTTTGTATGGAGCAGGTTACCCTCTGGTCCTGCTGCACACACCTTCTCCAGAAGGCATTGCACCTCGTATCCTCACAGCTTTTAGGGATGTAACAAAAGTCCCCACCACAACCCACAAAGTTTCAAACCTTGCTGTTTGCCATGTCTACCCCAGAGGAAGGAAGGAGCCGACAGGTTGCAGGCGCCTCAGCAGCAAGGTTTGCAGCCCGCTGGGGGCCAGGGCAGTGGCTGACCTTAGGGGTGGGCTGTGCCAGGCCCACCAGAGCCTGTCTCTCCGGGGTGCCGGTGACAGCGGCCAGCTCCAGGCCATGGGGCTCCAGCTGGGAGACGGCGGTGAAGAAGGCGGGTGCCGGCAGGGCGGCAGCAGGAAAGTGCGGGGCTCCGCCGCTCTCCTCCTTGTGCCCGCGGAAATAGAGAGCCACCTGTTTCCGTATCGTCGACGTCCGGGGGCCCCGCTCGTGTTGCACGGCTGCGGGGCATCAAAGAGAGGCGAGGGGGTCACCTCGGGCATCCGCACTGGGTGTCCCGCACTGCTCGACCGGGCTTTCCTCCCTCGCTGCAATTTTCTGAGGCCAGCCCTGTGCCCCACCCCGCCCGAGAGGTTTGGGGAGAAGTGTCTGAGGGCTGCCGCAGGATGGGAGGGTCATTAGTGGCCGAGCCAAGGAGACACCGGAGTGACACTGCGCTCCTCGGTTCAGAGCAGCTCCCTCCTGCCTCCCGGCCACCCCAGCCCCGGGAGAGGGGGGAGCAGGTACCATCTTTGTTCATGTTGACCTCCAAGCACTTCTTCAGCCGGCAGGCTCGGCACTGGTTCCTGTGCGTCTTGTCCACCGGGCAACCTCCCTGCAACACAGCCAGCCGTCGGGCCGGGGGCAGCAGCGCGCCCACCCCGCCGGCCCCGGCCTCTGGCCCCTCGGAGGGGCGGCCCCTGCGTGTGCCGGGCCGGGCCGGACCGGGCCAGGTGCTCGGCCCCGGGACAGGGCGGGCCGGGCGGGGCGGGCCGGGGCCGCCTTCAGCACCCGAGACAGCGACGGCGGCGCCGCCCCCTCGGGGCTCCCCGGTACACCGCGCATCCCTCCGCGTTCCCAGGCTCGCATCCCCGCGGGGACGCTCCGGCAGTGGGAAGGAGAGCGGCCGGAGCAGGAAGGGGAAAAGCGGGGCTGCCTCCGCCTGGGCGAGGGCACGACACGCCGGCGTGTAAACCCACGGTTGTCCATCCCCTGGCTGTGCTGAGGCTTCCCGGGAGGCCGCCCCTCTCTGTCCTCCCATAGCCAGGCGGTGTGCTGGCTGTGCCCTCCCCACGTCCGCATCCCTCCTTCTCCCTGCGCATCTCCCCCATTCTCTCCGGTGGGCTGCGGCTGGGGGAAGTGCCAGGGGGAGGCGGGCTGGGGCACCCAGGGCCCGGCCTCGGGCCGGCACCCCCTGGGAAAGGGAGGGTGAGGCTGCGTGGCTGCTGCATCTCGCTGCGGGTGTCTCTGATGCTGGGGAGAGGGCAATGCGGGCCCCTGGGGAAATGCAGGGTAGGGAGTGCAGGCGGCGAGGGGGCTAGGCTGCGGCTGGTACCTGATTTCCTGATTTGCAAACATAGGTCCTATTCCTCCTGATGCTCCGCTTGAAAAATCCCGAGCACCCATCGCAGGCGTAAACCCCATAGTGCTTCCCGGAGCTGCGGTCCCCACACACTTTGCAAGGGATGTCTAAAATGCGACCTGAAAGCAGAGAAGCGAAAGAGGGAGAGAGAGAGAGCGCTCAGCAATCTGACCTCCGGAGGGATTAGCCCCAGAGCCGCAGTACAAGCAAATAATGAAGTGATTTTATAGCCAACTTTCTTTTCCTTGAGCAAGTGTCAGTTTTCTACAATGAGCATTATTCATGCCCCGCTAAGTTTATTTGGATCTTCTATAATCGCCAAGACCCATTTTGGAAGGGAAGATTACAGCAGCGGGAGCGGCAGTCTTGCCTGCTAGATGTGAGGATGAGGGGGGAGGGGAGGGAATTCGGGGGGTTTGGTGAGGGGGGGATATGTGTTTCCCTCGCTTTCTGGCGCTCGGCAAACAGAGGATAGCACTTTCCCTGGGCAGGAGAGCATTCAGGAGACCGATGCACATAATAAACCAAACCAAAACAAAATAAAATGACTGGGAAGCTAAGTAACCTCCTCTCCCCACTAGCTACCCTTGCGAAAGGGGGTTGATTTCCGCCGCAGAGAAGGCGTGCTATTTTCTTCACCCCAAAACCTGCAGCAAAACTTTCCGTCTCCGTTTTGTACACGGAGGAGTCAGTGGACCTGTGAGCCTGGCGGGCGGGCAGTGCTGCTCCGTCCCGCTCCGCTCCGCCTCGCCCGCAGCCCCCGCTCCGCCGGGCGCTGCTTTCGCACCGGCTTTGACTAGAATTGCAAATGCTCTCAGGGAGATGTAAAAACTCGTACACAGACTACTGCAGCCCGGTTCAAGAAACCCGCCAAAATCCCGCTCAGCTTCTGCCTTTTCTCCGGTTTTTTCCTTTTTTTCCTTTTTTTCCTTTTTTCTTTTTCTTTTTCTTTTTCTTTTTCTTTTTCTTTTTCTTTTTCTTTTTCTTTTTCTTTTTCTTTTTCTTTTTCTTTTTCTTTTTCTTTTTCTTTTTCTTTTTCTTTTTCTTTTTCCTTTTTTAGTTTACTTTCTTCTTATTGTCATTTTTCTCTTCCTTTTCTTTGTTTACTTTCTCTTTTTCCTTTTATTTTTCTTTTCTTTTTCTTTTAGTTTTTCTTTTCCTTGTTTGTTTTTTTCTTATTTTCTTTCCTTTCCTTATTTTCTTTTTATTTTTTCTTTTTTTCTCCTCTTAGTTTTTCTTTTTCTTCTCTTCTCTTCTCTTCTCTTCTCTTCTCTTCTCTTCTCTTCTCTTCTCTTCTCTTCTCTTCTCTTCTCTTCTCTTCTCTTCTCTTCTCTTCTCTTCTCTTCTCTTCTCTTCTCTTCTCTTCTCTTCTCTTCTCTTCTCTTCTCTTCTCTTCTCTTCTCTTCTCTTCTCTTCTCTTCTCTTCTCTTCTCTTCTCTTCTCTTCTCTTCTCTTCTCCTCTCCTCTCCTCTCCTCTCCTCTCCTCTCCTCTCCTCTCCTCTCCTCTCCTCTCCTCTCCTCTCCTCTCCTCTCCTCTCCTCTCCTCTCCTCTCCTCTCCTCTCCTCTCCTCTCCTCTCCTCTCCTCTCCTCTCCTCTCCTCTCCTCTCCTCTCCTCTCCTCTCCTCTCCTCTCCTCTCCTCTCCTCTCCTCTCCTCTCCTCTCCTCTCCTCTCCTCTCCTCTCCTCTCCTCTCCTCTCCTCTCCTCTCCTCTCCTCTCTTCTTTTTTTCCCTCTACCTCAAGCAGCCTTATTCCCTCCTACCATAACTTAAGTTAGAAATTCAGTCCCTCTCACCAAACCTTGATCTCCAAACTCTAATGGAGGGCTCTCGGGGCTACTATATTTGTTTAGAAGTTGTTCAGGGAGAGCCCCGGCTACGGGTGGGTGAGGATGAAGGCTGGAGAGGGAAAAGCGGCGGCGTGCGGAGCGGTGCTGGGGGGCGGGAGGGGGGCAATGGAAACAGGCCGCAGGGGCTCCTCTCGCTCCCTAGAGAATTTAGGAGTCCGAGATACTTTCAGACATGTCTGCGCTAAGGCTCTAAGACAATGCCTGCTGGCAGACAATAGGGACATTAGATAAAGTGTTAACTTAATGATTTTGCCCATTGAAACTCGTTTGACTGCCTCCAATGAGCACAAGCTGCCAGCTTCTCCCCTAAATGAAACCCGACAGCTGCTATACACAACACGGCGAGAGGGACGGGGATTAGGTTAGGGACTGCGAGAGGGAGGGGTGGCGGAGGGAGGGAAGGTGGGAGGGGGGGAGAGAGGTTAAAGAATAGAAAACTTTTGCGCAATTAATAAGGAGCGCAGCTGAAGTATGCCCCCCCCGCACCACTGCCTGCGAGCAAACCTCGGCTTTGGAGCTGCAGGTAGGCGCCCGTGAGGAGGGC
The DNA here is from genome assembly GCF_030490865.1 of Poecile atricapillus. Classification (NCBI taxonomy): domain Eukaryota; kingdom Metazoa; phylum Chordata; class Aves; order Passeriformes; family Paridae; genus Poecile; species Poecile atricapillus. The sequence goes on along the minus strand of NC_081251.1, from coordinate 45,292,083 downwards.
TGAGGCCAAGGCACGGTTTCTGGGAGTGTGTAATTACAAGCCCTCCTTGCCACCTGCCTATTGGGGCACCAGTGACCCGTCAAAAAGTGTAGCATGGGAATTCGGATATCGCACAATGCAAACGGGGGAAAGCGCCCGACTTCCCTCTCCAGTCCTTAGCATCCACGGGGAGAGAGAGGATCCACACACACGCACACAAAGGAGGAGGAGGAGGAGGGGCAGGCTGGGGGTGGGGGGAGAGACACTGGAGCGGTACGTGCAGCGGTGGTGCATCCCGGTGCCGGGCCCGGCACTGCTGCCCCCGCGCACCCTGTCCCACCGCCGCTCCCGGCGCCAAAGGCCCCGTCCGCTCCCCTTCCCTTCGCTGGTGCAGCCGGGCCCGCAGTGTGACCGCCACCTTCCCGGGACACCGCAGCCACCGGGTCCCCGCTTCCCCGGCCGGCCTTAGCTGCGGGGCGGCCGGCTCTGCTCTGCCGGCGCTGAAGCCGGCCAGTGGAGACGGAAAAAACTTGTGCTAGTTTTCCCCACACAGATTTTAAGCTTGGGACCCGCTTTAAAAAAAAAAAAGAAAAAAAAAAAAAAAGAAAAAAAAATCCTATGGACTATGTATGTACATATCCACACCATGCATGTAAACATATGGCCCATATATTCCTTACACGTCCCCGTATTCCTGCTGTAAATCGCGAGCACCTGGAGCACCTCACCAAACGCACATAACCACGTTTCCAGTGGCCGGAGCAGCGTGGCCGCTCTGCTCAGCTCCGTGGCCCCCGGCGAGGCGGAGGACCGGGATGGGGGCACGGCGGAGGGAGCGGCTGGAGCCCCCCGCGTCGCGCCTTTGCGGGGCCGCCCCGTCCCGCCGCGCTCTGCCCACCCCCCTCCATCCCCCCAAACTCCCAGCCCTGCCCCGCGGGGGCTGTTATGAGAAAACTTTCGTGCAGGACAAAATATGAAATAAGTAGACGGGTAAGAGGCAGGGCGGGGGGTGGGAAGGGAAAAATGTAAGCTTGACACGGGGTCATGCGATAACTGATTAACTCTGTTTAAAAGCGCTCCGGTTCCCCGAGGTACCGCTTCGTCTCAGAAGTTTTAGCGCTAAGAAAATGGGATTTCTGTTCAGCAGGGAAACCGTTTTGAACATCCCACGACAGGGGGTCCTTGGGGGCTTTTTTTGTGTGCCATAATTGCTTAAAGGATATATGGCAGCCCCGATTACTGTAATTACCATCAGAGGCTGTTGAAAGAAGTTAGTCTGGGCTCAGGGGACGGCGGGATGGGGTCTTGTTACCACCCAGGCAGACATGGCAGCTGACATCGCCGGGCGCCCACCGGCGGGCAGAAAAGCCAAGACGCAGCCCCCTTGCCCGGGAGCCCCTCAGGACCCCCGGGACGAGCGCCCAGGGCCCGGGACAGCTGGTCGGGCTTTTGCATGCGCTGCAGAGGCCGGCTGGGCTCGGGCCCCGGCGCTGAGCAGACCCAGCCTGTCCCCATCCCCGTGGGTTTGACTGAGTCGGGCGTGGGGGTCCCTTTCGGGAGGTCCCCAGGGGTCAGGGGGTCATCAGTGAAAGCAGCGGCGGTGGCCGGGGGTCGCTCAGCGCCCTGGGGCCGGAGGCGCGATCCAGCCTGGCGGGTTTTCACCTCCGCGAAATGTCTCCGGCAGAAGCTCCGCCGCCCTTTGGGGACGACACTCCCCGGTCCTTCCCGACCTTTCCTGATCACTCAGAAACCTTCCAGGAGCCCCGACAACGTCCCGGAGCAGCTGCCCACGGGCCCGATCCCGCTCCGGCTGCCTCACACTTCCCGGGCAACCTAGGGAGCACAGCCGGCCGGAGCAGCCCCGGCCGCCGCTGGCTTTTTAGCCCCCATCCCCTTCGCCGGTTACTACCTTAGTACCTCCACTACATTTTTATTTTCTCCCTCGCGGGGCCGGGGCAAAAAGACGCCGCACTCAGCCCCACGGAGGAAGGGGACAAACCAGCGGCGCCGAGGCGGCCGCAGCTCGGCCGCAGCTCCGGGGCTCCGCGCCGCCCGCCTCCTCCACGCGTGCCCTCCGCGCCTCGGCCCCCGACTGCCCCCCGGCCCTCCCTCCCTCCTCCCAGGCTTCCCGGCCCCCGCGGACAAAGGGCGGACTCGGGTCAAAATAATGGAAGGCAGCGGCGAGGAGAAGGCCGCGGGGCTGGCGGGGGGTGGCCGGTGGCAGGTACCGCTGCGGTCCCTCCCGGCTTTGCCTCCCTTGGCCGCCGCTCCGCAACCCCGGGAGCCTGTCGGAGCGCAGAGGAAATAGCTGTCCTATCCATCACTTGTCAGACATTAAATTGGATTGGGTATTTTTTCCCCCTTTGTTACTGACTCCGTCCATATTACAAACTCCGAAAGTCCCGTTGGGATTATACGAATTGAGCCATTCTGTAAGAGCGGTTAGTCATGCTTTAAATTCCCCAGTTATGAGGTGCATGGATTTAGGATTAAGGAAAATGTGACTTTTAAGTTGTTTCTGCTTTCCTCGTTGCAGGATTATTTGTTGTAACTGGGAATGGTGTGCAAAGTATTGCATTTAAATCCTCCTTCGACTGAGTTGCTTACGCGATTCCGTGTAATTGAGCGACCGGAGTTTCAAACTCTTAAAAAGAAATTATTATGTCGCAGAAGATTGCATAAAGTCCGTGAGAAAACCAGCACGTTTCAACGCCGAAATGCCTTTTAAAACCAAACCTTCTCCCCTCCGCCCCAGCATCGGAGACCCGCAAGCAGCCGACGGCGTCCCGGCGGGACCAGCCCCCTCCCCGCCGCCGGCGGAGCCGCCTTCCCGGGAGCTCGCTGCCCACGGGCTTCTGCCCCGGTTCCCAGCGCGGAAAGCCGGGGCACGCAGCTGGAAAGCGGCTTTCCGTAAGCCCCAGGCCCAAACTGCATCGGGGCAACTCCGAGCCTATATATTCGTTGCCACTCCGGTTGGAAATATACACTTCTTTTTCAATTGGGCGCGGGGTGTGGGGGGGTGCAAACCCAAGCCACAACCCCCCCTCCCCTTCCTCTCCCTCCCCTCCACCTCCCGCCCCCCAGGCCAGGCTGCAGCCGGCCTCGGAAAGGCTGCTCGAAGCCTCCACCGCGTTATTACCCACTTGTTGATCCCGCCGGCTTGCTCATGCTCGAAGCCCCCGTGAGTGGTTAAACTCGGGGCGAAGTGTCGGCTCCGGGGCGAGGCGGTGCGGCCCCCCCGGGGCCCCCCTGCTCCGCGGGGCAGGTGCCTCCCTTGGGTGCTCACTGCTGGCTCCGCCGCGGGGGCCGGCACATCCTCGCCGCAGCCCCGCTCCCCCAGCGATGTCCTCCCGAGGGACGGGGACACGCTGCGGGGACGAGGAAAGGGGGGCGGGGGGGGGGGAAATTAAAAAAAAAAAGAAAGAAAAGTGGAGCAAAATTTAAAAAAAAAAAAAAAACAAAGAAAAAGAATAAAAAACAACGAAGTGACCCAAAGTCGGCGGCCGCCGGCTGCCCCTCTGCGAGTAGATGCTCTCGGGACCCTGGGAGGGTTCTGGGGGTGCGACTGTGCTCGCCACCGCGCTCCTGGAAGGCAAGCGAGAGCCACAGCAGCCAGGACAACAATGAAGCGAAGGAGAAGGTAGGATAGGGAGCGGGGCTCTGCGCCGAGAGCCTCGGTGCAGCAAGCAGGGAGATCAGAGCCTGGAAAAATAATGGAAGGGGGGAAAAGGCGTCAGAGGAGGCAGTCTCTGCCTCTCAGAAACTGAATGGTATAAAAAGGGAAAGGTTTCCAGAAGTTCATTACACTGGCTGACTTCGCGCGTTGAGCTCAAGGCTTCGGCCCCTATAATATCGGCAGAGAGGCAGTGACAGGCAGCGGCGGGGAGGGGAGAGGGACGCCCCTTGCCCACTGAGCTTCCCTCGCTTTCCCCCCAACTCCTGCAGCCGCGTGACGTCAGCCCGCGCTGCCAAGGGGAGGGGGCAGGGAGGGGGTTAAATGCTAATGATATTAATGAACCCCCGAGCGGCTTCCACACAAAATGCAGCGGCTGCCGAGACGATTCCGCCTCCTCGCTCGCCTTGTGCCCTCGCTGTCATAAAAAGGGACAGCTCCCACCACCCCCCCGCAAAATAAAAAAAAAAAAAAAAAAAGAAGAAAAAAAAAGAAAAAAAAAAGAAAAAAAGAAAAAAAAAACAGAAGACAAAAGGAAAACAGAAAGAACGGTTCTAGATCCCGTTTCTTTTGCATTTTCCCGTGCTGAGGTGAAGCCCGCCTGCGGTTCACCCCTGCCCTTGCCCTTGCCCCGTCCCGGGCAGCGGCTGTGCTGGCAGCCGGCGGTGCCGGGCGGGGAGCGGGCCTGGGCTGCGAGCCGGGCCGGGCCGAGCCGGGCCGAGCCTCCGGCATCTCCAGCCGGGGAGCCGGAGGCTGGCTCGGGGGGAGCAGGGCAGGCCGGCTCCTGGAGGCGCACGGCGGGCTGTGCTCCCGCTCCCCGGCGCCGGGACTTGTTGCACGGCGGCGGTGCGAGGAGCCAGCCCTTGCCCGGTGGAGCTGCTCCGACCCCCGTGCACCGCCGCCCTCGCTGCCCCTCAGCAGCTCGCCACCCCCGAGAGTGCCAGGAGCGCTGCCAGAGCCGCGGGGCAGGGGGGCGGCGAGGCACCAGAGCTGGGACCCTTTCTCAGCTGCGGTTTCACCGAGAGGCTGCCGAGCTCCCCCGCTCCAGCTGGGAACTGAGAGCTGCTAGAGCAGCCGAAGGATGGTGAGAGGTGCGCATCTGGGGGGGAAGGAAAGACCGTCTCTGCTGCAAGCTGGGGCGGGCAAGGGCACCAGAGAGCAGGGGCGGCAGGTACTGTCCCTCACTCTCTGCTTTCTCGTCCCTGGCACTCGTCTGAGGTGTTGATGCACCACAACTGACTTCACCCCTGCTGGTTGTGGTCCTGGGGGAATGTGGTGTTCAGCCCAGTCCCAAACAGAGTCCCCGTCCTCCTGCAGTTCATATTTCATCCTTGTATCTCTCTATCTCAGATTATGGGTGATTTCTCTTGTGCTGATAGCTTAACTGTGTGGCAGGGCTGCGTGGCTCTGGGCAGCACTGGAATCCCTGTGGCTTTCTGCTCTTTGCTTCCCACGAGAGCAGTTCATCCACAACACAGAAGGAAGCCTTGAACCAGGACAAGCCTGGTCCTGCCTAACACTGAGGGACACTGCCCAGAGGACTGGGAAGTTGCTCAGGGAGATTTCAGAAAGCAAAGAAACTGGTGGATCAGGGAATGCAGACAAATTCACTCCAAATCTGCTTCCAGGGAGGCAGGGAAAAGTTCACCTCCTTGAGCAACTTGGAAAGCAACAGGGAAGGAGATGCTACATTAGCAAGGTCTGAAGGCCAAAAAAAAGAGGATTAAATGGCAGCGGGACCCAAATCTGGCCCTGGGCATCCCCTGCTCTAGAGAGGCAGATCTCTGGCCTTATAGCAGCCACAGTTGTTTGTGTTGGAAACTCAAACCACCTCAAAAACACTGCGAAGGCTGATCAGACCATGTCCACAGGTTTCAGGTGCACGGGAGAGAGGCTGCTGTGGGTGAAGATAGGGCTTTCCCTCCCATGCACAGCATCAGGCTCTGCCAAGAGAAAAAGAAGGCGGTCTCAAACACCCCACCTCTCCACCCAAAACTCCACTATCATAACCCAGACACCCAAAGCTGGCTCTGCATGAGGGCTGGGGCTGCAGTTGCTATGGAGAGAGCAATCCATCCGTCCTTCCCTGTTCCCCAGGCTGTGCCTGGAATTGTTTTGTAAACCTGTACTGGCTGAGGTTTGCCCCTTGTCTCTTCAGAGCCTTTCCTGTGGTTTCTGTGGTGGACAGAGATTTCTCAGCCCTGAAAGTGAAGGCAGGGTGCATCTTCCAAGAGTACAGGGAAGAGGTCTCTCCTGCCTCCAGCTTTTCACTGCCGGTGCTATCAAAGCTATTTCCAGGGTCATTTGGTGGAAAAGTACTTCAGCTTCCAAAAGGTGAGAAATTATAGTTAACATTTAGCATTTGCAATGATTACCATTATTGCCATTTAACATTATTGTCCCGGTTTTTGATGGAGTAGTAGTTAATTTTCTTCATAGTAGCTGGCATGCTGCTGTGTTTGGGATTTAGGGTGAGAATAATGTTGATAACACACTGATGTTGTAGTTGTTGCTGAGCAGTGCTTATACTAAGTCAAGGATTTTTCAGCTTCTCATACTGCCCTGCCAGACAGAAGGCTGGGGGTATGCAAGAAGATGGGAGGGGGTGCTGCTGGGACAACTGACCCAAACTGGCCATAGGTATATCCCATATCATATGACATCATGCTGAACAAAAAGCTGGGGAGGAGATGGCGAGAGGATTGGCTGGGCAGCACTCGGTAGTGAGCAATTGTCCATCACTTTCACTGTATATCCTTTCCCTTCCTTTTCTGCTCCTCAAAGCTGCCTTAAACTCAGCCCACAAGCTTTACCTTTTATTTTGATTCTCTCCCTCACCCCACTGTGCTGGCAGTGAATGAACAGCTGTATGGTGTTTAGCTGTCTGTTGGGTTAAACAGATTTTGTTTATTAAGCAGGCCTACATATACAGAAGATATTAATGCAGCAGTGAAATTTACTGTCTCCTTGTACTGCCTGGGAAGTACAAATAGCTGTCAACCCTGCGACAGGAAATCACATATGCTCCCTTTTGAGTGTATCTCCTTCAGGACTCTGGACTTTGATTACTGTTACATGGTGACATTTCTCAGCATTGTGCCTTGGTCTCTTGCCAGGTATTTTTTATTTTCTTGGAGTATTAGCAGCAATTAAAATCCAATGTGCGACCCATCTTCAAGTACAGCGCTCCTTCTGCCTTTATCTTGCTTTTCTCCTCTGGTCTTTGGATAGGGAACCAAAAGGTCTTCAGTCAATAAAAGGAAAAAAAGGAAAGAATGAGGAAGGTCGGGTGAAGAAAAATATCTGATGCCAGAGGTGTGTGGATCTAGCAGCAGAATATATGGAAGTGCAGTTTTCATCTGTTTCTCTCAGCAGGAAGCAGGTGGCTAAGATCAGGCAAATCTAACATATCTGTTTTCTTGAGAAGGTGATAAGGCGGGCAAGAATGGAGCTATTTTCTCCTGGGAGGAGGAGCTGCTCTTGCTTTGGGATACTTGAGAAGTTATCTCCACTCCCCTCCTTTGGTGCATGTGCCAGGTGATATGCAGAGATGTCCCTTGGTGCCCTAGGCAGCCCTGTGCAGGGAGCTGAATACAGCAGCACCCTTGCAGCATAAATACCTTCAGGGTTTAGTTCCTCCAAATCATCTCAGAAATCTAAGGTGCTTTCCCTTCTTTGTAGGTCACAGTCAGTGTTTTTGCGTCACCACCACAAATCCCTTTTCTGTACCCCCCTGCAGGCAGGTGGGTGGGCAGCATCCCTGTGAAAGCTGCTGAAGGGACCATGCTGCTCCTTGGCTGTCCCACCACGCTCCTGGTCTGTGACATGGCTCTGCTTGGTGCCCAATTCAGGCTGCTCCCTGTGTGGAAATGCACTTAACAAGCTCTTTTACGGTACTGAGTTTTCCTTGCAAAGCCCCTGCCCCACGGATGCATTCCTGGGAGAGCCCTGCACTGTACAACCAGCAGTGCTGGCACTGGCCTTCCTCTTGTCCTTCCTGGGCCATCTCACTGTGCTGGTTTTGGCCCAGGTAGGCAATTGTCTTCCCGGGAGCTGGCATAGACCTGTGTTTTGGATTTGTGCTGGAAACAGTGTTGATAACAGAGGGATGTTTTCATTACTGCTGGGCAGCGTTTACACAAAGTCAAGGCCTTTTCAGCCTCACACCCTCCCAGAGAGACGGTGGGCGTGTGCAAGGAGATGGGAGGGGACACAGCCGGGACGACCGACCCCAACAGGCTCAAGGGATATTCCAGACCATATGGCATCATATAAAACTGGGGAGGAAGGAGAAAAGGGTGGGATGTTTGGAGTGATGGCATTTGCCTTCCCAAGTCACTGTTATGCGTGATGCATCCCTGCTTTCCTGGGGACTAAGGGACACCTGCTTGCTCATGGGAAGCAGCAAATGAATCCTTTGTTTTGCTTTGCTCACATACATGGCTTTTGCTTCACCTATTAAACTGTCTTTATCCCAACCTATGAATTTTCTCAATTTTACTCTTCCCATTCCCTCTCGTGTTCCACTGTGTGGGAGTGGACAGGTGGCTGCATGGGGCTGAGATGCCAGCTGGGGCTAGACCTCACCACACACCCAGCCTAGCTGATCCCAGTGGTTGAGGATGCTATGTGGCAGCTACCCTGGCTGCCACCATGGATGCCCTGGGGCCAGGTGCCTTCCAGAACTGCAGGACCATGTTGAGAGCCCCAGCTAACTAACAAAATCCACAACAAAACAGAAATACATCGCATTTTGGATGCTGTGAATTTTCTCCAGGTGAATCAAGAAAAGGCTTTTTTTCCCAAAATGTGAAAATTCAAGGCACAGAAATATGGATCTGGTGAGGTCTTTCCTGTGAGCTCTCCCTCTCTCCTGGTGCAAGAAGGATTTCCTTGTGCTCCTGTACCCTCTGTAAAGAAAAACCTTCTGGCTGCTGCTGGGCGATGACTTTCCCTGAGCTGGTGGCACCATATGTTCCATCTCTGCAGGCTGAGGTGTCCCACAGTCAATGTAGCAGTTACCTCTGGCAGGTTTGGGCTTGAACAGATGCCAGCCCATCCTCTGTGTGGGGTGATTTATCCAGCAAAGCTCTGGGGAAGACCTGTGCTCCCTGCAGATGCCTGTGAAAAAGTGGTGAGTTTCTCCCTTGTGTGTGTGCATGCTTGGTTAAGTAAGATAATGGCTGCAAGCAACAGCAACCACACAGCTCAGTTTCCACATGTGCATCTGGTAAGTGCACACCAGCATTGTTCAGAATAGCGGGGAAAATTACACCTAAGAAAAGATAACTGGGGAAAGAGTATCGCTCTAAGTCATGGCCCTTCTCCTCAATACTTGTATTCAGGGGTGGAACAAGCCTGAGTTCACTTGCAGCAATGAAATGCCCCATTAATCACGTATGCCTTTGAAAGGGATATGTCAGGCTTGGCTTATACGCCTACATTGGTACCTGATCCCATCTAGACAATGCCAGACAAGCGCTCAACAAAGCAGCTCTAGTTAGCAACTTGACTTATTTGTTAGTTTGCTAGTTAGATATAAATCAAAGTGTCGTAATAAGCCAATGATGTAGCAACAGCTGCAATCTAATTTAGAGAGAAACAGCCTCATTTTAGTTTTCCTGACACGAACACAAAAGACAGTATCAATACTGAAGCTGGCAGAGACACAGCTGTATAAAACAAGTGAAAGGTCTAAATAAGAGGGCAAATAAATATATTATAAACCAAATAAGAGAAAACTTAAGGTAAGATTGATCTATATTTCAACAGTTTTAATTTGTCAGCAAAAGAATTCTGACTACAAGGAGTAAATACATCTTGGAGCTATGCTGTAACATTTAAAAATAATTTTATCAGTATAGCAAACAAATAGCTCTTGCTACATACTAAGTACTTGTGTGTACATAGGAAAGAGTTGCCTCAGCTATGACCCTTATTGATTGTCCTTTGAATGTAATAATTTCTGTGGTAGAAAATTTTGCTGTAGAAGCCTATTAAAAAGCCTATTAAAAAGCCTATTAAAAAGCTGACCTTTGAGGCAATTGCAAAAAATACTGTTAGTGGCAGCAAGGAATGCTCTTAGGAAGGGCTGTATTTCTGGCTGGCAATGTAATGGCTCAGCTCCATTGATTTCAATTTATCTATATCTCTTGATTTTGGCTGGGGACCAGATCTGTGGTATCTATTTTGGGAAATGAATTTAAAAACAACAAAAATAAATACTTCCAGATGCAGCATTGAATCAGCATATCATATTCAGTGCTGCTTGAAACTATTGAGTCGGTGCAGAGAGATTTTTAAGAAGATATGTACAGTTTAATGACTGACTAAGAAATTTATAGACAGTCTTGCTCTATCTCTTGCTTCATAAAATATAGGTCACAGAAGTATCCTTGCAGGTAGAGCAATTAGTGGCAAGTCCAAGCAGAGGAGAGCACAACATGCATCACTCTGAAATCAACTAAATGTATCGTGAGGTTGGTTGGGATTTTTTGCCTTTTGAGATTTCAGACATGGATGAGAACACGATGGTAAGTTGCAAAACCAGCGGCCTGAGCCTGTGTAACAAAATCTTGCACTCTTACCTCTAAGAAAAATGGAAAGCAGAGGTCTGCCATGCTCCTCTGTAAAGTGAATTAATCCTGCAGCTATTTTTGCCTGTCCTGCCTGAACAGTAAATGTAATCCAGTGAAAACACACCACTGAGGCAGATTCTGATCCCACAGTCTTCCCTCGTAAATAAGTAGTATTTCAACTAACTTCAGCAGGATTGCTGGGGTGCACGAGAGCTGAAAACGTGATGTGAGCAATCAAAGTTTTAGGCAGCCTGGAAGACTGGAAGAGTCCTGTCAGTCCTCAACTAAGATTTCACCATTAAAATTCAATATATCCTTGAACTTGCAATGCATTTTGGTGGTTTACAAACCTTGGTGCTTGGAGTGCTTTCTGCTGAGCTGGGCACTCAGATGCTACCAACCCAGAGATTCTGAGCTCCAAGTGCTCTTAAAAGAGACTTCAGATATTTTTACTCACTCCCTCACATGATTTTGCCAGATACAGTTTTGCTGCAATTGTCACAAAAACATTTTATCACCATAAATATAGGGGAATTACAGGGGTGTGTGTATATAGGAGATGATATCTCTCCAGTGAAGTGTGGTCTGCTATCTCTACACCCCTCTTTTTCATGAAGCATAGCTCTTTCAAAGAAATATCAATCAGGGGAAGGTGTTATGAGAATCCCAGGACAGGGTTTTACCTTGTGACTTTGTTTGTCATGCTGCAATACAGAGCACAAGGTACTGAAGCACTGAATCAAAAACTCTGAGGATTGGCATGGGTGACAATCCACCATGGAATGGTGCCAATCTACATGCAACTAGTAAGGCTTACCTTAACTGCATTTCATAATTACTCTGTTTGGCTCTGTTTGCCAGTGCTGACACTGGTAAGCAAAGCTGTGTGGCAGATCACTTAGCAAAATCAGAAGAAATCCAATATACAGATTATTGCTCAACAATGGTTTTATTCCAACTACAAGTGTAGAGATTATACTCCACAGTAAATCATGATGTTTAGGAAACCCCAAGAGTAATCCAAATACTGTAATCTGGCTACAAATACACATGGGAAGTTGTTACAAACCTACCGTGTGGCTGATCAACCAGTTTTGGACTGTCAGGAGAATTAGATTGATTCTTGAATTTTCTGTATATTGTTGTTGCAGTCAGCGTTGGCTGATGTTGCTCAAACCCAGACAGCCCTTTTGCTGGCATGAGGTTGCTGTGATTCAGATAGACAAAGATCTTCTGTTATTTTTACTGTGCACATGGTAAGCACAATGTAGCCAGTAAAGTATTTTCTGTCATATCCAGTAGACTTTCTCTTATTTTATTGAAAATCACAAGCAAAATTACTACTAAAGGAAGAAGAGTTTTGGTCTTGGGAATTCCATCAATTTGATTGGTGACCAGGGCCAGTCATGCTAAGGGAATAAGGGGTGGGACAGCTAAGCTTCCTCAGGAATACCATTTTCCCTGGTATCAGTGTTCCTCCCGTGCCAGGAAAGAACAAATGGGAATCTACATGTGCATTTCCATGACAGTAGAAGGAGTGAGGCCTCCACTGGAGAGATGCCATATGGAGAAAGCTGTGTTTGAATGTATTTGCCATGTACAGCATGACTTTCAGCTCATCTCAGTGCATTGTGCCATTGCAAGGTGTGTCCATCCTCACTCACCTGCCCTTATGGTCTCTTAAAATTCCTCAACAAATGAGGAAGGTCTTAGGTCCTACTTAGGTCCCTGCCTTCTGGGACTGAGGATGCTGCTGCTCTGCAACACTTTGTTCCCTGTGGTGAAAACCTAGAATGTGTGACACCCACTGGTGTGGATGTATCTTGGAGCCCAATGTTTCAGTTTTAACTCAGACTTTTAACTCATTTTCACTTTTAACTCAAAATGTTCTAGTTCTCTTGGAAACCAAATCACTTGCAACAGACCTAACCTAATAGTGAACAAACCCTGCTCCAGGCTGGTTTATAGTTAGACTGCAGCCACTTGTGCCCTTTTCCCTTTCCAAGAGCAGAGGTAAGCAAGCTTAGGGGAATTTGGTGGGTAAAAAGCAGGCTGGTGACATTTTTGATGTCAGTTTAAACTCGGTCTTCATACCTCTGTCTTTCAGGAAATGCCTTGGGAAGGCCATCAAATAAACAACAGTGGGCTGGGCTATACTCAAACAATGAGGTTCTTTGAGTAATGGAGATAAACCCCATTTTAGATACAGCGAGACAAAATAGTCTGACAGAAGTGTTGGACCGCCTGTCACCCAGCAATGGAATTTCCAGAATTTGTTTCAAAGTTTTAGGGCTATGTAGCTGCCTTGCATCCATTTCTCATGCCCTGCTTTTGGTCAGATGGTTGTGGCGGATCTACATGAGCGAACTGGATTTCTTCAGCTCAGTTTGGGCAGTCAGACTGCCTGAGTGACAGCAGATAAGCACCAAGATTGCAACAGAACTGCTTGCTCTCCCATGAATTTGTCCCCTTTGCCATGCAAAGGCCTCTGGGGAAGAGCAGGCTATACTTGCTGTGTAGGTGATTAGCTGATGGTTTCTTGTAGGCAAAGGGCAATTCATGTCAGGCTGAACAACCTTTCCCAACCCTTCCTAGGAAAAAACAGGGCTCTATATTTCAGCACCATGGTGCTCACAGGAATGTGTTGCCCCCTCATTTCCCCATCTGCCCAGTGCATGTAACAGAAGGTGGAATCACAAATGAGAGTAGACATATTTTTTCCATTTTTTTCAAAATTTGTGCTATTAAGACAGATTAGTCTGACAGGCTTGGGAACTTCCCAGTTGCTGCTCTCCAGTATAAGAGCAAGGCTGGAAGAGACTGTCTGTATATGGATCCGCTGGAATCCAAGCTGTGGAGAGAGTTTCCTGCACATTTTCCTGTTCTGGATTTGGAGTATGGGAGGAAGCTTTGTGGGGAAGATCAGGTTCCATGCATAAGCCAGGGATATTGGGCAGTGCTGTGCTCTGAGGGTGGGAGCAAGAGCAGTGCCTGTGAATAGCTGCAGTTCACAACAGAGCAGGTTTGACTCTCTGTCCATGCAAACAGACCTTGAAGTACAAAGGGTGCACCCATAAGGAGCACGGCAGCAGCAGTGTGGGAAACACACAGGTGCTTGTTTCCCCTGCCTGGAATACGAGCCCCACTGCACTGTGCATAGGAAAAGGCACACAAGCCTGTTTGCAAAAAGATTCTCACATTGTCTTAAATGCAGTTTTTGGTGGCAAGACTGTAGAGAATGAATCCTGCTCCTCTCAGGGTTGAGCTGTACTTGAAACCCTGAGAAACCCTGGCCAGCCTAGCACATTGCTGTGTAGCAGGCATGACAATGCCATGTAAAAGAAGTTCCCTGAAAGGCTTTCAGAAGTCAGAGCTGCTATACAACAGCCTGGGAGCTTGTTAGCTCCCTTGCTACATCTGCCTTGAGATGAACAAGAGCCCCCATCAATGCCATTACGCCCTTCTGTACCTCAGGCCTGGCACCCACCCCACCTGCTCAGGACAGGCTTCCAGACAGACAGACAGACAGACAGATGGACGAGGATGCACTTGCTCTTCCCCCCACACTTCTTTTTCTCCCCTTTTTCCTCCATGGCTTTTTGCTTTTAAAGGTTGCTGCTGACAAATCTATCTATTTGGGGCAAATTGTCAGTGAGAAACTTCCGCTCGAACTCTTTGGGACAAAACTGCCTCTTTGAAAGGGTAAATCCCGTTGCATGAAGGTCTGAACAATGGCCAAATGTGTTGCTGCTACTGCTGCCGCTGCTGCTGAGGCCGGGGCTGTGACAAAGAGCGGATTAATTGGTGCCGCGGCTGACTGGTTCGAGATGGCTCCACTCAGCCCGCGCTGCGGGGAGCCCCATTGACTGGGCCCCGAGTCCCACTTTTCACAAACTCCAAACAAAAGTCAATTTCTTTTTTATAAGGCGAGGGAAGAAAAAAAAAAAATCAGTTCATGTTTGAGCTCGGGAAGTTGACTTGTTGGATTATAGGGCGTCATGCTCTCTCTGTCTGTCTCTCCCATGCTTTAAAGTTGCTTCTCCCACTAAGAGAAGAGTGAAGAGGGGAAAATGGAAGCAAAAGTGAGCTGTTCTTATCAGTGTGAGCATGAGAGTGGGCTCTGGGAATAGAAAGCTACCAAGGACCCTGAACTATGCAATCATGCTGGGAACCAAGCAGGAGCTCTTCTTTAGTGGGGTTAAACTTCTTCAGCCATCTGATTCTGAAAGATGCCCGCAGGACATTCAGTCCTGAGGCAGATAGTCCTGTCAGGGAATAAAACCGAGTCAGCATGGTCAAAGTCAGCACATCCATGTGGGACTTCATACCGGAAAATTCTGCTTTCTTCCATCAGGCAAGGTTTTCTCATGTGGGAGTGGGCAACACAAATACATGTTTTGTGTCCTCCTTGAATAACCTTTGACTTCCTCTGACTCTAAGCAGGTCAAACAAGGAAATGTAGAATGAGCTTCCCAGGAGGTATATCCCATGCACTCAGAACAGCTACAATATATATAGGAGCAATCGGAGAGAGAGGGGGGAAAAAAGAAAGAAAACTAGGGGCTTACTCTTGTGCATACAGATGTTAATAGCCATTACCAAGTTGGCACAGTTTCTGCAGCTGAGGTTATACTGGAGCATTTTGGGAAGTTAATCCCTGTAATTGTTTTGATAATCTTGTGGTATTTAAGGTATCACTTAATCAATATTTAGCTTGTCTTTTAGAAAATAGCGATCCCAAATAAAAGAGAAAGGTTATTATCAGATGTAACTGCTGACCCTCTCCTCCTGGAGGTGGTATAGTATCAGATCTCCAGGTTACCTGCAATTTGTTTGCATATATTCTGTCTTTGCAGGGAGATATTTCACACTGGATTCTATTTCTCCCTTTTCTGCAGAGTGGATCCTTTGATCTAACTCTCACTAATTGTTTTGACACAGAGGGGAGGGAGTAGGGCATCCAACAGTTAAAGTTAATTCCCTTGTTTTTTTTAAACACCATTTTCTGCAACTTATTCTTACTTTAGTGGAAAACACAGTGTGATTTATCATCCACAGCTTTACTGCAGACTGTAAGGAGGAAAACAGCTTGAAGTTAGAGCAGAGGAGTACAAGACTACAGCAGTTTTATCCGAAGTCAATGATAATTCTTGTGCGTTATATCTCTGTGCACTTTGCTCATGAACTTCTGATATTTTTAGTTCCACATAAAGTGATTACAGGTTATAGTCAGTCTGTGTTTTAAGTAGAACCATCTTTGTAGAAATGAGTACAGCAAGAGCCAAACAGTAGGAACATCTGTTCAAGTTACTTGTAGCTCTGCAAGTATAGCTTAACTTGAAAAGAGCCTCTGGCTTCACTACTGAGCTGGAGGATTTAACACCACACACCCCCCTCCCCTGAACCTTTGACTGTGACCTTCGCTACACCACTGCATTTGCTTTTACCCTCTAGATGTTCTTTGACTAACCTGACACTGGAAAGACTCCACTATTTTCCCAGGCTGATCCTCTTTTTGTCTGTTTTATATATCCGTATTTAGTTCTGAATTAATCCATCTCTGATTTTATCCGTGAACAGAGAGAAATATGAATTAACAGATCTGTAGAAAGGTGAAATTACTAGTTTCATTTATTCTCCTTTTTCTTCCTCCTTACCGAACTCCATCCAGGAAACTCCAAAGATATGAAAGTGAAATTTCCTTTATTATACATTAAGCCTAGCATAGAGGTCTATAGGAAGCAAAGAGATCCTGTGCTGGAGTTTTCCCTACTGTTGGGTATGCCCTTAAAATTTTCATGGTTTCCTAAGAGGAGCTTCATTAGCGTGCAGAAGACAATGCAAAGAATTATCCTTTTCATTGTGCCCCTATTCTGGTTGTCAGCTATGAAGCTCTAAAATGAAAGGAGGCAATTTTCAGCACAGCAGCTGAGTTGTGGGGAACTCCAAGGCAAGGAATGGTCTGATACGTCAAAGGTGTTGGAAAAATCAAAGGGAATGGGACTGGAGAAGAGGTGGTTAGAATTGACTAGAAGGACATCATTAGTGATTTTAGAGAGAGCAATTCCTGCAGTGTGAAGTGGCTGGAAAACAGACTTCTGAGTGTCAGAGAGGTGAGTTCAAGAGAATGGGAGTAAACTGGTCATTTGAAAGGATAAGAGGTAAGGAGATGAGAAAGGCATAATGGTATGTAGAGGAGGGTTGTTTTTACACAGACTTCAGAGGCTTGTTTGAAAACCGAAGAAGAGGGTGATCCATAGAAAGAGTCTGCTGGTGAGTCTGGAAAAAGAAAGTGCTAATCAAAGAATGAGTAGCAATGGGGGAGGTTGAAGGGACCCTAGCAGGGAGGGTGAAGAAAGGATTTTTTTCTAAGGATAAATGCAAAGATGCAGAAGATGAACAGAAGGGTCCAGAGAAATTCACCAGACCACGTGCCTGGATGAAATAAGGCAGGGTAGAGGCTGGAAGAGTTAGTGGTTACTGCTTGGGGAAGGGCAACAATGGAAGCTGAGAGAAGACTTGGGGGTGGCTGTCACAAGGAGTGACTAAAAGGTGGGAAAAAAAGGACAGTCAGAGTAGCCAAAAGGTAACTGGAGAATACACAAGGTGTAAAAGGCAGAAACGGCTATGCAGTGAAGTCAGCAACTCTCTGTTGAGCTGGCAGCTGAAACTGGAGTTCTTAATATAGGACTTAAGCTGCAAAAATCAGCAAGAGAAGCCAAATCAGTGATTGTGAGGAGGAAAAGGAATGGTGTGCTAGTTTTGCATTAATTGATATTTAGTAAGAAAGAAGAAACCGCACCAAAAAAACCTCCTCTCCCTACAAAAACTAATTAAAAACTATTGTAAACTTAGAAACCAATTTAAAATCCCAAGTTTTTTCTCTATGTTATCAGTTAAGGAAAAAAAAAAAAGATTAAGCAGGGGAAAGAGAAGAGTTCTGAAAGTTTTATTCTGATGCTTCTTATTCTTTTAGTCCTGTTAATAAAGTTTTCTTCATACCTTTTAAGTTTTAAGCCTATTTTGCCTTTCTTCTAGTCCATATCTCACAGCAAAAAATAAGTAAGTTCACTAGAAGTGCACTAGAAATTTTAGCTAGCGCTAAACGCACCACATTATTTAGTGCATTAGCCAAAAAACTCAAATTAACAAATCTAAACCTCTACAGATGGTTACCAGGAACACACTGTAAGGCAGCAGAGAACAGGAGAAAGGGACGGGCACCACAGCTGGCAGACATAATGGAGTGCACAGTGCAAGGAGAACTGGGGACACAGCAGTGCCATTATGTACAAGGGATTTTGACATTTTAATCTAGCTTGCGGTGTGACCATAAAGGTTTCCAAAGCCCACGGTCCCGATTCAGTTGGTGTAGTCGGGAAGCATAAAAATTTAAAATGAAATAGCAACAGATAGGGAAGAATCTATGAATTTTCATTTTTTGTCCATATAAAAACCTTGGAATCCTCAGAACTTGTCAGGTGTTTGGATTTGCATCTCGGAGAGATGGATCTGTCTTCTGAGCCTGTTATTTTTGCTTCCTATCAAGAGACTCTAGAGTTCAGCAATGGGATCTTGCACTAGGACTGAACAAAGTGCTTTCCCTTCACATTTTCTCTTCAGTGCCCTAGATCAACATACAGGTGCCTGCATCAACCAGGAGAAAGTTCAAAAACATTCTCCTGGGGATAAAGTACTTACTTTTTCTTCCTGTCTACTATTGGACAGTGCTGAGCAGCTCAGTCACCCTTCCCGTGTGTCAGACTGTAAATCTAGTGTTGCTCAAGCACAAAGCTCTGACACAGTACAGGGGCCTGTGGAGAAATAAAAATATGAATTGTGCTTTTGTTTTTTCTATCTAAAGAGCTGTATAGGTGGTTTTTAGCTTCTAAGAGCAGCAGACTAATTGTACTGAAACTTTACTAGGGTGATCTGTGCATGGGCACTATGTTTGCTGGCATAAATTGGGCAACAACGTAGAGTTGATATTTCACACCTTTTTCAAGCCTTCTGCCTCTCAGAGCCCAGGCTGCTTCTGCCAGACCATCAAGCAGGGAAAGAAACATTACATTTTTTTCCTGTAAATGAAACATATATGGTATGAAAACCACCAAAAGGAAGCAAATATGCAGCCTTGCTGTGCTTTGTGTAAGGTCACTTTTGAGAGTTGAGCTCACTCTAAAGTTGCAAAAGACAAGGACTGACATCTCTGTTCCTGTTGAGACCATGGGCTTCTCACCCACAGAAAAGTTCAGAGGATGGAGAAAGCCCATACAGGCCTCCTGGGCTGGGGAGCCAGCTCATCACACCCCTCAGAGAAGGTGACACCACCTTGAGAAGGTGGCAAGGTGGAATTTCTAGTCCAGGCAATTGTACTGGAGTTGGAACATTTACAGTACCTTGGATCCAACTCCAGTCTTGCCAAAGCAGTGGATTCAATGAGCTGGGTTGGACCTCACTCTGTTTTGACCTAAAAAGGATCATGTTTCTGTTGTGACAAGACAAATTAAATGCATTTTAGGTGCCCTGGTTTACACTCTCTGTTCATAAATCCTTTTTATGGTTATTTGTATGACATTGTTATTTCTAGATGACATCTGAGCATAATTTAATTTAACTGCCCACTACCAGGATCTACACTACTGGGAAAAATAATTGATTTCCTCTGGAAAATGAACTGCAAGGAGGCATCTTTCACAAACTGTGAAAAATTACTTTAATGTCAGAGTCAGACAGTTAATTCCAGTTCTGAGTACACACAACCCAGTGTGTTGTGTCAAGAAGATAAATAACAAGTGTCCCAGCTGATGTGAAATATTTCTACATATCATTAATTTCATTTAGTTTGAAACAATTAGTTTTAAATTGTTATGTTCATTACTGAGTGTCCTGGTTTTGGCTGTTACAGAGCTGGTTTTCTTCCTCGTAGCTGGTACAGTGCTGTGTTTTGGATTCAGTTTGAGAATAATGTTGATAACACACTGATGTTTTAGTTGTTGCCAAGTAGTGCTTACACAAAGTCAAGGACTTTTCAGTTTCTCATGCTCTGCCAAGAAGAGGTGCACTTGAAGCTGGGAGGGAGGATAGCCAGGACAGGGGACTTGAACCAGCCAAAGGGATATTCCATGCCTTAGAATGTCATGCTCAATTTTCGAACTGGGAGGAATTGTCTGGGAGGGGCTGGTAGTAGTTCCAGAATGGGTTGAGATTCAGTCAACAGGAGTAAACAACTGTATTGTATGTCACTTGTCTTTCTTGGGGTTTATTTTTCTGTTTTTGTTGTCTCCCTTTTCTTTAAAATTATTATCATAGTGTCACTATTATATTTTATTTCAATCATTAAACTGCTCTGATCTCAACCTGTGTGTTTTAACTTTTTCTGATTCTGCTTCCCAAACCCACTGGTGGGAGGTGTGTGTGTGTGTGTGTGTGTGTTTGTGAAAGCAGCTGTGTGGTTGCCAGCTGGGGTTAAACTATGACACTGAGAAAAATCTTATTTTATTCTACTGTGTATTAACTAGTTTTCCCAATTAATTAGTAATTTGATTATTTAAGATGCAGGGGCAGTTAAAACAGTACCACAAGAAATTTTACCTATTTTTATCAGAGCCCTCCATTGTGAATGGTATTGTATTAACCAAAGAGAGGAGATTAATTTTACTTGTCTTTAAAAATCCAAATTGCAGACTTGGTTATATTCATCTCCCCTTGTTCTGAGGGAAAAAAAATTATGCACTTCTCAAATCTATTTTAGATTTTGAATTTGGATGAAATTAATTACTTCATAAAAATATCAATTTAGTAAGTGCCCTATAAGTAGCTGTCCACTTCCTACCGGGTGAATCCCAGACAGGTCATTAAGGGCCTTACAGTTTAGGAGGGGAAAAAGGTCAGAAAATGGAAGAATGGAAAAATCATTATGTCTCATTATCTAATCATTATGACAAATGGGAAACCAAGGTGTAGAGAGACTGAAGGTGGGATTCATCTGCCCATAGACAGGCATTTGCATTACTAGTTACAAATGTTCAAGTTTTGTATGTGGACTTGTCATAGTCAATAGTGGGAAAGCTCATTCTTGCTGTACCAGATCTCCAAAATAAACACTTCTTGGTTAGTAGTTGTATGGTGTCTTACTTTCCGTTGACTTTCAAGGCATTCAGTCTCACAAGGCTCAGGTGCAGAAAACGTCACATGGATATTAAAAGTCAGGTGAGATGAATCCCCCCAACTCCATGTCCCATGGGAGATTTGTGTCAGAGTCTGAGAAGGAGCCCGGTTTTCCTGAGAGTTTAACAGCAATGCCCTTCTCTGAAGACCTCTGGCTTTAGTCCCAATACTCTTCCTGAGGGAGAGCCTGATGCTGGGGACCCTGAAAGTTTTCATACGCTATGAAGGGCAGTGCATAGCCACTGATGTGGGATCGTTTGTCTCTCCTCTGAATGGTCAGGTAAAATGTTGCCTGGTTGTGGTATTCAGCGGGAGCATGGTAGAGCCCTGGGCCTTCATTAGTCCTCCAGCTGTCCAGAGATGAGACTTCCAGAGGGAGAGAAGGTGAATTGCTACTTTTCTGTACCTTGATCCAATTCCTGTAACTTGAAATTTTTCCCCATCAATCAGTCCCATATGATGCCAAACCTCCTTCAGGATGCTGCAGGCAGAAACATAAAAGGCTTGTCCAACTAAGGACATTTTTGATAGGTGACATGACTAAAATTTCCTCAGAGATTTAGGTCTTGTTTATCTACAGCCAAGATGTTTCTAGGGCAATCAAGGGACCCTTGGATGGATCATTGACATACTTTGCGTCACTTGTTTGGAGAGTAAAGAGCAGTAGATGTCAATGTATGTGCCAATTATTCTACTATAAAATATGTACATGGTGCCAGAATCAAACCATCAAAATAAGAATTTCAAGAACTCAGACTCTCGGTTGGGCTTCTTGCATTTTGCATGGCTGAAGCTTTTACACTTGATTATTTCAAGGCCTTCTGGGTTTTTTTTTTAATGTTACTTCACTGATACATAACTTCTCTAAAGAGGGAGAAACTGCATCAGGCCAAAGCTGACATTTTCCACTGTGAAACAATGGCAGTGAAAGATAATCTGGAGATACCCTGATTTTCCAGTCTGTTTTAATTACTATATCAGGCTTCTTCCTCAGTTAATCAAAAAAATTCTCCAAACCATACTGTTTCAGGTTTTTCTTTAATGTAAATTTTAAGATCAGTTCATTCTGTCCAAGAATGTAGGTTGCATAGTCAGATATTTGTGCAGGGATGTACATCTGTATGTTTATATTGGGGAACAATTATTACTCTCTTCTACTCTTCTCTGTTGTCTGCTGAGTAGAAAAAACTTCGAACAATTAATTTCATGTCTCTTCTGTAAGCCAAAGAAGCACTCTAAATCTTTACTTTCAAGAAGCAATTAACTTCAGGTTTATTAGTCAAGTTGTGCTATGAAGTTCCAATCTTTCATTGTACACTGTGAATTTTAATTACAATTTATTAAAATAATTTAATTGACTTCAGTCAATGGGCGTGAATGAGGGCAGAATTTCCCTGAGAAAGCTGTAGACAGAAGAAAAGGCCACCCATCCTAAATGCCTTCTGCCTGCCCTTTTTTGGGTTGCATCAGACTGTTTGAAAGAGGGCTGCATTTATCATCTTTGATGCCTCCAGCTCAATGGTCAATTCATATTAGATTCCACAAAAGGCAGTGAACCAAATTTTTCTCTGATACAATTCCATTGACTTCAATGGTCTTACCACAGGGATTAATCTGGCCTAATATTATAGTGTTAGAATGTGTGTGTGTGTGTACTATTAGCCCAGGCTCTTTGCTGGAGATCATGCCGTGTAAAAGCTGGTGGCTGTTGCAGTTGCAATTTGCTCAAGAAATCCAATTCCTTTTGTTGACCCACTGAAGTTCTCATTCCAAAAAAAAAAAAAAAGGAAAAAAGGCCAAGAACCCCTCAAAATCTCTAATCAATTTGGAACTGCAGCTGAATTTAGATGTATATTTGCTAATTTGGTGTATTATGCATGCAAATATTGGTATAAAAGGTGTTTCAATTATTTTCTAAGGCAGGGACCTATGCATTCTGCGCAGTCACAAAGAGTTTAAATGGAGTTATTTTTCCCCGCCTATAATCGTTCTCCCTTTTAAGTACCCAGGCAGAAAAAGTAAGTTTACTGCTTCTAGCACAATGGCTCTCTTCACTTTTAGGTTTGGGAGACCTGGGTGACCTACGAAAGTTAATTAGAAGGTTAACAAAGACTAAGGCAGAGTAGAATACAGCGCCTCTCCTCCAGCCAAAGATGTCATCCATTAATTAGGGAAATCGTTAAGGTGGCCTTTATTGAATCCATAGAAAATTGTCAGTTTGCGGTCGACAGTTTTGATCAGATTTTCCTCTCCCCAATAACACTACCCTTAATCGTAGGAGCCGCGGAGGGTTCGGGATGGGCCGGGAGGGCTGGGGGGGAAAGAGTGTGCACATAGGGGGAGTGTGTGTTTCAGCGACATTACAGTTAAACAGCCGCCAATTGTGACGGCTTTGATTCTCAGGCTTACATGGCATACTTATTCCATGATGTAATCTTTATTGAACCTGGAAGCTGGGGGGTGGGGGGCAGGGGGCAAGTGAAACTCGCTGCCGCCGCTGCCTCTCAGCCGCAGGAAGCCCTGGGAGTTAATATTGCAGTCATCATAGGCAGAGCTCGCTGCTTTTGCATGGTAATACGCTATCTGACTCCCCTTTCCTCCTCGCTGAAGAGTGTCTGCTCCCAGCAATGAGAGCAAACAGCCATCTGCACGACAGACTCTCCACTTCTCCAAGAATACGTTCACTTTAAAGTTGAAGGGCCTTTTTTGTAGATCTTAGATTTTTGTTATGCTCCCTTTTGCAACTACAGTACCAAATTGGTGTTGCTATGGAGAATTTCAAGTGAGATGTTGGACAGTCCTGGCATTTTAACATGTATATTTTTTAACGTACTGGGAGAACTGACTAGCTGGAGTTTTTTGCTGGTTTAGCT
The DNA here is from genome assembly GCF_030490865.1 of Poecile atricapillus. Lineage (NCBI taxonomy): Eukaryota > Metazoa > Chordata > Aves > Passeriformes > Paridae > Poecile > Poecile atricapillus. The sequence goes on along the minus strand of NC_081251.1, from coordinate 45,268,810 downwards.
TTGACCACTTCCCCTACGCATTGAAAGAAGCTCTGTCAAGGACAGTGGCTACAGCGAGTCCAGCCTGTTCGGTGTTGGGACCAAGAAAGTGACCTAGCATTGAAGAAGTGTTTTGTTTGAACATGGGAAGCCGTCACCTTCCAGGGGAGGAAGGCAAAGACAAGGGTTTCTGCAATCTAGGATGTTTACATTTAAACAATGCTGTCCTAGCTCTAATGTGCTGGAAACTATTGCCTGGAGCCATTGGTTTGAGGGTTTTAAACATGAGGAATCAAGAGCTGTTTCGATATCTAGAGGTCTATGTCCTATGCAGCATGTGGCATAAAATGTCTTAAAAATATTAAAAAAAAACCAAACAATTGGATGAATAATACTTTAACTGGCTGGTGATCAGGATAAATTATGCACAATTACGGGTCGTTAAAGACCAAAATGCAATTAAAAATATCTTGCACTTATTCTTTCACCTCAAATTCCTGTAAAAAGTTTCTTCGTGTTAGCATGAATTTCTCTACCAAAAAGAATTTGTATGTAAAATGCCAAGAAAAAGCAAGTTTTTATATTTATGAGGCACACGTCTGCCTCATTGCCGATATATTTCTGTACAATGTATTATTTATATGTATATATATGTGCTATTTATATTTACATGCAATATATATATCTATATATTTTAATTCAAGCTCTCTCATAAAATAGTTCAAGTTTACTTTGTATTTTTAGTATGCAGAAGATGTCATAAGTATCAACACAGAAGCAGTACTAAAGAAATGCCGTGCGTTGGTTCTGGTTCTGGTACGCTCTGTGTGACCCTCAGCTTTTCTGCATCCTCCCTGTGCCTGAAGGGAGTGTGCTGGTTTCAGCTGGGACAGAGCTAGCTTTCTTCCTAGTATCCTGTACAGTGCTATGGTTTGGATTCAGCATGAGGGCAACGCTGGTATCACACTGATGTTTTAGTTGTTGCTAAGTAGTGCTTACCCAAAATCAAGGACTTTCCAGTTTCTCATGCTCTGCCAGTAAGGAGGCACAGAAGAAGTCAGGAGGGAGCGTAGCCAGGACAGCTGACTCAAACTAGCCAAAGGGATATTCCATGCCACAGAACACCATGCTCAGTATATAAGATGGAGGAGTTGTCTGGGAGGGGCTGATTGTGCTTTGGGGACGTGCTGGTCATTGGTCAGTGCATGGTGAGCAATTGTGCTGAGTATAATGTGCCCCTCTTGGGCTTTATCTCTCTCTTTTTGTTGTCTTCCTTTTCATTAGTACTATATTTAAAATTATTATTATTATTGTTATTGTTATTGTTATTGTTATTATTATATTTTATTTTCAACAGTAAACTGTTCCTATCTCAACTCATGGGTTTTATCTTTTTTTTCTATTCTCCTCCCCACACCACTGGGGTGTGTGTGTGTGAGTGTGAGTGAGTGCCTGTGTGGTTGCCAGCTGGAGCTAAACCATGTCTTGGAGATGGAAGAAGTATATTCCATGAGCAAGGCTCTTTCCATGTTTTGAAGGGCTCCTAGAGGCTTGTGATTTCAACAGGAGAGGCACTGTATTCCCACAGTTCTGTTTTGGACATTTTTCTGGTTTAGGCTGAGACAAACTAACTCACCCATTGTGCAACCACTGAGATCCCCAGATAAAGTGCTATAAGAGGGCCACACACTATTATTCTTTTATTAAGGAGCAGCAGAGGCTGTTCAAGAGTTACATTGGATTTTTATATGTTTTCCTACTTCCTTTTGTCTTCTAGTAGCAGTCCTGTGGCTTTGAGAGCTTTGGATTCTGAGTAGAGGCAGGTTCCTAAATTTAAGGTGGCATCCCTGGGAGGCTTTGGAAATCATTCTGGGTATGGCAACAGAGGATCTCTGTTGCTTAGACATATTTTCATACCACTACATCTTCCATATGGAGAGCTCATGTCAGCGTTAGCTTCAACACTCCTGCAATGAATTTTCTGACACTGTTGAACAGCATTGGTACAAAACCCCTGGTAAACAGTGCATTACTAATGAAGGTGTATGGGCAGGATCAAATCTCAAGTGTGGGAGAAGCTTATTGTAGCTACAGCTATAAGAAACATACCAAACAACAGAATATAATGACTTAGAGAAGATTTTTTTCTTAGGTGATGGTCCTGGAGTGGCAGACCACACTTTTATCCTTGGTATGGAATTTTACCGCATTTTTCATGTGATATTTTCCCCCTTGGCATCTGTCACTGGGAGCAAAGCAAACAAAAGTCACTGCAAACACAATTTTACAATTATTTCAGTTAATACACCTTTGAGAAGGCTGGTAAAAGGTGCATGCTAATGCTTTTTTCTAACTATGTTCTATATAGCAACACTTACAAGTAACTGAGAAGTCACTGGCTTTGAGTTTTTTTAACTTAATTTTTTTAAAATGGCACAGGAAGGAATCAGTTACAGGAGACAAGTCAACAGAAGGCCATTGAAAACTGATAGAAGTTGATAGGAGCCTGGTTTTGGCTGCTTATGCAGTTTCTTCCCCTGCCATCTTTAAAAGCATCATGGAAAGTATTTAAGGGAAAGTCTGAGTATCTAGAAGGTAGATAATTCCACTTAACTATAGTCATCTGCTCCTGTTTTTTTGTCCTGAGTGTCTTTTTCTCTTCACAGTGGGCAGGGAACCACCTGTAAATCTCACTATTTTGACTTATTCCAACCTCTCATGGCAAGGTAAGATAAACTGTGCCCTGAACACGCCTACTCCCCTCCTTGGAGTATAAAAAGGATCTGGAGAACAGCTTCATCTGAGTTAGGGTCTTCTTGAAACTGAGTGAAAGTAGAAGCATTTTCTTGTCAAGGGACTCCAGCATGTAACATCTGGTGGGAGGAATGAAGGACTACTGCAGAGTGTGGGGTGGAAAAGGAGCTGGCTAGAGAAGAGAAGACAGCTGGCTATGCTGAGGCTGTGATGGAAGGGAATTTCACTCCTGGAACACCTCAAGAATATTTATATGTTTAATAAATAGGTGGATGCAAAATAGAGCAGCATCAGCTATAAAAAGCAGGACAGAACTATTCAGGAAGAGATGATGGCCTTTACAAATATAATGGAGATGGTTCGTAATTGTGCAAAATGGTTTTAAACATTAAAACATTTAAAGGTGAATCGGAAGCATCTCTGCTTGAAGCCAGAAGTTCATTACATAGAAATGCAAAAGGGGGGAAAAAGTACCTCCTTCTCTTACTCACCACACTCTGACCATGAGACTCCAAAGTTATAGGGTTGCCAAGTAGGCAAATGCAATTCCAGTTTATATCAAATGAGCTGTTTCCAGTAGAGAAAGGAAAACAGGAATGCTGTGCTCTGCCATGCACTGAGACTTCCTGTGGAATTCTATGAACAAAACCTGCAGAAATGGAGGCTATCACAAGTGACTAAAATAAGGTCTAAAGACCCAAGAAAAGAGCATGAGACCTTGCAGAAGGGATTAAAGCAACATCTGAAGGCTTTGCTGAAAGGCTTAGGAGATGGCCTGGGACTGGAGGTAAAATTTTTTAGGGGCAGCAGAAGCTGGAACAAGTTCAAAATAAATGAATAAGGAACCAGTAACCAGATGGCTGAGGACCAGCAGCTTTTCCGGGGACAGAGGAGGCCAAGGAATCTTTGGCAAGCTTGGGGGTTACTAACTGAGCAGGACAGCAGTGAGGATTAAAAAAGCTAAAAATACCAACAGCACAAGGAAATCAAAAAGTTGCGAAAGTCAGAAACCTGATGTGGAATTAAGGCTGTCAGAGGACTTCTACTGCCTAATTTTATAACACTGTCATAGCTGCAGAAACAGGAAAGAATGAAGTCAAACTGTACCAAAACATAAGAAACTGGCTAAAAAAATTTCTGAATGATCTGAGAAGGCGTGCCCAGAACCCTTGTACCAGAGAAGATGGACAGCAACAGTCCAGTTTCCCAGGAACCAAATAGGTCTGAAACATTACCTGCAGCAAAAAATAAAATAAAAAAGAAAAGGAGCTTAGTTTCCAAACTGAGACACACATTCCAAAGCCAGAAACCTTCCCAGTAGACTGGGGCTCACTGGGGTCTCAGGGAAGAGAAGGGGAGAATCTACCCAAGCTAGGAAGAACCTGAGGAACCTTCCCTCCTGGCACACCTCCAGCGAAGGCTGCCAAGAGGCTTTGGCAATGGACCCATTTGGAGGGACTCAGCTGGACTTGGCCTGGCCTGCAAAGACCAGCAAAAGGAGGCCAGAGCCATTCTGAGAGGTGCTGGAATTTGTCACGGGGCTCAGCTGCAGCTGTGTGCTGAAAGGGGACATTGCTGTGGGGCAGAGAGAGAGGAGCTCAGTGCTGCAGGCACTGTGAGCATGGACAAGAGTCCGCACACAGGGTGGGAATCCTCCTTGTAGGACTTCAGAGTGATTAGAAGGAAAGATGAAGTTGGTTTGTGCAAAGAAGAAAATGTTTGCTAAGCCCTGTTAACTGCTCATTTAAGGGGAGCAGGTAGAGAAATACCACAATAACTATAGCCTAGAGTATGGCCAAAATGGAGTAACTGGTTGTACCCAGTGAAAGCCCTTGGCCAGCTTTGGAGGGGAAAAGGTGCAACTTATTGACCTGAAAGTACAAGGAAGTAGAAGGGTCAGAGATAGTAAATGAAAGCTGAGGAGGACCCAAGATGCACCTTGAGATCTGGCAAATCCTGGCAGTGAATGCAGCTGTGCATCAGGGGTGGTGCCTGCATAGGCAGGTTGCTTTGGAGCAGAAGTGCAGTTTGAAGCTAATGCTGTGATGATCCTCACTTGCTGCAGGGGGACTGTCACAAAGCCCCTGGAGTGCTCTCAAGCTCATCTCCCGTCAGAGCACACCACTTGGGCAGCACCACTTGTGTGGTGGACTTTTTGGGCCAGAGAGAAGCCGGCTAAATTTTATATGAAGGGAACTCCCCCAGGCTGCAGGCAGTGCAGATTTGGAGGCCAATAATTGTTGCAGTCCTCTGTTGAGCCAAAATTCTTGCTAACGCCAACAGAGCCAGAACATATGGTGACTGTGCAGTTGTGAGTTATGGGCAGCAAACAGAGAGAGTGTGAGTGCTGGGTCAGACGTCTTTTTAATTACTCTAGTTAATGAAAAAAACTGTGAAGCTCTGCCTCTGGTAAGGGATCAAGGATAGCTCCTCTGAGTCCTGAAGTCACTTGTTCTACTTCACAATGAAGACTCGAGGCTCATCTTTAGAGGCAATGACCCATTAAACTGCCCCACACTGTCTGGGGAGAAGGCATTGTACAGACCACTGAAGACCTAAAGGTGCCTTCAGCAGTAACTTGGACATCATCCACAGGTCTGGTGAGGGGAGGAGGTACTGCCTGCCTTGGGACAAGTAGAGCACGCTGAAAGAAGTAACACCCTTGTAGGTGCAGCCACTGCCGTGAGAGAATAACACCTTGGATATCGCAGCCTGCTTTCCATACTTAGTTTTAAGAAGAGTTGGCAAGTGGCAGTGGAAGCAAAGAGCAGGGGTGAAAGGCAGGAGACAGCATTTCTACTGTGTCAGTAAGCAGCACTTGAAAGTGCCGGCTTCTGGCTGACACTGAGTGATCTTGGAAGCAGTCACTGCAAAATAGGTCCCTCTCAGCCTGTCTGCTCTGCCGAGATGGCTCAGGGCACACTCAGAGACTGCTGGTAAGAAAGGCTGCATTTACAACTAGCCTGGGATCAGATCAAGGCTACCACTGAACTTGAGCTTCCTGAAATGAGAGTTGCTCTGAAAAGGGGCTCCTTCTCATGGACACACAACCTGGCAAGAGAGAGTTTTCTCTAGAAAAAAGGAAAATATGGCTGTGCACAGGACTGGGCAATTTCCCAGGCAGTCACAGATGTGCAGAGTTTTGTGGGGCTCTGAATTTACTACGAAGACCTTATTTGTGGGTTTGCCAATATTGCAGACTCACTATATAAACTGGGTAAGAAACCACCAACTGCAGTGGCATGAGAGATTTAACCACTTCAGAATTAGGGTTTCCTTTTTCTTGGCAGATCCAATGTTAAGACCCCATAGGGGGTTTTTAGCCCTTCTGGACCCAGATGCAAGTCCCTGCAGATGGGAAGCTGCTCTGAAAGAAAAAGAAAATATAGGTTATGTCAATGTGAAGATTTTGTCTTTAATTTATAAAGATCTAACATCAACGATGGTCTAAGTAATCCAGAGCCTTAAAAAAGAGGAGTTCAGAGGGGCAGGTTGCCTCCAAGAGGGAAAAGTAGTGGAATATATACTCACACCCATTCCCTGGAATAAGAAAGGTGCTACAGACAACTTGTTCCAGCTGCCTGCTGGAAGTCAGTTTCAAATGTTTCCCTGAGCCAGATTGCTCAAGAAGGGCACTCTAGAAGAGAGGACAGTCCTTTGACTTCCACAACATGGTTCACTTAAACAAAAGTTTTCCAGTGTGTGTCCTGAAAACTGCTCTAGGATCAGATATGCTGGAGAAATGTAGATACTTCCCAAAGACTCCACTTTGGATGTAACGTGTTGAGGAACTAGCAAATCTAACATGTAATAATGCAAATGCTGTCATCCCTGAGTACTGGAGAACTGTCATTGTCAGAACTGTCATTGTCTCATCAAAGAGGAAAGTATGTAAAAAACGGGAAAACTTTAGAAACCAGAAAGTGTTCGGGTACAAGCCGATGATCCTAAATACCTCACAGCTCGGTCCTGAGTTATACATGAGATTTGATACTGTCGAATATTTGGAGAATGCAAAAAGTCTTGGACAAACTATTAAGAGGATTTGTGATCAGTAAAACACCAGTCAAAGGCATAAGAAATTGGGCAAGAAATGAACTCTGCAATAGTTGGGCTGTTGGAATGGAAAAGACATACAGAGTAAAGAAGATGGCTAACAATTTATTAGAGAGGGGATGCAGAAAGAAAGCCCAAGACTTTGTTTTAGTCTCCTGATCTCCTCCTGCAAACAGGAACACCCCCAGTGAGGAAGACAGTCTGTTACATGTTGCATGTGGCATGCATTTTCCAGCTGAGGACTGTAGGTCACATCATCAGCTGGAAGAGAGCAGCACAGCTTCATTCCCTTTCGTGGAACAGCATCCGCTCCCCCCAGCTGCAGATTCACCTCCTCGGTGCTCCTCTGCTCCATTAAGGCAGCAGTTTTCCCCTGAAACATTGTTTTCAGAGTGTTTATTTTTGTTGTGGGCACTGGGAGAAGAGTAAAGGTCTCCTCCTAGGGTGGACCTTGGAAATAGTTGAAAAGATAACTCATTACACAGCCACCCTTTGCCAACGTGTCCGGCACCTGTGGTCAACCCAGCATGTTTGGATGGGGTAGTTCTTTTGCTCTGCTGCAGAGAAGGATCTGCCTTCATGATTCCTGCCAGCTCTGCAGTGTGTGTAAGACCTTCATATCAGTCTTGGAAAGAAGAAAATTTTTCTTTTTTTCTTTTCCATTGAGTGAAAAAAAAAAGCTGAGATGGATACTCAAAAGTTACTTTGTTCTCATCACTCTAACTCCCTGTCTAAACTTCCAGACCACATAGACAAAATACACTTATGAACAGAGTGAGTAAAATGTAACTTCACCTACTTCAGGGGAAATGGATGAGAGGAAAGATTGGGAGGGGACAGGATAAACGGAGGACATGACTTAGGAGACGAAGAAAGGGAGAGACCAGTTTGTCCCCTGCATCCAGTACAGCACCTTTCCCAATAACTCTGACTGCTGAGAAACTGTGGGGCTTTTCTATGGCATCTAAAACTATGGAGGGGGTTTTGATAGGCCCAAAAGTATGGAACTGCATCCCTTGAGCTTGGGGAATTTGGGAGGGGCAGAGGCACCCACAGGGAAGGGAACATAAGTTGGTAGGTACAGACTGAGGCAGGGTGGGAGGTAGGAAGGCAGTGAGGTTACGTCAGGTTTGCAGCAGTAAGAGACAATTCTGGGGATGGCAGGGGCTCAGCTGGTAAGGGAAGGAGAAATCTCCTCTTGGAAGGAACATCTGCAGGAACATCAATGTCTCTTCACTCTGAGTCTGTTCAGCAATGTCTTCTGGTACATCAGGATGGGGGAAGCAGTGCCATTGGGAAACCTTCTCCTTACCTAGTCCTGCAGGACTTACTGCCTCAGCCCTTAGTCCCTGATCTGGAGTTCCTGCAGGTCCTAGGGGAGCTGGGATCCCTCTGTGCTTAGCACCCTCAAATGTATTGGAGAGAGGGGAGAGTGTTGCACACCTGGGAGGACTGTCCTACTCCAGGGGTCCCAAAAGAGATTGAGGCTTGCACTGAGAACGTGCTGCACCTTAATCAACAGACCTTGCTTTAACAGCCCGTGGAACAAATGCCACTTCCTACCACACCATATTGCTTACAATGTTGCCACATAGCAGATAAACTGAAATTCTAAACTCACAGGTCATGAACTCTAGGCTGTCTCAGGCTGTGCCAGGGCACGGCGGAGCTCAGAGCACAGCAAACCTCCCAGAAGCAGCGATCACACCCGCAGCCCGTGGAGGTGGCTCACTGCTCCCTCCGCCAGGCCTGTTATCCAGGGAAGCTGAGGAGGATGTGTTCTTTAACTCCGGTGGGCTTGGGATCAGGTTTATATTCCTTTTGAAACCCTTGCCACATGTGCAAACAAGTTGCACTGGGTGGTGTAATTTGAGAACGAAATTAAATGAAGAGGTGACATGCCAACAGCGTACACAAAACAAGGGAAGCGTTTCCAAATCACAAGCTACCATGGAGCAACGAGTTTTTACATAATAGCAAAATTAGGGTTTGGATGACTGGTATTCTTCAACAAACTTTTCAGAAATATTTCCTGGAGCAAACCCAAAGAGAGAATCCTCATTTACCCTATTCCTTTCATAAGTAATTGAATTCACTTGTTTAGGGTTTCTGCCTCCTCCACCTTTCATTCAGCGGCAATGTGAATTCTGCTAATCTCTCTACAAAACAGTCAATCTCCTCTAGTCTCACTAACCATCATTCAGCCACCCAGTAATGAAAAATTGCTTTGATCCTCTCTGTTTGCTTAGTCTCCAAAAAATATCTCCATTAAAAAAAAAAATAAATAAAATAAAAATCTTTAATGAACTATTCCACCTAAAGGAATGTGTATGATTAGTTTGGTGGATTTTTTTTCCCCCTTGCAGTGGGTTGTTTGAGAAACCCTGAGAGCTAAGAAGATTGCAAAAGTGGCTCACAGCTTCAGGAATGGGTATACAGCATTAACATGAATGTCCAATGGTTATGCAAGCCACGGAAAATTACATAGAGGAGAAGAGGGAAAATGCAGGGAGTGGATTAGTAGGCACATTTTCTTTCTGGATACCATATTTACGAATAAATGTGGATTACAGATTTTTCAGACTGCAGCCGTCCTGCTGCATGCAGCTACCCAGTGCTGTATTCACAACGTATTAACTTGGATAAGCAGGATGGTGCTTTCCACATCTATTCGGGGAGGAGATCTGAAAACCATCTCCCCAGGAGATTACATTACTTGTCAATCATCTCTCTACAAGACAGAAAACTTTCCCCACATTTTGGGACTGGGGGGAAAGGGGCAGCTTACTGCAGCCTGTCTAACTTCTTTGAATGTATACTTTTCTACTGGTTCATTTTCCAGTATGAATTTCCACAGCAATCAGCAAAAATTAAAACCTGTTTGGAAAAAAACACACCCACACTCCTTCTTTGTTCTCGTTGGGAAAAGTATAGAATTGCAAAAAGACTGAAAAACATTGCACTTCTGTCTGAGAAGAGATAAATAAAAACTAATGCCTCTCAGTCCTCATTTTCTCTGGTTCTGTGGAAGCCACAAACACGCTCATTTCTTCACTGGTGAAAGTAGGTGTTTTTTTTCTCATTCGTCTTCATCTCTTGGAGGAGAGTATAGCCAGCCTCATACAGCACAAATCTCCATTAATTTCCATGATGAATTTACAGGCTGATTTCCTCTTGCCTACTGTTCTGAGCCATCAGGTCATGAGATCTGCTGCTGCTGCAAAGTACTCTGTAACACCTGGAGAAAAGTTACCGTGCTTTGAAGTCATGTAGCACTGTTCAGGAAAGAATCAGAGGCACACTGCAAACACTTGGAGCCAGATCAAGGGAACAGTGCTAGTGAGTCATTTTACTTGAATGAAACACACTTCCATTCCCCACACAAATATGTGTCTATATGTGTGCTTTTATTTTCCTAGACACATTAGTTTTAGTTATTTACCCATTTGTGCTCCAGATAATTACATGCTGCGGATTCAATTGGATGCAGATTTATTCTTCACTTCCTGTCCTAAATTCTCTGCAATTAAACAGCTGCTGTGTGCTTGGTGTAATAAATTTACACAAAATCTGGGATGGTTTGGCATAGCAGAAAGGTTGTTTGGCACAGGCTTAGGACGGCTACATTACGTACAACTGGCAACCCCTGTGCAGGTTATGCTTTCTCTCCCAAATGAGAATTGCCCTACTGCAACCAGAATGGGCCATTTGCATGACAGAAATGTTTACAAATTTATAACTTGTTTTGCTTGGCTACATAGAATACTATGTCCCAACCTGAAAATTTCCTTAGCTTTCCTGAGCTAAGTCTTTCAAAAGACCTGGTTGAAAAGGAACAAGAATAGATTCTCTAGGATGCCTCTGTCTGCAGAAATACCTCCACTTAATTTAATCAGGTGGAGCTTTCTCCCACTGCTGCTGAGAAGGGTGGGAAATAGAGGAGGAGCCTTTTTTACCTACTTCTGTGTATGCTGTAGTATTTCTCAGCATTTTGCACTGTCGTTGATCAAACACACAGATCAGATGGTGATCTCAACCTTTGAACAGGCACTGACCTGTTCTGATCCACCTCTCTCAGGAGCCGATCTCACACCTCCAAAACAGCCATCTCCCCTTTGATATGTGCCCATCATCCACACAGCGTCCCCATCTCCTACGGCATTTGTGGCCTCAAATGACTGTGGTCTGTGTGCCAGCAGGAGCGGCACACTGTTCTTTTGGGGGAGCAGATGTAAAGTCTGCTCTAGTGGGGCCTGCAGACTGGAATTAGAGATGTACTTCTGTTTATGAGTTAGCACACGTGTCTTTTTGTTTCCTGATACCTTCTGCATAATGAAGTCAATGAGAGTTAAACTCCTCAGCTGTGATTCACATATTCATTAATCTCCTGCAGTAACAAGTACAAATTTTACAGCACATACAGTGAGCTTATTACCAGTGTAAACAACTTGCTGCATCCAAAAAAAGTGTTGCGGGAATTAGGTCCCATTGTACTGAGCTGAAGGAAGGAAGGGTTAGAAAAAAATGCTGTGCACTGCTACCTAGGCTCAGATGGCTCCGATCTGGTTATTGCATGGCAGTAATTCGGGATCTTGGAGTGAGAGCTGCCCACATAATTTCCACAAATGTCATTGGGGTTTGCTGGGGCCCCACAGGAATTAACAGGGATTTAGCCAAGGATGGGAGTCACTAAAAAATGCCTAGAGAAACAACATATCTGAATGCAAGAAAGAATGTTTATTTAACTCATCAGTTCGGGGGTGAAATGATGCCTAGGCAAAAGTGAGGAGCAGATCATGTTGTGTTTCTTCAGCAGGAATTCCCAAGGTAGACTACTTTTCAGGGATCACCCCACGGGCTGACTTTTGGAGCCACATGCAGATGCATATCCCTTCTCAAAGGGCTCTGAAATAATTTCTTTGCTGTATCTGCTCCCAGCCCATCTCCACAGAGTAGAACTATTGTGGTTCCCTTCACAGGCCCACACGTGGTACCCGTGCAGCTGCAGGACTGCAGATGCCTCTGGGATTAAAGAGAATGTGACATGCCCAGGATAATCTTCCATAGGAAAGGCTGAAGAAATACTCTTCTTTTCAAGAAGAAGCATCCATCTCATTATTCCCACTCTTTCCGCAGCCTGTGACTGTGCCTACACCTTCCCTGATAATATCCAAGTTGCTTTGACTTAAATAAATAACTCAAGCACCCCCTTGGCCCTTTGAGAAAGGATCATTTTCCATTTTCCAAACACTTTGACTCAGGTCCTGTACAGGTTATGGAGGATTTTCCTTTTTTCTCCCACCCCTCCTCCACTGAGCTGAAGAGGAACAGGATCAGGCCCATTATATGATACAATTTTCTTGTGTTTTATGCTTCTCAAAGGTTCTACTCTAATCCACATATTCTTCCTCCTGTGAAATGCTTCTGATTCAGCTTTGAGGGAGCCCTAAACAAGATAAAAATACTGAGTGGATGGGAGCAGGTAGGTTATTAGCTTGAGGCTGCCTATAAAGATGTTTGGAGAGGAGCATCTCTGCAAAGGAGGCTGGCATGTTTAGTGACATAAAGTGGCTTGACTGTTAGCTTCTTTTTTTTTTCTTGCTAAATGACAAGACAAAGCCACCTCTGCTCTCCTCCAATTCCCCTCATGCTCCCAAGCCATCCCCTTCCCCCTAGATGCTTGGTGTTTCTTCTTTTAGAGGGGAAAAGAAAAAAAAAAAAAAGTGGAAAAAAAAAAAAGAAAAGAAAGGGAGAGAGACATTTTCTTTCACACAAGCCCTCAGAATTACAGTTCATGAACTATTCAGTAAACTGACCGGCATGAACCTCCCTTCAACGGCCTAATCTAAGGGGTGGATCTATGTGTTTTGTTGCTTGTCAAAAACAATCACTGCTCGGCCCATTACATTTACAGCACGTCGTCCTTTAATTGGTGTAACACACTGAGGGCTGAAAGGAAGAAAGTCCTACAAAAGCCCCCGAGTGAATGAACCCTGACTCACACAAAAATACTCTTCAGAAGTTCAGAGCTGGGCACTAACAAGGGAGGTAGAGAGTTAGTTTGAAAAGGGGTTAAGTTCAGAAATGTGCCACCTTGAAGACCCTCCCATCAAAGCCATGATAGCATTGACAAGATGCAGGGGGAAGAAAGTTAATATTCCGGCCTTTCGGGTTTGAAGGGAATGCGGGAAAGGACTGGAGATTCCTCCCGGCTCCCCTTCCCGGCCTTACCCTTTTCACTTCGGGGCCGTTCTCATTGTGTCTTTCGACTGCTTAAGAAAAATACGACAGAAAAAAAAAGAAAAAAGATCCACGAAAAGTGAAATGCAGCCCGGGCCGGGCCGGGCCGGCCGAGCGCTGACCCGGCCCGGGACCAAGCCCGCGCCCCTCGCAGATGCTGCCTCCAGCACGGTCCCCTCGCCAGGCGCTGTCCCTGGCCCCTAATGATTAGACTAATTAACAAAATCGATGTTTAAACGCCCGAAGGCACACTTCTGGGGAGGGGCACCGACGGTGCCGGGCCTCGGGGCCCCTCCGCTGCTGCCCAAAGCCCCGCGGAGGGACCGGCCCCGCCCGACCCGCGCCGACCGCCCCGGGGAGACCGGAGCGGCAAAGGGGGCAAAGGGGTTCCGTGGGGCCGGGGCCGAGGCTGGGCTGCCGCGTCCCTGCACCTTCTCGCCGGTATCTCCGCTCACACCACCTCCTTTTCCTCCTTCTCTCATTTTCCTCTCATTTTCCTCTCATTTTCCTTTCCTTTCCTTTCCTTTCCTTTCCTTTCCTTTCCTTTCCTTTCCTTTCCTTTCCTTTCCTTTCCTTTCCTTTCCTTTCCTTTCCTTTCCTTTCCTTTCCTTTCCTTTCCTTTCCTTTCCTTTCCTTTCCTTTCCTTTCCTTTCCTTTCCTTTCCTTTCCTTTCCTTTCCTTTCCTTTCCTTTCCTTTCCTTTCCCCTCTTTCCTCTTTCCTCTTTCCTCTTTCCTCTTTCCTCTTTCCTCTTTCCTCTTTCCTCTTTCCTCTCTCCTCTCTCCTCTCTCCTCTCTCCTCTCTCCTCTCTCCTCTCTCCTCTCTCCTCTCTCCTCTCTCCTCTCTCCTCTCTCCTCTTTCTTTCCTCTTTTTCCATTTTCTCCTGTCCACCACCTTTTACACGGACTGTTGCTGCCGAGGGATTTTTTATCTCTCTAAAGATACAATAACTATTTTGATGTAAATGACGAGGCTTGGGTGGGTCCCCGGGGTAGAGAGTTAATGATTCTTCTTACACCGGGCTGTTCTTTCACTTTTCCTGCGCGCACCATGTTAATAAATTAATGCACCTTTCATTACTCCTACACGCATCAAACCTCAGCTTTGTATTTTGCGGCCTGACCCTCGTTCCTACACTTTTGTGAGCAAGTTGCCCTCATGCTAAGGCTAGGGCACTTTTAAATGCAGCCCCATAGTCCTACCCAGGTTTGTAATCCGTCAAAAAGCCGTTGATTGCTGCAAGCGTTACTTTTCATTAAGAAAACTTAGAAGCAATTTGGAAGAACCCTTCTCAATGAATACATTTACCCCCAAATGCTTTTTATTCTTCGCCTATACTTGATGAGTTTCTCTGGCACAAATCATTTCTTACAGGCACAGAATGGGCAATCCCCTGATCCCCATCAATTGTCATCCAGAGTTTGGGCCACTTTGACCGCCAATAGTGGGGAAGTCAGAGCTAATCCTCAGAAGGAATCACGGGAAAAGAAAAGCAACAATAACCAAGTCAAGCGTAAAAAATGAAAGAGAAATCTCTATTATCACTCACTACATTTCCCAGCGATGTACTGAAAAAATCAGCTCGTTTGTCATTCGAGTCAGACACCCAGAGAAGAATATGGGGTCGTGGTGGGTTGGTAGACTCACACGACGTAAGGAACAATATTTTAGAGCAAAAGGCCTCTTCATTTGCCAAATCCTCCTCACATCCGCCATAACCATTAAATACAGACTGACTTTATTCTCTATGGGAAGAACAAGGGGAAAGGAGCCTTCAGCCACATAGCCAGACAAAAGTCCAAAGAGCCGGGAACCGGGGAGGCGAGGCGGGAGGAGTGCGGCCACCCTCCTCCTCACCGGCCCCGGCTCAGGGGGTGTGCGAGGGGACGGGGGGTGTCGGGGGCGGGGGGAGGTTTGTGAAGCGGGGTGTCCGTCCGTCTGTCTGTCTGTCTGTCTGTGGGCGTGTGAGCAGGTGAGCTCGCAGGGAAGGTGGGGGGCGTGTGCATATGAGTGTGCTGGGGTGCCGAGAGGTGCACGTGGGCGAGAAGGGATTTTGGGAAGGCGAGGAAGCCGTGCACTCGAGACGGCGACGCGCGGGTGTGAGCGCCGGCTCTCAAGTGTGCACGGAACGGAGGGGGAGAGGGGTGTCCGCCCGCGGATGCGAGGTCATGGATCGTGTGCGGGTGAGGAGGGACACGTGTGGAGAGAGAAAGGTGTGAACACGGGAGAGAGCGGGAGGTGGCTGCGAGGGGTGCGTGTAGCCGGGACACCTGGTCCTGCGTGCAGGGCGGTGTGCGGCGGGGCCGGCCGGGAGCTGCTGGGGGGCGAGAGACACAGTGAGACTTTTGAGAGGCGCAGACATTGCCGCTTTCCACGCTGACACCTACAATTAGCCCAAAGAAGGCCGTGAATCCTTTACTCCCCGGCCAAGCGAGGGGCAAAGTTAGCGCTGACAGCCAGCTGCCAAGCCTCCCGCGGCTGATACCTTTCGGGCAAGTAAACAACTCGATAGCCACCAGCCTGCTGCTGCCCCCCCGGCTTTTGGGGGAAAGCTTCCCCAAAGCCCCACGGGTGTGGTGTCCTTCCTCCCAGGAGGGCTGCCCGAAGCTGAGGGGCTTTGCTCGGGTTTGGGTCTGTCTGTGCTATCAGAGAGGGCGTGAGACAAGAGGGGGGACAAGGAGGGAGAGAGCAACTCTGGTGAAAGGAGGGGCGATGGCCCCACTCGTGCTCCGTGGGGAAGGAGGTGTCCGGGAGCCCGCGGGCAGCCGGAGGGAGTGGCTGATCCCAAGCTCGTCTCTCGGAAGGTGGTGGGCGGCGGGCACTCCCCATTTCCCCCAGAGATGAGGGCTCTGCTCGCAGCTTGCCGCGAAGCTGTCTCCCTAGTTTTTAGCATCCCGCTGGCTCACGGTTACCTTAGGGCAGACTTTTTATTTTTCATTGGTGCGAGGCTTATTTTTTTCACTCTTTTTTTTTTTTTTTAATTCAACCAACGAATAAACCTTTCAGCAGAGGGTTTGTTTCTGATTTACTTTTTTTTCTTTTTTTCTTTTTTTTTTTTTTTTTTTTCCTTCTTCTTGTCCTGTTCCCTCACTCGGCAGATTTCAGTGCAAACCCTCCACTCGCTGCGGCCGTGTTTCCTCCGAGTTGCCCGGGCTGCTCGGGGCTGCCGGCGTCCCGCAGGTTCGGTGCCGCGGCGGCCGCGCACTCTGGAGCCCGGAGCGGCCCCGGGGACCCGACCCGTCCCCGCTCGGCAGTCCCTGCCGGGGAGCAGCACCGCGGTCGCAGTGTCCTAGCCCGAATTTACATAAAAGTGCGGTCGCTTTGCATCATCCCTCATCTCTAAAGGGTGCTTGAAGAACTCGAGACACTCTGCAGTCCTAATTAGTGATTTTTGTCCTCTTGTTACGGGGCTCAGCATCTCATGCAAATGAACTCTTCATCGCCGGCACCATTACCCCTGCGCCAGAATTAACTGACTCTTATCTTTAATGATATTCCGCTGAACTTCTCGGAGCCCGGCTAGCTTTTTATCTTGATTACTCTAATCAATAAGAAATGATAGAGTAAAATTATAAACTCTATTGGCTTTTGAATGTTGCCGACAAGCCCTCTAGATGCGCTCCTCTTTCATTGTTATTTATTAAAATGATCTTCAGCTAACTGCGGATGCAAATGGGAAAATGAACCGGCGAGGGGGCCCTGCGAGGAGGGATCCCCCCCGCTCCTTGATGGAGCCCCGCCGGGTGGGCTCAGATGGGGGCAGTGGGGCTTTGTAAACAAATGGCTCTTTTTTTTTTTTTTTTTTTTTTTAAACCAGAAGAGCGAGTTAAAAAAAAAACAACAAAAACAAAAACAAAAAAACCCAAACAAACAAAAAAACCCAAACCGAAACAACAACAAACCAAACCACAACCCCCCAAGGGCTCCCCTTCACAACAAACTAGGACATAAACTTCCCCCTCCTCCCAGAGGCCCGACGCCCTCGGGAGCTGCCTCGGGGCGGGGAGAGGGCAGGCACGGGTGGGGAACGGGAAGGTGGCCCTGGCCCGCGGCTTCCCGTGGAGGGAGGACACGAGGGGCCCGATCCTGGGCGGTCACCCCCCACCCCAAAGGATCCACAAGCCGTGTGCAGAACCCGCCCCTAACCCCCTCCTCCCTGCAAGGTCAACAAACACCCGCTCCTCGCTGGCGGTAATAGGGGATCAATATTAAACCAGAGGCAGCCCCAAGTCGCCGTGGAGGAGACTTTTCTACAGCCTGACCTGTGCAGGGCTGGCCGGGAATGCGCCCCGCACTCCGCCGCCCTCCCTCGCCAGCCCGCTCTGTCCGCCCGAAAACGTCTTTTCTTATCTGTCAGCAATAATTAGATATCCTTGCAGTGACAGAGGGATGCACGGCACCAGCACTTTGTCTCATGGGGAAGGAATACGTGGGTATGCGCGCACACACACGGGCACAGAGAGCGCCAATTTTGCTGCTGCCTTTTCCTCCCCCTCTTTCCTCCCCCCACCCCCCCCCCTTTTTATTTTCTTCCCCCTCCCCTTTTTTGAACCTCAAGGAGTGGCACTGATGGGGCCCGGCGGCTGCCCCTGGGTCCCCAGGGCTCCCAGAGCCCGCTCCCCGGCGGCCCGGGCGGCTCCTCGCCCCTGCGAAGGAATTCGGGCACATCCCGGGCTGGCAGCACGAATCGCTGCTCCGCAGCCGCTCCTCTGTTCCGCCCCGCTCCTTTCCTTCTTCCTTCTTTCCTTCCAGCGAGGAGTCAGTTTGCTGTCTGTGCCCGAGATTTTAGCTAAATTGTTAGGTGGGTGCGAGGAGAGGTTTTTAGGTGGCAATTTTCAAGGCTGTCGAACAGAAAAGGATACATTTAGTTTCCTGCATGAAAATGAAACCTCTCTTAAATCAATTTTTAGGGCAGAAACACGTCGGATCTAATGAGTGGTCTGGGGGCCGTCATTTCGTCCCTCTCTGAGAGACGGATTTTACGGCACTTCCGAACCCCGGGGCTGAAGTTAACAAATCCCCGGCTCTTTGCGATCACCCATGGGAGAAACTCTCCATATTTATTTCAACTCGTAGTCTTCAAGCCTGTAGAATATCAACGTCTGCAGAAAATACTTTCCCCCCTGAAGAGTTTAATTACTTTTAATATTTTCAACATAAACCTGATCTTATCTCTTAGGAGATAATTAATCAGAGCAAAAGGAGAGTTGCAATATCCAAGATGGGTTGGACGGATAAAATAAAATTAGAAATCCACGAGGGACAAAATTGTTTGGTCTTTTTTCTTATGTCGGACACATGGTGGATTTATTTCTAAATATTCAGACAACACACAGGGACATAAAATATGTAATTGGCGTATAATGGAGCAGTACACAGGGGAAGACTAACAAAGTAGTCGTAGGCATGAAAATTGAAGTTGTGTGCCACAAAGACAGACCCTTCCATGGGGGAAGGGCTGAATGTGGCAAAATCATGTAAAATCTCCGTTCTCAGTAACATCTCGTTATTAGGAATGATGACTAAACCTCCAGGATTATTCTGGACTGTAAGTTATCAAGAGCCCACTAATTTCACATTAAAACCCATTGACTGCAACAGCGTGATTGAAGGGTTTTTAACAATTAACATAATCAGAAAATGAGCGGAGATAATTTTTATTCAACTCATTACTTTTTAATCATGTATTTCTTTTAATTAATATCTTCTCCGTGAAAATAACAAAAAGCCGAGTCCCAAAGCGGCCCCGGGCAGGGGAGGCGACCCCGGCGGCGGCGGCGGGGCGGGCCGGGGGCGGCAGGGCCGGGGGGCCCGGGGGAGCGGGGCGGGAGGGCGGCATCGCTCCCAAAGCCACCGCCGGGGCTGCAGCCACGGGGGCTCCCCAAAACAACCCCTTCCCCGTGCCAAAAAAGCCCGGCTTGTATGGGACTCTCGGTCCCCCGGCGCCCCCAAGCCCCCTACCCAAGGGGCGCAGGACAGCCTGGGCATATCCCGGATCCCCGACGCAGCACCGAGCGAGCTTTCCCCAGCGGCTGCCCGCAGCTCTACCCTGCCCAGGAGAAAAGGGTGGGAGGTTTTGGGAGGGTTCCCCGGCTCCGGGAAGGTTGCTTGTCGGGTCGCTGGTGTCAACAGGTTGCTGCTGGCGCTCAGCCCCACGCCCCTCGGCGCCCAGCTCACCTGCGGCAGGGGCAGTGTGCCCGGCTCCCGTGTGCGTGGGGCTGTGGAGGAGTCCCGTGTAGCCCTGGCTGTGTGCTGGGATTCACCGGCTCTTGTCCTTTCCTCTGCTGAGTTGTGTATGCCTCCCCTACGGCAAGTTCAGGAGTTGTGAGTAAGGGAACACCTGCCTTGGGGGGAAAAAAAAAAAAAGTAAAAAAAAAAAAAAAAAAAAAAAAAAAGCCCCAAATCTTGTCTCCGTGTTTCTGTGCTCCGAAGGAAAAAAAAAAAAAATTAAAAAAGGAAAAAAAAAGAAAAAAATCACAGCTGCTTTCCAGAGGTCTGCGTGGGAGTGAGCTCCGGGGGTTGCCCCAGCACTGTCCTCGCCGAGACAGAGCCGTGAGCAAGTGGAAGGACCCATCTAAAGTCTGTCCATCCATCTGTCCACCCGTCTGGACACTCATGTATCCTTCCCCTCCCGCCTGCCCCACGGTGCCCCCAAGTGTGCGGGAGGGCTGCGGGGGGACAGCCCCACGGGTGGGGGCTCCACGAGCGACGCCGGGGCCCAGCACCTCCCCACAAGGGACCGAGAGTTCCTCCCGCGGGTGTCCGGCTGCTGCACAGAGCTCTCACAGAGCGGGGACTGGCCCCAGTGTGTGCCGGGGACCCTCGGGTCTGTGTGTCTGTGTGTCTGTGCGTCTGTGCGTCTGTGTGTCTGTGTGTCTGTGCGTCCCCGCTTTCACCGCGGGTGGACATGCTGAAAATGCCGTGGGAAATTCCCGGGATAACCCGTTCCTTATTTTATTAAAATCGTTTGTGGACAAAGGTATGCAGGCTGTGAATAGTTGGAAGACGGTGAGACATCAATTCAGGTAAGACAGTCCCGGACGTTCACAAACCCCGTGAAAGGGGGTTCACAAACCCCCTGCTCAGAAAGGCTTGGCCAAGTTGCTCAAGAATTGACAGGTTCGTCTTGAATAATTAACGCCTGTCTTTCTAACACTTCAATTAATGCAGTGTGGAAAGCTAAGAAAGTCAAATTGTATTATTTTATGGATTCTCACAGCCTGACCTCTCCTCTGCCACTGAAATTGCCCTTCGTGAAAACTTACTTGGGGTCCGTTCCCCCTGAAAGGAGCCAGTGTAAATGTCCCCTTGAATATGAACTGGAGCTAAATTCTGCCAGCCAGAGATTTCAGGATCATGGTGTGGCCAGGATGGCCAGGCTGCCCGCACTGTCCCTGCAGCGAGGTTTGTACAGTCCCTCCTCACAGGGAAAGATTGAGTACACAGTATAAGATCAGACTGGAAAGGGGTTGTGGGGGTTTTTTTGTCTGTTGTTGTTGGTTAGTTGTTAAGGTGTTTTGTTTTGGGTTTTGTTTTTTTTTGGTGGGGGGGAAAGAGGGCGGAATGACTATTTTTTAAAATAAAAACACTCTAAATGGACAAAATAATTTTGAAAAGAAGCTATTACAAATAAAACATCCATAAATATCCTCCCAGCACTTGAAGTTGCATCCACTAACTGTGATATTTACAACTATGACAGCATTTGTGGTTTTTTTTTTTTGTTTCGTTTGGTTTGGTTTGGTTTTTTTGTTTGTTTGTTTGTTTGTTTTGGTTTTTTTTAGTATAAATTCTGTGTGAATCCTTGGAAGACGGGAAGTGACTTTCAGGTCACACCAGCAAGCCAGAAATTAAACATGATGATGAACACTGCAAGGTGTGAAGCCAACTGTTTACAAAATTTCATCCAGTCTTCAGCTGCCCGTGGCCTTTTGGAAGTGCCTGTTGGTGCCTGCTATCCATCTGGTGCTCACTATTATGCTTACAGCCTTTGGACCAAAGCACACTCCCTTTCTTGCAGGCACACAACCTCAGTGAACTCTGTTGAACAGACTTGAAAATTCACAAATGAGAAAATTTGTCCCTTAATGGAGAGCACAATGGACCAAGGCTGGTGACATACCCCAGGTGAGAACAGTGCTTGGCTCTTCCTAAGTTCCTCACATCTCACAACAGTGTGGCTGTAGCTGGCCGAGGCCCGGTGGGATGCAGTCACAGTGGACTCTCCCTCTGCAGGTGTCTCTGCCAACCACCACCACAGAGGTGGACAGAAGCCACCTTGTTGCTATAATAACCTAAAACTGTGCTGAATACTCTTTTTCTTTTATTCTATTTTTTTTTTTTTTTTTTTGTTTCTGTTTCTGAGAATTAACATAGATGGGGAGAACTTCAGGTAAAGATTGCAACTCTGTGGGATAATCAATGCTTACATTCGATACATTACTGAAATAGCCTGCCATGTTTATGCCATCTTCTGTTAGTGCTCACCTTGCTGTGATCCTTTACCCAGAGAAGAAAAGGAAAACCTTTTCTATAAAATTATGTTAGAGAATAGATAATTTTCTACTACCTTGTCTAAAAGGAAGTACCTAGTACAATTCAAAGAAGACATGTAAAGTAAAAAACTCACCAGGACAAATGTATATGGAGACACTTGAAAAAATACTCTTTCTCCCTTAGTTGATTCATTCAGAAGTTCATGTCAGCTCCTGCAGCACTGCTTCCTGGCAACATAAGTACAGGAGGGAAGGAATCAGGCTTCTGGAGGGTGTCCTCCAGTGGCTCATCCCAGAGGGGCTGCAACACAAGGAATCAAACTTGACAGGTGCACAAACAGATCCAATGTCTGTCAAAGCCCAGCCACTTTCTCTTATGAGATGTATTTTAGGCTTGTGCTATGGGAACTTGATGAAATCCAGTGGAGGTGTGTGAGTAGCAAGAAACAATCTGTGGAAAAGGGAAGAACAGTTCTGGTTTTCTTCCTGCTGGAGAAGAGAGTGGGATGATACCACACCGACCCCAGGGTAAGTAATAGCAAAATTTGTCTCACCGGGTATCTCTGAGCATGGACAGTCATCCACACTGCAGTGAGCTGTAAAAAGAATATAGCTTTCATATTATTTGTGTTGATCAAGATGTTATTTGTGATAATTTTGCTATTACGCTGCTTCTAATCTTCCTGCTGGGTTTTAAACATTATCTTCAGATGACTTTTTTCATACTTTATTTTTCTATACATTAGCTATTTCATCAGTATCATCCTGTTTTACTGACATGAAAAATATCCAGTCTAACAGCTCTTCTTTTATCCCATAATGAACAGCACAATTAAGACTTAATTAGATGCATATGAGTAAGGAAATGGCAATGCCACACAGGACCTTAAATGTGGTATCATTCAGTTGCTCAAGTGCAGAATCCTGGAAAAAAAAAATCCAAACAAAAAAAATCCCATCAACTTAGTTCTAGCTGTATTTTTACAGGCTGGCATGATTGCCACTGACAATTATTGTTTTTCTAGTCATTATTCTAAAAATACAGTGTACCTATTTTTTCCCTCCCATTCCACAGCAAAAACTCTGACAGGTGCATGAAAATGACATTTTTCTGTGTGTTGGATTCATAGAGAGGATTATATGCAAACATTTAAGGTGTAAGCAAAGATCATACGGCACTATATATGACTTCTGAAGCTATTTTGCTGTTATATGCCCACAGGAAAAAAAAAACAAAAAGCAAAACATCTTTATACAAAAAAGGTGGGGTAGTTTTCTCTCTTCAGAAGTGTGCTGATGCTAAATAGGGAAGATGGGTAGTTGGTGGATGGCCTGTCTCGATGTTTTCTCTATATTTGTTTGGAAATGGGAAAACTATTGCTGGCTTTCTGGCTTACTATCACAGGTCACTTCAGTGCCTTCTAACACCCCAGCCCCAGGAACAGGACAGTGTCCAGAGCTCCTCCACCCAGCTTATTCCAGCTGAAGGTGGCTTGAGTATCCACCATAGGCTACAAGAAGATACTTCAGGAGCAGGTGGATATGGAAAATGGGTCCTGGGCAGGTGTCTGTGGACAGTGATAGTCAGAAAAATAACTGTTAATCCTTCTGATGATGTCAAGTGCAGGTCCAGCCTCTTCCCAAGTGAACAGCTAGCAAAAAGGAGGGGTTATCTGTGCTAGGTGGCATCTAACCCTAAACCTTACTCTGAGACGGAGGAGATCCGTGATTGTCCAAAATGAGAATATGATGATTTGGCTCAGGTGAGCTAAGAGCCTGTTTCACAAGTTTCCATAGAATTGCCCAAGCCAAACACAATGCAGTTGAGTTGGACAGCCTGGCACCATAGACCTAGACACAGCTCTTTGGAAAACTGGTGCTATGGGTCTTCCCTTGTTTCATTTGGCAATTCAGAACATTCCTAAAAAAGCATTCTGTATGAGGCACTGATGCACATTTTCTGTAAGTATAACATTGAAGAATTGATAGTTGGTGATAGCAGTTTCTTGTCCTTACCCAGAGAGTGATGTTCCTGAGTGTGTCTTCACTTTTCCAGCATCTGATCTTCCCTGACTTCCAAGTAACTGATGCAACATTATTGCTCCTTAAAGCTCCAGGCAGGATTTGGCATCTGATTTGCAAAGACACTGATAGATTTTGGGAGTTTCTGAATTAAGGACTGAAATGATTGTGAATTGACTGATTCTTGTTTTCCTGACTTTTGAGTCCTTTTGCTCATTCTTCATAGTTTAGTGCAGGTGTGACTCTATCATCTTGCCCTGAGTGAGAAGGTTTTCATATTCTTTGCTATCCACATAGAAAAATAATGCTCAAAATGGACAGTGCTAGCAAGCACAGTGGCTCAGGCTGGTCAGAAATAGTGGAGCTAGACAAGTCTTTGTCAATCTCTTTTAAACAAAGCTCACATAATCTTTTGAAAATAAGAATTGGCTCAGACCCACTCTACAGTATTGCCAGGGTGATTTTGACTTGCAGCTAACCAAAAAATGCCTCACCATGCTGACAGTTTATTTAGCACATTTATTTCCTCTCAAGTTCATTGTCAAGGGTGTGATGAAGATGTGTGCGTGCCCTTTATTAATTACATATGCACCACTTTTTCCTGAACCACTTTCTGATTCTCTGTGGAATCTAGAAAACAGTAATTTAATCAGGTGACTCACAGTTAGGCTTTGACATCAGCCACAACCAGCACACGAAGGAGCCAACAATGGCCCCATGAATTAGGAGGGATGTGCAGGACTGTGATGGAGAGCAGGAGGAAAAGCTTTCCATAGACAGGGAATAGATATAATGCACTGATCCTATTTTCACGTTGAGCGTTGTAATCTTTGCAATGAAATTAGTCAAGATTAAGAAATATTTCCATTTCCACAATGCCAGAATTACCTCTCTATGGGCAACCCTCACACCTCCCTGCTCTTACCAGCCCCTATTTCAGATGACGGGTAGTGTCTCTCCTGTGCAGCAGTTTTGGCCTAGGAGGCAGAGTCCTTTTCCTCCTTTCTTCCTGCCCACTGAGCTGCTGCCTTCCCCAGTCTCCCTCACAGAGGCCATTGCACTCCCCAAGCACCCAGCCTTCCAGTCACCCCTGACTCCTTTCACTCTCAGTCATCACTTACTTTTCTGGCACTGCCTTGACATTTATGGTCCGTTCCTCTTTTTCCAGAGCTCTGGTGTAAAGGTTTTATTGAAGCCATCACCCTTCAAAGATGACAAGAAAACTTGAAAAAATAATTTGTTTCTCAGCTCACAGTGGCGCAACTCAGCAGAAAGAGAACTGAAGGAAACAGGGAGACTGACAATCAGAGGGGAAAAACAGGTTCACAGCTTCAAATTTTTCATTTTCCCTGGCTCACTCTGCCATCTCCTCAGATCCAGCAAGATGGCATAGGAAATCAATATTTGCTTTCTGTGTTCTGTTTCTGCACTTTAAAGGTAAGGTTTTTTCCTTCTGCAGAATAATGTTCTTGTCTGTAGCCAGGGCAGGTATTGAAACACTTGGATGTATTTTCAAGAATAATTGAGTATACCCACACAAGATCTCTGATATTCTTGAATGTTTCTGAGATTTGCTGTCCAAGGCCAAATCCTGCTTGTGAGTAGAACCCCTTTGATGAGGTGGAGCAGAAAGGTAATGGCACCAAGTCTACAACAAAATTAACTGAATGAGCTTGACAGCTGAGTTCTTAGTGAAAATGCCTGTTTCTGCTTGGTAGCCAAATTTATCTGCTATCAGAGAGGGGGACCATGCCTTCTTCAAGCCCAGTTCTGAAAGAGTTAGTGATTTTCTATTTTTTGCTTTGCCGTGTCATGTTTATTTTGGATAAAAAGGAGAAGCACTTAGCGACCAGACATCTTCCTTATTGGTCTGCAGCAACTGGTTACACCTCAGAGATGACATCTGAAACTCCCGAGCTTTTTAATTTTTCTTTATTCTCCTCCTCCCCTCTTTCCTTTTTAATTTTTTCCTTTCTCGTTTTTCCCTTTCTTTTTTCCTTCTCCACACCCCCCGAGTCCAGTTTCCACAGGCAGGAAGAACACATTATCTCACAGGAGAATATTAAAGTCTCTTAAGCCGTGGGAAAGCGCATCCCCCTTGACCCGCGAGATGAAGGCGCAGCTCTGCCCCCGCCAGTCCCGGTGCCCGCAGACCCACACGAGGGACGATCCCGGGGAGAATGCCGAGAGCCTGCCCTGGGGCGTGTTTGCGTCGCTCCCCCGGGGTGCAGCTGCTGTCGGGGCGGTGTGGGACAGGCCGAGGTCCCTTTGCAGCCCCCGCGGCCCCTCGGTGGGGCGATGTGCGGGAGTGCTGCTGCCCTCTCCCGGGGGGATGCGGGCAGCCCGGCCGGGCCGCCCCCGCCCAGCCCCGAGCCGCCCCTCTCTGCAGGACATCCCTCTGCAGGACATCCCTCTCTGCAGGACACCCCTCTGCAGGACATCCCTCTGCAGGACATCCCTCTGCAGGACATCCCTCTCTGCAGGACATCCCTCTCTGCAGGGACACCCCGCTCTGCAGGACATCCCTCTCTGCAGGACATCCCTTTCTGCAGGACATCCCTCTCTGCAGGACATCCCTCTGCAGGACATCCCTCTCTGCAGGACATCCCTTTCTGCAGGACATTCCTCTCTGCAGGACACCCCGTTCTGCGGGAATACCCCTCTCCCAGCTCGGGCAAACGGGGCTCTCCGGGTGCCGTCTGGCCCGAGGGTGGCTTAAGAGCAGCAAGTGGCCCCTGTCCCCGTCTCAGGGCTGCGGGTGCCGGCTTGGTGCAGGATTTCTCCCAGGTTTTCTCCGTGGTCCCAGGGTTTCTCCGTGTTTTGGCTGCATGTCTGCTAGGGAGCCACGGAAAGGTGACAATCTTTTTCAGGCACACACATCCTGCTAAGCATCCTCAAGCTTCCACTTGCTGGATGCGGTCCCCAAACCAACAGGCGCTGTGGGGGAAGGTATTGCCTGGCCTTGGACAAAACCTCAGCGGGATTTGCCTGGAGCCTGGGCAGCAAGGCTCAGGGAAGGTCCGGCACCCAAGCCAGGGCCCTCGCTCTCGTCATTTGCAAGCACAGGCAGCGTGGCATATTTCTGACCACACTGCCGCATTCATCTGTGTCACACCTCATGAGTGGTTTTCACTTGTTTCATTCATTGCTTCGAAAGCCAGGTCTTCAGAGCTGAGGCATTCAAGATGCTCCGAAAATCCAGATGTTCTCTGTTGGCTGCTCCTTGCCTGTTGATGGCATCTGTATCCCACCTTTACCGCCGTGTTTTCGCAAATCTGTTTGGATATTTCCATGCCGTGACGTTTACTGCATGTCTGGCCCAAGGCAGCACCAGGTGGGCCTGGGGACACGGTGCTGGTGGAGCTGGGTACAACTGGTAGCTCTTGGAGCCACTTCAAGCAGTCCTGAGCTCCCAGCAGCTGCCCAAAGTGTCACGGCACTGTCGGCCAGCACCGTGTCCCATCACCGCTGCCGTGTGTGCAGCACCCAATCGGCGGCAAAAAACGGATGGGGCCATTCCTGCTTGGCTCTGTTATTCCCGAAGGCACCTTGCTATGGAAATCACAGGGCCCTCCTTGATCATTTCTCGGTTGTGGGTCTTACCAGAGCGCTCCAAACCCCAGACTCGCTAAGAAGCCTATGGAAGTGGCTGAAAAGAGCTTGAGTCGGAAGGAGCGGGCACGGAGTCACGGTGCTGCAGACAGAGTTACCAGGTGGCCTGGTACTTCAGCCCCCGGGAGGGGCTACGCACTGCTCTACTCACTCCTCCCGCACTGAGTTTTCCTTTGGTGACTGTGCTTTTATTCAGAGTCGGCCACGGGGAAGTTTGGAGCCAGATACTAACAAAGGTGTCCAGCTGCAGACAAAACGTGGGAAACACTCTGTTTGCAGAAAGTTGCAGTTTATCACTGCATCACAATTTCTTTCTCTGTTTGGGGGACTTTTTATCCTTAAATTGTTGCTGCATTTCAGCATATTTTTACAGTCACTTCCCAAACGACAGATACTCTTAAAACCCCTTCTCGGACGAAGAGAGTGTGACCTGGATGAAACGCACGGCACAGAAACCGCGCTCTCCGCGGAGCAGCATGCGTCCGAGGCGGGTACATCCCACGGGCACAGCTCGCACACACTCCCGGCCCTGGGGACATCCCAGCGCCGTGTCCCGGGATGAGCTCCCGGGATGAGCCCCCGGGATGAGTCCCCGGGATGAACCCCCGGGCTGGGACCCCGGCCCCAGGGACCACCCATCGAGGCCCCGCCCCTTTCCCCGCCCCCGCCCCATCTCAGCCAATCAGCGGCAGCGCCCCGCGGCGGGGGCCGGCTCTTTCCCGGCGCGGCGCTTCCGCTTCCTCGGCGCGGCCGCCATGGCGCCGCCGTGGTGCCTGTGCCGGGTGCTGCTGCTGCTGCCGCCCGCCCTCGCCCTCCTCGGCCTCGCCACCGCCGCGGGGCCGCGCCAGACCCCGGCGCTGGAGCTGGCGCAGGAGCTGGCGGAGGATCTGTGGGGCGCGGGGCTGCCCGGGGACCTGCCCGAGCTGGAGCCCGAGTGCCGCAGCTTGCTGGCCGACTTCGCGGAGGGCAGCGCGGCGCTGACGGGCTGCCTGGGCCGGCGCGCCCGCCCGGTGCGGCTGTGCCAGGGCTGCCACGGCCACTACCGCCGCCTGCTCGCACAGTACGGCAGCATCGCCCGCGCCGTCGGGGTGCGTCCGTGGGGCCCAGGAGGGTGCGCGGTTTGCCGGGGCGGGCTGGGGGCCTGCTCCCTTTCCGTGAGGCTGCCAGGCCCGTGAGTTCGGTGCCGGAGCACGTCAGTGGCGGTGGGATCCTCGGGAAGGCAGGCTGAAAGCCTCGCTGGGATGCGCAGGGCAGTTTGGCAGAGGCTGGGAGTGTTTGGGAAGCGCTGCTGGCAGGGACGGCCGCCTCCTCCTGCGCTGTTGTGGCGGCTCCTGTCATGGCTGGGGGTGAGCAGCTCCACCTGCGGAGAAAGCTGTGCGAGTGGAAAAACTCGAGTTGTTCTTGCTGATGTAGCAATGGCTAAAGCCGTGCTCTGGCTCACGGGTTGTATGAGCGCTGCTGGGGAGCAGTGCTAGAGTTTAGTTGCCTGGAACTTCTCGGAAAAAAGATGGCCTGTGAAGCTGTGGCGAGTGAGGCACATCATCTTGTGAGGAACCGTGTCAGCGTTCTTGGTTCTAAAGCTGATGGGAGCGTGTGTAAAAAGCCTGAGCACTGGCTGGGGTCAGTGCACCCTACTGGTGGGAGAACTTTGACTGAAGCTGAGTCTTCTGTTAACATCCTCCAGACTTTTACCGTGCTTTGTTTTGGGGTTTTTTCCCCCCTCCTTATTGTTGGACGTGGTTTGTGGCTTGTTTTGTGTGTTCTCATCGAATTGATCCATTTGTAAAAGTTCCTGGGATGACGTGATGATAACATTAGTGAATCAGAGCACTTAGTGATTAGTGAATCAGACTTTTGTTCTGTGATGATGGCTAAAAGTGGATACCCTGGTAATAGAACAGACAGAGAGTAAGTCGATAGGAGTATGCACCCTGGATTGTGCTTTCAGTCTTGGGATTTCTGAATTCCAAGATTTAGAATTGCCATTGACGAGAAAAATCTGGTGCTCTTCAAGCCCAGGCAGTAAATAGGTGCCACAGTGGCCTGCAAATCATTCTCTGCACAGTTTCCTGTGGTTGGAGAAGTATCAGTGTTGCTTTTGGGTAGTGTTTTGGGTTGTTTTCCTATTTCCTCTCACCACCCCAGTGCTTGTATTGGAAGAATACATGCATGTTCCCTTGGTAATTGTCCTCTCCAGGGCATATATGTAGCCAGTGGTCTCTTGTTCTAGTTTGCAAACTTGTCTGTTCTATTTGTTTCTTCCATGGAAGCTGCTTCAGTGTGAAAGTGAGAAATTGAATGTGTAACTCTCTTGGGTACTTTTACCATGATATTTTGGCTAGGATTAAGTGGCCAAATGTATTCCAGTACTTAGAACGTGTATGAACTCATTGCAGCTGCTGTGCTTGAGTACTAGCAGTCTGGGAGGACTTGTCCACTATGTGGTCTGGAAGACACATCTGTTGGCTTTCCTTCTGTGTGTGGATTAACTGACTAGGTGAATAAAGGAGGTGGCCTCTTGCAACCTCAGTCCCTGATTACAATTAGTCAGGTGTCTGTTGTTTCTATCTTAACAGCAATTAAGAGTGCAACATGACAGGAACAGCCAGTTTAAGTTTTGGACATCTCTGAAATATCAAATCCTTCTCACCAGGCTAATTAAAGAATCAATTAAGCAAACTTCATTTGAGGAATAATTTAGGTTTATGTGATTCGGTGTTGGTAAAGTGCTTTTTCCTACTCATGAGCCCAGGTGGTGAGGAAGCTTCACAGCCTTTGTGAAGCAACCAGAGTTTCCTGCATAAACAACATTCTTGCATATCTGTAATTTAGTAGAATTGAAAGCAGGCGAACGTGGGAGTTACCAGATGTGGCAATATTTGACTTCTGCAGTTGATCCTCCAGGGGAAAGTTCTTATTTAACCTCCTTGCCTCGTTTTAATGAAGAGGCAGAAACTGGATCTCTTGTA
This sequence comes from Poecile atricapillus, assembly GCF_030490865.1. Classification (NCBI taxonomy): domain Eukaryota; kingdom Metazoa; phylum Chordata; class Aves; order Passeriformes; family Paridae; genus Poecile; species Poecile atricapillus. The sequence continues at coordinate 45,238,685 of NC_081251.1, read as the reverse complement.
AAGCACTGTAAGGACCAAGTTTCTCATTAAAGAGATTATTTTTTTCTCTGTCCCACGTCACTTATCAAAGAGGCTTTTGGCAGCTTTGGCAGTTTTGAGAAGTGCTTAAGTCAATTTTGCAGCCAGACACCAGGAGCTAGAGCATGGGAGTCAGCTGACTGGAGGTCATGGTTCTGTATCTGACTTCTGATCAGAATACTTCCTGTTTATTCTGCAACTGCTTTCACAGTTGCTGTGCATTTTTTATGAGCTTGGTCCAGAGAATAAGTTGCTGTAAGAGTTGTGGCAGAGCCTGCTTTGAGGATGGGGTGCACTGAATGTCTCACTAAGGCAGGTGAGCTTGGCCTGGTTATATGCTTGGGCGAGTGAGCATGGGCACTGCTCCACAGAGGACTCTGTTCCTGGTGTTGCTGCACTGGGGGAAGTTTGCTGCTGATAGACTATGTTGGTACAGCGGTTTTGGAGGCTGTTTCTGTTCGAGTTTGGTTTGTTTGAGGCCAGTCCACCGGTTCAGCTCCTTCAACTGTTCCTTTTGTCTAATGAGAACAACCCTGTCCTCTTCTCTGACTGCACATGCCTTGAGCTGGCTCCGGGGGCAGTGGCCCATGAATGGATGAATGTGAGCCACCTGGCAGAGAAGGTCCGGTCTGTGTGCTTGTTTTTTGGTTTTTTTTTTGCCATGTACTTTTGACTGAGGCCCTAGTAGACCTGCAGAGATTGTGTGCAGTAAGCTGTGTTGCTCACAGTATGAGCTGGAGGATGAAAAGATTTTTGTTCCATCACTTCTGCTCTGCCTTTTCCGGAAATATCCATGTGATGTGTTGTGATTGTTTTAGATATGCTCGTGTAAAATACATTTCAGAAATTCCCCTTTGTATTTTTAACACTTGTCTGCTTCCTTTCTTTTTTCTTTTTATTTCTAGAATTCCTCTGAAAGCCACAATTGTGCCAAAAGCATCTTGACCTCAGACAGGCTGCAGATAGTTGTGACTCTTTCGGAGTTCTTCAATGAAACCTGGGAGGCAGCCAACTGCGCAAGTACGTGACTCATTCTGTAGCTCTCATGCTACTGTGATGACGTAGCCCTAAAATTTGCACAGATCAGAATTGTGTGTGTTTGAATACAGCCCACAGATAACGCACAAATCCTGAACTGTAGCCGCTCCAAGAGTGTTTTCTTTTGTAGAGGCCAAAATCTGAGGGCTGTAGTCTTGTCAGAAAACTACTGATGGTGCTTACTACTTTCAGGAGCATTTTGTAGGATGTTGGCTTGCTCTCATGGTGCTGTTGCTGAATTCCTAAATTCCTCAAATACTGTTGTTTTTAAAGGTCTGGCTGATTAGTGCACCTGAAGTAGGGTAGGATGGACGGAAGCAGTAACATGGGGTTGAGCCCCTGACTGGAAGGAAAGCCCCAGAGCTTCCCTCAAAGCTGGTAAAAAGCTCAGCTCTTTTTTTAAAGAATAATAATTACACTGTGATTTCTACTATTGTGTTCATGGTCTAGCTGTTTCCTGGGTGCTCTCCATTTCATCTCTCCTGCTGGTGCTTCTACTTCCACAAAATGGCTGTTACTGTTGCTGGGCAAAGCCAGATTTGTGGGCTGGGAAATAAAAGTAATCTCTTGTTTTATCTCAAAGTCCAAAGATAATTCAGTTCCCCTCTTCAGAAAGCTCTTGATGATAGTCTTCATCTTTCACTTAATCAAGGCCAATTAATTCTGAAATGTGTTCTCGATGAAGCGTTAGGTCGCAGGTCTGAGATATCAGTGGCAGGCAGATAGGGAAACTGCAGTGTTGACTAGACCTGTCCTTTATAGTCGAGGGCTCTTTTTGCAGGAGTGGAGTGTCTGGGCCTTGCTGGCTGTGGAAATGTTAGAAATTAAAATAAAGATGTTTTTCTTTCTTTTCAACAGATTGTTTAAAGAATAACAGTGAGGGATTATCAAATTCTACTGAAGAATTCCTGGATTTATTCAATAAATCTCTGACATGTTTTGAACATAACCTTCAGGTACTTATGCTGTGTATTTAAGAGAAGCACTAAATCATCTAACTGCTACCAAAATTTTATTTATGCTGAATAAACTGCAGATGCAGACTAGGCAAATTAACTGCTGCTGAGTTTGTGAATTGTAGGCAGATAAATCCGTGATCGGTAAAATGCAGTTGTTTACAGACTGAGTGCCTGAAATTAATTCTAATTGATACTCACCTTGACTTCATTTTGTCTGTAATTGCAATGCTACTTCACATCAAAATTTCTGAATTCACAATAGTTGATAATTACATAGTAAAAACCAGCATGTCTGCGTGCTCTTGCTTTGTAGAATTATCTTTTTTAACATAGAAATTTGGTCTTTAAATATTCTTTTGATAATATGGACTAGCTCAGAAGTACCAGCCACCTTTAATTCTTGTAACATTTCTTTTGTCTGTTAAAATTACTCGTAGTTAAAGGTTGGCCATATTGTAAAGACAGTATAACTTCCTTAGTGAAACAAATGTGGTAATTGTCCTGAGAGAAAATGCCCTGTATAGCCTAAGAAACTGCACATTCCATTTCAGTCAGAAACTGGCCAGATTTCAGGATCATTTTGTAGTAAAATGGGTTTACTTCAATGGGCGTGGGACAGTCTCTGAGGAATCTGTCTCTTCTTCGAGTGGTTTCTAGGAAATGTGCCTTTATAGGCCTTGGTCAGGAGCGGTGTGGACTGGCCTATTGAAAACTTCCAAGTGATTAAACTAGAACTTAACCCAGTGGTCAGTGGGTAGCTGGTACAGCCATTACTGTGTTGAAATATCTTCAGAGATTGCAGTTTTGTTTTCACGTGTCCTGTATTGCATTCATGGAGTGCTGAAGGCCGCAGATGGAAAGGATTGCTTGGTATGGCACAGTCCGTCCCTGTCAGTGTAACTCGGCAGTAACAAATTAAACCAGTTTGTTTTTTTTAATGCCTTAAACTATCATTCATTCAGAGTTTTATAATCCTAGGGGCAAGCCATTGATCTGTCACCAAATAACTACACAGAGGTGTGTAAAAACTGCAACGAAACCTACACTAAATTGAATGACCTGTATAACCACCTGCAGAGGATGAACAGGCAAGGTGGTGAATCTGAGCACTCCGCACACTTGTGTATCGACGTGGAAGATGCAGTACGTGTTTGTTAATGTACTTCATTAATCTGAGCCATTTGTGCTTTTCTTACTAGGATTGCTTTTGCCTTTGGGCAGGGGGAAATAAGGGCAGCAATGCCTTTGGCAGGCTGGTGTCCTGTGGTGGGAGGTGCTTCGTGGGGCTGTCTTGTGAGGTCCTGTCCTCAGGCAGTGCTGCAGGAGCATGACTGAAGCTACAGATCTCCTGAGCGCATTCCAGTTTGAGGAGCTGCACTTTTGCTTCTTGTTACTGTGAAGGAGATGGATTAAAAAAAAATAAATCTCTTAAACTTCTGGCTTTTAATGTGGGGCTTTTCTCCTATTCTAGCTGGTGTATTAATTGATTCCTTATTACAGCAGCTGTTTCTAGGGATCCTCAGCATTGACAACATATATTTGAAAAAAGCTTTGGGTATATTGTGGGTTTTTAAGTGGCTGGGCTGAAGGAGTGTTCCTCAAAAGCATGGGATTAGCCCTGTCCCCACAGACTATCAGTGAGCTCTCTGGGAAACAGACATGCAGCAGTGTCTATATGTATCTGAGTATAGTTATGTTTTTGAAGCTTGTAAAAGTTTTGATGTGAAATCTTGGCTCCATCTAAATAGTCTGTTTCAATATTTCCAGGTATTTGCTTGCTTTTGGGGCAGATTTGTTCAAGTGCAATTTTCTGAGGTGATACTTGCATGTCTTGAGGCCTCACTGTTTGCCCTGCCATGCTGCACAGAAAAAATGCACGTGCTGCTTTCATCGTTTGCCTCTGTTTTCCTTTTAGATGAACATCACTCGGAAGCTTTGGAGCAGGACTTTCAATTGTTCTCTTCCCTGCAGTGATACAGTCCCAGTGATAGCAGTTTCATCCTTTATTCTCTTCCTACCTATTGTTTTTTATCTTAGTAGTTTCCTTCACTCAAAGCAGAAGAAACGGATACTCATTTTGCGTAAGTGGCGGTGTTGGCATTTCACTGTTGGAGTTGGGAGGTGCCAGGGATTTTCTTGGCTCTTGTGGGAGAGGAGGCCCAGCCAGATCTGCCTGCAGCTGTGCTGACGGCGCTAATAGCAACTATTAGTCTGCTGCTGTCCCCTGAAGAAGGGTAGTAAAGAGCTTCAGCCATATCTTTTCATTAAAGTTTCTGGACGTGAACAGAAAGCTGTTTGCAAGTCTGTCTGATAAATAGAGGGAGTGGAGGGACTAGTTTTGTGGAATTCTTTGTGTTTAATTTTCATATAATTTTTTCCTTTCTAGCCAAGCGCATCCAGTCAAATGCCAATCTTGTGAACATCCAAGAAAAATACAGCTGAGCTGCAAAACAAAACCTGAGAACTGCTGCTGGTATACAGTGGGTACAATTGTGTTGGAATGAGGCCGGCACAAAAGAGGAGTTAATTATGGTTTAGTGTAATGATACAGAGCAACACAAGTTAAACAAAATGCTGTCTGACTTCTAAGCGAGGATATTAACAAACATGACAAGGCAGGGCTGTGTGACACTGTATGGACTCTGGTTTTGAAAAATCTGTGGTGGTTTTTTTTTTTTTCAGTCTTGGGCTGAAGCTGGTGTTTTTCTGTTCCTAAGCTTTTGTACTTCACATCAGTAGAATAGCTACACTTCCCTTGCATGGTATTTTCTGTGTTTGTTTCATAAAAAACTGGTATTTTGAATCTTTTTGAGGTGATTTTGATAGTCAGACAAAATTTCAAATAATGTTTGCTATTTCTGCTTAAAACATTATTTTTAATTCCACAGAATATTCAGATGTGGGATGGAAGGAACCCTTTAAAAAAGTTCCCACCTTTTCTATACCACTGAAAAGTCATGCTGGCATCTGTTAAAAAGAGGCATGAAATATATAGAAAAAGTGGTAATATATACTGTCTAAAATGGCAACAAAAGCAGCACAACTGCCAGAGCTGGACTTGAATAGTAATTATTGATGGCTACAGTATTGTGTTTTCTCTGAAACTGGTGGCATATTGAGTCTTTTGCACACTTTAACCACTAAAATCGTTGCTTTTCAAGTCTTACATTTTCAGAAGCTAATTTTACATACCTGATTGTGTAACAAAGTTTCACTCTCTGTTTATTATGCCATTTGCTTTCCTTATTAATTCTAACGTTTTGGTGGTTTTTTATCTCTTTGTAGAAGAGAAGTGAGGTAAAGTCAAGTCACTGGAGATGCTGAATTTCCTGGTCTAGAGCTTACTGTGGCTTAATACAGAGCTGTTTACAGGAATTTTGTAGGGAAAAAGTTGTGTTTTCTAGGTACTGTGTTTTAGCAGTAAGTGAACCAGTGGGTTCTCTTACTTGAAACCTGTTCTGAAGAACGTGAATATACTGTGTTGGGAATTAGTGACTTTCAAGAAATAGTTAAAAAATATTATTCCTGTGAAATAGATGGGTGCAAACAAATGCAAACTTGCAGAACTTCAAAGCTGATGGCGAAATTCGTGCAATAACTGCGGGGATGGGTGGTGCTGCTGTCAGGCTGTGGACACAATTTAATGGCTGCAGTGGCAGTTCAGTTTGTTTATTGTATTTCTGATTTGGGAGAGTGGTGGGGTTTAAAGTATTTATAGCTGTACCTGAGGTTACTGAATGCCAGAGTCTTTGCTCCAGTTTTTAAATGTATTTTCTAACCTTGAGATAAAAAAAAATGGTCATTACAGCTAAAAAAAATTAATTAATTTTCTCTGGGAATCTGTGTCTCATGTCTGTCAAAATGCCTATGAAATAGTTGTATTTGATTTACATTGGAGCCTATAATGTTGAATTTCTCCTTTGCACTAAGGCTCAAATAAATATATAAGTGTAACAAAAACAGTCCTAAAGCTCTTCAAATCATTTGCTTTATTAATTATTTTATTTTTCTTCTGTTAGGACATGCTATTGGTTTTGAAGTCAAGTTTAACAAGTTTATTAAACTGTATGTTTAATAATAAGTACAATACGGTGTTAGCAATTGGTCCCACCCACACGATTGCTTTTTAGTGTCTTATCAGAAAGAAGTATCTTCCTCTGTTTAACATGTGAATTACTAGATCAGCAGTCACTTTGTTTTAGGTAGTTTACAGCAATGATTTAAAACTGTGTTTCTCTTGCTTATTGCATAACAGTACATCCAGCTGGGAGACGCATGCTGCCTTTTAAGAAAAAAAATATTTTTTTATATCTATTATTCTTAAACTTCAACTTTCTGGTACTTATTCAGCTGCCTGCTCTAATAGCATTACATTGATTTGGGACATCATATGATTGAGAGCTATTCAAAGGAATCTTTCATTCCTGCAGATAAAGCCAGTTTGTATGTGCAGCATTTCAGAATGACAGCTTTTATACTGTAAGCAGTGGCTTTTTGAGCACATTCATGTTAAGTAGGTCTGAAAGTCATTACTTTTGGATATGGTGGTTAAGCACTTTAAAAAAAAAAAAATCAGCTTTTCTTATTTTCCTGGCTCTTAAGCCAAACGGAAATACTCATGTGTCTTTTGTTGGTTTTGATTTTAAAGCAGCAGCAAAGTTTACACTTGAGATTTTTAATGTTAAATCTACTATTTTCTTTTTTTTTTTTCCCCACCCTTCCCCCAACTTTCTACTGTAAACTTTCTTTACACAGTGTTATATTTTTGGTAGGATATTTCATATATAAATTGATTGAATTGTCTTTATACTCTATTTGCTAGAGAAATGTAGAAGCAAACAGACTGTTGAAAGAGGAATAGAATTCTTTTCGCTGCTAGTCTTTCACCTCTTTTTTTGGTATTAATATGTATTAAAAGGCATAAACTTTGAAATACTAGTTGGTTTTATCTTGTTTTTTTTTTGTGGAAATAAAGATTTCTTATGGGGGGGGGTAACACTTTGATTCATATTTATACTTAGTAGGAAACCCCTAAACGTGCAAAGTCGGGTCTAATAAAGATTGTCAATAAACAGAGAACAGCATGGTTACTTAATTGCTTCATCTATAGTAGCTTTGTACCCCTTCTGTTCTGCATTTCTGTTGAGAAGCACCTGCTTATTTTCTTCATTATGCTGCTTGCAGGACAACAGCCTCAGAAAGGTGTTTTCGGAGCAGTGCTGTGCTGAATTACAGAAGAGCAACTGCTGAGAGGGTGGTGTTTCAGCTCTGTTGAAGTCTCCTGCAGTCAATGGAATTTTGTTAGCTGCAACTGAGTTTCATGGATGGGTGTGTGGAAGTGAGGCTGGTGGGGATAACTTCTTGTCTTTGTGGGGGGGGGTTTTGGTTGCCTGCCCTGGCCCCTCGGAGCTTCAGCAGGCATGGTGTTGGATTGCTGCTGGGCTGCAGGGTTTAAAAAGCAGCAGTGCAGTGCCTCATCATGGAGAGAGTTGGGTGTCTAGCCTGATGGCAGGAGCCTTGTGCTCTAGTGGTGCAATTTGTAAAAGCAAATTTAAGTCTCAGCGTGTTCCTTGCAAGAAATGTCCAGGAAGGCAGTGGGAATTGCAATATTGGTGTGGTTCTGGCTGCCTCTACGCTTGAGAGAGAAACTTGGAAGGGAATCTGCACAGGAGAAGGGCAAGGGGGAACAGTAGAGGATTTATTGATGAGTGGAGGAGTAGAGGTTCAGAAATGGGGGTCTGTAAGCACATGAAGAGGAGGCTGCTGAAGTGCACAGGTGGTTGAAAGATGCTGAGAAAAGAGTATGAATGGGCCCTTGATGGCAGCTGAGCTGGAAGGGAGATGCTCTGGCTTCTTGGTCGAAGTGAGGCTGGGGACTGCTGGATGCAGTGCAGCTGAGCTTGAGCCCTGCACTGGTCTATGGTGGGGTGCCTGCACACATCAGAGCTTGGAGTGAGGAGTAGGATGACAACAGGGACTGGCTTCTGAGTTAAAAACAACTGCTTTCTGCTGGGAGGACTGCTGGACTGTGTGATGGTGTTGAAATAATCCTAGTTCAAATGTTCTTTAAAGCTCCTGTTCTATTTTGAGCCGAGTGAGGATTCCTGTTTAGTGCTAAACAAAGAATTCTTAAAAAAAAAAAAAATAAATTTTTTTTTGAGTAATGGCTGCTTTCTGCATCTTCATTAAATAACTGCTATAATCACAAAATGGCTTCAGTTTCCTAATGTTTTCTTTCTTGTGCTTTCTGTCCAGTTAATCAAGTACCATCAAATCTTGTGTTTCTGCTAATTTCTACCTTAGTTTTCATGCCCTGAATGTAGAGTTCCTCTGGAACGATAAGATGTGTGATTAGCAAAATCACTGTACTCCTAATCAGAATGTATGGGTAACTTAACAATTTTTGTTCATATTTCGTTGTGAAATTTCCCTCTGGGACTGATGTAAGCATTTTTAGCCTGACCTTCATTAAGTTTGTGTAGGATGTGCATTCTGTATCTTTGCCAGAGTGAAAAGTTACATTGGAAGAGCAAAGCTATTAAATTCTGCAACTTCTCTGGAATGTTTCTTCTCCCAGGATTGTGATGGGTGCCTTTTGCTACTTGCTGGAGGCAGCCAGGGTGATTTATGTGCAACAATAGCCTTGTGTTGTGCTGAGAATTGAAGTGCAGTTGCTGTCTTGGAGATCCTAATCTAATCTAAGACAAAAATAACATGGAAAGGAAGAAAATGGGTGATGTGATCAGTAACCACAATCAGTTGTGTGATACCTGCATCAAACACCTGCACTTGGAAGGGATCACCAGCATCTTTGCTGGCCTTTCAGAGTGTCTGGCATGGTCTGTGCCCAGGACTGGGTGTGGGCTTAGGGAGCTGTCAGACCAGCATCTTCCTCTGTGATGGCAGCAGCTTCAGTACTCGGCTCTGCTGGAAAGTTGGTGCTGCTCCAAACTGATATCCTGCAGCATCTGCTCTGACCTGTGGCAAGGAAGGAATATGGGGATACTCTAGAGTACAGCTTTGAAAGGAGCTTGTTGCTTGAAATATGAGCTAGGTTTGGGCTTTTTCACTTCTGTGCGTCCTGTTTGCAAAGGGGATTGAGCAGAATAGGGCTGAGTGAGCACAAAGACAGCAGGGACACCACTGCAATGTTTTGCTGAGTTAGAGAGGCAAAGTTATGTCAAGTAAATGCTAATTATTTTTTAACAACATCTTAATTAGTTGTGGCAGAAATAAGTTAAATAGTTGCATGAGCTCTAATCTTCCTCTGCTCCCATCTGAGGTGAAAATAATGGAATTTTTTTCCAAATAATTATTAAAAGAAAGATACTCACTAATAGCTCAGTTGAATTTTTAACTTTTAATACTGAAAATTTTCCTCTGGTGCCAGCACAGTAAGTATCATGGATTGCTGCAATTAAACCAGTGCATTAAGTTATTCATAATACCCTTTCTGGGCAGTGTTCCCACCTGCTTAATCTGTGCTATACAAGCATTTATTAGAACTGACTGTTGAAAAACGCCAAGCTAAATCGGACACTGAAAAAAAAAAATTGGAAAATCAATATGATGCCCTAAACTGGTTTAATGTGTCTTTCCTCTTCAATAATCCTACGCGTTACTGATTTATTTGCTGTAATGAACATGCCATTCAACCGAAACAAGATTAGCTGCTTAAACCAGCGCATTAAGCACGGAGAAACTTTAATGCTGCTTTATATTTCATTGTAATGCTCAGCACTTGCAGCGGTGTGACTTTTTCTCCTCTGCAACAACGAGTTGTGTGAGAGTCACAGAAGGCTTCTCAAATGGTGTTTGGTTAAAGTGTTTGAAACAGTAAATATGGGTTGGAGAGTTGCAACGTGGCACCTCCTTCATCCAAACCTAAGTGGAACCAAACCAGTGAGCAGGATTAATGCACAAATTTATACTCCCTTCAGGATTTTTCTGGGGTTAACCATGAAATAAATGACTTATGTCAAACTGATCTAGGTTAAGACAGAGAGAACAGCCACTGGCAATCAGAATCTTCCTTTGGACCTCATTCAAAAAACTTTTTTCACACATTTCAAAGAATAGCAATTTACTGTGCTCCATTAAAAAGCAGACTGCAAGGAGGAAGCATATTGGCTCTGCAAGGGAGAGCCCCAAGATGGATGTGGTAAAGACAGAAAGTGTTCAAAGGAGTCTGTAGAAGGAGACAGGGAAGTAAGAGTACAGGTATTCACACCTGTCCAGTATTGTGTAATATATAAATAGAAAGTCTGTTCTTTTGCATAATACTGGGCAGGTCTGAAAAGTTCAAGCTCTCCAGTTTCCAGGTAAAACTGTGTATTCTCTTCCTGCTATAGTGGCAAACTTCAACTGGGTTTTCAGTGGGTTTTGATTACTGTTTTGTCCTTTCCCTCTGTTATAAAAATGCTGTTTTAGATAATTACCTTCCCTTCTTGTTGGTTAGGAAGCAGGCTGTATTTGCTGGGGCATCTGTATATTCTCCATAGTTCTCAAAACTGCAGTGAATTTTCTGTTTGCAGTACAATGTTATGTTTCTTTTTTCTTTTGAAGATTATGATGAGTAGTCAACATGTTTCAGCAGCTTTTTGGGGTCTTGGAGTCAAACTTAGAATATCAAGCCCAGAGAAATATGTTTCAAAGTATTGCAGATGTGTGCTGAGTTGAGAGCAATTACCTAAACACGTAGAAATTATAAAAAAATATGGTGCATTTGCACTGTGTTGGTGCAGGTTTTCAAATGCAGGTGGTGATTCTTGCTCCAGAAAGTGCGTGTTGCTTCTGGTGAATGCTGCTTTTGTCCAGGTGATCAGAACGCAGAATCAAAGTGATCTGGTAATAAGAGAGTTGAGGGATTGAAGGAAGCTGTTTCTGGAGAAGCAAATGCACTCTGGAAGCCTCTTAGGGGAAGCAGCCTTACTTTGCATTGCTCCACTTAAACAAAAAAACAAACAAGCCTGAAGATGCTTTCAGAACATCTGCCTGAAGGGTGAGTGCTGGGATGCAAAAAAAGGGCTTGTGAGTCTTGGCAAGAATATTACTTTGCCACTGATATGACACTTTTTCATGGAAGAGCAGAATCTGAGGGTAAATGTGATGGAGTGCCCTGAGAGGAATGTGCATGCTGCAAGGGGAAAACACTGTCCTCAGCAGGTGGCTTAAAATGGAGGAAGAGTAGCAGTCATGTTTCTGTGGAATACTTGTGTGTTTTTTTTAAATTATCAGGAGCCCCCTTGGCACCATTTGCTGTTGCTTTCCAGACTGCATAGATCTAAATGACGCTTGCATTCAGCCCCTGGGCTCTGGTCACCCTGTGTTACAGCAGGCTCAGTTCCTACTGCAGAAAACACTTATTTTTTTCTGCTACATGGATAAGCAGCTGCCTTTATTGCAGCCACTCACATGAGCAACTTTAGGCCCACTCATATGCTCCCATAGTCATATTTTATTCAAAGAGGAAGTGTTTTGTGTGATCTTCTAATTCACAGCAATGGAGGCACTTGGACTGACCTGTTTGATGTCCAAGCAAGCCTCAGAAGAAGGGATAGTGAGAAGGAAGAAATGGGGGAGCAACAGTGACACTGAGCAGGAGAAAGGAGGATTGAATAGCCCTGGGAAAGCCTCTGCTCTGCCTTGGCTTGTATAATGGGGACTTATACAACGTGTAACCCAACCTGACCCTGACCCTGCCAGTGCTCAGGGACTATATTTTTACTAAGATTAAGCTTTTCTTTTCTTTCTTTTCCTGGAACAATTTAATTGGCTTTTAGCTTGCCTCTTGGCTGGCATGGTCAAAGCAAGCTTGCTTGCTTTTATCTGTGATATTTACCTACATCCTCCGTGAGTTGTGTAGCAGAGGCTGCTTTGGCCCAGCAGCTGTGTGTGTGCCAGCCTTCTTGGGGAGCATGTAACTGTCTCACAGATGGTTGGGTAGTGAGGAACTGCTCCAAAAATCAAGCAGGTGAAGAGGCTGACCATGCCTAGTTTTTTAATCAGGCTTCTCTCTCACTTTCCTGAGGAGATTGTGTGCACAAGCTGATCTCCAGTGACTGGTAACAGGGGCAGATTTCTGCCTCTTAGGCATACAGATGCCCAATTTCACTTCTGTTCAAGTGAAAACAACTCTCTGTAGTAAGAGGCCAGAAGCAAAACCACGTCCTGTGCTTTCTGACAAGAATGCAGAGGGACTACAGCTCTGGGACAGGAACCAAGCCCCCTCGGGCTTGTGGGTTTATCCTCAGATGGGATGGCTGCCCTGCAGCACACACCTCTTTGTGCAGCAGTCAGCAGTCTTACATCCAGGCAGGCAACCTCAGGGAAAAAGCAAAGCATACACAGATGTGCTCTGCCTTGTCTCTCACCCTCTCAATGTTTTTGCTGCTGCCGTGTCTTGAAGTCTGCAAGCAAAAGGGACACATCACGGGGATCTGGATACACGGCCTCTCAGCACAAGGATGGCAGATGTGACCCGTGTGCTCTGCACTTGAACTAACTCTTCTGAATCAACCATAAGATCTTGAAGGCACTTAAACTGGGCAAACCCATGCTTTCTTCCCTGTTCTGGTTTCTATTTCTGATAATTTTGATTCAAGATCTGCCTTTTTTTCCCCTGAAAATTTATGCTCACACAGCTGCGATAGCTCAGTAAAAGGAACAGCACCATTCTTTATGTGATTGGGGCAGAAATCAAGCTGTGAGTTATCTTCATGGTCTGACATGATGAAACTCATATTTTTACACTGGAAACTCATTCTGAGGGGTCAATAAGCATAAGATAACCTGGACAGAAATAGAAATAACAGATGAAAGTGTCTAAAATAGATTTTAAATATATGTTTATATATATACATATTTATTTTTCCTTTGAAGTGCACCTTCCTGATTTCAGAGTGCATAACTTTTTAGCTCCTGTGCCATGAGTCAGACAATCTGTGAACTGGGGGTGCACAGACTCTACTGTTCTCACTTCCAGCATCTGAGAGGGGAGATGATGTAAAAGGGAAAAAAATAGAGATTGAGAGACTAAGAGACCCCATCTTACTCATGTTAGAAAAAAACCCTGTATCTGCTAAAAGGAGATAAAAACAGCATAAATTCCAATCAGATGTGCCTCTTGTGCAAAATGACTAATTAAATGACATTGGTATCTTAAAAATAGACCTTGCTTTAACGGAAAAATATTTTAGAGGTGATTTAAAAAGAAATCAGAATCCCAGGAATAATGAAGAAGGTATGACTCTCTGCCTGGGCTTTGTTATTTCTTAGAAGTAAATCTTATTTCGGGGAGAGCTTTTAAGAAGAGCAGTAAAGCCTGGCTGACATACAATAGCCAGTCTCATACAAACAAGTGTGGGCCAGGGCTCACAAAAGGGGCTGCAGAGGTCAGAAAACAAGTGCTGGGTGGTGTGTAAATGAAGTCAGCCTCTCCTGACCCTTGGGCAAGCCCTCCTGCCCACGTGGGAGCAGCAGCCTTGGCATCTCCCTGCACCCGGTGGCAAAGCTGCACCTGCCTGCGCCTGGCGGGAGCCTGGGAGTGGCCGGGCAGCTCCTGGCACAAAGCAGGAGCACCGTGGGGCTTCTTCCATGCATTTCTTGTGTTGCTGGAACACAGACCCCATCCAGGCACAGGCTTTGGGCTGGTAACTGCCTAGGAGCATGGAGGACCATGGAGATGCCCATGGAGGGACATAAGAGCTGCTGCAGTGGGTCATCTCTAGTCCAGGAGCCTGTCTCCACTGTGCCTGCCAGCTCTGGCACTGTAGGAAGGACTCATCATTGTTTGTTCACTCTTTCTATGCCCGCTGGGTTTTCTTAAATCTTTGCTGTTTCTCTTCTGCAGTTTCCCCAGTAGCACATATGCCCCAAATAATTGTTTGTCGAACCATGTGCTTAAACACCTGCAAGATGAGACTTCTAAAAATTAGTTTATATACTGAAAACATGAAACGGATTAACACAAAGGGGAAACGTTTGATCTCTTTCACCAAATAACCATATCAAAAGCTCTTTTTAACGCCTTTTGTTGAAACATATAAAAGTCATGAACTCCTTGGCTGCTAGCCAGTACATCAGAGCGCTGCCTGGCGTAAACTAATGTCACTCTGTCAGTCTCCAAGGCCATGAACTGACTTCTGCCATGCCAGGATGCAGCCTCCAGGGATTAACAGGGTGTTTGTATGACTGGTAACACTGTATGTTCTGTGCTGAAATGAGTAAATGTGTATGGAGAGCTGTGAATGTTATTGAGAAGCTAGCTCCTGAAGTACAGCAGATATTATCTTCAAGAGAAAGAGACTGACAGACTGTCTATCTTTGAGGTGATGAATAAGAAAACACATATTTTTTTTCTAAAAACTTATGAGTTTTTATTGAAAGTGACACATTGTTCCAAATACATCAATTTTGATTTCCTGGTGTTTGCCAGGAAAGGCTACTCCCCAATAAAGGAAAAGTTCCCTTCTGCTTTTGTTATAATAACAGCAAAACTCAGTTATGGGAAATTTTCCACCTCTTTACCTGAGCTGATGCTTCAAGGAACAGGTTTCCTACTTTAATATTTCACCCTTCAGAGCTTTTTCTGCTAATTTGGAGGGGTATTGAAAATGAAAAAGTTAAAATTACGAGAGTGCTTTGCAACTGCAGTGAAGTTTATTACCATGAACAGGTAACAGCATGATCACTTATTAAGAAGGGTGCAGCAAGAAGAAGTTGATGGGACAGGTTAGCATTGATGAGTTTACAGGTCCCAGAACACCCACAGTGACTTACAGTGGTCATGTCCTGCCAGGTCAGGGGCTCACTGACCAGGAACCACTGGGGAGCCCAGGGAGCTGCAATACCGAGGAAATCACTGCTGAAACAGGCAGGCACGTGGAGGGGAAGCAGGAGCTCCTAGAGGTGCATGGTTTAGTCAGGATTGGGTGTCTTAGCAGTGTCCCACTCAAGGCAGGACAGCTGACACAGCTCCTGGAGTATGCAAGGTGCGAAGAACTCCTCATGGGTCCAGTAAGCAGCTTCCTCTGCTTGCTTTTCACATAAATCCTTTGTTCTTCCCTCCAGTGCTTCCTTGAAGCATTCCAGCCATGTCCATGAGCAGCCCTTCACTTGTGAACACCCAGGTGGCTTTGAAGATTCATCTGTCATCACTCCAGTGGTTGTTGATTCCAGAGTCACAGCCCATACTCCATGCAGGCTATGAAATTAATCCACATCTCAGTAGTGTTATACTTGTTAAATACATGCTGGTCCTCCTCAAAATACCACAGAATACTTGAGGGTGGAAGGCACCTCTGGTCTGATCCTCCTGCTGGTGCAGGACCATCCAGACACAGTTGCCACAAGGTGAGTCTATGCTGAGCTTCTCAGTTACCTGTTTTTGCAGGGATACCTCTGAAAGTGAGCCCAGCAGCTCCCGGAAGGTGCAGAGAAAGGACTGCTGGGTGCCAGATCCCATACCCAGATCCTTGCTGGGGCAGGATGGTTTCCAATATAATCCTACAAAAACCTCTTCTTGGCTAGTCTTTGTCCTCCAGGGGCTGTGGCTCCTCCTGATGCTGAGGCTCTCTGCACTGTATTTCCTGTGGCACCTGGCTCCAAACACTGGTGTCTCCAGGAAGGACACTTTGTGGGTTTGGTGTTGAAGCTCCTGCTGTGATCCCTGCAGGTCTGAGTAGTCTACTGTGCAGAAGCTGGGTGTCTGCTTCATGGACAGCCAAATATCTCCTTAAATGCTTGTTAGCCCCAATCCAGGGTGGGTATTGGACATCCCTTCATTTTGGGACTAGCCCTAAATTCAATCCCTTATTAACCATGCAAGAAGCTGCTGCTGATATTGCTGCTGAGTGACACTCAAGTGGCTGTGGTAAACAAGGGATGGTTAAAGCTGTGTTCTCTATATATTTCAAGAAAAAGAACAACTCTCAATGAATAACAGGGCAAGCACATCTGAGCTTGGCTTTCTGGGGAAAACAAGGTTGTATCTTAAGGGGTTTGAATGCAGATTATGACCTCCTACATTTGTAATCTCTTAGCAAATCTTAATGAATCTGTACTTGAAGGAAAACATACAAAAAGACAGGAGTTCCTACAAGCTTCATGATAAGGGCTGCTGAGGAGAGAAAGGAAATCACCCAGAAATTATCCCTCAAAGAGGTGTCAGCCTGACCTCACCATTGGTTAGCCATGGCACCATTCCACAGGATAGAGCCTGTAGAAGCCCCAGCTTCAAAGAAAGCTACAGCCAGACTTTGCATCTTCCTGGGCACCATAACTGATTTATCATGGGGTACAAATGTGGCTTTGTTAGTTCCAGTCCTTAAGGACTACCTAAGCCAGCCTACTGGTTCTGCTTTACTGCCCAGTCTTTCTGTGCCACACTGGCAGCCCTGGGGCCCTCCTGGTTTTGGCACATCTGCCAGACTGGTAAGAGGGCAAAGTAACCAGCTCAAGACAGTGGTGGAACCACCTCTCTTCAGTAGGATCTCAGAAAGTTGTGGTCTGTCAGAAATGTATGTGCCTGCAGTGCTGACTACTGCTGCATTTCTCAAATACAAGAGGACTTCCTTTCCCCTTGGTAGCAAGGAGTTTTATGCTGAGTTGACTGAATAAGAATTTCCAGCAGAATAATTTCCCTGAAAGATTAGGGAAGTCGAACATTTCTTAGGATCTCTATCATGTCTGAAATCTCTTTATCCTACATATGAATTACCTTTTTCCTTTTAAATGGATGCATGCACCAAAGCTGAACCCAATGCTTTAATTTCCAGCTGTATCTGTTTAGCTGCTCCCCTCTCTAAAACTTTTTATTTCCTTTTTTTTAAAGGTGAGAGCCTGAGAGAGGTCAGCTGGAGCATAAGTGCTCTGCTTTTCCCTTTCATTAGCACAAGTGATGGCTACACATGGATTTCAAATTTGCTTCAGCTCTTACTGGGGCTCTTTGCAGCCTGAAGCAGGGATTGATTGTCTGTGAAGAGGCTCTGCGGTAACAAAGGCAGAAGTCAGGCAGGGAAGGTCTGACATGTGAGCTGTCAGAGGCGGTGTCACTGCCAGCTGACCCATCATAAGACTGCCGGGAACAGCCAAAGGGTGCCCTGCTCGGGAGGTTCTAGTGCCCTGCTCCCTGCTAGTTTGTGCTTGGAAACAGATTGACTAACATAATAGAGTGATTTTGTAATCTGTCATAATACCATAAGCTACAGATCCACAGACTTTGACCCCTCGCAGGTATAATGAGCTCCTTTATTCAGCTGCACATGCTCTCTCGATGGGGGAGAGAGAGGGGGGCTTTTTTCTAATTATATATCCAAAGCATATGTTTTGCCCAGAAACAAAGCATTATATTCATTAGTGAAATCCTATAAGCTTGGCTCTTTTTATTAGCCAGTTAACTAATTGACAGTTAAGAACATGTATTAATATCATGGTGTAACCATGCAGTCACTTAATCTGACAGCTTTATTAAAATCATAGCATTGCTCCTCTAAGTTGCTACAGTGAAGGGCTGTAGCATTTGCATTAGAAACACTGGTGTTTCGAGATATAAAGCTCAGCTGTGAAAAAAAAAATCAACATAACAACACACAAAGTCTTAGCCTGGTGTTGGTCTCTGTTAATCCTTTGTCAGAATTGGAGAAGAGCACTAAAAGTCCTTGTGTTGATCTTTAAAAATCTGCTCAATCAGTTTAAAGTAGGTTTGAGGAGCCTACAAAAACATTTGTTAGCACATTATCCTTTTTTCCTTACTGCATCAGAAAATTGTAGCACAATGCAGAGCACTGCACATCTGAAAGAATAATGCAAAACTCTGGGTGCAGTTTGGGCAGGGGGTGTGTGTCACACTGGGCACAGGGGGAGCTCAGGTATAACTGTGGATGTGGCACTGAACACAGCCCTTCCATTTGCTATGGTAGTTTAAAAAGGTAAATGACCTGTAAATGGAAAAGCTTAGAAAGTAAGTACTGGTAATGGAATCAGTGTCATCATGGTGTGATGACATTGTACAAATCAATCTTGTATCCTCACCTCACCAAAGGAATAACTCTCTATAGCAGCCCATGTTTGAAAAGGTTGAGGTGGCAGATTTTTGTCATGAAGCACAGTGCTTTCATGAGGAGCGAGAATAAAAGCTCTACAGAATTATTCCCTTCATTATGCTTGCAAAGCCTCTGCATTGGGTATACAGATCTTTATTACCTGGTGCCTGACATACAAGATGGAGAATACGAAACAGCTCTGGGTTGGTCAGACTGATAGTTACAGAGGGGGAGAAAAAGGAAGAAAAAAAATGGAAATCAGTGAAAGAAAAATAAATATGAGAATACATAATGGTATTTTTAGCCATCTTTACTACACACAGATTGACAGACATCATGGTGGAAAACCCAAAAAGCTTTAAAATGCTCCCCCACTGAGCAGCAAGGCTGCCCACTGTAGGTATGCCTTCCCTGTTGCAGCTGTGAGAGCTGTGTTTGGCTGGGCTGGAGCTACTGTGCATTTACTGGCCTGATGTGAATCATTTTGTGGTCAGGACCACCTGGAGTTGTGGCCTGGCTTTATTCATAGCAAAGATGTACATGTCCCCATCCCTGCCAGGATGGGCTAAATCCCTCTGATTCAAACTTTTCCCTGCTCTCTGTGCCTGAAATGCCCATGACCATTATTTTAGCTCAGCAAGAAGAGAACCAGAGTCCAGCACCAAAGGCCTTACAAAGGAGGCTTCACCCCCTTCTTCATTTATTGCAGATTTCCCATCTTTTACCTATGGTACCTAGGTACTTTTACAATGCTACCTAGGTACAATGGGCAGCATTGAAGTGAGTGTCACAGAACTGTGTAGCCAGACTGATCCCACAGCCAATCCCTGCTGTATGAAAGATCTCATCTGGAATGGATGGGACAAAGTGGAAATTACTGTGGCTGGGGAAAATGGATTCAGGCTGGACATTTCTGATACAGAAGCAGAAAAGTCAAAATGTCTTCAAGTAGTTGTTGATTACACTGCAGCCAAGAAGCCTGTTCATGGGAAAAAAAAAAAAAAATTAAGCAAAGAAACCTCTCAATGAGAAGTGGGCTGAAGTCAGTGGGTACACATGAATACAAGCACAGGTTGGTGCTTTCACTGGGCAGAGTCTAATAGAAGAGAGCACATGAGCCTTGCCACCACCTGCAGTCCATTGCCCTTTTCTCTGCTGTATCTATCTAGTGCTACTGTGCTAGGGATGTTCAGGGGTATATCCTAGCCTTTCAGTATCCACCCATGGATCTATTGTCCATCTAATTCCTCAGTCAACTTGCTGATACCATTTGACTCCCCCAGCTTTATGTAGCTGCCAGCAACTGAAGTTCACTGCCATCAGCCTAAGGAATGTCTCATTTAAACCAAGCTCCTTTTGTTTCCTCCAGTCTCCCCCATACTAATGTTTGCTGATGCAATATTTGTGAGTCCTCTTCCACCTGGCTGTTGTTGCCAAAGCTTTGTAAACTTCCAACATGTCCTTTCTCAGCCACCTCCTCTGCAGAACCCCAGCCTCCCTCTTTGCTCCCTGTAAGATGATGTTGAGATGATCTCCTCCATCATTTCAGCTGCCCTTTCCCATTACTCCTCTAGTTCTATATACAAGGGCATAGGTCAACAGGTGTCTGCTCCAGCCATCAGTGGTAAATATAGATCAGTTCAACCAGCAGGAACAATTTTCAAAGTCCCTTTTATTTTTGCCATGATATCTATTAGAATTCAATCTTAATTAATTCTTAAAAAAAGAATTTTCATCCTTTGCCCACTGAAATGTTCACTAAATCCAGACAATGTTGCCCCTTAAAATGAAGCAATGGACAAAGCAAATCAGAGAATGGTAGTTAATTAAAAATCATAAATGAAAGCTAACAAAAACTCTGGAATTCAATACGAGTCTCTGTGCATAATACTGGTGACCAGTGACAGGACCCAAGGGAATGCCCTGAAGTTGTGTCAGGGGAGGATTAGTTTTGATATCAGGAAAAGGTTCTTCACCCACAGGGTGGTTGGGCACTGGAACAAGCTCCACAGGGAGGTGGTCACAGCACCAAGCCTGACAGAGTTCAAGAAGTGCTTGGACAATGCTCTCAGGAACAGGGTGGGATTCTTGGGGCTGTCCAGTGCAGGGCCACAAGCTGGAGTCTGTGATCGTTGTGGGTCCCCTCCAACTCAGGACATTCTCTGGTTTCAATTTATGATTTATTATGTTCATGGTTTTACAACTATTTCCTGGACAAATCTTGCACAGGTAGCAGCCAGGCAATGATGTCAATGTGAATTTTTCCAGATCGCTGACAGCATGATTGAGATCCTAATAAATACAATGTCAAGGAAAGCCTCTTTTAAACATTCAAACAACATCTGTTAAAAAAAGCCCAGCCATGGTGAACAGATGGCTGCTATGTATCACAGCGGACTTGTAGGGAGGACCATAATATCACACTTGCTGAGCAATTTCTTAGCAGCAGAGGAGTAAGCAATACCTCTAATGAGAAATCAGAGGTAAAATGAATTAGGTGGTGATAACCCTTGGAAAAGAAAAGGTATTTTGTGAGTTTCTGTGCAAAGACCATTTGAGCTCTAAGCTTCATAATCAGCTTGGAAAATAGTTTAGCCCACAGGAATCTTTGTGACTTACTTCTGTCTTCCCGAGTTTGCAAGGTCAACTATCAAAACAGATACAGTTTGGAGAGCTTTGAGTGACAAGCAGTGAGCATAATTTACAAATTATTTTCTGTTCCTAAAGGCAGTGCTATTACATCATTTTTAGGTCATGTTTAAAATAAGGCATAAAATAGTTAATTTAAACAAAAAAAAAGTGTGTGTGTGTGGGGGGGTGCGGACTTTTCAAATAATCCACTTACTGCATCTTTGTTGTGCCTATCCTCATAATACCCCTGAGTTCCAGTTGCTGGATTTAGCTGTAACACTTACCAACTTCCAGAGAAGCAGCAGCTGCGCTCCAGCTTTCACTGCTAATATTCCTGGCATTAGTGCTCTCTGGAGCCCTGCGGCAAAGGCTGCACCTCCTCAAGTGCGGGGGGGGGGGGGGGGGGGGGGAAGGAAGGAAGGAAGGAAGGAAGGAAGGAAGGAAGGAAGGAAGGAAGGAAGGAAGGAAGGAAGGAAGGAAGGAAGGAAGGAAGGAAGGAAGGAAGGAAGGAAGGAAGGAAGGAAGGAAGGAAGGAAGGAAGGCAGGCAGGCACTGGCCCTAAGTCAGTGGGAAACCCTCAGCTTCTAAAGCACTGCTCAGCTTCAGTATTGCATCCTCACAGTTACTTCCTAGCAAGCAACCGGAAATAACAAAGTAGGCCAAAATGCCCACCGAATTGATTCCTGATGGAACTCAACCATTGGATTTCTGCTAAGAGTAAAACTCCATGAAGTCACAGCCCAAACTTTACAGATGAACATGTAAGGTGCTTAAGCTCCTGTCTTCCCACTTTACTGGCTCTTCTGGCACTGCACTTTATTCAGGAGCACTCTGGGGTTTTGAGCTGCCACTAACCTCTCCACTACTGAGATAGAAGCTGGCAGCACTCCGCTCTAGGACCTTTTTCCTGAGTTTGCCACCTCTCAGCAGGAATACCCCACAATTTACTGCCATCTGAAACTACCCACTGCATGAAGTTCTGCAATATTCAGCACGCTGCCCAGGAAAGCTCCGTTTTGCCATTGTCATGGTTTCCCCTGGAATACTTTCAGGTTAACTTTCAAGTTAACTTTTCAAGTTAACTTTCTTCACCGTAGCTGATATGAGGAGGGTAGGATTCAGATTTGTGCTGGAAACAGAGTTGATAATTCAGGGATATTTTAGCTTCTGCTGAGCAGCACTTGCGCACAGTCAAGACCTTTTCTGCCTCTCACCCCACCCTGCCGGAGAGGGGCCTGCACAAGGAGTTGGGAGAAGACACAGCTCAGATAATTGACCTCAACTGACCAAAGGGATCGCCCATGCTATGTAGCATCATGCCCAGAATATAAAGCTGGGGAAGAAGGAGAAAGGAGGGGGTATTTGAAGTGATGGTGTTTGTCTTCCCAAGTCACTGTTATGTGTGATGGAGCCCTGCTCTCCTGGGAATGGCTGAACACCTGTCTGCCCATGGGAAACTATGAATTAATTCCTTGTTTTGTTTTGTTTTGCTTGCATGTGTGGCTTCTGCTTTACCCATTGAACTGTCTTTATCCCAAGGGTTTTCTCCCTTCTACTCTCTTGATTCTCCTCCCCATACTAGCAGAAGTGAGTGAGTGAATGAGTGGCTGCATGGGACAAAGCTGCCAGCTGAAACCAGCCCTTTTTTCACCGTATGTTCTTGTCCTGGGAAATTTTTACTGTATTTGGGTTAATAAGCTCAGAGCAACCATAGTAGTGGTGACACACAGTATTATATAGCAATTGCTCACCACCTTCTGACCGATCCCAGCCAGACCACGGGCAGTGCCCCCCAGTTTATATAAGTAATCTCACTGTGCAATACATAAAGCCAGCTGCATATCTTTCTCCCCTCTGCAAACCAACTGGATTCACCTTGTCCTTCAGCAGCCACCTGATGGTTAAACCATGGCATCCATCCTACAGACTTCCATACTCCTGCCCTTCAGCTCTTTTCCTTCACTTTCCCCATCCCATTCCTATTGGTCTGGCACAATCTTTGTGCCTAGCGAGGAGTATGGGGATATTTGTCGAAATTGCATGAAAGTGTTAGGAAGTGTGCCAAGGAAAATATGGTGCAAATATTTTCTCACCCCTATTGGGAAGCAAATTGGGGTATGCAAGAATGGGGCAATGCCAAAAGGGAGCTATGCTCCTGTGGGCAGTTTGAGAAGAGGCTAAAACATGGCACCTTTCTTTCTTGTATGGTCATTTGGAACTCCTTTATGGCTCTGGAGAACACTAGTTTTAGTCCCATCAAAAACAACAGGCAAATCTAAAGAAGGCAGGTTCACTGGAGTCCCAAGGTCCTCACTGGGGCATCAGTTTTAATCTGGCTTCTCTGTCAGAAATAAATAAAATAGCAGCAGTAAAAAGCGCCATTGAGAAGGACAGTGATGTTTGCAAGGAAGTGGTTACATGCACTCGCCTTCATGGAACTAGCTGAGGGCAGCTTCCCTCCTATAGTGTGTTTCCCTTCATGAAATCTAATCAAAATCTATTTTGGGTTCATGACTCTTCAGGGAAGTCACACTAAACTTTTGACTGGAATTAATTAGAAGAATGGACCATTTTGTGTCACAGGATAGACACAGAGAAAGAACATTTCTAAAACAGCTGGGCCAAATGCAAAGACTCCTGTGTGACACTGTTGGCAGTATGGATCAGGAGCAGAAACACAAAAGGGACTGCAAGCCCACCCACCATGGCTGGGCAGCCTGAGGTGGATTCCAGCCACACACAATGCAGATCCTGGTGCCTTTCTGGTGTCTGCTTTTCTATGGTGACAGGTTCTTCTGAAGCCCTCACAAAGAGCTGTTTCGTTAGCAATGCCCACTCCAATGAAATATGCCATGTAAATCTGTTATCTTCTCTCTTTCTCACCTAAACACACTAAGAGCTTTCTTCTTTTGTTGTTTTGATGGCCCAGACATGCTAGACTTATGTCTATGACTAGACTAATGCCACATTGCATTTTATTGGGAACTAGTATACCTACAAAACTGGCAAATCATTGGAAATTCATCACCTTCTCTTCAGACTTGTTTGGCAGCAGCATGAGCTGGAGAATGTGCCAGCATTGTATTGGATTGTCATTGTTGTAGAAGAAATTGTAGAAGTGGAAATTTAGCACTAGCAGTTTAAACATTAATAGCTAGAGTGCACAAAGCCTATAGACTGTGGCACATGAATTATAGCAACATGTGAAATAGCTAACTACAGAATTGGCCAAAACATCCATAAGAGGATGTGAAATAGGATATAGAAGCACTGTTTACTGGATAAGATGTCCATTCAGTAGTGAAACAGCAAGAAAATCAAACCAATGAAAACCCAGCAGATCCCAAACCCTAATATTATGGAATTGTTGCATGAGGGGTGCATGAGTTTGCATGCAGTTTGGGGACCCAGTGGGACTCTAGGCATCCACCACTAGATATTGGATGCTCTAGTCTCCAAATGTCCAGCTGATGGCATCACCTGAGAACTTTGGGGACAGGAGGCACTGACAGATGAGTGCTAAAATTCTACCACTAAATTCTGGATATTCTGTCTTCAAGTGGGTTCAAGTTCCAGCTCAGAAGCGTGGTAGGAGAGGTGCGCATGGCTTGATCAGAGTAAGGCACACAAATTTGGCATACAGGTATGGTAAAATGTACCCAGCATAGTAAAGGGGATGTCCTGAGGTGAGGCATAATTTAGTGGAAGCTATTAGAGCTTGTGGAGAATCTGGAATGAACAGGACCAAAGTAAGGAATGTAGGCAGAGGCTAGAGGAACACCTTAGTGATATTGGGGATAACTATGGTGGGATTTATCAAAACACAGAGGAATGATCACACAGAACTTTAACAATGAGTTAGTGGCAAGAGTATTTGCTGATCAAGTCACCACAGATATACAGAAATATTTTAAAGAACATATGGCTGGTTGGCAAGGGGGGAAATTACAAAAGACCCCAAGTTTTAGAATTATATTTATGTTACATATTTATGTTTGATGGATGGGAAAAAACACACGTAGAGCTGCAAAGGAAAAGAAACAGGAAAAGCAACAAAAGGCTACTCTTTTAGTGGCAGTACTGGCAAAGAGTTTACAGCTACGAGAGTGAAGGAAGGAATTACTACCCCCTTGAAGAGAGGGTAGAGGTAGATCAGATAGCATATCTAAAAAAAAAAAAAAAACCCAAAAAAGGAAGATTTGTAATGAAAAGGGAGGAAAAGTGTCATTACTGTGTGATACCTAGTCACTTGCAAAAAAAATGCCCACTGCATACAAGGGGGCATCATGGGGATGTAAAACAGGAATCATGAAGTAATCTGCAATGACTGAAGGCAAGAACTCAGAACACTGTGGAAATCAGAGTTTATGGGATGTGAAAGAAATGGGAAATAAAGGGATGTGGAGAAGATTTGTATTAGTAAAAGCGTCCCTGTCTTTTTTATTAGGAAGAGATCTTCTCCAAATCTTAGGTGTATAATTAAATCTTTCATTCAGAATCCTGATTTGACAATCACGGGGCTTCACCTGAAGCTCAGGAGCCCGACCTGGAGATACCTAAACCCCTGGAAGTGGTGCCCAGGGAAAAGCGGAATCAATCGGGAACTGATGTGAGACTGCCGAAGTATGCCTGAAAACAAAGGGAGGCACGCCCTCTGCTGTGAGCAGCATCCCATCCCCGGGAAGCAGGGAAAAATAATCAAAACGAAGCAGATCAGCACCTTGTCCAAGGAATCTTGGGAGTGTCTAAACTCTCATATAAAACCCGAATGTTACCAGCCGGAAAAAAAAAAAAAAAAAAAAAATTAAATAAAGATGAGGGTCCCTAGTTTCAATTTATTCAAGATTTGAGAACAACTAACCAGCATGCCTCACACCCCTCAGGGCCAGATTCCTCTCCTGCACTCTTGAAAACCATGCACTGAGCTACATACTTTACTGTGACTGATCTGACTGCAGTGTTTTTCAGTATTCCCACAGACGAAGAAAGCCATCCCTTGTTTGCATTCACTTGGAAGAAACTTCAGCTGATGTGATCTTGTCTTTTAGAGGGGCTTAATGGGTCTTTCACTGACATAGTCACTGGAGCCCTGGCTAGCTCTTTGTGCACACCGGCACCATGTCAGGTGTGAGGAAAAGCCTTGGAGAAGCAACTCCTGAGGCTGAACCTTTAGAGTCACTTGCTCTATGGGAACAGGTGTCACGGGTAAGGCAAAAGAGTAAGGAGGCTCTCTGCGTGGCTCCAGCACCCTAAGCTTATTGAGGCTGAAGGGGTCAGGGACAAAAAGCCCTGAAGTACTCTGTGCTCAAGACTAAATAGAAGTTTCAGGGGGTGTGTACCTGTGTGTGGACATTCAACCAATCAGAAACAAACAGGGGAGGAGCATGAGGCGGGGTTTACAGCATGGGAACCAGTGAGGATAAGGGGGAGGAGAGGACAGGTCACATGGGCCAATAGAACCTCCAGGGTTAGGGGATTTCCAAATGGGAGGTACAAGTGGGGATTGGCCCAACTGGGGATTGACAGGGAAGGACCTGGAAGAAGGGGCAGGGTTGCAGTGACAGGCAGGGAATATTAGGGAATAAGGGGCTGGATTACAATGATAGGCAGTGTAGGGGAGGATACAATTTAGGGATGTACCAACTTGGGGAGAACATAGGGGAATATTGGAATAAACCATTCACATTGAAACATTAGCTATGAACCATAAAATAAATGCACACCGCAACATTTCACCATATTTTCTCAGATATTAAAAGAAGATCTAAAGGATATTGAGTTACCTGGTGGATCAGATTTAGTGCGATCTGTAGATAATTTATTTCTAATAGCTAGTAGAAATTGCAATGATTGTTTGAAAGGTATTAAACATTTATGTACTGCCTTAGCAATCAAGGGCACATTTCTATCCAAGCTCCAGCTGTGTCAAATGGGAGTAAAATACCTGGGATTTGTTTTAAAGGAAGGACAGCAAGTAATAGATGTTATGAATAAGATAACTTGTTTGATTAGAGATGTTGTGGTTATGATGTTGTTTATTGCATAGGATTGCACACGTGTACAAGTAAAGTGTAATAGCCAGTTTTGAACAATAGGGGGGTATAAGAGTGATATGAGCAGAATAGAATGGAACTTTCTAGAACAGTGAAGTCACAACTCCAAATGATGTTGTGGATCCTTGTTGGCTGAAGAGACTGACCAATGGGAGGTTGATTTTCAGAAATGATTGGTAGATATTGCAGGATCCTAAAGACCAATCAGAGGACTGTGTTTGGACCAATCAAACTAAAGATTGAAAAATGCACCAATTCTGCGTGAGCAGAAAGTATAAGGACTGTTCTGGAACCAAGTACCAGGTCTTCTGAAGGACTCTGTCAACTGAGGAACACCTAGTCTGTGGACTGTTTGTAGAAACAGATCTGGTTATTGAGCTGGATCCCCGAGCTTATCTTAGGGGTCCCACTTCCAGTTGGAGTTTTATTTCTTTTGTTGAACAAATTGGAGTGTTTTCCTGAGGTACTCTGCTTCGTTTATCACAATAGATACAAAAAGAGTACAGATTATAATTGAAATTCTTTGGCCAGTTGAAAAACCACAACCAGTATGGTGGTTTCACATTAATTAACATTTGGGATAAGAAGTAATAAAGCAACCATGGAAGTGATTTCTTTGAGAAAAGCTGCTGGGAGCTTCCTCTGTGCCTGGGACAGGCCAATAGCTGGCTAGTTCTGAGAACTGACATTTTGCACCATTTAGAAATTAGATCTGCTTCTGTGAGATCCACTTTTAAAAACCACAAACCCAGGAAATCTCTCTCTTTGCCTCCAGCCTTGAAAGGTAGCAGAGCTCTGGTGGGACTGGCCCTGCTCCCCTGTGGCCTGTGTGAAGCTGGGCTGGACCCCAGTGGCTCCCGGGCGGGGGATGGAGGCTGCGGGGCCTCGGCCCCAGGCTGGTCCAGGCCATGGCTGCTGACATCTGGCTAACACTAAATCCCCCCACCCCACCCCACACCGATGGCTCCAGACCAAAGGAGGACTGCTCGCCCCCCTCAGCAGATGCTGGACAGAGGGAGTGGACCAGCACGGCCTGAAATCCAACACCGTGACTGCTTTGGCCACTGGGGAAGATATTAACCCTTTCACTACACTGATGAGACCTGCAGACTTTGTTCCTGTCTCCAGAGAGAGAAAAAGAGAGAGGACACATAGAAAGACAGCATGGAAGGAGAATGAGGACGTGCATAATGGGGCTGAAATATTCTTTTGGTAGGGCCATGGAAATGGACAATTATATACTGAAATCTCTCCTTTAATTCATGAGCGAATATGGGGGGATGAAGTATTCAAATTGTAGATGTGAGTAGAGATATCCATTGATAAAGCCAAGCAGATCTGGAGTAGCTGTGATCCCATGAGAAGCTTGAACAGAGAGAGAGACGAGAGTGATGAAGATCCTTTGCCCCCAGGGAGAGAAGAGGAAAATCTGTTCCCAGAGATAATCACAGAGACAGATAAAGAGAACCTTTGCCTTTGAAAACTCATCCTTAAAATAATACCCCATGAGTTGATGGCCCATGGACACACCTCTAGGAGGGCTGTGAAAATGAGAAGAATTTCATTATGCAGAACTTTTTGCCAGGGCAGCTGCTATTTGGCAAAATGAAAAGCCACAAAAGAACTGTTGTGGAGAAGTGTCCATGGCATGACAAGAGGGAACTCTTTTCCCAACAAGAACTGATGAAAGACTATTGTATAGTTGGTACTGCATTGCCATCCCAGGTTTTGTCTCTACGTGGTCAGTTAAAAAAGGAAAAAGTTAGGCAGGGAGAGGAAAGGTGTTTTGGAAGTTTTATTCTAATGCTTCTTATTCTTGTAATCCCGTTAATAAAGTTTCTATATACCTTTTAAGTTTTAAGCCTGTTTTGCTCTCCTCCTAATCCATATCTCACAGCAAGAAATGAATAAGTGCACTGGTGATTTTAGCTAGTGTGAAACCCACCACATTATTTGGTGCCTTGGCCGGGAAACCCAAACTGGAGAATCTAAACCACTACAACCAGCTATGAGGATTCTTAGGTGCAGCTGGGTTTTGCCAACTGTGGATACGAGGATTAGGGGAACTAATGTAATCTCTGAGAGAAACAACAAAAAATGAAGAAATAGAACCCATTACGTGGGGGCCAGGATGGGAAAAAGCCTTCAGAGCTTTAAAAAGGTCCTTGGTTTTGGCTCTAGCTTTTTGGCTTCCAGACTACATAAAGGCTTTTGGTATATATATACATACAAAAAAGAGAGTGGCTAGTGAAGTGTTAATGCAGAAATTAGGTCCTCATCAAAGACCTGTGGCATTTTATTCTGACCAACTGGATCTGGTGGCAGCTGGAGCTTCAACATACATTAGATCCATGTTAGTGGCAGCTACAATAGGGGAAAAAACTCAATCTTTATTATGAGGGCACCCAAATACAATCTATGTGCCACATGAAGTTGAATTACTTCACAAGCAAGACACAAGCTGTGTGTCTCCCCTATGTGCACATAAATACAATCTACCCCTCTAAAATGTAGGTGTGTGACTCTACCTGGCAACACCATTACCAATATCAATACCAAGACAAGGGGAAGAGCCCTACTGATGTGACATGGTAATCCAGACTATTTGTGAGGCACAAGCAGATCACAGAGAGACAAAATAAAACAAACACAGTTCTTATTTTTATTCACAGATGGATCATGCTACTGTTTACACAGGCAGCAAAAGCCTGGCTACAGAATTGTGGAACAGCGGCAAGTCGTAGATGCCAGAGCCCTTCCAGCAACAGTTAGTGCTTAAGGGGCAGAGTTAACTGCCTTAGCCTGAGCAGCAATGCCTGGGAAGCTGAAAGTGAGTATTTATATAGATTCAAAGTGTGCTCTTGGTGTATGCTTTTGGCATATGCTCTTGGTGTATGCCATGCAATAGCATATTGTGGAAAGAATGGGGGAGTCCCACTTCCTCATGAACAGGTGTGGCTAATGGAACAGAAATTTGGGACTTTCTGGACACAATTCAACTTGCCAAAGAAATTGCTGTGGTTTGCTGTCCATTCTGTACAGGGCACAGATTATAATCAGCCAAAGGAATGTCTCAACAATGCAGCAGCAACAGCCACAGTTCGTCAACCTGCAATGAACATTATGGAAGTTACTTTAGATAAGAGCTCATGACCTGATGTCAACCTTCCTCCAAAAGGATTATGACCAATCAGGTGTGACAAATGAAGAAAAGGATCTGTTGTGGTGCATTTTTATATTTTGTTATGAAAATGGTTTGTTCTTATGTTCCCCCATGCTCCTCTGAAATTGGTTTGCCCCTAAGTTATACCCTCCCCTATGCTGCCCATCACTGTATGCCCAACCTCTTATTCCTGAACCTTCCATGCCAGTCACCATGATCCTGCCCCTTGCTCCCCATCATCATTGTAAACCCTGCCTCTTGTTCTGGATCCTTCCCTGTCAACCCTTAATCCTCGAGGTGCTACTGGCCCATGTGGCCTGCCCTCTCCTCCCCCTTATCCCTATTGGGCCCTGAAGAGTAATCCCCTCCCTTTACTCCTCTCTTCTGGATTCCCATTGGCTGTTTGTTTGTACCCTCCCACCGGTTTTGAGCTGTACTTAATCCCACGCACAGCAGTGCTCGGGGCTCTTCAGTCCCTGAACCCTTCGGAGAATAAAATCTTCCCTGGAACCCAAACCAAAAGCCTCCTGCTTGTCCTTTGCTCCCTCCTTGCACCAAGAACTGAAACTGCCATAGAGCATCAGCTGAAAGGTTCAGCTCCTGTTGCTTCAGTCAGGAGCTGTTCCCCACTCCCAGTGTGGTGCTGTGGAACTGGAGCTAGCCAGGACTCCGGCACCGTGTCAGGAACTGTGGAAAAAGTTAGAAGCAGTGCAAGGCTGAAGATGGAATATGAACAATAGGGGGAAAAGCTGTCTTACTGAAGAAATAATTGATAACTGAGTGGTTCCATCACAAAGCTCAGGGAAGAATTGAAGCAGTGGCTAATCAAGCACAGCAAGTATGGGCAGATCTGGGTGTCTATGCAGCTGCAAAAAGAATTACTAATGCCTGTCCCACCTGTCATAAATTATTACATATAAAATTAATTTGTGAAATCAACATGAGCATTTTTCTCATTCCAAAGGTTGCAGATAGATTATATGGATATGCCTGCAGCATGTGGATGTAATCACTCACTGGTGATAGCAGCTTACTTTTCTTAGCTTCACAAGGGGAGGCATGCACAATTAATTACGAGTTCTTGCATGTACATTGACCAGAGTGGAAGGACTTCAGCCAATGTCCAAAGTTGTGGGAACAAGTAAAATTAATGCATAAAATCTAATATGGCAACATATCAGGCAGATTCCAAGTATGGTCACTTCTTCACCAATACTTCAGCAAGAAATATTGGCTCACCTCCTGGGTACCAGATTAGGAGCTTGGGAAAAATGAATTTTTATAGGTTATTAATTTTTATGATGATCTTTGAAATAATGTTTGTTTGTATCAAATGTGGTAACCCTTGTTGTACACAACACCTTAGGGTATTCTGCTCCCATATAAGAACAATGTTAAGAACAACAAAGGGAGGACTGTTGTAGAAAATATTTGTTTCAACTTAGCACTAGCAGCCTAAACATTAATAGCTAGAGTATGCAAAGCCTGTAAATTGTGATATATGTGCTGTGACATCCATATTACAGTATGCTAAGTAGCTAACTACAGAACCAGAAGAAAACAACCTAAGAGGATGTGAAACAGGATACTGAACCACTGTATATTGTCTAAGGAGATGCCCACTTGGAACTGCCTACTAGCAAAACAGCAAGAAAATCAGTAAGAAGTAAGAACACCCCAGACTCCAATATTACTATTGGTCCTAGCTGTCACATGAGGGGTGAACTTTGATTGTAAAGGAATAATTGCCAAGGGATTTCTTTGTTTGGGTCCATCTTTGGAGGTGCCTAGTTTGATATGGAGCACTGTTAATAAAAAGGACTCCATAGAAGAGTCTGCTTTCAATTTACTGATTCCACCTAAGCCTAGAGCTGAACCCTGTTATGGTGCCTGCTATGCTTAATTTCCACAGCACCATCTGCTGGCCAGTGATTACCTCCTGAGATCCCTGCTCTCCGGACTGTCAGCTGCGGGGAGGTAGTCCACCACCTCACAGAAGATTAGGAAGGTCATGACACGTGAGACACAAATTCCCACAGCGAACAGCATATCGGCTAGGTTTTAATGTCCATTTTACAGCCATAAAATCTTCTGTTCTGTTTGGAAAGTACATATCTGTTACAGCTGAATTGTTCCTTGTTTCTACTCACTAAACCAGTTTGATTGTCATCTTTGGCACCATACCAGATTTGTCACTGTATTTCTTCCACAGAGATTTTAGGACCCTGTCAAAGCGCTTTCTTCTGTCAGTAATTTGGGTCCCTGGCTTGTATGATTAGGGATTAAGGTAGGATTGAACTCAGTCAGCTGCACTTTCGTAACTAAGCCTGATAAAAGCCTGAAGGTGTGGCAGACAAAATCAGCAGCTGACAATCTCCCATGAGATCAGAAACACCAGCAGGGGATATGCAGGAGAGGTGCCAGGTGACTGTGAAACTACTGTGCAAATGACTATGTGTGTGACACTGAGTAATTTGAACCTAGTGTAGGGGGCTGAAGGAAAGCCAGGTGGATGGCAGAAGAGCACTGGAAGATGCTGGGGCAGCTCCCACGGCTGCAGAATCCACCTGTGCACACCCTGCTCATGTGGAAGGGCTCATGATGACTGCATGACAGTGTTGTGTTGCAAAAAAGAGGCACTTTGTGAATTGACACAATAGATCCTTAAAGTATTTTGAGAGCATTTTGGGGAGATCAGACTCCTATAGGTTAGAAATAGTTACCTTATCAAGGTAACCCATAATGTTATTTAGCTGGGTGACCTTCCAGACAGGCCATGAGTGGAAAAAGAAACATTGCTTCTTCCTTTTGCCTGGGAAGCAAGGGATCATGTCACTTCTTATAGGGAAATTGAGTATGTAAGGAACGACACTCAAATAAACCATAGGAGTTTAGGTTAGAATGGTCTCTGCTCACTACTGTTCAGTTATGTAGCATCCCCCCTTCTGGCTGGGGAAACCTGCATACTGGAGCTGACAGTAGGAATTATTTTTCTCTGGCCCTCTTCCAGTGGCTCCTGGCTAATAGCTGGAACAGGCTGGCAGGGAGAAAGCAGAGGAAGGATAAGGCTGAAAGCAGCCCCTTATGACTCGACTCCCTCACTAGGTCAGTTAATGCCACAGGCAACCAATCCCCTCACACACCAATGGGGCAAAGGAGCAATGTTGCAAACAACAGATAGACAATCTGCAACTGGGTTCCAAAATAATGGCATTAAGAAACTATCCGATGATCTGCAACAGGAGCAATGCCTGCTTTCCTCCCGATCTGGCTCCTGTGATCTGCTGAATGCATTGACCAGAGATTTTCTACAGGGCACTTACCCATGCTGCTTCCTGTGTGGATTTTACAGTGTCTTGAAAGATCTTGGCTCACCCACTGCTCATCCTTAAAACTGGTGCCCTCACAAGCCTTCCTCATCTAACAGGCTGCTTTCACAAAACCTGCAGGAACATAATGGTCTGTGAAAGCTCTGTCCCTTTATCTGCCTGAAGTAGCAAACTCAGCAAATGAACACAGCTGGAGGAAGAACATTTTCTTCTGCTTACAAAACTGCTCTGATTACATGTGTAGGTTTTTACCTGTCATGTCTTTTTTACTGTGCGCAGTAGCTTTTCACTGACTTGCTGTAAAACATTAAGGACTAGAAACCCAGAGGGTGTTGAGTTTTAATGCATTCAAGGATCTTCCAAAACATCTACCGCAAGAATTGCCATCACTCCAGGGGATGAACAATACTCAGGGTATATAGCAAAAGACATAGAAGGAAATACCTTAAACTTTGCCTATGAACCCTACAAGGGTCTAACCAGAAGCAATTACAGAGTATGTCAATGAAAAAAAACCAAATATTTTATTTTAAAAAAACCCCACAAAATAATTTCCAAGAAAAACTGGAGATTTTGTCCATTCTGTAGTGGTTTAGATTTGCTAATTTGAGTTTCCCGGGTGGCACACCAAATAATGTGGTGGGTTTAGTGCTGGCTAAAATCACCAGTGCGCTTACTCATTTCTTGCTGTGGGATATGGATTAGGAGGGAAAAACAGGCTTCAAACTTAAAAGGTATATAGAAACTTTATTAACAGGACTACAAGAATAAGAAGCATTAGAATAAAATTTCAGAACACCTTTCCTCCCCCGCCTAACTTTTTCCTTTCTTAACTGACAACGTAGAGACAAAACCTGGGATGTTAAAGCAGTCCTAACTATACAATAGTCTTTCATTAGTTTTTGTAGGGAGAGGAGTTTTCTTTTGTCATGTTGTCCTGGTTTAGGGCAAATTTGGGAGAAAACCTCTGAATGGGGTTCCTCTAAAAAGCAAATTCAAGTGGCCCCTCCCCCAACTGGTTCCAGAAAAGATTTCCTTAGAGAAAAGTGGAAAAACCTGCTTATTTAACAGAAATTGAATAATATTAAACAATGAAACCTCTTGCTGTTCAAAGAGATGGCGCATGCAGAAAAGTCCTTGTTGTGGGGTATAGCTTGGCTCGCTCAGGTTCTTATCAGTCCCTCTGGCGCTGGGAAGTGCCAAGGCTCAGGCCTCGATGGACCACAGGTGTGAGCTCCTGGGGTTTGTCTGGGTTTTCAGTCCAGAGCCGGTTTGAACAGATCCAAGGAAAAAGTAAAAAAACAGTCTGGGGAACTTCCCTGCCTCACCTAGCTGAAACTAACTAACAGCCAAGGAGTTCTCTGTCCTGCTGTCTGTCTGTGCTGCAGACAGCACACTCCAGGAGCAGGATGCGGGGCAGTGAGCACTCTTTCTGAACACAAACGGCACACTTCTTCTTTCCCCCCTTTCGCTCTCAGAGCCAGTCTTAAAGGTGCATTAGTTAATATGTAAAATAAACCAGGCGACCGGGGATACAAGCATCACAGTCATCCCATGACACATGTTATGGAGACTTTTCTACAATAAACTGCTTTTTTGTGGCTTTTCATTTTTATGAATAGCAGCTGCCTCGGCAAAAAGTTCTGCATAATGAAATTCTTCCTGTTTTCACAGTCTTCTTAGAGGTGCGTCCATGGGCCATGAACTCACGGGGTATTATTTTAAGGATGAGTTCTTCAAAGGCAAAGGTTCTCTTTATCTGTCTCTGTGTTTATCTCTGGGAACAGAGGTTTTCTTCTTCTCTCCCTGGGGGGAAAAGTTCTTCATCATTCATCTCTCTCTAAGCTTTTCATGGGATTACAGTTACTCTAACATCTGCTTGGCTTTATCAATGGATGCCTCTGCTCACATCTACAGTTTGAATACTTCATTCCCCCATACTCTCTCATGAATTAAAGGAGATATTCTAGTGTATCATTGTCTCTCTCCATCACCTTACCAAAAGAATTCGGTATCTTTTCATTCTCTTTCTGTCTGAGGCTTGACTTTATTTTAGTGACTTTGGTGTTTCCATGTCGTCTTTTTACATGTCGTCACTCTGTCCTTTTCTCTCCCTGGAGAGAGGAACAAGGTCTGCAGGTCTCATCTGGGTAGTGAAAGGGTTAATATCTTGCTAGTCGTGCAGATGGTCATAGGCAGTGGTCGCTGCAGTCATGATGATGGATTTCAGGCCGTGCTGGTCCACTCCCTCTGCCTGGCTGCCACTGGGCGGGTGGGGGGGTGGGTGGTTTGGCCTCAAGCCGTCAGTGTGGACTGGGAGTGGGGGAGTTTAGTGTCAGCCAGATGTCAGCAGCCATGGCCCAGCCTAGCCTGGGGCCGGGACCCCGCAGCCTCCATCCCCCCCAGGAGCCACTGGAGTCTGACCCGGCCTCCTCCAGGCCGTACAGGCTGCAAAGCCAGCCCCAACAGAGCTCTGCTACCTTCTGAGGCCAGAAGCAAAGAGAGAGATTTCCCAGGTTTGTGGTTTAAAAGTGGATCTCACAGAAGCAGATCTAATTTCTAAATGGTGCAAAATGTTTTCAGTTCTCAGAACTAGCCAACTATTGACCTGTTCCAGGCACAGAGGAAGCTCCCAGTAGCTTCTCCTAAAGAAATCACTTCCGTGGCTGGTTTGTTACTTCTTTCCCCAAATGTCAATCAATGTGAAACCACCACACATTTACAGATCACTGTATCATGGCACCAGGACATTTGGTGCTACTTATCAGTTGAGGCATCGTGTTACCTTTCTCTCCACTTCCCACATCAGTTTTCGTCAATGTTGGGACAGAACTTCTTTCTAAAGTAAGCCTAATGCGCCCCTTGCATGGGATGCCATCACCACTTCTGTGTCACATTTTCCCATAACCTGAACTTATAAGAACTGAAGATGTGAGATTTTTATAGGATCACAGTTATGAGCGGCTGTACACTGGACCGTGAATCGGTAGATATGGGCATATTCCCACAAATGGACATGATCAACAATTTTGTCTACCTCAGAGAAGTAACTTGCCATTATTGGTGTGAGTAGGATCATCACAGTATCTGCCTTTTGATTTCACACCTTTAGGGTCACAACCCCTTGTAGAGCATGATCATCCCTGCAATTAAATTCGGAATTAGACACATTTTAAAATGTTTGCTCTCACACGTTTGCTGAGAGTCCACCCTCCAAATTCTGAGAACTCTATTATGCCTGAAATACTTGCTCCAAGGAACAAGTATTCTCTTCTTGGTAAAAACAGAACAAGAGGCAACAGGCAGAAACTGATGCACAGGAAGTTCCACACAAACATGAGTCAGAATGTCTTTATGTGCGGGTGACCGAGCACTTCAACAGATTGCCTGTAGTGTCAGATGGTGATGGTATGGTGACATTACCTCCCTGAAAGCACCACCAGCGAGGGAGGTGTCTGGGCAGGCCACAATCACACTCACACACACCCACTCACAAGGAGGCCATGAATAGGTGAGCAATGGCAGAGAAACAGGAAGGGTCTTTGTAAGGAGTTCCAGTGGGGTTTATCACAGCCACACACACTGAAGGGGTCCAGGAACAAAGACAGGGAACAATAGCGAGTCCAGGAATATATAAAGGTTTGAGGGGGTGGATCTGAGTGTAAGGGTCCAATAGGAACAGGGTAAAGTGGTGCATAGGAGGGGGTCAAGGAGAGGGAGAGCCAATGAGATAACAGGGGCAGAGGATAGCAGCAAACTGGGACCAATGGGGAAACAGGGAAGGGAGAGCTTTCTAAGGACATAGAAGGTAAAAAGGGGAGGGACAGCCTACAGGCCAACTGGGTACATGTAACTGGGGTACAGTGAAATAGTGGTGCAAAGAACTATGGGAATTTTTTTTTCCTTCTATTCTTGTATGGGAAAAAACCTCTTTATGCTTTAACTTCATACATTAGAGACCTCCTTCTACACCATTACTGCCCTTGGCTCTGGAGCCTCCACTGTTGCCCAGAGAGGTCATGGAGTCTTCCTCATTGGAGATACTCAAGAACCATATGGATGCAAGCCTGTCCTGATGAATGGATTCAGAAGGACCTGGATAGGCTGGAGAATTAGGTGGAGAGAAACCTAATGAGGTTCAACAAGGACAAGTGTAGGACACTGCAGCTGGGGAGGAATTACCTCAAGTGCCAGTACAGGCTGAGGACTGATGTGTTAGAGAACAGCTCTGTGAAGAAGGTCCTGGGACTCTTGGTGGATGACAAGCTGACCATGAACTGGCAGCAGCCTTGTGGCCAGGAGGGCCAATGGTACCCTGGTCTGCATTGGGAAGAATGTAGCCAGCAGGTCAAGGGTGGTGATACTGCCTCTCTACTCATCCCTAGTGAGGCCACATCAGGAGTTCTGTGTCCAGCTTTGGGTTTCTCAGTACCAGAGAGACAGAGAGCTACTGAAGAGGGTCCAGCAGAAATTATGAGGGGTCTGGAGCATCTCTCTTATGAGAAAAGACTAAGGGAACCTCAGGGGCCTGTTTAGTCTGGAGAAGACCGAGAGTGGATATCATCAAAGTATATACATTTCTCAGTGGCATTTGTCAAGAGGATGGTGCCAGACTCTTTTTGGTGGTGCCTGTGACAGAATGAGGATGGCCACAAACTAAAACACAAGAAGTTCCACCTCAGCACGAGGCAGAACTTTACATGGAGGGTCGCAGAGCACTGGAACAGGCTTCCCGGGAAAGTCGTGGATTCTCCCTCTCTGGAGACACCCCAAATCCACCCAGGGGGGTTCCTGTGTCACCTGCTCTAGGTGTTGTAACCTGCTCCTTGGCAGGGGGGTTTGGACGTGTAATAAATTAGGGTTGTATTAAAAATTCGGAGTATATAAGAAAGATATGTTTTGTAGAAACAAAACAAAATATAAAGCATGGAAAAGCCTCTCCCCCCCCCAAGTGGGATGAGGCTTTCTGCCGAGGGGTTGCTGATTACCAGCAACGCCCAAGATAACTAACCAAAACCGGCCCATCAACCCAAACAAACACACAGGACACGGACCATCAGGAAAACAATGACACTAGCTCGGGAAATTATCTACCTCCGGATCCAAGCAACGCCCTGCGGATTCCAGTGGGTAGAGAAACTGATCAATCGAAAAAGACAAGTCTCAAAAGAAAAGCTTCGCCAGACTCAAACATCTCTGTGTCGAAAAAGCAATCAGGGAAAACAAAGGAGGAAACCCGGCCAAGATATTCATCGGCACCAACCCGGATTCCACCACCCTGTCATGAAAAACTTAACTTTGCAACACACAGAGTCTCCTTTGCATGAGAGGAGACTCTGGCCGGACACAAAAATAATGTCATCATTCTAGGTCAGGAAATCCATTCACTGGACAATCAAGGACACTTGGTGAATGGAACTTGCCTGGAATTTTGGCCTGAGGACTTAAAAATCCTATAAAACCCCAATCCTGAGGATGCTCAGACGTGGATTTGGGAAACCTATACCTCCGGTGTAGACCCCTGTCCACCCAGCGCTGCGCTGTTCTTTTTATTGTGAGTTTTTATCGCTGTTTTCTGTTTATTATTGTTTTTTTAATAAATTTCTCTTTGATTTTATCCCAAAATTGCCTTTGCATTTATAACAGATTGGTGCCGTGACTCGGATCGGAAAAACTGTGGGAGAACCTCGCTATCCAGGGGGGTACCCCCGCTGATTTCAGCGGCCTGGGAAGCCGAGAACCTCCGCAGTTCACTCCGACACCCGAACCAAATTTAGGCTGAGGTAAAAACCACAATAAAAGAGAAAATACGGATCCAGGAAGAGCTCGGGAAGAGAAGCCGCGGCTTGGTAGCTCATAAAAAGTCAGTTGTGCACGAAGACATCCTCGCAGGAAAATTGCTGTAAGTACTGCAAGGTTGAGCAGAGTGATTGGGCAAGCGTGTGTGAGACGTGATCTGATCACGGAGCGAGAGCGGACTCCAAAGCTGCGGTTCCATCCTCCCGCGAGGGAATTGGCCGGCCACGGAGGAAGCGAGTCGGGGTGAGAGGACTCTCTCTACACGTTTGTAAAGCCTGGGGCCAAAGGGGTGCTCTGGGAGACCGATCACGAAGGGCTGGAAGAGGAAGAGGACGTCCAGTAGAGCTCGGGAAAGAGTAAACTCTTCTAGCAATCAGGACCCAGGAGAAGTCCGGAGGAGAGATCAAAGCGCTAAGAAAAACCCCGGAACAGCAATCCGAGAAGGTGAGTATTAGCAGACTTTTTGACTCTCAAACTACAAACACAACGCAGAATACTAGGTAAGACTTTTGTTTTTTTCCTTCACCATGGGACAGAAAAAGAGTAAAATGCAAAAGCCAGTAGACACGAGAAACCCTTCCATAGAAACGAAGGAATTGTTAGACATCCCACCAGAAAGTCCTTTGGGTTGGTTGTTAAAAGAGTGGGAAAATTGCCCTGAAAGGAAAAAGAAGTTGTCATAAAGTTCCTTTACCTTTAAGAAAGTTAAAGTTGCTGGGGTCTCCTGGGAGTCTTTTCTCTTGACCAATTATCGGTCATTGCTGAGAATTGACAGCAGTTTTAGCCATTGAAAAGTAGAATCAACTCGTGAACCCCACCTTAAAGTGTACACCCAGAAGTCTGTGGGGCTCTTTTGTTTTCCTGACTGTGAAGCGTGGCGGAGCTCCGGCTGGCCTCCGGTTCCCTGCCCAAGCCATGTGGCCGGGCAGGGGCCGGGCCGGGGCCGAGCCGGGCCCGCCGCGTCTCTCGTCTCCCGGCCGGGAGATGAGGCTTGCCCCGAGCTAGGTCGGGCTGGGCCGGGCTCGGCCCGATCTCTGGTTCAGCTGGAGGTTTTGCTGTAACTACATTCACTAGAAAACTGCTGAGTGAAAGAGGAAAGAAACTCTGAGCCTGCAGCAAGCAAAGACAGAGACCACGCTCTCTGAAAGCAGCTATGAAGAACTTTCCAGCGCAGACGGCTCTAGCTCCTGTTCAGCAGAGATCACCGAACCATCTACAAAAAGCTTGGGCAAGATTTTAACTCTTTCTTATCCAGATGAGACTTGCGGATTAATCTTTTCATCCAGAGAGAGAAAAGGAAAGTAATCAACATGAAAAGAGACTTTATAAACTACTAGTGGCAAGAAAAAAAAGAGACTTCAAGAAAGGTAGAGAATTAAGGAGATGCTTTAATTAAGCTGAAATATCTTTCTGTTAAAACTATGGAAATGGACAATGAAGTCTTGAGAAAAACCCCTTTAATTCATAATAGAGTATGGAGAGGAATAAGGTGTTCAAAGTGTAAATTTAAGTAATAAGTGAAGTAATTGTGGTATAGTGAAGTGCTGAGAAATTTGAAGCCTTGAGAGGCAATGAGAAAAACTGTTTCTTAGTGAAGCTCACAGAAGCAGATGAAGAATACTTTTTTGCCTTTGACTAACTTATCCTTAAAAATGCTATCTTCAAACTCATGACCCATAACACATTTCAGAGTGATGTGGAATGGGAGGGGTGGGCTTTAATAACAGTAGCTCTGAGCAGCTGATATCAGAGAAACGAGAAACTATAACAAAAATAGTTTTCTTGTGACAAACTCCATAAATTAACAGAAAGGAACTTCTGTTTCTCTACAGAAATTGAGGAAAAGACTATGAAAAGAATTAGAACTGTTTAAACCATCAAAATTATACAGTTTTTGTCTCTGTTGTCATGTAAACAAAGGAATAGTGAGCAGTGAGAAATGAAAAGGTTTTTTCTAAAAGTTTATTCTGGTGTTCTTATTCTTGTAGTTTGTCAATAAACTCCTCTTTATTCCTTTTAAGTTTTATACCTGGTTTGCTCTTATTTTAATCCATATCTCACAGCAGAAAAATAATAATTCTTCTTTCCCCCTTGTTTGTTAATTACTGGTTCAAAACCACGACAGAAGTCCAAGGCAAAAATGATCTACTATTGTGCCGAGGTTTGGGGTGGACAGAAACTGAGGCCCCATCTCACTTGGCCAATATTAGGAACATTTGAAAAGTGGACGTGCAATGAGTTACTCTCGTATGTAGAGAGCAAGGTTCCCTCGGACTCCGAGGAACCGGAATATGCCCGACTCTGGCTAAAGGCCAGAGTAGGACTATTTCCGATCAAACTAAAAGATGAAACAAAAACAGAAACCTGGGAGCCCCTGGATCATTTACCTCCTCCATACCACGGGCCGGCAGGGTCTCCCGTGGTGGACCAAGTGGTGCCATCAGCTCCCACGAGCCAGCTGGCACAACCAAGTGAAGCACACACATCGCGAACAGGGGAACCGGCGCCAGCAGTGGTTCCGGTGGCCCCTCCCCTGGCTCCTCCTGTGGGAACCGCGACCGCCGCGGTTTCCCAAGAAACCATGGTAGCGCAAAATAGGGGATCTCCGTATCCCCCATTGCCCGTCCCGTTGCCCCAGCCAGATCCCCCAACTTTGGAAAGGGGGATCCTTCATAATAACCTAGCGGCAACTGATTTTTCATCAGCAATAAAGGAACAAACTCTCAAAAACCCCTATTCCCCCCCCGCAAGCAGGACTCGGTTTAAGTCTAGACAGATGAGTGAGGAATGGGAAGAGAATGAGAGTAGGCACAGAATGTTCCCTCTCAGGGAAGTGCCTACTGCTCCAGGAGTGATTGGATTTGTGAATGTACCCCTAAATTCAGGGGATGTGCGGGCATTTAAGAAAGAGATGGGAAGATTGTTGGATGATCCGTTTAGAGTGGCAGAAAGGTTGGATGAATTTTTAGGCAGTAGCATTTATACCTATGAAGATCTCATGGCTATCTTGAGATCTCTATTTAGTCAAGAGGAAAGAGAAATGATTAAACAAGCTGGTATCAGGGAGTGGGAGCGGCGAAACCCTCAGGGAACGCCAGGCACTCAAAAGTGGCCGAGCGTAAGCCCGA
This sequence comes from Poecile atricapillus, assembly GCF_030490865.1. NCBI lineage: Eukaryota > Metazoa > Chordata > Aves > Passeriformes > Paridae > Poecile > Poecile atricapillus. The sequence continues at coordinate 45,196,524 of NC_081251.1, read as the reverse complement.
GTTGGAGCGCCCAAACAGAGGATGGTAGAAGGAGCATGAATGATTTAAGGAATATAATTGTGCAAGGAATAAGGGAAGCGGTTCCCCGGGGCCAAAATATTAGTAAGGTGTTTGGGGAATGTCAGGGGAAAGAGGAATCCCCCACCGAGTGGTTGGAAAGATTACGGCGAAGTCTGCAGATCTATTCTGGGACGGACCCTAGTTCTCCGGTAGGAGAAGTGTTACTTAAAACACAGTTCGTGGCGAAATCATGAGAGGATATTAGAAAGAAATTGGAAAAGATTGAAGGGTGACAGGAGAAAGGTCTCCAAGAGCTTCTGAGGGAAGCTCAAAAGATTTACATGAGGAGAGAAGACGAGAAACAGAAACTTCAGGCCAAAATACTGGTGACCGCAGTAAAAGAAGCTCAGAAACAAGAACAGACACACGGCAAGTTTAAAACAGCGCCGAAAAAGCCGCAGGAGCCACAGAAGAATGGCTCCGCCCCGCGGAGAGATCCCCCAGAATGTTTTTACTGTAAGAAAGTAGGACACATACAAAGGAATTGCCACCAGAAAATAAAAGATGAAAAGGTATTTCAAGAAGATTAGGGAAGTCTTGGGCTCTTTCAGATGGGGATGATAACAGCTAAAGAGCCCTTGATAAAATTAAAAGTAGGTCCCCATCGCGAGGAAATAGAATTTTTGGTTGACACGGGAGCTGAGAGAAGCACCCTGCAAAAATTACCACGGGGATGCGTGGTAAGTAAGGAAAAGGTAGTGGTAATCGGTGCGAAGGGAGATCCCTTCAAAGTTTCTGTAATTAAAAATGTGGAAATAGAGTCTGAAAATAAAATATGCCTAGGAAATTTGTTATTAGTAGAAGAAGCCGATTACAATTTGTTAGGAAGAGATATGATTGTCTCATTGGGTATAAACATTGTCGTAAAGAATTCTGAATTAGTAATAAAGATATTCCATTTGACTCCAAAAGATGAAAGGGAAATCGATCCCAAAGTGTGGCATTCAAAAGGGGAGGTGGGGAAATTAGATATTACCCCCATCAAAATTGAAATAGAAAACCCAGAGGACCCGATAAGGGTAAAACAATATCCCATCCCGATAGAAGGGAAAAGGGGTCTGAAACTAGTAATTGATGACCTCCTTAGAGGAGGTACCCTCGAACCCTGCATGTCTCAACATAACACCCCCATCCTGGCAGTGAAGAAAGCGGATGGGAGCTTCCGACTGGTGCAGGATCTCAGGGCAGTAAATGCTAGAACCCGAACCAGGTTTCCGGTAGTGGCAAATCCTTATACTTTACTTAACAGACTCTCACCCGAGGATGTATGGTACAGTGTAATTGATTTAAAAGACGCATTTTGGACTTGTCCTTTGGATGAAGGGAGTAGGAACTTCTTTGCCTTTCAATGGGAGGATCCGGACACAAACAGAAATCAACAGTTAAGGTGGACGGTCCTCCCACAGGGGTTTGTGGAATCACCCAATTTATTTGGACAGGCATTGGAACAATTACTTACTGAATTCATTCCAGAAGAAGGGACAAAGCTCTTACAATATGTAGATGATTTATTAATTGCTGGAACCATGGAGGAAAAGGTCAGAAAAAGTACAATTTCATTATTGAATTTTCTGGGGAAAAAGGGGTTGAAAGTATCAAAATCCAAACTGCAGTTCACGGAGCCCGAGGTAAAATATCTGGGACATTGGATTTCTCAGGGGAAAAAGATGCTAGATCCTGACAGAGTGGCCGGGATTCTGGTGCTCCCAGCCCCAAAAACGAAAAGACAAATCAGGCAATTTTTAGGGCTCCTGGGATATTGCAGACAGTGGATTGAAGGATACAGTGAAAAAGTAAAATTTTTGTATGAGAGATTAAACACAGATAGAGTAAAATGGACCACACAGGATGAAAGCAAGTTTCAGGAATTGAAAACTGCACTTATAACTGCTCCTGTTCTAACCTTGCCAGACACAAATAAAGAATTCCAGCTATTTGTTGATGTAAGTGGACAAACAGCCCAAGGAGTTCTGACCCAGGAGTGGGCAGAAAAGAAAAAGCCCATAGGATTTTTATCAAAAATCCTAGATCCAGTCAGTCGAGGGTGGCCCACTTGCTTGCAAGCAATTGTTGCAGTAGCTCTGTTAGTCGGGGAAGCAAAAAAGATAACTTTTGGAGCCTCTTTGACAGTCTACACCCCACACGATGTAAGAAATATCTTACAACAAAAAGCCGAGAAATGGCTAACTGATTCGAGGCTTCTGAAATATGAAGCCATGCTAATTAGTTCGCCGGGCCTCGAGTTGAGGACAACTACTGTCCAAAACCCGGCGCAGTTTTTGTTTGGAGAACCAACAGGTGAGCTGTTGCATAATTGCATTGAAGCAGTGGAATTGCAAACTAAGGTAAGACCAGACCTGGAAGATCAAGAGTTAGAGGGGGGAGAAAAATGGTTTATTGATGGTTCATCAAAAGTGGTAGAAGGAAAAAGAAAGTCAGGTTATGCCATCATAAATGGTAAGACCGAACAAATCATAGAATCAGGTCCTTTGCAAGCATGTTGATCGGCTCAAGCCTGTGAACTGTTTGCACTCTTAAGAGCCCTCAAAGGCCTGAAGGGAAAAAGGGGAACTATTTTCACCGATTCGAAGTATGCATTTGGGGTAGTGCATACTTTTGGAAAAATATGGGAAGAAAGAGGTTTAATAAACACCAAGGGAAAAAGATTAATACATGGAGAAATAATTAAACAAATCTTAGAAGCTATCAGGGAGCCCCAGGAGATATCAGTAGTCCATGTAAAAGGACACCAAACTGGGTGGCGGTTTCACACCAGGGGAAACAATCTAGCGGACAAAGAGGCGAAATGAGCTGCGTTACTGGCGGTAAGTATTCCCGAGATCAGTCCCAAAGAAACCCCAGAAGTGTCCGTGTTTCCTTCAGAGAAGGAGCAAGAAGATTTCCAGAAGGTAAGTGGATATTTTAAAGAAAATAAATGGTGGTTGCCAGACGGGAGGGAGCTGGTTCCAAAAAGTATAGCGAGAGGAATACTCAGGAGATTGCATGAACAAACCCACTGGGGAACCCGGGCACTGGCTGAACAATTTTTAAAATTTTTCGGATGTAAAGGAATCTTTGAACTTGCCAAGCAAGAGGTACAGGGGTGCGTGATATGCCAGAAAGTAAATCGTGCCAATTCAAAACAAACAAATTGGGGTGGCCGGCCACTTTCGTATAGGCCATTCGAGAGAATCCAGGTAGATTTCACGGAACTACCAAAGATTGGGAGAAATAGATATTTATTAGTGATAGTGGATAAACTGACACATTGGGTCGAGGCATTTCCCAGAGCAAAGGCTACGGCCCAAACCGTGTCTAAAATTCTACTAGAGGAAATAATTCCTAGATATGGGATAGTAGACCATATCGATTCTGATCAAGGGACTCACTTCACTTCCAAAATCATCAAACAACTGTCAGAGGCATTGGGAATCAGATGGCAATATCACACCCCCTGGCACCCTCAAAGCTCGGGACAGGTGGAAAAGATGAATCAAACCTTAAAGTCGCAATTATCCAAATTAATAATCGAAACAAAAATGACTTGGATCCGATGTCTTCCTTTAGCTTTGTTAAACATCCGGACCATGCCTCATTCTGAAACCGGTTTATCCCCTTTTGAAATGCTATATGGAATGCCATATAGGCATGGGATGCCGGTGGCACACCCTCAAATAGAGGATGTGCAATTACAACCTTATCTCATTTCTATAAATAAAAATCTACAGGAACTCCGGAAAAAGGGATTGATTCCTCAGAGCACAACATTGGGATTTCCAGTTCACAAAATCCAGCCGGGCGACAAAGTATTGATTAAAGTGTGGAGGGAACTTCCCCTCAGTCCGCATTGGGAAGGTCCCTTCCTCGTTCTCCTGACCACGGACACTGCTGTGCGAACGGCCGAGAAAGGGTGGACACACTTTTCTCGGGCCAAGAAGGTTCCGGATTGCCAAGCCCCCGAGTGGAAGATCACCACCCCGCCAGGAGATTTGAAAATCAAGCTCCGAAGGCACAACAAATGAACAATAGCGAGAAGATAAGTTGTAATATCCGCGATTGTTATTGTTTCCCGTTTATACATTTTAAGTGCGCTTATTGTAAGCAGATTTGGGTAACTCATTGCATAAGGGGTTATAAACCAAGGGAATTGTGCACTAGGTGCTACGAAAAAGAGCTAGACCAGACCAATCGATTCCTGATACTTGCGACTCGAGCGGGCCTTTTGGAACTTGACTCTCCGGAGTGGTTCCTGTTTTACCAAAAAGGATTAAGGGGTCAGCTTGATTGCAAAGCAGACCCCTTGGAAATTGAGTGCCGAAGGACCGTAAAAGTACCTTGTAGATTTGAACCAGTTAAAGCCTCTCGGTGGGCAACCTTCAAGCGGAGGTTTGCCATCAGGACATCAAGGGCCCCTGAAGACAGTCCTTGCTGCCGGGAAGATGGTTATCCCCGCCGTATACTTTTGTACGGGCGGAGGGAATGGCAGAGGGATGCAATTGTGGGGAATCCTGATGTCCCTGAGCCTAGTCATGTACTCGATCAAGAAAATAGAGGCCGAGGCCCCCCTAGGGGAAGCTCCCCAGGGGAAGTGTGAGCAGTGTCAGACTGCCCCAGAAAACGAGCTCATGACCAAGTGCCCTTCAGAACTACAGGCAGGTATTTGTTGGTTAAACGGCACTCAGTTTGAATTGTGTAAATCAGAAAGGAAAATCTGGTGCTCAAACTCGAGAGTAAGTATCGAGGAAAAACCTATTCGGAACTTGGAAGGAATAGGGGCTGCTGAGACCCACTTCCGAAACAAAAGAGAAATAAAGGGAATTCCCCCAATCGAGGTCTGTGGACAGTGTAATAAGACTGTCTGGATTGGGGGAAAGAAGCATTCGACGTTTTTGGCATACCACCGAGTTAACCCTACCTGCTACAATGAAGCAAGCTTAAAACCGTGCATGATGGGGGGAAAGCTGTACTGGGAAGGGAAAAATGTAAAACACGAGACAAGGCTGACATTCAATAATGAACCTATAATTTTGGAATTATTGAAGTCAGACGATGAGAACTCGTGTCTTCAATTCGACCCAGTGTTTTGCTTTTCAAAGGATGAAAAGGGATTGGATCCAGAGAGTAAAATAAAGCAAATAGCTATAGATTTAAAACGGAAAGAAATGGAAAATAAAAAGAAAAGGCTGGAGCAAGAGAGGTTAAACTCTCTCAGCGAACAATATGAATTATTAGAGAAACAATACGATAATTGGAAATTACCCAGCCCTAACCAAAACTTGTTTGTTGACTTAATGCAGGAAATAGCCACTGAATTAGGTATATCCAACTGCTGGATATGCGGTGGTTTAAAATCAGCAGAGAGGTGGCCATGGAAAGGAGAGGGATTGACCCCGGAACAAATATTAAAAGAGACAGAATTAAAATTCTCAAAAACTACCCGGAGGCCAGAGGGATGGGTCATAGATGACCGAATAATTGGAACGTTTTGCATTAGCCGGGAGGGAAAAGAGTTTACCGATTTGGTAGGATACACTCCGTGTGTGAATACACTCACGGTAAACTCAGAAAAGAAAACAAAAATCTGGCACCCGGAATCGCCCGAAGGATATTGGATCTCCTATCGGGAAAACAATTGTGAATGGGTAGAAACTATTGGATTGTGTTGGAACAAGAAACCGGGGGCCAATCCCTTCCATGTTTTCATAGGCCTGAAGGATTATTGGGAGGATCCGGCAAAAACTAATAAAAACTGGGAAGCTCCCGATGGAATTTACTGGATATGCGAGAAAAAGGCATACAGTGAATTACCTCGGAAGTGGAAAGGGTCATGCACACTGGGACTAATTCGGCCGTTTTTCTTCACCCTACCAAAAGATGAGAGTAAATCCCTAGGGGCTCCCCTCTTTGAAACTTTAGCTCGACAAAAGAGGGATCTAAAAAAGATATTACCGATAGCAGGAGGGAGCCAGAAATGGAACGAGGAGGAATGGCCGGCCGAGAGAATCATACAATACTATGGTCCGGCCACCTGGGCGAATGATGGCAGTTGGGGTTATAGAACCCCCATTTATCTTCTGAATCGGCTCATTCGACTGCAAGCGGTAATGGAGGTAGTTTCCAATCACACCTCAGAAGCCCTGGAACTCCTAGCAAGGCAACATTCTCAAATGAGGGCCTTTGTTTACCAGAACAGACTAGCCCTCGATTACTTGCTAGCTGAGGAGGGAGGGGTGTGCGGGAGATTCAATGAATCGGAGTGTTGCATGGAAATAGATGATTATGGCGAAACTATAAAGGGACTAGCTGCGGAAATCAAGAAAGTGGCACATGTGCCCGTTCAAAAATGGAATTCTATTCTACAAGCCTCTTGGTGAGACCAAATTTTCGGTCAAGGGGCTTGGTGGAAAAAGCTAGTGTTCTTTATAGGATGTTCAATAGCCGGAATCATCTTTTTACCTTGTTTAATTCCTTGCCTGATTAGGCTAATACAATCTGTAGTGCAAGGAATGCAAATTGCCGCCCTCCCAATAGATCCAGAAAAATCACAAGATAAAAGTGCCCTTCTTTCTAAATTACTGGTTTTAGAAGAAGAGAAAGAGAGTAATAAGGCATTAAGGGCCTTAGAAAAATTTGAAAACGAACATATGCTGACCACCAAAATTGACAATTAGACAAAGAAAAAAATAATGATGGAAAAAGAATAAGAAAAGGATACTTTTCTTTAAAAAGGGTGTAAAATAACGAATTTTTAAATGTGATAAATTATTAAGTGGGGGACTGTAATAAATTAGGGTTGTATTAAAAATTCGGAGTATATAAGAAAGATATGTTTTGTAGAAACAAAACAAAATATAAAGCATGGAAAAGCCTCTCCCCCCCCCAAGTGGGATGAGGCTTTCTGCCGAGGGGTTGCTGATTACCAGCAACGCCCAAGATAACTAACCAAAACCGGCCCATCAACCCAAACAAACACACAGGACACGGACCATCAGGAAAACAATGACACTAGCTCGGGAAATTATCTACCTCCGGATCCAAGCAACGCCCTGCGGATTCCAGTGGGTAGAGAAACTGATCAATCGAAAAAGACAAGTCTCAAAAGAAAAGCTTCGCCAGACTCAAACATCTCTGTGTCGAAAAAGCAATCAGGGAAAACAAAGGAGGAAACCCGGCCAAGATATTCATCGGCACCAACCCGGATTCCACCACCCTGTCATGAAAAACTTAACTTTGCAACACACAGAGTCTCCTTTGCATGAGAGGAGACTCTGGCCGGACACAAAAATAATGTCATCATTCTAGGTCAGGAAATCCATTCACTGGACAATCAAGGACACTTGGTGAATGGAACTTGCCTGGAATTTTGGCCTGAGGACTTAAAAATCCTATAAAACCCCAATCCTGAGGATGCTCAGACGTGGATTTGGGAAACCTATACCTCCGGTGTAGACCCCTGTCCACCCAGCGCTGCGCTGTTCTTTTTATTGTGAGTTTTTATCGCTGTTTTCTGTTTATTATTGTTTTTTTAATAAATTTCTCTTTGATTTTATCCCAAAATTGCCTTTGCATTTATAACAGACGAGTTCCATGAATCTCTTCCAGCCTTAACGAATCTGTGATTCTGCGGCACGTGATACGGCTTTGAGATAACCCTGCTTTAGCAGGGAAGTCAGACCAGATACCCAAAGCCGTCCCACTCTATCCCGGCTCACACTACGATTCCCTGGATCCCAGATCCCGGGATTTAGTTATTTCTGGCGGGTGGGGCTTTTGGCCGAGCCAATGGGCGGCCGGGCAGGTGGGCCCGTGATGCCTGACGGGCTATGGTAGCTTAGCAGTGACACGTCTCCTAGCGCGGCCTGGGAGGGAGGGAAGGGGCGGGCGGGCGGACGAGCCTGCGATCTCGCGGGATCCCGGAGAGGCGACACCGGGGGGCCGCCGGCGGCAACGGTGGCGGGGACGGGCGGCCTGCGTGGCCATGGCGGGGCAGCAGTTCCAGTATGACGACAGCGGCAACACGTTCTTCTACTTCCTCACCAGCTTCGTGGGGCTCATCGTCATCCCCGCCACCTACTACCTGTGGCCGCGGGACCAGCACGCCGGTGAGCGGCCCAACCCCGGGCACGGCCGGCTCCTGCGCCGCGGTGCAGCGGGGCCGGGCCGGGCCGGGCCCGCCGCGGAGCCGCCGCGGTCGGGGCGCCCGTCCGGCCCTGCCTGCGCCCCCGGGGGCCGGCTGGAGGGGCGGCGGCCCCGCGCTGCGCTCGCCGGCGGCCATTAAGCGGTACCTGGGGCCGGCGGAGGGGTCCCGGGGCCGCCGCCCCCAGAGCGCGCCCGGCTCCGCGCCGCGGCTCCTGCAGAGTCATCGCTGCGCCGGGGTCCGGGGCTTTGTTTGGGGTTTGGGTTTGCCCTTGTCTTCCCGGAGTGTTTCAGGGTGGATGACCTAAATTTTGGTCGTGGCGAAAGAACAAGCTATTGAGTTGGGGACAAAGACGAAAAGTTACCGGGCTCAGCTTGTATGTGCCGTAAGGTCGCAGCGAGTACGATTTGGGATTTATTTTTTTTCCTATTGCGAATCACGGTTAAATGTCCGAAGGGCTACATTTCTGTTTCACCCTTCGGTGTGATGTTTTGTATCCCTGAACAATGCTATAAAGTTTCTTTGACTAGTTCAGAGTCTCATTTCAAAGTAAATTTCCGCTTTGTCTTTCCTACATCCATCTATTTTTGGAAGGAGAAAGCGTTTTGTTATACAGCTTGCAGAGGAACACGTTTTTAATAGCAGTTATGAGATTAAAAAGGCTGTAGAAATTGTGTTTAAAGGCTGGGTGGTAAGTGCTGAGTAAAACAGGAATGCTTGATACAGGTTCCCATTGCAGAAACCTAGTGTCCTCTTAAGAACACATGGGCTTTGCAATCTGAGAAGAATCCCTTTTGTTCCTTGCATCTTTTTACATTCAGTATCTGGTGGTTACTTAGTGGCTTTGATGCCATTTTAAATGGCTTGCCAGGTTCTGCTTAACTTAGTTTTATATGAAAATGAAATCTTAATCCTGTACCTTCTAGTAAGGAGTAGGATAGAGCAAATGTTTGGGTGCTAAATCACAGCTGTTCACAGTCTTGGTTGCTGCCAGACGTGTCTGTGGCTTCTGGAAGGGCCCTGGCTGGAGAACCTCTTTGGAGGATTGGTCTCTGCCCTCCAGGTGCTTACTACCTGTTGTACAGCTGAGGAGTTAGTTCTCTCTGCGGAAAGGAAAGGCTTCCCTGCCTCCTCTTTCTTCATCTTGACTGTTGCAAGAGGGAGGCGTTACTGTTGTTGAAGATGTTTTGTAATCTTTGGGTTGTTCTTGAGGAGCGGGGGATCAGAGAAAGAATATTACTTCTGTAACCTTTTTCCAAACCTAAAGAGTTTTGTTATATTTTTGTTCTGGTAAAGGGTGGGAGGCAGTGGGGGAGAAAATCGCTTTTCCCCTTGAATAATGCTGTACTTTCTCCGTAGTTCTTAGAAGCTGCTTCTTGGGAAAATGATTGTGACTTGTCTGAGATGCTGTGTGGAATGGTATGGCCAGCAGGGACACTCTGTGATGTTAACATCAGTTTCAGGGGGCTGACAGAAGCAGGAAAAGCTGTAGAAATGCTGTCAAACTTGAAAGCACTTCACTAGCCTTACATAGCTGATCCTCAACTATCCTTACAGAGTGACAGAAAATTAAAACCTGACTTTGGAATATGGCTGTATGGATTTCACCCAGTTTCCAAAGAGGCCTCCCATTAAATATATTACTAATTTCTTTCCATCTAGCCGGCATTGTCCAGGATATGGAGGGCCTGCTGCATATTATTCTGCATTCAGTGCTAGATTCTTACAAAGCTGTGTCAAACCATACTTTCCAAAGCAGAAGGTAGATGTTCTTATTTGCTGTTGGTGCAGAGAAATGAGTCAACTAAGTGAAAATCACCAATGGAAATGAAGGGAGATGGAAGAATGATTTCTGCCTCATAATTGTCTTAATGGATTTTAAAATGTGAATGTAGTCCAGTTTTTAGTGTATGCATTAATGGCATGCCTACAGTCTCTTGATTGAGTTCTGTTCTGTAGGCTCTGTTTAAACAAAGAGTTGAGGTGTCATGCAGATCATTATTTAGGACTAATGTTGATCTACTAAGTAAGTTCTTAGGAAGTAAATCTGCTTAGTAGTAGACTATTGTGATGTTCAAGTTGTGTAAGTGTATGGCTCTTAGGCAAGTAATTTCCAGAAAAATCCCCTCAGAATTTTTCTCACAGCTTTTTGTATGTATTCAACCATGCCTGTTCCAGCATTTGAACAAGATTTCAGGAATAAATTAAAACCTTGTGATGATGAAAAATACTATTTGTTTGGCCGCTGCTTCTTGTTTTCAGAGTAATTCACTAGTTTAAAAAACCAGGAAACCCACTTATTTCAGAAGCTAAGAGAAGGCCTGTGTTTTCAGAAGAGGAATCTTCCAACACTAATATCTCTTGCTTCCTTTGATGAGCAGAAATGCCTAGATGTTGATATGAGATACTATTTTGATGCTAGTTTGGAGTGGAGTTTCCAGTACTGAGATGCAGTACTGGGCCAAAGAGAATAAGCTCCAGCAAGACCTCTGCCCTCTGTGTGTAGGACCAAGTAACATTCTTGTTCTGGAATTGTGTTTTGTTCTACTTGTGCCAGAGAAGCCAGCCTTTGTCGCCCCAGTGGACTTGGTGAGCTGCAGTTGTACTGGCGAGCTGTTTCTGCTCCAGCTGCAGGAGTGAAGAAGACCAGATCTGGGGGGAGCTTTTGAAGCGAATCAGATGCTTGTCTTCCTCACTTCAAGACCCCTTTGCAATGCAAACCAGAGCATCCAAAAGACACAGAGCAGATTCCTTTTTTGGTAAAATGGGTTGGAAGAGGAGCTTTGGCCACATTGTGTTGTAAGAGCAGACTAGAGCTAGTGTGACGAAAGAGTGAAATGCTCATTGCAGGAAGGTCACGCCATTGGTGCCTGCTGCTTCTGTCTACAGATGTGCTGCCATGGGTTGCTGGTATGTGGTACAGTACAGAGTGACAGCGGAGGCAGAAGTACAGCAAAAATCTGGGAGTTGATGATGGCCTGTAATATTTTAGGATTTATTTTGTGCTGTACTTTTGTAGTAAATGCTCACAGAATAAATAAACCCCCCAAAACTCGTCGTTTGTTTTTGCCACAGTGAAGATTGGAAAGTAAGACTGGATCTATATTGCTTTACTACTTCGAGGAAACTCAAAATGTGTTACTAGAGTCAGATTTGTAGTAGAATAGTTTTTTGGCAAGCCATTAGCATTTTGCTTTTAGTTCTTCTTATAATAAACTTTTGGAAAGCCTTTTCAGTACTACTGTCTGGAAGAACAGCATGATGTAGCTTATGTCTTGAAGTCCTGAGAAGAATTTGAGCTGCTTTTTTTTCCCTGGGTGTCTAAACCTGCTTTTTCCAGGCATTCTGAAAGAGTCCATATGAACTGTTGCCGCAGCCTGCAGTAGGGGTTGATGTTAATATTTGGGAGGGTTTTGCTGTGGTGTGCTAGATGCTCTGTAAACTGTCCCATAATTTCATTACCTCAGCTTTGATAAACCAAACAAGTAGGTAATTGACTTTGTAAACTGGATTTGTCCAAATGACTTTACTTCCTTGGTGTTCACTCCTGAGCTAATAAGGCCTTTATAAAAGGTTAATTGTTCAGCTTTGTGTCTTGGACTGAGGTTTCATAATTGCATCAAGGTAGCTGTGCTCTTAACAGAATTAAGTCTTGTATTTCTCCCCATCCCTTGTGCCAAATAGAGCACCAGTGTATGGGAGCAGAAGAAAGTAATTTTAGATAAAATTAATTTTTTGCCTTTTTTTTTTTTTTTTTGGTCTTTTAATGTGGATTCTTTTCTGTGCATAACTTTGTGGGTACCTGGGATGGTACAGGATGTGACTGAGGGAAAGAAGACTGATTCTTTCAGTGTGACTGATGGAAAGAAGACTGTTGATGATAGTGAATATGGCTTCAGGCTGTATGGTTTATCCTTGACTTGTTTCTTTACAACATATATGTTTTATTACTAAAAAAAGTCACTTTTTCTGGGTTACCTTTGTTTTGGGAAAATACTGGTATAAATTTAGGCTAATTGCTGTGAGTAAAACCATTGCAAGGACTGCTCTTAGAATAAAAATTGTGGTTGCTAGAAAGTTATTCTGGTGCAGATTCATTCTTAACTAAATATTTTCTGCAATGGGAATTTTCAAATTGTTTTTCAAAAAGTTAATTGTGAGAGTTGAAAATTTTTTTTCCCCACAGGAATTAGGGGTGGAGGATTGTCCATGAAAGTATCTTCCCGTTGTTTGTCTTGATTTGAAATTTCACTGTAAGCTTGTGTAGATTAAATGTCAGCATCTAGAAAGGAAATGGAGAGCAAGGGGTGAATTAATTTAGTTAGATAGTGTGGCAGTTGTTGCACAATACTGATGTGTTTGCTGAACTTTGTGTACTTTTTGACTTACGCCTGTGCTGCTGGATTGAGACACATAATTATGAAGCTGTGCTGAAACAGGTGGTCATAGATTGTTATGTGCTTTGTAGTTAAGTACCTGTATCTGGAAGCTTGCTATTTCATATTTTTTAATTTATTTAGGTCTACATTAAATAAATTATCCTGTTTTAGGGCATTTGGAATTCCATCATTTGTTACAAAGCTGATGGAAGGAACAGAAGTATCTATCCTGAGGTTTTTTTACAGTAACTTGAACAACACAAGATGTTGAAAACATTTCAAAAACCCTGAAGAATAACAGCTTTGAATGCAAGGATAACATTAATACAAGTTTGCAGTCCCTTCTCTGAGAGAAAAGAGGCTATAGGAGCTATTCTGTTTAAAATTTAGATCTTCCTTGTTGAAGTTTAAGAACATAAAAACCTACTGTAGGGAAGCGAAAAAAACCCTGATGAATGGCTGCATTTTTGTACCTAGAAAAAAGTATTGATATGAAATGGATAAAAGCTATTTAGTTTACTTTCATTACAATAGAAATCCATACAAAGTCTATGGTGTTCCATTTTATTTTTAAAATTTGTTTGGCTTTTGTTTGTGTTTTTTGTTATTGTTGCTGCTCCCCAACCCGGCTGTACATTGTCCTGTTGCTCACTACTAATATTTTCCCTTTGCACCTCCCCTCTCAAATGTTTCTGTGTGAGATGTAGGTAAAGTTTTCTTTAAGAACACTGGGCTAATACAAAGAAAAGCTTTTAATAGTCTAGTTAAAGAAGGCAATTTCCTGCTAATCTTTGAAGTTGCTGTGCCTGTAGGAAGGAGCATAGGCAGCTAGAGAACACTAGTACTATTCTAGCCTTTTGTGTATGGAGGCTGGGCAAAGTACAGAAATATTTAAAAAACACAGCTTACTTGGTGACTGTTAAAAAGGAGAATATTATATCATGTTGATACTTATTATTATTTTGTTAATTTTTTACTGTACTGCTATTTTGAAGAATTAGGGCTTTTTGTATACTTCTGTAGATATTATTTTGCACTTACATTCAAAATCTTGATCAGAAGTCCTGAGAAAGTTGTTTTGTAAAGGCTTGCTGTCTTGGGAGCCATACTTCTCAGTATATCTGCCCACTGTACTGGATATCTCTGTGTAGTAGTGTCAATAATAAAGTTTCTCTGTAATTTTTGGTGTATTTTTCATCTGTGTTTGTTGAGGCAGACCTCATAGATTCTCATATTAGTCCCCTGCTTTAAGATGCAGATAGGGGAACTGAAGCTGGGAATTATATTTGGCTGAGGACAAACAGTGAGTGTGCAACTTGGATGTGACTCAGGCCAGTGTACAGAATGCAGGTAGCACTTTTCAGTTTTATCTGTAATGGAGTAATGAGCACTTGAACCTCACAGCAACAGGGGGAGAGGAAGCGGCATTGCTGCTGCTCCCACTCCAGGTAAAATTCTTCTGTGATGCTTCTAATCCTCTGGTGTGAGATAAGATTGGTTGGAGTGGGTTAACTGTGATGCCTGTCCTTGCCCACAGCTCACTGAAATCTTGTTAACCTTACTCCAAAGTATTTCACAGGATTTGGTATTTGGTAATGCAGGATAAAGTACAGGATGCTGGTAAAGGACAGGATAAAACCACAGGATGCCAAGCTCATTGCTAATGTGGTGGATAAGCATGGGTGTGAAAACTTGATATCTGTGAATATAAGCATTTTGTGCCCATATGCGTGTGCTTATCCTTTCCTGTTAATACAACCTTTCATCATTATGTCAGGAAGTGGGAGGAGAGTCAGTGAGACTCAGTTATGCATTTAAGGACAGTTATTACATACAAATTGAGGTTTTTGAGAGATTGAGTGTACCATAGTTGACTTAAAACATTTCAAGTTCAGAAGAATACAGTTTATTAGGTGACTGTTTAAAGGCAGAATACAATGTAATGGTGATACTTAACTTTGTTTTGTTAATTTTATTTTTTTTTTTACTATATTGCTCTTTTGAAGTGGTAGGCGTTTTTTTGAGAAACATTTGAAAAAGGGGCAAACATCATGAGATGCCAGTAGTAATGCCTAGCAATTATCTCTAAAAGTATTTTTCAAAACAAAGCAATTGCACAGAGTTATCCAACCTACACTGTTATTTGGAAAAAAATGCCTGTCTATTCATGGAATTTTTAAAAAAGTATTGTAATCTTACAACTACCAGTATAGCTTCCTAGCAGTAAAATAAAATTAATAGCCCTGTATTAGACATTAGTTTAGTAGCTTCAAGACTGTCCAGAATACAAAATACCGAAAAGCATTTTTGTGGCAAGTTAAAGATCAAGCCATTACCAGAACCTTATCTTTCATTACATAACTTTTTATGTATATTACATATACATAAAAATAAAGTAGTTTCTATTTTTAAAAAAATCATTCTGTGTTATGGAAACTTATGAAAACAGTGCACTGAAGGTTTTATTACACGTCTTGTTCATTTAAGTGTTGCTGCAAGGTTATCTTGACTACTCACAAAGATGACACTAAACTACCAGGATATCCAGGCTATGTATTAGAGAATTAGATTCAGTTGTGTTTTCATGGGCAGCTAAACTGTTACTGGAGAAGGAGCAGGAATTTTGAGAGAGAAGCAAGGTAAATGACAAGGAATGGAATTAATAGTTTGGTGGTTTTTTTGGTTGGTTGGTTGTAGTTTCTTTTTTTTATTATTTTTAATTTGTGTTTCAAATTCATGCCTGTAAAGAAGGGTTCAGATCTGAAGCAATTTGGTCAAGTCTCTACTGGGGCTGATGCTGCATCCTTGGCCCCTGTGGTACTGCTTTCTCCCATTGTAGGTTTTATAGGCCTTTCCCTCAGTTACTAGCCAGGACCTGACATGTATCTCCATTTCATGGTGAGCAGGATTGTGCTGGCTAGAAATATCAAGAGCAGGGTACAGGTACAAGAACGCAAACCACTAATTTCTTTACCTAATTTCTTTCCTGAGCAAAAGGATTAGTGTCTGCACCAGTTTTAAAATAAATATGCAACTAAGAAAATTTAAGATGTGTTTTCAGATTTTCACCTAGTATTTATATTTTACAAGAAATTGCTTACAAGCATTTTAAATTCAAGAGATTCCTTTATCGTGGTTGGCTGGATGAACTGTTTAAAACGAGAATATTGTAAGCATTGTGGCTTCTACAAAGGCTTACCTTCCCAATAAAATTTAAAACACTCTTTTTTCTTTAGAAACAAAAGAATGGACATGCTGAGTTAGATCCGTTAGGGTTTCTTAAGTTGTATTACAGAAGTGAATGCCTTAAGGAAGTGGTTTCACATTGATTAGCATTTGGAGAAAAAAGTAAGAAACCACCCATGGAAGTGATTTCTTTGAGAAAAGCTGCTGGGAGCTTCCTCTGTGCCTAGGACAGGCCAATAACTGACTGGTTTGGAGAACTGACAACATTTTACACATTAAAAAATTTGATACATCTCTGTGAAATCCACATTTTAAAAACCACAAACTCGAGAACTCTTTCTCTTTGCCTCCAGCCTTGAAAGGTAGCAGATCTCTGGTGGGACCGGCTCTGCTCCCCTTTGGCCTGTGCGAACCTGAGCTGGACCCCAGTGGCTCCCGGGCAGGGGATGAAGGCTGTGGGGCACCGAGCCATGGCTGCTGACATCTGGCCAACACTAAATACCCTCACTCTGGCCCACTGACGGCTCCAGGCCAAATCAGGACTGCTTGCCCCTTCACCCCACCAGCGGCTGCCTGGGCAGAGGGAGGACCCAACTCAGCCTGAAATCCAACACTGACTGCTTTGGCCACTGGGCAAGATATTGACCCTTTCACTACCCACATGAGATCTGCAGACCTTGTTCCTCTCTCCAGTGAGAGAAGAAGACAGAGTGATGACACATAGAAAGACAGCATGGAAACACCAAAAAGAAAAGATGTAAGCCTCAAATGAAAGGAGAATGAAGAGGTGCTGAATGGGGCTGAAATATTCTCTTGGTAGGGCCATGGAAATGGACAATGATATACTGAAATCTCTCCTTTAATTCATGAGAGAGTATGGGAGGATGAAGTATTCAAACTGTAGATGTGAGCAGAGACATCCAGTGATAAAGCCAAGCAGATGTTGGAGTAGCTGTGATCCCATGAGAAGCTCGAACAGTGATGGAGACCCTTTGTCCCTAGGGAGAGAAGAGGAAAATCTGTTCCCAGAGATAATCACAGAGACAGATAAAGAGAACCTTTGCCTTTGAAGAACTCATCCTTAAAATAATACCCCATGAGTTGATGGCCCATGGACACACCTCTAGGAGGGCTGTGAAAATGAGAAGAATTTCATTATGCAGAACTTTTTGCCAGGGCAGCTGCTATTTGGCAAAATGAAAAGCCACAAAAGAACTGTTGTGGAGAAGTGTCCATGGCATGACATGAGGGAACTCTTTTCCCAACAAGAACTGATGAAAGACTATTGTATAGTTGGTACTGCATTGCCATCCCAGGTTTTGTCTCTACGTGGTCAGTTAAAAAAGGAAAAAGTTAGGCAGGAGGAGGAAAGGTGTTCTGGAAGTTTTATTCTAATGCTTCTTATTCTTGTAATCCTGTTAATAAAGTTTCTATATACCTTTTAAGTTTTAAGCCTGTTTTGCCCTCCTCCTAATCCATATCTCACAGCAAGAAATGAATAAGTGCACTGGTGATTTTAGCTAGCGCTAAACCCACCACATTATTTGGTGCCTTGGCCGGGAAACCCAAACTGGCAAATCTAAACCACTACAGGAAGGAATAACAGGATAAATGGTGCTTCCTTCTCATATTGTCCATATTTACAGTGGTTTTGAGTTCAGTAACTTTTGGTATAGCATCTAGACTATCCTGTGTGAGGGAGGTCACCATATCTGCTGCCCACACTGCAGATAATCACCTTTGTTTTGCAGCTGCTTCTGATGTTGCTTAATGATCCTTATTTGCTCCACTGGAAAAAGCAGTAGATGTTCAATCCTGGCTGTCACTTAGGTTTTTTACAGCCTTCCATTACCTCTCCTTGCACTTTGTGAAGATTTGTAGATTATATATTTGACACAAATCTCCGTAGTCGCTTGATGGCCCCTTGTTCATCTTAATTGAGTGTTTTCTGGTTGCCCCTCTTTAAGAGATGGGGACTAGGACTGTACATCATACTTGAGGTATGTACAGCCTCAAGGTTGGATATAACTCCAGTTTATTTGGTAGAGTGATAATCCCTTCATTTTCTCTTAGGAATGCTCTAAACACATGCTTTGATTTTTATTAGTAGTAAGCATTCAGCTGAAGTTTACATAGAACAGTTTCTCACAACACCTTCTGAGAGGTAATGGTCAGCCTTGAGCTCATCCTTGTATACATAGAATTAAGATAGCTCCCACTGCGCTTTACATTTTCATACTCTAAATTTCATGTGCCATTCAGAAGTGCCTTTGCTTGATCTTTACAATTCTTCAGGATGCCCTTGTCCTTGTTACCCAGAATAAGTTAATATCATCCAGAAGCTTTATTTTACTGCTTACCCTTTAGTCAGATTACTTATTAATGAAGTGTGTTGTAGTTCCTACACAGATTCCTGCAGAGCTCCTGGCGATTTCCTTCTGCTGGGAGAATTGGCAATTCACTCTGTCTTCTAGTCACATATTTATCTTTGCAATAGGTAAATGGTTGTCCTGAAAGATTTGTAAGAGGAACCTTTCAAAAGCTTTTTGAAAACCTGTATCAGCAGACTGTATCAGCAGGATCTGTTCCATATGTTTATTTCCTTCAGAGGACTTTACCAAAGACTCTGCTGATGATAAATGGATGTATGGTACTTATCCTTGTGTCTACTAATTCTATGTTTTATTAATAAGAGTTTCTTCAGGGTGTGCATCAGAACAATACTGAAAACAAGCATTTTTAATGATTGGTGATATGCTAAGTGACTTTTGTTTACGTTTGTTTTGGATTGAATGTGTTCTGGTTTCCTCCCTGCACCAAACTGATAAAATTAAGCTAGTAGTTAAGAGTGTGTAATCTTGGAGCCCAGCATTGTTGTTGACTTCATCTAAAATTGTTAATCTTGACTCATGTGGGTGGTGTTCCATAGTAAAATGTCCAGTTTTCTGATTCCTCTCAGATTCTATTAAAGTTCTGCAATGCATGTATAGGTCCAGCCCTACTATAAATTTGATAATTTAGTTGATAGAGCTTAAAAGTTATTATAGTTAATTCCAGTGACAGTCAGTGCAAATGAGACACTATGCTAATAGGAAGGACAAGGTTTGGAAATGGCTCGATTAGCAGTAGTGTAATGTGGAACTGTGCCCGGCTGACTGTAAACAGAAAGCTCCAGTAAGTAAACTCTGAAAAGAAGTTAACTTTCAAGATACTTAATCATCTTATGTTGCTGGTTTTTTTAAAGCTGTTAGTAACAAATGTTATCTTTTGGTCAGCAAATATGTGTGGAATTGTGGGAATGGAAAGTTAGGTTACTTTTTGTTCCTTTTAAGCTTTATCTAGTTGCTGCAAAATGTGCTCTGGAAAAAAGCAGCCTTGCTGTTAAGTCTTTTGCAGGTCTCTTTGTAGTTAATGAAGTGCTTGGGGTTTTAATACTTAACATGTTACACAAAGCACATGATTTTTTTTTGCTTATTTCTATGAATATTTACGAGAGAGAAAAATCTCTTAGAAAACAACTAGGGTGAGACTATTCAGCTATAAATGTTTTAGTTAAGAGGCTAACCTGGACACAGCCTCTTTATAGATAAATAATGAGGGTAATGAGAACAATTTTTAAAATGATAGACATTGAAGTTAGAAAGCATCTATCAGATGGGTTTAATTCTTCCCTACTATGGTCCATTCAAAGTCCTGAAACAGGCTTTTCATTTTGTTTCTTTTTTAATAAATAATCCTAATGGGAGCAGTAGTGATTATTTGAAGGCTTTTGCATTTAAGCCACAACATTTCAGAACACTTTAAAAGCAATTTAATTTGCTTCATGGCTCTTAATTTGGGGTTTTACAGTAGAAATCAATCCTATTATAATAAAGTTGAAATTGCTCAGTACTTCAGAGGGGTTGCTGGGTTTGCTGTGAGTTTCAATCCTGCCTCTTAGTTGCTGGCAAAGATGGGTTACTGTTTTTACAGCATAATTATAAGTGTTTGTCAGTGTCTTTTTTGAAAGTAAGTGTGTGGGTTTTTTTCCTAATCCTGTGACTTTTAAAATTATTCTCAGATAACATACTATATCCATGTGGAGTCTTATTTTATAATAATTTTCAAGGAAAAAGTCAATAGAGTTAAGCATAGATGGCCTATGCTTAACATACATAGCATATGTATGAAGCATATGCAGGGCAGCCTTTTCATACTTCACTTGTTATCCGAGAAATAGTTAAGTGCTTAAGAAAGTAAGTTTGTTCAGAGCCTCAATTCAATATATATATATACATAACTGTTGAAAGTAAATAGGAGCCTACTTAAGTGTGCAGTTTAGAGGATTAAAACTGTAGAACCCTGAACAAAATCCAGCAAACCCAGAAACTCCTGAGATTGTCTCGACTGAGCCTGTCGCCCTCAGTTTTAACAGAACAGATGTAGTGTTTTGAGCCATATATTCCTGGGCTGTAACCTTTACTCATGACTTGCATGCTGTGTGTATTATTTGCACCTCTTGATGCTTTCCACAGGTACAAGTTTTCCATTCAGGTGTGGAGAGAAGATGGCACACTACAAATGAGTTTTGTGGAAGTCTGGTTTGAAGGTGATCATGGCATTTCCTAGGGCTGCAGAACTATGTTGCTCTGTGTTCCTTGCTGGAAGAAGTAATTTTCTTTCAAAACCATCCTTCTTTGGATGAATTGTCTGCAACTGGTGGGCAGAGTATTTCATGTGCACCTCATCCTGTTTCTTCTTCTGACAGAGTCCACTAGAGCTGTATTTTTGACTATGTGACTTTGCTTTTCCTAGCTTTTCTAGCCTGAAGGTAGAGCACAGAAGGCTAGGACATATTTCTGCTCTTTCATGCAGTTTGAGGTAGAATAATGGAAAACTGGTAGCTTCCATGTATTCTGGGTATTAGAGTTTTGCTTGTTCTTTTTTGCTGTTATAAAAATCTACTGATACTTTAAAAATTTTATATGCTTTAAATATAAATACTGATGTAATGGTGTTGCAATGCAACACCATATATATATATATGTATATAACGCCATAATATATAAATAAATACTGATGCAATGCAGTTATTTGTGGTATTTTTTTTCCTAAAACTGACCTTTGTTTGTTGCAGCTGAAAAAAGATTCTGGAGATTAAAACTTGTCAGTGTAATTGCAGCTGTACCTCTTTTCGTTCCCTCTCTTACAGAATTGCCTGTCTCCAATAACAATAAATGTGCAATCTGCTCTTTTTTCTCAGAAGGATGAAAAAGAATATCCCTTTAGGTTTTGGTTTTTTTTTGGTTGTTGTTATTTTTGAAGCACTTTTTCTAACCTCCAGAACCTGAAACAAAAAGATTAATTCTAGGTAGGGATTGTTTGTAAAACATTGCTGAGGATTGGGATCCTCCTGTTTCTTTGGAAACAAGTGTGTAAGATGGGTGAACTTCAAAACCAAACTTAAGCCAGACATGGCTGAGTTGTAAACACAGGTTGAATGTAATTTCTGGAAATGGGAAATCCAACCTGTAATAAGCTTCTTTCTGTGTTTGTATGTGCTGTGTCCTCACCCATTGTGTGACTGGTAAATCAGAACAGAGGTTGAGACAGATATGAGAAATTTTTGCTCCGTGAAGATGGTCAAACTGTAGAATAGGTTGTTCAGAGGCACAGTGAGCTCTCTCTGAAGCTACTCCAAAGGCCTACAGACAGACCTTGAGCAGCTGCTTTTTTGACTCTCCTTTTAGCAGTAGGGTTGGATTAGGTGATCTCCTGAGGTCTTTTCCACCCTTTCCAACCCGTTAAGTTGTTCTGATTTACCCAAGAGCTGCGTGGTCTGCGTTACCAACACAGAAAAAGCAGATGCCTCTGGCTTAAAGAACTGGATATTCAAGAGGTTTGCATAAGTTCTGAGCAAGAAAAGTCGATTGTTTATTTAAACATTCTCTACTTGTACCTCTTTTGATGCCTGGAATACAAAAGTGCAATAGTCAACAAGGGAAGACCAACCTATGTCATCTACCTAAACTTCTGTAAGGCCTCTGACAAAGTCATGAAAGGGATGGTGCTCAGGTTTTCTGTTTTATCAGTACTAGTTATAATTCTTGAACTTGAAAAGTATATGAAGATGTAGTTATGGCTGGATATTCACATACATTTTTAAAGTTGCTATAATATGCACTTGTGAGAACCCTTGTGAGTGAGAATTGTATTGGGGAAAATCTGCTTGTGAATCTCAGGAACTCTGGATGCATCGAGAGCAATGTGGAGGGAAATAAAGCAAGCATGGGATGCTTCCCCGGATTATTTACAGGAATGAAGTGGCAGTCTACATCCTCATGTGGCAGGGGTACTTTAACAGTACTTTGATGCATGGGTTAGTGTTTGTGAGATTAACTCAAAAGCCTATGGATGCATTATACCTTTGCTTTCCAAGGCTCTTTAATGGCTATTCCTAAAACCATAGGAGAGATTCATGTTGTGAAGGATTTTGCCCATGGAAAGAGAGAACAGGTTTTGACTGGAGGAAAAACATTTCCTCCCACCCCACACACTTGTCTCCCTGTAGTCCCATATCAAAGGATGTTGTCTGAAGTGCACTTACACTGTAATGGGAAGCCACGATCTGGACTGTGAAGAAACAAGAGAACTCTACTTGTCTGCTTTTAAAACTCTGAACCTCTTTCCCTAATGGAATATGGATTCCAGAGCTTAGAACCAGAGGAAGTACATTTCATACTTCACTGCAAAGTGTTACCTTGAGGAGGGTGTAAGGTGTGAATCACACTCCAGTGTGATCAGGGTCTGCAGGATATTGTAGGGCAGTGTGCCAGTTCTGTGGCATGGTAAATTCACTTGTGTAAAAAAGAAGCTCCTTTTGTCAGACAAAGGGAAAGCAAAAAAGATCTGATTTATCCACAACTTGTTCATTAGTAATAAGTTGCTGCTTTTGTTAAGCACCAGAATTATCTGGTATTTTGGCATTTGCAAGCCTTTTTTTTGTTTGTTTGTCTTTACTTTTTTATAAATTTTTCTTCTTTTTATAATTTTTAATTTTTTTTTTTAAATTTTGCTCTCTCCTTTTTTCCTTTTTTCTTTTTCCTGCAACCATTGTCTTCCTAATATTATGAGTAATTTCTCTGGTGCAATTGCAGGCTTTGTCTGTAAATAAACAGGAAGCCTGTTTTTCCTGGATACAGTAGGTATGGTATTTTGCCAGTGGCTTTCTGCCTAAACTGGGAGTTACGCTGTCTGTATTGCTCCTTTTTTTTTTCCCAAGTAGGTGCCTGTTTTTGAATTCCTCTAATTAACATGTGTTAATGATGACATATGATAGAGGAAGTGCCTCAGGATAGCTCCAAATAATTTAAGTACTTGGGACTTCAGCCTCAATTTGGGTAGGATTTGATTCTTTCTTTATGTTCTGAACAGATAACTGTAAACAATCTTTTTAGTGCCCCGTTTCCTTCTAGAATGAGACCATTGCCATCCCAAGATCAGAAAGAGATTAATAAGATGCTTTTGCTTTGATATTGTTTGATCAACTGTAATAAAATTTGATCCACAGTTGTTCAGATGCATGTGTAAAAAATGCAATGGCTACTTACTTAAGCATCATGCCTTAATTTGGTGCTTGGCTGAAGAGGCCCCTTTGTGCAGTTCTATTTGCTGGCTATTCAAAGGGCTTAATTTTTGCTCATGCATCATGACTCAGGTTGTTTTGTTTTTTTTCTTTTGATGCTATTGTATGACCGGTCACAAAACATGTCTTCTGCAGCTGTCATTGGAAAGCTGTTCTAGATGCTCAGTTCAATGATAACTGTAAACCACATTTAGTGGATAATTTTTATTTGGCTTTCTGCCAACTCTTCAGTTTATCTTTCTCAACTATCTTTAGTTTCTCTTAGAGGTTGTGTCCTCTAAGGCATTTTTGGAAGGTTTTTGGCATGGTAAGCTAGAAGATGCTGGCAGTTCTTGCAGGGAGGATGCAGAGTGGGGAAAGAGAGGGTCGTCTGGTCCTTGGAGGGCTGGACAGTTGGCAGGTTTGAGAAACGGGGCATTGTGGCCTAGGTCTTTGAAGTCAAGGCACAGCAGCTTGTTAAACCATCAAAATCCTAGCAAAAACACTAAGAGGCTCAGGTGCTGATCTGGGTGTATGTGGTTGAACTGATGAAAAGTTGATTTCATCGTGCTTCAGCACCAAACTGCTGAATTGATTGATAGTATTTCAAATAAGTGATTTAGGCTTAAGCACATGTGTCTTCTGTGAGTCTTCTGATACCTGATTTATTCAAGTATAATCAGTAACTTTTTCATAAAAGCATCACAGTATAGCGCATAGTTATCCAGTGACCATTTAAAACCTTCGGAACACTTTCTTCCCTGTTTCTGTTGCAAAACTTTTTCATCCTCATGACTTGTAGTCTTTAAACGCATAAAGTTTAGTTGGGTGTTTCTTTTAAAAATGCCAATTCTTTGTTTAGTTCTGTCTCTTTAGTTTTGCTTTAAATTTGTAATTTAATTTTAAGTAACAATTAGCTTCTGGTTGTGGTGAATTCAGTTTTGACCCAAGAGAGATCTCCTACAATTGTTGTTTTAAAATAAAAAAAGCAAAGACAAAATGCCAAATTAATTTACATTCTACTGGTAGGGAGTGAGTGTTGCATTTTCAATGTGTTTCATTGTCTGCAAAATTTTTCCTTCACAGTGCTTTCTAAAGCCTTATATGAGTAAAACTGAGTGGGGGATTACTTAACTTAAATTTTAGTCCTATTCTTTTTTGTTTAGAAAGTTTTGTGGTTTAGGTACGTGAACAATCTTTGCAGATCAGGAGAGCTGCAAAATACTTGTGTGGTTTATCTGTTGAACAAAACAGAGAGAAATTTGCAAACTTACTATGAAGTAGGCAAGAATTGAATGAGATGCAGGGGATTCAATTATCCTTGACTATCTCTCTCTGGTTTTGGGGGTGACAGGACTACTAATATAATTGTCACAGGAATAGCATCAAACTGTTTAATGTCATATCAAGTTTTGGGGAAGCTATACTCTATAGAATTAGGTAGTTCAGAATAAGCTGATACAATTTTTTTCTGTACCTAGTTTTTACAAGCTTTTATAGTTGTCAGCTTTACAAGTTCCTGGGTGGCCACATGTCATCTGTGTTCTCACTCTACTTTTGCCAAATCAGCCAGAGTTTTAAATACCATCTAGTGCTCACATCTAATCTGTTTTAAATCTGCACTCGTGGTTGATATGGAACACAATGGTCATGTTTCTGCAGCCTCAAAGATTGGCGATTGCTAATTGAATTCTACATGTTAGAAATTTGAGTAGATCAACACCATATCCCATGTTCCAACACCTTCAGATTAACTAAACAGAGGTTCTCACTGTCTTCCACTATTGCCTTTTAGAAATCAGCCATATACAAATGTCTTTATGTGTCATAACTGCTGTTTTAATTAAGATGAATTCAGTGCCAGGCTGGATGGGGCTCTGAGCAACCTGGTCTAGTGGGTGGCATCCCTGCCCATAGTTGGGTGGTTGGGACTAGTTGATATTTAAGGTCCCTTCCAACCCAAACAATCCTGTGATTCTGTGAGGGCATCACCTGGTCAAAAGTGCTAAGTTGGGATTTAAGACTTAGGAGACTATGACTGACATGTGCTTTGGATCAAAGTTGTTAATTTAATTCCTGTATTTATATAATTTATGATTGCCTTTTAAATTTTATTCACCAGTGATATCTAAGTGTATTGACACTGGATGAATTTTCTTTTGTCTTGATTCTTTTTCCTTCAGTCTGAAAAGGGCCAAATGATCTTATTCTTTTGCAAGTAAGGTAATTACAGTGACATCCTAACTTCAAAGTGTTACAGGTCAGACTGCATAGTTTATGGATAGACAAGTTACTTAAACAGGAGCTTAGTTACAACATTTAATTTCAGTATGTGGAGAAATTCTGGACAAGTTATTTTCTTTCCACTGTACTTTTTGTAGTATAAAAGAATTCCTTGACCAAGGCTAAGTTGGTCCTGATTAGCTCTGCAATACAATTAAAACTCTCTTAACAGAGCTTCCATACCTCATCATGGTTAGTTTGACAGTATAAGTGCAATTTCCATCCAGCCCCATCCTGTCCTAAGAAGACCATGGGAAGAAGTCTTGTTGACTGTCTTAATGTGAAAACTCCTCTGCTGAAGGCATGTATTACTGAGCTGCATGGCTTACAAGTTGCTGTTACCTTAGTCTTCCTTCCTTTTAGCCTTCAGCAGAAAAACTTAAATGAAGGCAGCTTATAAAAGCAGATGTCACAAAGAGGAAGGAATTGTGTCATATTTTGAATTGAGGAAGGAGCTGTTGCTCCTGCTGTACTCTTTATTTGTACATAAACACCAGTTTGCCTGTGGGTTGCATTCTGTTTGTTTGTTTGCTTTTCCTGCATGCAGTAGCTGACATACTGAAATGAGAAACTTTTGGAGTTTGGTGGCAGAAGCAAAGTTTACAGGTGTGCATTAAGCAAAGGCTGGGTTCACATATGATGGTTACTATGTGACATATAGAAAATAGAATGGATTCCTTTTAGGTAGAGGGAGTAATCTGACCAACTTCTTATGTTCATACATGTACAGTGTCACTTAATTGGATAAAAAGCATTCTTTCCTCTGGTAATGCTGGATCTTATGTTAGTCCTCCAACAGACCTTGTACTGCCTTCTCGGGGTGAGGTGAGCATGTTTGTTCTGTGTTTTGTCAGCTTGGTTAATCACAATCTCTCTATTTTTATAGAGCAAATTCGATTAAAAAATATAAGGAACGTATATGGAAGGTGTTTGTGGTACCGCTTGCGACTGCTAAAACCACAGCAGAACATAATTCCTACAGTGAAGTACGTATGTTTCCTTTGCATGACTTTCTATTAAAGCAGTTCTTACTTTTTTAAAAATAGCAATGCATTGGTTTGTAATCAAAGCAGGATTTAGTTACTTTTGCATCACTAAAGAGACATTTGCAATCTGCTATATGTGAATAATTAATAGGTAATCATTATTGTTGAGTAGGGCTTGAAATCATGATGCATGGTGTTTGTCCTATATCAGATATCTGAGAAATGAGACCAGTGAGCCTCAGATGTAAAAAAATAAACAATTTTTATTTATTAAAAAAATAATTCTCCCTCACTGAAATTAATAGTGCTAGTGCGATCTTCTGATTTAAGTATTTAGTATGTGAACATATATACTCAAATATAAAAGAATAATAACTTTGTATGTTTGAAGGTGAAGGCTTTATATCCATCAGTTCCTTGTTACTTCCACCCTCAAAATATTTGCTGTTACACACCTGTGTCAGCTTTTTGTGGTTTTTTTTTTTTTTTTTTTTTTTCTTTTTAACACATTGCCTAGAATCTAGTCAAAATCTTTCTGTAAAAATAGGAAATAATAATGTATACCTGCTGAGGACAGACTATTAAAGAACAGAAAGAGACTGCGGTAGTGGATTGTCCTTGTTAAAAACTAGGAGAAAAAGCGGTATTAAAATTGAAATGCTAATACTTGCTTTATTGTTTCTTGTTATTTTAATACTGTTTCTTTAAGAGTGATATGAGATGGCTTCTAATGTTATTAGAATGGTGCTAGAGCTAGTGGATTTGTATATTTAAAAAATTCTTTTCTTCCAAACAGGAAAATAGTCCTCCTTGCTGGCTGGGCATTATTTTTGTTCCTTGCATACAAAGTTTCCAAAACAGACAGAGAGTATCAAGAATATAACCCTTACGAAGTGTTACATTTGGATCCTGTAAGTAATAACATTTCACTAGTCTGTACCACTGTAATTGTATATTCTGTGTGTATATGTCTAATCTTAGACTTGTTTTTCCAAACAAAGTATAGTGAATCTATCTAGTGTTTTTGTTCTTTTTTGGCATATGAAAGCTGCTGCTGCAGTTATAAAGTCAGTTGTTACGTGCTTTTTGCCTATATCTGTACCAATTTATAACTTTTGTATCTAGCTTCTTCAAAATTCTAGTAATGTAGTGAGGTGGGTTTTTAAAAATCCTATTCTGATGTTGTTTTCCTCTCTGTGTACAGGAAGACAAAAAAATCCCTTCTGCTTTGTATGCTCTGTATAAATCTTCTCTCTTAGGGATGCTGAAGAAACTGTATAAACAACAGTGTGAATTAATTTGATTTACAGTTTCTCTACAGAGCAGTGTTTGTAAATGAAGGGTTTCAATGAAGGGTTTCAACACTGAAGGGTGTTGGTGATGCACATTCAAGGCTAGCTTGAATCTTGGTTGTATCTCTAATTGCTAACAACAAATTCTAAACAGTGATCCCAGCCAATAGGTTTATTAAACTGGGATAAAAAAAGATATAGTTCTTACCTAGAAAATAGATGCAGTGCTTTGTTTATACTGAAAGACAGATTCAAAATGGATTCAAAAAATTACATATCCCAGGGACAGACTTTCTGAACTTCTTTTAAACTCTTCATCTTAACCACAATACCTCAAGCAGATTCTCTGCTTATGTTAATTATTTCCTGATACAAGGCTCCTCTTTTGAACAGTAGAGTCATCTTCCAGTTCTGGAGTCTGAGGTATGTTTCACTCTCAAGTCTAAAGAAGTATGCTATGGATCCAGCTCAGCACAAGAATATGAATGAGCTTTGAATGTACCTGTTTTGATTAAATGTGATGTATGTTGTTAGTGTGAGAGAGCTTAATATGTATGTGAACATTAGCAAATACATCTCTTGCCTTTAAATGACGTTGATGTGTCAGCAGAGAAAAGCAGCACCTTGTGCTAAGAAAGCCATTTATATCAGATGAGAAGACTGTAGCCTATTTCCAGCTAGAGAGGTAGAACACCTGCCTGTCATGTCTAGAGCCAAGTTACTGCAATTCAACCCCTGCTCAGCTCCTCCGTGACTCACTGATTGCCGACTTGAGTTCTCTCACTGATGCATAGGAAGGAGCAATACAAATTTTTACTGTTGAATGCTGTCTGTTGGACCCATGCAGTTTAAATTTTCATATAACTGGGTTGTCTTTGAGTAAACAAATCAGGCTAGGGATTAGGTCATCAGAGTATTTTCCTTCGTTATCTTTGGGAAATTTCTGTAAGTAACAACCAAGAGGAGAAAGACAGGAATGCATGTAGTGAATTATAGCTTTGTGTCTACTGATGAAAACTTGTACGTGTGCTCAAGACACGTGCAATTTAACTAGGCAAAGAAACCAATTCTGGAATGCCTCAAGAACTGAGGGATGGAGAATGTTGTCATAAGGACTAGCTGAATGAAAGTAGAGATTTTAAAATGGGGAGGAAAAGATGGTTGTGATGATAGATAGTTGAAATAGGGCTCAAGATAAGAGTTCGGTGTCTCAGAATATGTTTCTTGCTTTTAGGCAATTTTCTGTTAAATCTCACGAAAGGCTTTCAGTTTGGACTGTGTGAAAAATTAACAGATTTCTTCTGTTACCATTCAGATGGAGCCTTGAGAATTGTAGCCAGTCCTGCTGATGAGATGATACAGATGCTAAAGTGTAGTTAGATAATGGAGCTGTTATTTTTGTTAAAAAAAACCCATAACACCAGCAAAACCCCTCCCCCAAACTTAATAAATTTAAAATGGTTGCAGATGCAAGCACTTTAAAGTTTTGATGCATAGTAATACACTTCTTCTTTTCATTCACACTCTAGTCAAGATTATTTTTTTATTTTATGTTAGCTTATCAATTTATAACAAGAAGCGTTTTTCTCCGGAGAAGAACCACAACACTGATGAAGTCCAGATAATGTACTTACACCAGATTTTATATGTAATATCTGCACTGTGTTTCGACCATAGAATAGCTCTTTTTGAAGCACATCACTTGAATTCATTAACACATAAGGTGTGCAAATATTAATAATTTATTTAATAAGTATCTGTACTGCAGTTTTAGAGATGGGATCCAAGGCATAAAGATGAATCTCAAAAGTGACTATATACAGGCACATTCTGTGTTCCAAGCAGACTGACACCAGCTGTCCAAGGCTACTAAGCATTTCTGTAAGTCCGGCCTAACCTCTGTAGTTTAGCTTTGGAAAATGAGGAGTAAGCAATTAATGTAGATGGAAAACTTGTCGACTTGTGAGGGATTATGTTCACCCTCTGTGTCAAAGAGGAAAAATTAGCTTCGATTTTTCTACAGGCAGCATTCATGTGAACCATGAAACTCACTCTACACAAACAGCTTGGGATTTTTTTTCCTTCCCTTTGTTCTTTTTCCCCTATTTTCTAGCTTCTGCTCCCTATCTGGCATTCTTCATCTAGTCTTCAAACACCTGCTTTTAGTTGAAGTCTAATTGATAATGGAGTAAATTTATCTTGTGCATTAAATGAGGCAGGCATGCTGTTGAAAAACAGTATTGGAATATGGCAGACTATATAAAGTAAGATAAAGTAACAGCAAGTGAAGCCTCAGGGTAGTTTGATTTCTGGTTTAAATTTATTGAGACATTACCATCATCTGTAAATAAATTCTTGTGTGTTTATTATGCAGTTAAGGTCAGCATGCTAGGCTTCTCTCACACAAAATATTGAAAAGTCTTATGGTAATTGTGTGAAACATAGCAGATGACAACATACAGAAAAAAACTTTAGCTGAACTTACTATACAGTTTTGTTTGTTTTCTTGAGTAGTGAAGTTCACAGTCCAAGCTGGAAGTTAATGCACAGGGGATTGTGTTAGTGGCATTTAACAACATGCTGGAGCAGAATGAAAACCAATCTTTCTCAGGTATACGTATTCCCTTCGTTCAAGAAGTTTGAAATAATTGATGGGTAGGATGATTCTAGTCAAAGGTGTTTTTTAGTGGCAGGGAAATCTGCAGTTCCTGGTGACTGACAGATTTATTTCTGCATACAAACTGCTGTGGACCATCATACTCCATCTATGAACTATGCCTAAATAGAAGAATATTGCAAGTGAGAATTCCTTGTATTCATGAATACGTTTAAGAGTTGCCAAACAGATAAGAAATCTTTCCTTTTTTTTTTTTTGTTCCTATGGATAGATAAGCAAAATAATCCAGAAATCCCAGTATTCAGTCATCTGAGTGTCTTTTATTTAGGCTGTGACTTGTATCTCCATTTAAAAACATAATGGTTGTAAGAATGTTTTCAGAAAAATAATAATGTTTTCATGAATTATATATATATATAGTTTAATCATCCTATGTTACAATATAATTCTTCAGTGAATGCTTCAGAAAAATGCTACGCAATATATATTAGGATTCTATATAAGAATGAATGTCATTTAAGGTATTTATTAATAAATGCAAACCTTTCCTTTTGAAGGGAGCAAGTATATCTGAAATAAAGAAACAGTACCGTGCACTGTCCCTGAAATACCATCCAGATAAAGGAGGAGATGAAGTTATGTTCATGAGGATTGCTAAGGCCTATGCAGCGTAAGTTTCTTTTTTACCTATGAAAAAAGGGAATCATAATATTATGGGGAGGACAGCCTTTATAGTAAGAACAAGGATGACCTAACCGGGCAGGAAAAAGTGTGTTCAGATATGTAACAAAAGTCAAAACATGTCTTCCTGCAGTGTGTACTTGTTTTGTACAAGTTGGGAAGGATAATTTGTTTTGCACCTGTCAGAATACTGTAAGGTGTTAGTTCTTTTGTGTCAGCTAGGAAAAGTAGTTCCAATATAACGCATATTAAATCTTAGAGATGACAAAGAACAAAATGGTTGTTGTGGTTTTTTTTAACCAACCCACTCTGTTACAGCAGTTTTGAAGTGATGCTTAGAAAATATATGTACTGTTCATTTCAACTGGTGGTAAAGCCAGAGAGTAAAAGACAGTACTTTAACTGTTCCGTCCAGTGAAAAGCATGTCTCATTCTGGATCTGACTGTTTTCTCTCAGTTTGCCCCTATCCCTTTCCATTTATGCTTGCCATGCGGTCCTGATTTTTCACTTGGTGACCGTTTCATAATACCTGTGTAGTTCTTAAAAGCTGAGTCCTTGAATCTGCTTTTCCTCTAGAGTATTTTTTGGTCTTATCTTTTATAGCATTTTTATTTTTTTAGTATCTGAGAGAAGTCTATTGTAAGAATTTGGTGTAAAGGAAATCAAAATACAGGAATTTCAATACACAGTTCGATGACAATACCAGTGGGATTCCTGTTACTGGTGTCTCTAATACACTCACTGTCACAATGCTGATGGGAGGGCATGTGTGGCTTGAAGCCAGCTGGAGCCCATTGCTCTTACAGAATTCTAGTTGCCTGGTTTTTACACTCTGGTGGACTGAGCCAGTGGACTCCCCTGATGCTGGTGCCTCAAACTTGAGCAATTTGTACTTTTTTGATGCACTCAAAGAGAAATGTTTCTACCACCAGTTGATCCCCTCAGCTGTTGATAGTTTTTTTGTGTAAAACAAAGGCACCTTCATGTCCCCTTTGTGCTGAGGTGGAGTCAGCTTCTTTGCAGCAGCTGTGCTGAGTCACTGTGGTCACTCAGAGCTTCACAGCATGTCGCTCTTACCCATTGCCTCTGAGACTTCTTCAGTTATTGGGGTTTATTGCATCAGTCACAGCATCAGAGAACCTGGGAAGTTGGTGATTTCTGCCTTGAAGTCAGTTGTGTGTGTGGTTAACCTTTCTGATGCAGAGTCCTGTTTGGGAAGAGGTGGGAAGGAGAACCAACACCATGCTCACTTGAGCAGTTTGGAAATCATACTTCTTGCTTAAACACATCTGTATCACTTAGAGAATGTCTTCAGTAGGAAATTCTGATATGCCTTTTTGAACTCCTGAAGCATGTAAATTATTTACTTTGCAAGCCAGTACTCAAACACTTGGCACTACAGTTTGATACTTCAAGCACTAGCCCATGGGCTGTGGCAGAGATATATTGTGAGGTAAATGATGCTGAAGTTCCTTGGCCATGCTGTCTTGACATAATGTTAAAGCTGCTGATTTGGTGGGTTTGCTTTGTCAACAAGTGAGAGACTTAGAAATGATCATGAGAGGCCTGACTTCTTCACTGGGTTTCTTATATTACACAAAATCTTTCATACTGTGAAAGCCAGGTATTTTGTTTTCTAAAGCATTATTCTTCCTTCTGGTAACAGGGATTCTGTCAAGGTGGCATGCAATTGCCAAAGAACTGTCATTTCTGAGCAGGCATAGAAACTGTAAGATTTAGGAGGTGGTGTCTTATTAAATAAGAGAGTGTTAAGTTAGGAAACTTGGGAGTTCCAGGGCAAAAAACCCTTACAGCAACCAAACACAAGCTGTCAAAGGCTAAAGGTCTAGAATGAGATAAAGGCTCATATGGACTACTCCTGATCAGTCAACCCATCTTCCATGTTTACCTTCCTTCCAAGAAAAAAGATAAATTTCAATCTCTGCCTTTCAAAATTTACTGTGCTGTAACTTGGCATCAAAAAATATTGTGTGCTGATGGGTATGCAGTCACCGCCATGAAAGGGAGATGGGATTGTGCAATCTCCTGCATGTGCATCTTCTGTGTCTGATTTCCTGTCAGAGTCCTTAAAGAATTTGCTTGTGTATCAAGGAGCAATATAACAGTATTGTTTCCTATTAGATTTCATACAAAAAAATACCAGAAGCTGTTTAGCTTTTCAAACTACCTCTAAAGGATAGTGTGACTGCCACATTTTAAAGTTTCTGTTTGTTAATGGTTTAAAGAAATGTCTTCTGTATTAACTTAGTATCTTTTCTTGTAACTAGCTTAACTGATGAAGAGTCACGAAAAAACTGGGAAGAATTTGGTAATCCAGATGGACCACAAGGTAACAATTGTGAATGACAGAGGTCCTGTAATCGCTGTACATTGAGATGTGTAATATCTGATCAGTCAAGAAGCACTTAGAGCTTTATATAGCAACTTTCTCCAGTGATTAAAGCAACACATCTGACCAATTCTTTGCTTTGAAACTGGCTCTGGAGGTGGTGGCAGGGAAAGGCAAGGAGTTTACATTACACATCTCAAACTTTTAATTGTGGTAAAAAGAGAAGAATTTTTTTTTATTAGTCAGCTTCAGCAAGTATCTAGGGAGACTTGCCAATATTAATGGAGGTGTAAGCAAAAAACAGAATAGTGCTTATCAGAAACTTGTCGATTTTAAACATTTCCTGGTATTTATGATCAAATACTAGAGATGTATATTGAAAAATTAACAACTAGCCATAGTGCAGTAAATACTTTAAAAGGATGTACATGGGGATATTGTTTCTGGGCAGGTAGCTACATGAAAATAATCCTGGTGATGGTGTGTCAAAGTTTTACAGTAGGTGATCCAAACTAAATGACTTTAAGACTGAAAGTTAATAATTTTTTCCCAATTATCAGTTGTGTGAATCGCTTGTAAATCACCTTTGTGATTGCTTAAGTGGCCTACTAAGGAAAAATGTTGCATGTTTCTAGCTGATACTAATTACAGGCAAAATGGAAACCTGCCATTTATTAAGGCAAGTTATACAACATATCTGTGTGAATGAGTTACAGCCAGCTTGGAAATAATAAATGAAATTTGTAACTTAATTCTGAAGTGACAGGATGACATGAGGGTACTCTCTCATCTGTGCTGTAAATTCTTCTGAATTATATCCACCCAACATAGGACGTTAATTTTTAAAGTTAAAAAACCAACCCCAGCCCTTGTATTGGTATTTAAAAGAAATAAAATCTTCCCTCTTCCTTCAAAAAACATCTTCGCCAACTATATCAATCTGACAAAGGCATTTCTGATGGATTAAGGAGGACTAAATTCTTTAATTGCTGTGTTTTGTAGCATAACAGATTTCTATCAGCTCTTAGCTTCTACTGCTTCCTTTGCTTGGCAAATAAGAGGTCTCTGTCCCTCTTGCTGCAAAATACAGATAAAATCTTTCTTCAGAAATGCTGTCACAATATCAGCAAAATGGTACCATAAATTTTAATAGCTTTCCTAGGACCTTTCTGGAGGGTAAATTGTTTTTCATATCCATAAGCTACTCGCTTAGTGTTAACAAGGCATAGGATTTGAAGTTAGGCAGTTTTGTCAGTGTCCTTGAACGGATCCGAAGCTGTGACTTCAAAAGAAAACTCAGCCAAAACTTGATAAGGCACAAAGATCCTTGGCTGGCTTAGTGATTGTATTCACAAACCTAAGAGATTTTGGATTCCCAGAGGGCAAAATGAAATGATTTTTGGCAGGCTAGCAATTCATACTGTGAATTCTGAAAACTCTACCTCAGGCTCCAGTGGAATTAGAATTCTCTGGTTTATTTCTGGACCTCTCATTATTGTTTGAGACATCTGAAGGGTGGGAGAAGTCCCTGAATTTTCTCTCTCCTCTATTGTCTAACCTTGTTCCACATTAAAGTGTGAGGGGCTTTCTAATTTAGTGAAATCCATCTTCTCTTTATTTATATATCAGTGGTGTAAAAACATGTACCCGAGCTATGTACTCTAGTCTTTTAGTTCTGCACAGACAAAGGATGGACACAACATTTTTGCATTTGCATGACTTGCTCCTTTACTAAAAGCAAATGCAAAATTATTCAAAGACTGTTTACAAGCAGGTGAGGGGGATCTGAAGAATATAAAGGTAGTCTACAAAAATGCCTTATGATTAAAGCCTATTGATAGGCTTTTAACCCCCTTGGTATTTGCTGGTGTTTCAGCTCAATGAGCATGAGTGGGGGCAAGGAGACTCTCAGACCAGAAGAGAAAGAGCTTTTTACTGAGTTACTTCTATTACTGGAGCAATTTGAGGCTACAATCCTAAAGGTCAAAAATATTGTAGTAAACTGAAATTTATTCCATCAGTAAAAGACAGATTTTTAGTAGATTCTTCTAAAAATCCGTAGTCATTAACAGATTAGAGTCTGGAGATCTTCCTTCTCCAGAGCAAGGCATTTCCTGTAACTTAATGGTAAATTCACTGGGTATCATCTGGTTGAACTCCTGTGGCTGAGGTGTGGTCAGGCTTGTCAGATGTTTGATTGGATACTCAAGAAATAGTAATTTTCAACTTAGAGAAGCCACGTTAGGCTTGTGCATAAAAACTGTTTATCTGAATTGATGGCTGTCACAATCTGTTGGAGATGGCATCAGTGTAGTGCCTAACTTCATAGGGGTACTAGCCCATCCTTTTTTAAGGCATTGCTCCTCATGGGTAACTGCTAGTACTAAGGAAAGCATGTTGTTTTTCTTTAAAGCAGGTCCTAGAAATCTTAGTCTTACTTTCTTTTCTTCCCCCTATTGATTTCATAGAACTCTCAGTATTGGGATAAGATAGTGTTTGCAAAATTTAATTTATTGCTGCCTGTGTCTGAAAAGCTATTTTATGCTACTTTCTACTCAGATCTGTATGCTGGAGATCTTAGAGAATCATGTCTTCTATTTTTTGTAGCCTGACTTCTTTTGAAATGAGAAGTGTTCCTCTTTCTTTCTTACCAGTCACACAGAAATTTGAACTGACAGAGGGATTTGTGTTTACAGCTTAGAACATTTTCTTAGAGGGACAAACCAATAGAACTTCCCATAGAAATAATTTGCTCAGACCATTTTCTTGCAGTTCATTTGCTTACTTAACTATATGTTTTTAAATTGCTGAAAACTCTGCAATGCAAAACTCATAAATCTTCCAATCTGTGAAATTTTTATATACATGCACATATATATATATATATATATATATATACACACATATATCTAAAAATAAATCTTGCCTATCTATTTCACTGCAATATGTTAAGATAAAATATTTGGTATTTCAGGTGTTGGATTTAAGTCCTGTCATTGCATACTTGGCATATTTCTAATTTGTTGCTTGATTTTGCTATATTTGTTTAAATTTTGCTTACTGAAGTAATAAACATGAACGGGTTTTTTGTGGGTTGGTGATTTTGTTTCTTTGATATACATAATGTGAATTTAAAAACATTTCTCAATATTTAATAGTGAATTCCTTTTATTTCATCATACAGCTACAAGCTTCGGTATAGCTTTGCCAGCTTGGATTGTGGATCAGAAAAATTCAATTTTGGTGAGTCAGCTTACTTAACTCAAGATTTCAAGGTGAACTTTCAAGTGTTTTTGAAAAAAACCTCTTTGCTTAATACTGCACATTTTTAGTCAAAACACATTAATGCTTTGATCCAAGTGCACAACTTTGGAGCAAGTTTCAGGAGTCATAAGTGTTAGAGTAGCTTAAGTCATACTGTTGAGAGTAAAGTATGAGTATGTTTGGATGGATCTCATTCCAGTGACAATGAGGCTCTAATGTGGTCACCCCTGCTACAAAGAGTGTGTTCACTCTTGGAAGGAAACACGTTTAGAGCTGCAGGCTGGATTTCTCTAGTTCCATTTGGTTTGTTAGTGATGCTTGAATCATACAGTATCTAAATGTTTTTCCTGTTGTATTTGTTGCTGCAAGGTATTTTTCTTAACCACTTGATTTCTTTTGTCTGTCCACTGCATCACAGTTTAGCTGCCAACTTTTTAATTATTAAAGAAACTGACCTGTGACAGTGTGTGAATCATTTAAACTGATTCATATGTGAATCACACTAAACTGACACTCCTCATTTAAGCTATACCTAGTTATATTACTTCTGAGTTGCTCTTCAGAAATAATGACAGCTACTATGCAATAAGCTTGTGATAATTTTTAGTAATCTTGTGGTAGCACTGCTTGACGGTATTTTAGAATAAAAATTAAACGAGTGGTATTAAATAGCCATGGTATCTAATACAGTATGTTTTGTATTTTTTCTGTAGGTGTTGTTTGTGTATGCATTAGCATTTATGGTTATTCTTCCAGTTGTTGTGGTAAGTAGTAGCTGATATTTTACTCTCTGTAACCAAGTTGTAAACAAAGCTTTCTTAGACACAGAGTTCTCATTCTTGCCTTTCATAGAGAGCGCAAGTGAGCTGATTTTTAAAAAGGTAGTGTTTTCCTTTATTGTGAAAAAAGTGTAGCTGCTGTAGAGTTTCCAGAAAAATGCAATGCCATGATAGAGAGGGGACTCCGGGGAAAATACTGGATATCACAAGAATTATTAAGCTGTGTAATTTGTCTTGTAGCTTCTTAAGAAAATTAATGAGGTGATGAGCTCAAGAGGATATTCAGTGGTGTTATAGTAAAGACTGAGATGTCTCTAGCTGGTGGTGCTAGAATGATTACTGCAGGTGGAGCAGGTGGTTGATTTGGTTTTTCTTGGCTGCCTTTGTTTTCATAACTTCAGTTTTTATTCATCTTCTCTACACCATGAGATGTCTGCCCTTGACATTGCTTTGTGTCAGGAATCAATTGGTGGGTGAGTGTTATTTCAGGGCTCAGGTTTGCCCTACAGTATCGCTTTTGAACCATGTCCCTTAGCCAGTGGTTGTGTATTTGGGATGTGGCATGAAGCAAGACTTAGAAAACTGACACCAAAAACCCCTCATGTTCTTGAGAAGATTTTCATTGCTTGCATTAGTGTGTGCTGAGACTCAGAGAGACATTATCCCTTCCCTTTGAATCATTCTGTGTAATTGAAAATTTAGTTTAGAAGATTAAATGTGCTGACTTAAACAAATGGTTGAATCAAAAGTCTAAAATCCAGGATGCAAAAATTTTTCATGCCTTTCCTTTTAGGATTCAGTTGATGCTTTTTTGTATACACATACTTTGTGATTTACACCAGTTTTATCATAGCTAAAGTGAAAGGAAAACAGCCTTGCTGCTGATACAAGGAAATGTTTTGAGCACAGAAAAAATGTTCTGCCTCTTCTTTCTCCATACCAGATGCAGACTTATATTTTCAGACTTGTCACTGTAAATTTCTTTTATAAGTCAGTGAAGAGGAATAGTCATTTTTGTGGAGCAAGTTATTTTATCATTTCATTTTGAAGTAGACATACAAGATAATTCATGCCTTTAATGGGTCTGTTTCTCTTTCATGAATTAATAAAGAAGGTGAACTTAACTACAGTGCAGTCATCCTATGTTTGATGGGCATCTAAAATAAAGTAAGGCTACTTCTACCCTTTGAATCCAGATTAATGAAAAAGGATAATACTGATAAGTAGTTCTTTCCAGACTTCCACTGACCTAAATAATGTCCTGTACATGAGGCAAGAGACAAGATCTGTATCTGCAGAAGCAATTAGGCCAGCCTTTTTCATGTAGGCTTTCACTGGCTTGTTCATTTTTCTTCCAATATCTGTTCTTGTACAAATAATTGGTAAATGTGGTATTGTAATTCATTTTTTAATGCAGAAAAACCTTGTAGAAAGTTGTGTATTATTTTGTGTTAGCATTTGTCTATTTATGGAGGAATCAAACCTAATTTATTAAAAAACTTGTTGGAGCCAGTCCTAGAGTATTTCCCAAATAATTAAGTAGGTTGCAAAAATCTTTCCATAGTGGGGGAATTCACTATTATTAAACTAATGGTCGTAAGCATCACTTACTACTTTACTGCTTGTTGCTCTTTACTGGCAGTAAATTTCACAGTAGATTGAGGGATATCTTTGATGTGTTTTCTTATGTTAAATGAGCTCTGCTTACAGGGAGGAGTTTAATGAACAGATTGCAGTTTATAACCCAGCACACCATTTTTCTGAAAATATGTTAGAGAGTACAACCACTGTAGAGTGAGTTCCGTAATCTGAGTCACTGGTGTAATGCTAATTTAGGCGATTATCAGAGTGTTGCTCTTCTTCTGTCAACCTGGAGGTGTATGGCTTAATTCTTAATTCACCTCCAGATTCCCCTTCTGAAAAGCATTTTGCGGTCAGGTGACATGAAGCACAGTTTTGCAAATTTTCTCATAGTGAAAGAAATCTCCTTGTTCTTGGTTTGGTCTTAAGCCTGCCTAAACTAGATTTGAATGTGAATGCTGAGCTGCACTGTAAGGAGTTATCGCATCATACATAGAAAGTGGTAAATCAAGTAAATTTACTGTTTAGTGGATTTATTAAAACAACACCAGAAGTAAACCAAGCAGTGTATATGTGCACAGATGTATGTGCTGGGGAAAATTTCGCTAGAGGTCACTTAAAAGTGTTTAACATTAGATTCTGTCAGATGAATTTATCAATGTGCTATTAAAGTTTGTGTCAGCAAATATATTTTGTTTCCCTCTCCTTTCTGAAATTCAGTTCACCTCAACACAGATAATGCCAGTTGGGCTGAGTAACCCGGTTGCTCACAGACATGAGGTCATGCACTATGGCTGTTTTGATGCTTCCTTGTTGCTGATATCAGTCCGTTTTTGTTGAATATTTCAGGGTTCCTGGTGGTACCGATCAATACGATACAGTGGAGATCAGATTCTGATTCGGACAACTCAAATATATACATATTTTGTCTATAAAACCCGGAACATGGACATGAAACGTAAGTAAAAGGCATCTTGAGCTGTAGATGTGTTCATCTGGAAATGTCAGTCTGCTGACATTAAAATACTTCCATTTTATAGGCCTTAATTAGGTTAAAGTAATGCTTCTGGTTCCTTTAGAGTGTTGTTAAAACTTGATTCCATTGCAGATGAAGAATACTCTATAAGAAGACTTAAATGTTTGGGAGAGGGAATTTTATAGATCTATATTTATATCTATCTATGCATGAGAAAAAAGAGAAAGAAAAAGGGTTATTTTGTGTTGGGAAAAACATGCTGACCTGTAGCCCTCAATTGCCAGCAGGAGCCAACCTCTCTCTATCTGTTAGTGTGAAAAAAACAGGATTTGGAATTTTTTTAGGGGCTTCATAAAATTTTTATATGCATAAAGAATGAAATAGCATTTCTTGGTTTTGGATGTTAGAACAGAGAGCTGCATTTCTGTTAAAAAAAATTTGCTATCAATTTTATGTTATTTTGTTACTTCTTTGTAGCTTTCAATATACTTACTTTTCTTGCCTACTCCCTGATTTTAAATGAATAACCCCCCTCATTTTTTTCTGGGGAAAACGATAGATGTATTTCGTTGGTGCAAAATTGTATTTTTAAGTTTGGGGCTGGAATGAGCTTGAAGAATTGCACAGTTCTAGATTGGATTTAGTTCTAGATTGGATTTAACTGAATTGCATGCTCAGAACAATTGAAAAGCTGAATAGGAGAACCCCCAAAACCTTCTAAAAAAGGGTTCATAAATAGATTTTCTTACTCCTTTGAATTATACTGTTTTTCAGCTTTAAATTTGCTGTATGGTTGCTGAAATCTGCTCTTGATCCATCCTTTTCCTACAGAGCAGAAATGCTTCACAGATGTTCTAAATGGTGTAGGGAATAAGAGTATGGAAAGATATTACCCTTTTATTCACAGGACACATGGCTTTGTGTGTGGGATTAGTTCAGACTGGTTTATACTCTCTTTTGTCATACTCTTATGCTTTTTCCCATCTCCAGCTAGGTGAGAAAAGAGAGAGTAGGTGAGACTTTAGAAGTTTAGAGAGATCACTGTCTTTCTTCAGACTTGTTCTTAAAAGCAGTTTGTTTCATACTGAACCTTGCTCAGAACCTAGCTTTGAGGCTTGCCTTGTCCCTCCTAAAGATTGGTTGAAATGTTAGCTCTAGGTTTAAGTGGCCTTATTTAAGGACTTTACACTTCTAGGTAGTTTCAGGATCAGAGACAGGTCAGTTTTTTCTACTGAGTTCTGTTTTGCAGTCTGAATGAAAACTAAGGTGCAGCTCAGGTGGCTTAGACAAACCGTCAGGTAAGGCTTTTGCTTGGTTGTGAATTCCACTGTAGTGTGGTATATCAGTGTCCACAAATGTAATCAAACCAGGCTAGGGGAATGATGAGACAAATCTGCATGACTTGCCTTGTTTTAAGGTATTTTTTCAAGCTTCAGGACAAACAAATTGTCAGAATCTCCTTTCCTGGAGATTTACAGTTGCTGATCTTAAATAATAAGAAGATATTTATAGTCATCTGAAAGTCTTAAATATGCTGTGCTGAGGAAGTGAATAGATATTTGAGCATGGAAATGAAAATTGATGCTCAGGGAGCTTGACTCCTGTTGGCTACTATTGTTAGTAGTTTGAATTCACTGGGCACTGCAGGTAGGCAAAAATAATTTTGACTTGCTCAGAAGAGCACTTGCTCAAAATTTAAGAAGGAAGCTTGCGTAACTTCTGCTGAAGAAGTTATTTTAGCTGGAGCAAATGATTCTGAGTGCTCTCTCTGATTGTCTATGGCTGAAAGGTCTGCTATGTTCATGAGCAGGAAGCTCACAATGGGATTAAAATACCCGGTTCTCTAGGGCTTTCCTTTTAATTACACTACAGAACATTTTGTGGTAATATGGATTTTCCTAATCACATTAAGAAAAGACCAGTCCAACATCTTTGTGCATTTTTTTTTTTACAAGATTATTTATTGAACTTTTTTTCTAATAACTACAAGAATTTTTGGGTGACTTTACAGTGCTGACTGAACAGAAAATGGAGTTGAAATTTTATCCTTCCTGCCTCCCTCTTCCATACATATTGTGGTGCTGCTGCAGGCACATGGGCTGCTGGGAGGAATGGTTCTGTAAGCATGTAAAAGTAGTCAAACTGCTGTGCAGTG
The DNA here is from genome assembly GCF_030490865.1 of Poecile atricapillus. Classification (NCBI taxonomy): domain Eukaryota; kingdom Metazoa; phylum Chordata; class Aves; order Passeriformes; family Paridae; genus Poecile; species Poecile atricapillus. Next base: position 45,154,194 of record NC_081251.1, on the reverse strand, counting down.
GTGTCTGCTAGTCCTAATGAAGTCTAATTATGTTTTTTTCAAGACATTAAGTGTCAAATGCTGGACTTGATACCATGCAAAATTGAGCCTTGAATGATCTCTTTTGTCTTGTGCCAGACATTGATTCCTGCCTCCTTTGCCCTGTGGCAGTGGTAACTGATCCATTAAGTGGAGAACATAGATATTCATGGTTATTGGGGGAGGAATGGGAGTAAGTTTTATGGTTGAAGGTTCTGAACAAATCATTTGGTGTATTAGCATGTTTGACATTTTCTTTGTCTGACTCCAATTATCTTTGCAGGGCTTATCATGGTTTTAGCAGGGGCATCTGAATTTGATCCTCAGTACAATAAAGATGCGACAAGCAGACCAGCAGACAACATCCAGATACCTCAGGTCAGTTATGTCAAGAGAAGTTTAACTGACCCCTTCAAGGGAAGAGAGGGGTGATGGTGATGCTTCTGGGTGACCAGCTGACAGGCTTCAAGTTCTTCAGGGATTAACTTTGTAGAGAGGCAACTGTATCCCTCCAGAAATAGGAGTTTGAAGCTAGACTTGATTTAAACTTTTTTAAAAGAAAAGATAGCATTAATGGTGCTAATGCTCATTTTAAATGTAATTGGTTTCGTATATAGGCTGCTGCATTGGGCTTTTGGAGAAGGGTAAAGTAAATACAAAATTAGAGTGTTAATCCTTAAAAATTTTGAGTATTGACATAAAGAGTGATCAACATTTGATGTTCTTTTAAATCATTAACACAAATCTGGTTGAGTGTGTTAACAGTAAAACAAAATTATTATCCAATGAATTAGTAAGATCTTTAAATATAGTGAAGATTTCTCCATGAATATCTCTTCCCCTCTGGTTGCTTTTTATATTAATTTCTATTCAGTGTTTCCAGTGGCATCAGAAATGCCATAAATGCGTACTGCGACAAATAGTTTTTACTAGCAGAGTTTTAGGAAATCTTATTTATCAGAAACTAACACTTTGATTTAAGAAGTTTAAAGCATACTATACAAAATGCTTCAATTAAGATGTTTTGAGTTGTCAAAAAGAGGAGGAAATAGTCTCACAGATTTAACATTTGCATGCACACAATTCAATTTTCATGTTTTAAATGTGACCTAAATGTGAGAAGTATCTCCATCTATTTTCTTTCACATAATTATCTTTGTCTCTTTTACAAATTCTTTATCATGTTGTGGACTTTGAGTAGAAGATGGAATTGTTGTAAAGTGGGGTTTTTCAGCAATGGGAGCAAAAGGCTGGAAAATATCACCTTGATCAGTGGTTTTTCACCCACACTGTTGCCAGCACTGGCATTCTGCAAGGCCTTTTACATTTAATCATTCATTATTTACAAGGCAGTCAAGCTTTCTGTAACCATATCCTGCTGAGAAGCTGTTCCAGAACTTGCTGTTCTAGTGATTAGAAGTCTTGTCTGTTACCAATTTATATCCTTGGCTTTTATCATCACTACTCTGGAGTCTCAACAATTCTTGCTATGTATATCCTTATGCATCTGTAGACAGAAGCAATAGCCCATTAGTTATATTTTTGTATTTATTTTGCAAAACTAGAAAAGTTGCTGTCTTTCATTCCTCTCTTTTCCAAAAGGCTCATTTCGCTCCTCCTGCTATGTGCTGAACAGGGTACTGTTCCCAGCTAATAGACTTCTAAATTTTACATTATTTTTTATCTACTTAGCATTGTCCACAGTATTCTATGTTGAGCCTTAACAGTGCCTTAGTTGGAGGCAGTACTGTCCCTCTATGTCTGCAGGGAATGACTTTCAGCATAATCTTTTCCACAGCTGTTTTATGTGGTGGCTTAGTACAGCTAGAGTGGAATCAGTCAGTTTTCAGAATTTCCCCAACTTAGGTATCTCTCTTTTTCAGCTAACGGGTTCCCATCTTTGCTAGCTGCAGTTCTTGTTAGTATGCAAGTGCTTGACTTTGCATTTTATGACAGATTTTGTTCGCTTTCTAAAGGTCCAGTACTCAGTGTCATTTTTTCTTACTGTATGGCAGAACAATTCACTGAAGCATCAGTACAGAAGGGTATTGCTAATAACTTCTGCTAGTGCATCCTGCTTTTGGGGCCATGATCAGTGTTCCCATTTCTTCACAGAATTCTCTTTTCTAAGTTTTACTGCTCTTTATCTGGGGTTATACCAGGATGTGCTTATAAGAAACTTCATGTCAGAAGATCTTTTTTTCAAGTGTGGGGAAAGACTGGTCAAAGCTTTGTGTAGCTTAGCTGTTGTTACCCAAAGTTCTCTTTTTGTCTAGAGATTTTGGAATTTTTATCTCTCCTCAGGTAACTTCTTGAGCTAAAAAGTGAAGCTTCTGAGCCATGTGCTAATGCTACCTTATTTGAGCTACTGTTACTCAGACCTGTTTGAACTGTAGGTCTTGGTCCTGTGGGGATCAGGAAAGGTCATCCTGAGTAAAGATCACCACGCTTTTTTCAAGTTGCTGTGGTTTATAAATAAGTTGAAATAACTTGATCTTCAGCCTATCAGAGATTTCAGGCTTGTAAATCTCCTTCTTGTTTTTTCTGAAATTATTCCTAGGGAAGTTTGCTGTGTTTTTGATGGGTGGAAGGTCTCAAGGTGATGCTGTCGCTTGTGTGTATTAAATTTGATGTAAAAGCCTCAGAAATATGGTCAAATCTAGTAAACCTTGGCAATAAAATCAGATATTAAAAATATTTATCTGTCACTTAACACTACATAAGACAAGTTTCTTGCGTGCAAATCTTTACAACCCCATCGTTCTCACATTGAAAAAAGGCATATAAAGACACTTTTTAACTTTTTGGAGCTGGGTTTTGAATAAAAATGTCTAATGCTTATCTGTATAGAAAATCCTAACGAAAAGTTTCTTAAAACTCTTGCTTCTGTGAACATGCTTTTTTTCTCTTGTGAACTGTTTTCCTGTATTTGCTTGTCTTTAGCAATAAAATAGCTGTTTGTGTTTAACTATTTAATTTTAGCTAATCAGAGAAATTGGTGGCATAAATTTAAAGAAGAATGAGCCTCCTCTCACCTACCCTTACAGTCTGAAAGCCAGAGTTCTGCTGTTAACTCATCTTGCCCGGATGCAAGTTCCTGAGGTCCTTGAAGAAGGTAATCCCTAATCAGATATTACTGGAAATGGAGCAAGATGTTGCATGCTTCAGTACTTTTGATTCTTGTCCTATAAAGAGCTGAATGGATATCTGCTTAATAGTCTCTATGCAGGCTGCTTAGTTTTTCAACTTTAATGACCCTTTGGAGCATTTACTTAGGATTTACCCACTCTCCTGACAGCTCTGCAATACTGACATTTTACTTTTTAAGGCTTTTGGCTGCAAATATGGCTTAGATAAATTGGTTTTGATTTTTGTAATAGAATAAAATGTTAAATGTGAAGTATATTTGCTTTTCAGAGCAAAGAAATCCAAGATCAGGATAATGCTGCTCTCTATAGCATTTCCACGTGTATTTGTTTTTGGAGGTTTTTAGCCCACTGTGTGAAGTAAAGATGACAAGATTAGAACTTTAAATATCAGTTAACTGTGAGCTTCCATTTGTGTTTTGGAATTTTTAATAATTATAAATATCCAAACCAAAATGTTTCTAAATGCATTTCTTAAGTTTCAGCCATGAAAGCCATAGCTTTAGGCTGACCAGCAAAGTTGAGATGTTCTACATTTTAATGGAAATTAAAAAAAACAAACACAAAACAACAAACCAGGAAAAATACTTTGCTTCAAATTTTCTGGTTCTTTTCAAAAGAAAAACAATCAGTTTTTAAAAGGCATGAAAAATACCTTATCTTTCCTTTACTTAAGTTACTGTTTGTACTTAGAATTTCACATATCTGCATTCAAAAGAAGTTGATACCTTGCAAATAATGTTTTTTTTGCAAAACTGGTGTTTCACTTAAAATTAAAAGTCCTGGTTTTAACCTGTGGTTACCAAAAGAATTCATGTGATTTTACTATGACTGGTAAATTGTCTATGGCATCCTGTTGCTTCTTTTTAGATGGATCTAATAAGTATTGTTTCATTTGGTGTGGAAGCTGGTATACAAAATTTGTTTCCTCTTAGCGCTTGCATTTTCCTGTTTTTTTTTAAGGAATGTTACAGATGGATATATCAGTGGTAATAAAGTGGCATTCTTGCCATAATACAAGAATGAATAGAAGTGAAGACCTTGTCATTAAATGATCCAGTTCATTGAATTGATTGTTTTTCCTAAAAGTAGTACAATAATTGCAGCCAGTTGTATATTGCAGATCAGCAGTTTATCCTTAAGAAGAGTCCTGCACTACTTCAAGAAATGATTAATGTGATCTGCCAACTAATAATAATGGCTCGAAGCAGGGAAGGTAAGAAAAGAAACTGTATAATTAAAACCACTAAATATGTTTCTTCACTGTGGTGCTTCACAAAGACTTTGGTTCTTGTGGGAAACATAACCTGTGATATTTAGAAATGCCTAAATGTGCTTTTGCCCTCTTTACTATAATGAGAAAGTTCTCTATTTAGAGAATTGAAATACTGTTGCTGCTGCCAAGCTCTGCTCTGAAATCTTGAGTATCTGTTCTGCTAGTAATTTTTGCAATTAAAGTTTCTCCTTAATTGCAATCGAAAATCTTTTCTTGAAGATGTGGTTCATTTTCAGTAGCAAAGCATTTAATATAAGACTTGTGTTCTTTCCATTTGCACTTCTACAGTTTTTTTCTCTCCTGAGTGCCTCTTGTTTTTTAGATCATTTCTTTGCCGTTATTTCTTTGTATTTCTTCTTTCTCATATTTCTCCATATCAGAATTCTGTGCTCTTTAGCCTGCTATGTACTCTTATTCTGAGCTTGTAGAGGCAGGTGCTTAGCTGTAATTGCCATAGACATTATAATTTAATTGAAATAGAATATTTAAGCATTTTTCTTTCCACTGTAAAAAGGCAGTTACTCAGAAGATGGTTCCTTGCAGTGTAAGGAAGCAAAGAGTTGGATATCATTCCTTTATTGCACCAAACATTGTCATTTTTTTATGTCAAACTGGTGACCATTATTTTGCTATCAAACAATACCTACTGGCTGATCTTTACTAGACTAAAACTCCTTTAATGAGCATTGATAGCTTCCTAGTAAGAGTGGGTTTGGGAAAGATTGCCCAGAACTATTGCAAGTGGTGCTGGAAATTGTGCTCCATAACAAAATAAAATGTGAGAGGGGATGTGAGTAGATAAGGATGTTGTGTGCTAGCTTAGATTATTTTTTTAAAATTTGGATAGTGTTTTATAAAAAATACCTGAACCTTCAAAATACTGTAAAATACTTCAAGGCTATGAAAAATACCTTTAAGATGGCCTAGATGGCCTATGTATATATTAGTCAATTAGCAAATAGTTGTTTTCTCTTTTGCAAAATGCAACCAAAATAACACAGGCAGAAGATTTTTTTTATGCAACAGAACTGGAAGTCTTTGAAAAATGAGAAACATCTATAGTCCTTCTGGTAAAAGCTGAAATAAGATACTCAACAGAGTGCATGGTATATTTTGCAACTTAAATGATCTTGAGGTAGCTGCATTCTTTTCCTCTAGTTCTGAATATACATAGAGATACTTTCTTAATTTGACAGTAAAATAAACATTTATAGATGCATTGTTCTTAATAAATTGCTTTTAAGTTTCCAGAACTTTAGGTTTTAACTTAAACTAAAAGAAAATGAGACAGTATTTTGAAATACAGTGGTGTAAACTAATTTTCTATTAGCATATGAAATGGTTATTTATAAACCAAATCTGAACAACCTCTACCACTAACAATTGCCAGAGATTGTCATTATCTCTTCCAGCCTCAATCATTTTGTGAAAGAATTTATAGCTGTCATTATGTACAGTAGAAATTACTTCCCTAGATTTGAAAAAAAGTAGGTATGTATCATAGGTGTAGTTGAGGACTTGTCTGGTATTTCTCTAACTTCTCTAAAAATTAGTTCCTCTAAAAATTATTTCCAAAGTTTGAAAGTGGCAGTAGCCAGAAATTTGTACCGAACAACCAAACATTTCCTCTTGTTTCCATGCCCATGCTCTCAGCACATGGTGTTAAAGAGAAGGTGTTACCCAACAGTTGCCCATTAACAGCCAACAATAATGAAATTGGGAATTTCAAGGTTAATAGTTTCAGAATTTTGGTCTTTGGTCTAAAGTGAAGTCACTGTTTTTACTACTTACTATTTATTTAGCAAATGTAATGCATTGACCCTGTTTTTGAGAGCTGTACATGTAGAGAGAACTGTGTTGCCCTGGGAAACATCTGGAAATTCTAAAGGTGGCATTGGTTTGGTTTGGTAGTTTTTTAAGATGAATAAAATTGAAGTTAGATATTGAAATTTTTAAGAGACTGCTTTGCTTAAGTTTGTATTTTTCACCATAATTTTAAGTGGCTTAAAACTTAACCTGCCATTGGTTTTGGGGTTAGTTCTAATTTATACTTAAATCACCCTTGACACAGTACACAAAAGGATCACATGCTACAGTTAGTTGTTGATTTTCAGCAGTCCTGGCTCCATGAAAGTACAAAAGTAATGGCATGTGTTAATACTATCGAAAGAAATATTTTGGGGACAAATCATACTTTGTGCAACCTAAATTAATAGTGGGATGAGAAGTCTCATTTTGTGCTGCATTCCTGTCTTTCAAATATTCTGAAATGTTGTTACTGTTAGAAGCTTAAAAATGCCTGCAGCAATTTATGCTTACCTTGTAATCATGTCTTTTGAAGAAAGACGTTTGATATGAATCTTCTCAATCTTGGCACTTAGCTTTGATTTGTGGCATCCCTTGCTTGCATCCATTGTTCTGTGGCAATTTAACTGTTACCTGGGAACCAACAGGTGGAAATTATTTCCATGGCTTCCTTGAGATCATTCTTAAGTATGATAAGTTGATAGCTGCCTTGCCAGGTGAGGTGTTTGCTGCCAAAAACGTGGGATGTGCTGCAGTAAGTGTCTGCAGAAGTTAAGCATCCGTTCAGCTGTCCAGTCAAACCGCATTCCTTAATTCAGGTTGGAAGCTGCAGTGTAATGAAGAGGTGGTGACTTGACCCAGGTGTATGCCAGTCCCTCACAAGCAACTAGCATTTGCATTTAAATTTGGGATTGACTACTTTAATGTTATATGTTTGGTTTAAACTGAAAGAGGGTGGTTTTAGATAAGAAATTTTTCACTGGTGAGGATGGGGAGGCCCTGGCACAGGTTGCCAGAGAAGCTGTGAATGCCCCATCCTTGGAAGTGTTCAAGGCCAAGTTGGATGAGACTTCGAGCAAGTTGGTCTAGTGGAAGGTGTCCCTACCCAAGGCAGGGGCTTGGAACCAGATGATGTTTGAGGTCAACACAAACTATTTTATGATTCTATATTTTTGGTCAATTTCATAACCTTACATTAAAGGTTATGTGTAACTTGACAATCAGAAGCTGTCAAAATAGGTACAGAAATGATATTAATTTTATGGTACGGGCATTTGGGGGATGTTAAAAGCTATGCTGTCCTCAAGTTCACTCTCAGGGAATATAAAGACCTGTGTTCTTTTCAGGAAACCAAGATAATACTTTCCAACTTCAAAATATTTCTCTACTGTCATATGGATGATGAGTCAATCCTTTAAGAAAGACAATATTTTCTACTCTGACTAGTGCTCTGTGGTCTCAAAGCTCTAGGTGAATTTCCTGCAAAAGACAGTTTGTCAGAGATTATTTAGGATTCTTTTATTGACTTGGTTTGCAGTGTGTTTTTTTAACATAAAAAAAAAAATCCTGTGACTTTCCTTAGCAGAAGCAGCCAAAAAATTACAGGGGAGTTGGAAGCTAGATAAAATGGAAAGTATATGTAGTGTTACTTGGTTGGGACATTAATCTTTCCATTACTACTTTTTTTTGAAAGGTCAGTTATATCTTTCTTAGTTACCTGCCTGTCTAGCCAGGTAGTTCCATTTGTGTGTTATATTTCTCTTTGCATTGCATATAATTGTCACATATCCTTCCATGTAATTTGATTTGACAGCTGGTGATATTTATAGCTTAGTGTAATTAGTGCAGAAACAGACAATTTGAAGAGGACAGGGGCAGCTGAAGCAGAGGGAGCAGTGATCTTTCATGTGCAGTTACTACGCCCTCCGTAGCTGCTTAGAAATTTGCAACAAGTTAGTAAGTGGTCTGAAGCGAGTTCTCTCAGCAGTGTTTATGAGAAATTTTTATTTATGAATGAATGGTTGTCAAACAAAGTTATGTTGCAGTTTGCATCTGCTTTGCTTTTTTATTTCTTTGCAGATGTGATGAGTATTAATAATTGCTAAAAAGGGTTTTTTTGTTGTTTTGTTTTGCTCTGTTCTGGCTAAGATTTTTTCTCTTTGTCTGCTTTATAATCATTTTAATTATGAGTGTAGGCCTTTTTCTACATTAAAATATGAAAAGAGTTATAGGTAATTTCTAAAAGAAAAGTCAAATAAGTATTTGCTCAGACACCCCTTTAAACCAGTAAGTTTATTTATAAAAGTCATGCATTTGATATTTTTACAGCTCTTCTTACTGCCTTCTAACATAGTATGCTCTCTTAGCTTCAATTTGAAATATAGTTTTCTTTTTGCATGTGAGAGGCTGCTACCTATATGTTCATTTCTCAAGATGAAAATATTATAAATAATGTATTATATTGTAAAAGATTAATGTTTAATGGTGAATCATATTAAATGATACACTAAACACATAAGCACACATACATAAAACATACAACTATAAAATAAGTTTGTTTGGATGCTGCATTTTTTTTAACTGAATTGGTGAAATTTTTGTCTATAAGAATTACATAGATAAATTGTGCAGTTGTTCCCTGAGGCAATGTTAGGTGGAAGGTCTTACCCTTCCTTAGTGTTCAGCTCTGACATCCTAAATAGGGGGAAGAAAATGTCTGCTGATCAGTGTGGCTGGAGTGAGAGTAAAAAAGGCTGCCTAGTTAATAATACCAGAGATTTTAAGATGGCTCTCTCTTTTGCTTGTGGACTGGAAATAACTTGTTTTCTGTAAAACAACTATACATGGGAAAAGTATAAGAAGAAAAAAAATTAAAAATTACGTTGTTTGTTTCATTCTCCCCAAGAAAGGGAGTTTCGTGCTCCATCTTTGGGATCTTTGGAAAACTGCATGAAGCTTTCCCAGATGACGGTCCAGGGACTTCAGCAGTTCAAGTCTCCCCTTTTACAGCTGCCTCACATTGAAGAGGACAATCTGAGGAGAGTTTCCAATCACAAAAAGGTATAAAAATACAAATGATACTTGTTAACCTCTTAAAATACTATCTGCTACTTCTTTTACCTATTTGAAGCTAAGGAAGCAGAGTAATGAATTAACTAAGAGAATAAAAATAGATTTATTTTTAAGGACCTCAGTACAATACTTCTGGGTATTCTGTCTGCTTTTGGTTTCTTTAAAGTCTCAGTTAGCAGGTGGGAATTAGGATGAGAGATCTGTTAAGTGTAAATAGGTGTAAAAGATCAGTCTGTGTTGACCTAACAAACAACAGAAACAGTTTCTTTCTTGTTAGAACTATCTCTTATTTAATATTCTTCCAGAATGTGTCTGGAATATCCTACTGGGACTTTTTTTTTCTGGGAATGGTGGGGGCTTGTTTGGCTTTACATTATTTTTAACGTACTTTGATAGAAAATATATTTGGAAGCTTACACAGAGCAGTTCATAAAAGAAAAAAAAAATCAGTTACTGTGGGAAGCATTTCAGGTTTTTTGCTCCTTTGTGTGCAAGAGTGTGTCTTATAAAGCTTTTGCTACATAACTGTAGTTGGGTAAGCGTTGGTATTTGTAGAATTTAAGGACGAAAAAGAACAGTTTAGTCTGAAAACCTGCATGTGTTTTTTTGCTCTGTTACACCAACTCTCTGCATTCAAACTTGTTTTTTCATTTGAATCTAGTGTATCTTCTGGGAATGCCTGGTTAGAAGCAGCCCTTTGCTTCTACTAGAAGCTGTTGGCTTTTCTGATTGTTGTATTACAGTGGTTAATTTGGATGAATCTTGAAAATATTCCTTTTATCTGATGGAAATTTTGTTTAGCTTTAGCTACAGCCTTAGGGGGTGTTTAAATGCTTCTGTGTTAGTGCGATGACTAAGAATTCTTAGGTACTGCATTTTTTTAATCCTCTCTGAAGATGCTTGTTCATGAAATATTCAAGTAATCATATCCTTTGGATAAAGTAAAAGATTCTCTTACAGGTATCATTAAAGACTTACTTTTTAAATCCAGTCTTAAACTACAGGGAACATATGAGAAAATAAGAAATTTTAGATGTATTTTTTGACATGTGCATTGTAACTAAGTAAAAAACTAAATACTTTGACTATGTTATAGTCCCACCTCTGCTTGCCATGAAATAGGGGAAAACCCTCATTTTTTAGGGTAGCTTGTACAGGATCACATGCACCAAGTTCTTCAAAAATACAGTTCCCTAGATTGCCAGTATGATCAGTCTACCTGGAGGCATGAAATTGTATTTAGTAAAGTATATGCATTTATAATGGTGAGGTAATCAAGTATTCAAATCTGTGTTTGTTTTATCCTTTCAGCTCTGCTCTGCAAATCTTAGGAGTAAATTTAGATTTGTTTGCAGTTCAGTACAAAAAAAAACCCCTTAAACTTTTATTTGGTTGTTTCTGCTAATGTAAATCTGTAAGCACTGAAGTATTTTATCTAAATACAAACCTCTATTAGAAAGATTTATTAGCTCAACTTTCTGAAAAACCTGGCTGAAATAACAATTTTATAAGAAATTATAAAGAGACATTTCTAAGGGGTGACATACTAAGGAACACATGAATGTTCAAAGCAGTTCTGTTTAGTAGGTTTGAGTGCAACCTCTTTGGCTTGTTTCTCAAACCATTTGCTTGCTAGTTTCCTAAAATGTAGGGTTTTTTTGTAAGAACATATGTAATGGTGTGTCTGCATTAGTAATGTGGGCACACCAGTGATGGATTACCAAGAATTTATTTGTGGACTGTGTTCTGTGCTTCCATGGGATTTACTTTCTTCTTTTTTTATTTCAGTATAAAATCAAAAGTATTCCAGATTTGGTGAGTTTGAAAGGCCCAGATCGTCGCAATTTACTGCACTTCCTAGAAGATAAGAAATACGAAGAAGTTATGGCTGTCCTTGGCAGCTTTCCACATGTCACTATGGATATAAAACCACAGGGTGAGTGGGAGGTCCTTTTGTTCTGTGTGTGTCACTCTTTTGACATTTTGATAGTCTGCTGGCAGTAAGCTTTTGGAGGATGCTGAAACAGAACTCACTGCTATTTATTGGAATTTTTACATACTTCTTTGGAGTTGTAGGTTCTTGTACATGAGAGTTACAGTCTGAGGAGGTAAAGTACATTGAAACATTCCATGTATTCCCAAGACAGCAGTAGTTTCTCATACAGGAGCTTATCTGAAATTTCATCTTCTGATTTTAATATTTCATAAGCAATGTGGAATTCAGGTTGAAATGCCACTTTTATTAGCTATCTTAAACAGTAACACTTACTCCAGAATTCATGCTCAGCTTTCTTCAGCATGGAGAGTCATTTGTGAGGTTTTAGAGTTGGAAACCCTGATGACTAAATATTCATGGGTTCCTTTGTGATAAGCCTGGTATAGTTTTTATATCTAGCAGAATTTGTCTAAGCTATGCTTAGCTACATTTTGTGTGCACTATTTCAGTGATGTATAATGTTCTTCCTCTCTGAAGATTAGGTGTATTGTAAGCAGTTCCTGTTAGAGAGTTTTGTGTTGGAAAGTGAATTGGTTCTGTGGTCCCCATTTCTTTGTAGAAGATCAGTGCTAGTAATTGTGTGATATTTGAAAGGTTGTTCTAGTTCTTGTTTCTAGTTCATATTTTCATTGTGATAGCAATGACCACATTCAAAATGTGATGTGCTTTGTTTGCGGAGCTTGATTGTAATTTGCGTTTTGAGTAGTCCCCTGTGAGATGCAAATGTTAGAAGAAATACCTATTAAGGAGGCAAATGTCTGCTAATTTTGGTGTTTCTGAATGCTGTTTGTGTTGTTTTGTTGGGGTTTTTTTAAACAAATAAACAGAAAACTTTGTTATTGTAACATAGGATTGTATATAGTCTTATTAGTCTGCATAAAATTCAATCTTGGAGTACTCCCCATATTTTGACAAACAGTGTTTTCCTGCCTGTAGTCTTCATTTGTCACATGGCTGCATGGTGTGGTGTGGAGGATTAAACCATGCAGATCCTTTTCAGTTTAGCTCAATATTACCATTAAAATATATATGTAAGACTAGTTAATAGTAAAGCTACTTTGTCAGGGAGAGACTGGAGGGGAATAAATAAAATGTCTACACTGGGATATAACTCTATTCCTCTCCTACCTGAGACATTCTCCAGTTTATAGGTTGGAGGTATAAACTCAGTGGCTCCCCTGTGGGGTTTGTTTGATGTTTTAGTTAAACTAATCATTGGTGTTCTTTTATTTTCCTTTGCCTTCTCCTTAAAAAATAATTAAATGCATGATTGTTAATGTAGCATTGAAATTGAGTTGTTAATCATATGAAAGTCAGGAAAATGAAAATTACGATTCCCAGAACAAATATAATGGGGTCCCTCTGGTCATGTGTGATATTTCATGTTTCTGAAGTTTTATGCTTTAATATATAATGCACAGTATTACAGGGTTATGGTTCCCACAGCAGCTATAACTTTGAATTTTCTAACTTTCATGCAATTAAAATTTCAAACACATTGTTGCAGTTTTATAGGTTGCTGAATTACCAGCTCTCATTCTGATAGTATATTTGAAGCTGTAAGAGACTTATTAGATAATATTTTGAAATTATTTTTTGTTAAAAATTCTGAAATTTGAATGCTTATGTTTAGAAGTGGCAGAAGCAATCTTTAATAAAGAAAAAGGCTATAAAGAAGTCTAATGGATGTGTTGCTTTTCTTTCTGCACTAGTTTTGGATGATGAAGACAGCAACAACATCACAGTAGGTTCTCTTGTCACTGTTCTGGTCACACTAACAAGACAGACCATGGCAGTAAGTATTAAGAATATTGTTCTTTCATGGTAACTGTGGGTGTACACTAGTAAAAAGGCATTTCTGGTTGTTTTCTAAACATAACTGTGAGGTTAAGGTTTGAAATTGAGAACTTGTACTCTTAATCCGTCCTTATGGTTTTGTTTCTGAATGAGAAAGTTTTCCTGGAGTAAAATCAAAATTCAGTCTGACCCATTGCAGTTGTCTAGGGAACAGTAAAAGAATGTGGCAAGTGATACTGCTCTGAGGTTTGTAAACAACAGGAAAAGAGACATAAAAAACTTGGTTCTTGAACTAAAATAAAATGTAATATTCATTCAAGTCCTCAGGACAGTGTTTGATTTTGCTTTATGTGGGTTCAAAATGTTACACATCTCTTGGGTGTTTTAGACACTTTTATGAAAGAAACACAGTCCAGCAGAATGCAGAATGCGCATAACTTTATAATATAAAGGAGGTACACCAGTGTCACATAAAGAAAGTGGACTGCTGTGTAGGAAATAGTGTGGCATAACCAAAGCAATACTATACCCTAGTAGTTAAACTTTGGACTTGTGCTTATTTTTTAGCTTAAAATTCAATAATGGCTTGCTTTGAACATAAAAACTTTAGTACACAGAACCTAAACAAACTTTGACGTGTCAAAGACTACAATGTCAATTTTTGCATCTGTACTAATGACATAACTGTCTAAGTAAGTAGAAGATCTGAGTTACACCTCTAAGGTAAGGCACACAACCCTGAGTACTACAGGTGAGATGAGACTGTTGAAGCCAGTTCAGCAGAAAGTGTGTATATATAAGCTCCATGTGCTCATGCTGTGGTAGCCAAGGCTGCAGTAGGTAGGAAGTAAAAGCACTGTATCACTATGCTGGAATTGCAAAAGGAAGGAAACTGAAAATTATGAGGATATTGAACTGTACTTAGAAATTAAAATTTCTAATAGCATGTAGAAAATTAATTTAAGATTTCCTGTGCAACCTCCACTAGGCAGTCTGGCATAGAAACACATGATTATAAAATGAGAGCTAGACTTTTGTATGATGCATGTTTTCTATGCTGGTATTTTCTATTTGCCATCTTTATACAAGACAGCTCCTTGTGACTATTTTGTTTGGGTGAGGCTTTTCTTTAATGGAATATAGTATATTTTGAAGAAAGAAATGCATTAAAAAATCCATTTACATAGAGGTGTCCCAGTCTACAGAATACTAGCATTGTGTTGTGTCTTCACATTTCACATTTCTTGTTTGATTTGTTGTTCTTTGTCCCTGAGTAGCAGAGCAGCTGTTGAAGTTTTTAATGCTCTGACAACTGGAGCAGAATTAGCATTTTACTACTGCTTGCTTTTGTGACATAGGATTTCTGTGCTTTATAAAACAAGTAGATTCTTTGGAACAAGATGACACATTGCTACTAAATTTTTTTATAATACTAGTGATGGAAAAATCTGAGACCAAATGTTTGAAATAGTGTTTAATTTTGATCTCTTAATCCCCCGTTGTGTCTGTCACTGATAAAAGAATTTGCCATGAGTAAAATATTCAGACCTGATTAAGGTGATTTAGTTTAAGTTCAAATATGAAATAATAATTTGTTCTTGGTACAGAGAGGCACTAGTAGTTTTCACATCTTTCTCTAACCAGGAAGTGTTTGAAAAGGAACAGTCTATATGTGCAGCAGAAGAGCAACCAACAGAAGATGGGGTAAGTGAAGAGTAAATGTTCTTCCTAATTAAAGATAACTTTCTTTTAGATCTTGAATTGCTAATTGTGCAAATGTCAAACATTTTTTTCAGAAATGCCTACTGAAGTGTCCTTTGAGTTGTGCTTTCTAATTTTGGTTCTCAGCTTAAAACGCTTAAAATACAGTTGAATGACTGAAATTTTATGAATAGAATAAATATTTTAATACTGCTTTCCTGCAGCAAGGAGATGCCAGCAAAGTTAAAAGCAAAGGATGGCAACAAAAGAATAAAGGAACCAAGAAAGCTTCAAAATCAAGGAAAAAGAAGCCATTGAAAAAGAAACCTGTGCCACCTTCATTGCAACCACAGAAACAGCAGAAGCAAAAACAAGCTAATGGGGTAGCTCATAGATTCAATTATATTTATTATTTTATTCAGTTTATCACTTGTAACCTGATAGGGGGTTTTTATCTGTCTCTTATGTTTCAATTTATGCTTTTGTGAAGCGTGTCCTCTAAAATAGCATTTGTTTTCTCTACATTTTTCTACATTTAACAATTACTACCATAGAACCACCATGGTAATGTTTGCAGTGGCCTACTGAAAGTTCTGCTTGACTGTTTTAAAGATTTGGCTTCATAGTCCCTTCTTACTATTAGTTCTTGTTATGCTGCCTTCTTGGAGGTGAAATGGGACTTTCTTCTGATAAATTAAGTAGCTTTAGTAACTTTATGCTTCTATTGCATGGTGTTTTCTCCACCTCATGGGCTGTGTTGTAGGTATTAAAGTTCTCTGTAATTTTCTTAAGACTTTATGAAATGCACTCCCGGAGTCATAGAAGGGTTTGGGTTGAAAGATCATTTGGCTTAAAGAGCATTCAGTTCCAGCCCTTCTGCCATGGGCAGGGGTGCCACTCAGTAGATGAATTTTCCCAGAGCCCCATCCAGTCTGGCCTTATTTATACACCTGCAGGGATGGGACATCCAATCTGGGAATCAAATACTGTTTTTTCCTATTCCTGTTGTGAGTGCCATAGGGAGAAGGAAAATGGCTTCTGTCCTCTTAGCAAATGAGGTGAAAAGGAATAATCTCCACTGTAGACATAACTCTGTGGCACAAGAAGAGCGTAGATCGTGCGACCCGACCTTAAGGCAGGTGCTGTGAATTCTGTGCACTACAGTAATGCAGACAAACTAAGTTAGAGGTGTTGGGTGTTTGTTTTTCTCTCCCATTAGGAAGTCGTGAAGGAAGAGGAGGAGGAGGTCTCTGATAAAGGAAGTGAATCTGAAGAAGAAGAAACAAACAGGGACTCTCAAAGTGAAAAAGATGATGGAAGTGACAGAGACTCTGACAGAGAACAAGATGAGAAGCAAAACAAAGATGATGAAGCTGTAAGCCTTACTTTTTCTTAATGTTGCCTCTGGAGTTGAGAGAAAATGCATTTTAATCCTCTAGCAAACCCTCAGGCTAGGCAGCACTAGGATGAAGGAGTAATACTGGTTCTCCAGAGGTTTTCAGACTGCATTCTGGTATAAGAGCTTTGTCACTGTAAGTTTGTTTCAGAGTGAGTAGCGTAGAGTCCTTTCAGCATGGTCAGAAAACTTAGAAATGACATGAGAAAAAAGGCTGAATTTCAGGAGAAAAAAATATTTCTTTCATCTTAATTTGATTAATTTGACTATCTGGTGCAGATTTGTGACTTAAAGTCTCTCATTTGAAATGTGTTCTTTACAGGAAGTGGCTGTTGCATGCTGCAAAGTGCATACTAAGCATGCAGTAGTTGAACGAACTTGTACAGGTGCTTACTAAACTCTAGTAGCGGTCAGGTTATTTGTTTGGAACAGTAATAGTGTAATAGAGTGAAACATTGTGGTGGTAGATGATTTCTGCATCACAGGTCTTGCAGTAAAAGACTTGAATGAGCTGAAGGGCCCATTCAGGCTAAGATTAAGCTTGTGATGGGAAAGGAATCATCAAACTTGTAATCAGGATTCTTATGGCTGAGGTAGAGAGTGTTTATAGGTAGTGTTGTAGAATTGAGTTTTGAAGAATGTGTGCAAACCCCACAGATCTGCTTTTTCCTTTTATAATGTTTAGTATTGCATGAGAACTAGTCACATGGAGCATTTTCATGGACCATTTTCTGTCTTTTTAATGCAAAAGATGGCTAGTGCACAGTAATTCTTTAACCTTATCTTTGACAGGAGTGGCAAGAATTACAGCAAAGTATACAGAGAAAGGAGCGAGCCCTTCTTGAAACGAAGTCAAAGATAACACATCCTGTTTACAGTCTTTTTTTTCCTGAGGTCAGTAATAAAAAACATGAAGTTGTGAAACATGAAAATTAATAATAATATAAATTAATTGATCCTTTTATATTCTTACTGTAAATATTGGGCTTTTAAAAAAGCTTAATGTCTGGGGAAAAATTTAGTATTAATTTTATAGAGTCTTAACTTACAAAATGAAACACTTTCAGGTACTTTCCTAAAACCTTTTTCTTCGTTATTCTTTCTACCCAATTCCCAGAGACTTGCAAACTTGTACAAAACTTCAGGTGAAATATTGGGGTGTTTTTAACTACATCTAACTGCAAGTGCCTATGACTGGGAGAGGTCCTCACCTCTCCTATATTATGAGTAATAACTGATACAATCAATCTCATTACATAAGGAGAGTTTGGGACTCATGGATCAGCAGGTAGTTTTGGCTTTCTGGTTGACTTCAGGTCTCAGTGCAGCAGTGTGGTGGCAGCACAGTGTGCAGCTGTGGAAGATGGAGTTGGTTGGAAAACTGTCTCTACCACAGAGTAGTTTGGAAGTGGCAGAAACCAACTGTGGAACAGTCTTTCCTATAGAGCTCAAAAATACAAGTTCAAGTGTGGATGAGTGTCAGAGGAAATGATATATTTAAGTGGTGACTCAGTATAGGCTGACGTGTATTTACAGCAGCCTTTTGTGTTGGAAGTATTATCTGATGTATCAGTTGTTACTTGCACTAACAGCTAGTCACTCAGTAGTTGTCTGAGAAGCCCTTAACAGCAGTGGAACTTTGAAAAGAGGGGATTTTTCCAAGTGGAGGGTTTGTGTTGTGAGCAGATAAGTTAGGGCCTTGGGGTGACCTGGTTGGAACCAGGAGGAAGGAGTATTTGGCCACATTTTCTTTCCTGGCCGTGGTTCAGAGGTTTCCTTTGCTTCCTTGCAGTCTGACTGTTATGTTATCTCCAGTAACAGGGGTGGGATGCAAGGCTTATGCTTCCTCTTGTGGTTTAAAGACAACTAAGGTGCGAAAGAAGAGTGAAACATGAATTGAAAACAAAGACACTGTGTATTTGCGCCCTCTCCTCAGTCCCCGGGGCTGTTTATGTCAATTCCCTGTACAGCTTGTTGCATATGCAAACCTATGCCATTGTCCACATGCTTGTGATCACATTGTTCCTGCTGGTTTTACCTGCTAGCAGCATTAAAAAGAAAATTGTGGGAAGCAAGACTTGCTGCTGAGGACCCAGAGAAGACATAATGGAAATAAATTGTCTTTCTGAAGGCCTTAGATGGCATCTAGTTTTGTAATGGCTGAACTTGAAGCTGTATTTTCCTGATAGTTGGGTGCACTCTCATCTCCCAGTACAGTACAGCACACAGTCTTCAGCAATACACCAGC
Organism: Poecile atricapillus; assembly: GCF_030490865.1. Classification (NCBI taxonomy): domain Eukaryota; kingdom Metazoa; phylum Chordata; class Aves; order Passeriformes; family Paridae; genus Poecile; species Poecile atricapillus. The sequence goes on along the minus strand of NC_081251.1, from coordinate 45,135,738 downwards.
GTAATGCAAAAAAGGTGTACTGGCATTCTGCTCTTCTGGCTGCCTTAGATCATGTCAAATGTGCTGCAGTCTTAATACCTCCTTGCTGTGAAGGCAGCTGGCTTTGGTCATCAGTTGAAGCTCACAGATAGTCAGTGCCATGCCCACTGCCTTAGGGGTGCTGAATATTTCTATCTCTTACTGAAGTTAGGGTCCTTTCAGAGACTTTGCTTATATTTACTCTGAATAAAGCTGCATAAGCTTCAGCTGTGTGTAACCAAGTTACATACGGGTTTTGTGATAAAAATCCTAAATACAGCTTGCTGCTAAAAAGAAGTCTAGGGCTGATCTGAATGCTTGAACTTGAAAGATACACACATATCCTCTCAGGGTACTGCAGTTGTAAATTTTCCGATTTCTCTTCACCCATTTCATGAAAGTTGAATGCAGCTGTACTTTGTGCTGTAGCTGCAGTTGGAGCATGTTCAGATAGAGTTGATCTGCAACATCTGAAGAGTAAAAAACATGATACTCTGGTTTGTTTTTTATTTTCATCTGTTATTTATCTGTGGTCATGGCCAGTTCAGAGATAAAAAATTAAAGATAAAATGCTTTGTTCCAGAATTTAAAGATGTTTGAGTAGTAGCTGAACATCACAATACTTGTTCTCAGGAGGCAGCCTTAATGCTGTTTCATCCAAGTTTTGGGACAGTTAATTAGTCTGCCAGAGATGTGTCTTTAATCTATGCAGGTTCCTAAATAATTGTCTTCTGCTCCTTCATCCATGGGTCCAGAAACTGCACAGATTGTAGTTTTGACATTTTTTTAGGTAGAAACTGGCCTTGGTGTTCCAATTTCATGAACATACTGGTTCCCTGGCATGCCAAACCTTGCACCCATCTGTTAAAGGGCTTTTTGCCCACTTGCCTGTTAGTTTGCCAGATTCTCATAGGCTTAAACTTTAAATTCCACCCAATAAGCAAGAGGAAAATCACAGTCCTGCACAGTTGTCCTTTCTGTAAAAAAGTGATGGCACTTTGGGGTCATGAGCTTTACTTCCAAAAAGTTTACTCGTCCTTTGAACTTTAGATCAATGATTGTCATTTGAACTGGTATTTTTTCCCTACTTGGCTGTTACTTTTACTAGTTTTTGTGAAAAGCCATGTGATGACTTTGATCTTTGTTTCCATCACTGTCAACAGCAAAGATTTTTTTTTTTTAGAACAATGTATAGTAAGTCAGCATAGTGTTTTGGTAAAATCAAAAATAACACATTGATGCAACTGCAGTTCCTTTTTATTATGGTCACCATCCTCATAGGCCCAAAATGGTGATTATTAGCCATTTCTGTAATGGATCTTGCTTCTGTAGCTCTTGTTCATCTGTACTATTTATACGGTTAATCTTTCTATTCCTAGAAGCTCTTGGCTAGGAAATAAACACCCTGCCTAAGAGTCTCCTTTGCTACAGCTGTCAAGAAGATTGACAATATATTTACTGTTGAAACATACAGATAAAATAACTTATGCCTTGTAATCACATGGGATGGTTTTTCCTAAAGAAAATGACTTGGAATAGTTGTAAGAAGGATTTAGAATTTTACACATTCTGGTCTTAAATAGTATATGAATAGATTTTTGTGCTGTTGTCTGTGCCCATTCCAAAAACATGAGGGAATGCTGTTGCTTCACTGTGATGCTTTTACTTTGATACACTTCAAAATGGTCATTTAACATGTTGAGTTAATTTTACATTTCTTGGTTCTGGAACTGAGGAGTGCTAATCAGTGTTTTCAGTTGTTGGTGTGAGTGTCTTGCTTGTTGTAAATAGTTGAATATTTCAGTGAGATAGTATGACAATTAGTCACTTCAAAAGAAAAAAGGAGTTAATTGAAATTTTTCAATATGCATGCTTTAAATCTCAGATCAGCAAAAAACCGGCTTCTTAAGTGTTAAAAAAATCTTAAACTACTGAACTTTTAGCTCTTCAAGTAGAGACAAAAAATTCTTTGAATTCTATGTATTAGTAGCATTTGCTTCCCAAGTGTGGAATTTAGAAGTTGCTCACAGGTAGTGTTGGAAGTCTGCTTCATCCTTTCATTCACTTCTTCTAATGCTGTTAGATTAAAAATGAAACAAAACAACCACTTCTTATGGGACACTGAAGTAACTGCCTGATTGCTTTTGGTATAAATGTATGAAAATTGGCTCCCTGGTTTGGAGGTTTGACTTGCAACTCCAATAAGATGCACTTTTCAGGGCTCTAGCCTGTTATAAACATGATAAGTTACCAAACCATCAGGGGTGGTTGCAAGTTGGTTTGGAGCACAGTTCAACATTTGGGTTGTCTAAAAAGAATGTTTATATTCCCCTTTTCTTCCTGAAGGGTAAGATTATGCTGTTGTGACTATTACCTATCTACTAAAATACTTCTTCATAACCATATAGAAGTCTTCCCCCTTGTCCCTCACTATTCTCACTTGTTTTAAAAAAAGGCTTTAGGAGGTGTAGAAACAGGAACTTGCTTTGCAGTATTAAACTGGTTTTTTTTCTTTTTCAATAAAAAGGTTTCCATTTCTATTAAACCAAAATGGTTTTTGCCTAAAATGAGTGCCAGAGGGTTAACCAAAAAGGTGTGGCATTTAAATGAAGAACAGTTGATGTTAAATAACTGTCTTTACCATTTAGAATGGTTGTCTGTGCTGCTGAACTGCATCACAGTTCTAAAATTCTGACTCCAGCTGGAGGAAAAAAACGCTATTTTTGTACAGTGTTGCTGTCTTATATGAAGGACCACACTAATTTAATTAATTTAGGAGCTCTGCTTTAGCATCTGCAATGGCAAAACCTTGAGACCTGCACCTATTTGGAAACTTATGTGTGACAGGGAACAGTTCTTGGGCATCCTTTACAAATATATGTCAATATTGACTCATACTGATTCATTTCCTTGAAGTGAAATCTCAAGTGTGTTCAAATGTCATTTTACTTTTTGGAGGGGGAAGCAGTGGGACAGAGCACACTTGCCTGAAAAAGACTTTCCTGCGAAGAGTTCTATATCTGCCTTTACACTTCCCTTGCTTTATACACTCAGTTTTTTTTCCAGGTTGGATTTCTGTTGAAGGACCTAACGTTGTTTTATATTGCATGAAGTTGGTTGTTAATTCTCAGTGGACACAATTCCTCAGGGTGGCTCCATGTCCCATAGGATAGCTGAAGTTGAATACATGCAGTGAAGCCTTTGGGGACCAGCAGTTACTTGTGATAGCCCGTTTGCTTTCGGGGTGCTGTGTACACCATGTGTTCTATTCATGCACATCCAAGGGTTTAAAAAAGCCACCAGACACAAACATTTTCTTTCTGTCTGTATTACAAAGATCAGTGAAACCTAATTGCCTGTTAAAAAGTGTAGAGGCATCTTTTTCTATGACTTCAATAAACACCATAATCCTGGTGGTTTCTGGGTGGTTTCTTACTTTTGTTTTTTTTCCCCTTTCTGAAAGGAAAAACAAGAATGGTGGTGGCTGTATATTGCAGATCGGAAGGAGCAGATGTTGATATGTATGCCATATCACGTTTGTACACTAAAAGATAAAGAAGAGGTAAAGTACTTGGAGAGTTTTCTTTCTGGGGTATTATAAAACTCTGTTGAAGTGTTTCTGGTATGCAAATACATGTAGATTTAAACTTTTTTTTTATACTTATCTCTTAAGATGGAAAACAAATTTTACTCTCTTGATAAAAGGATAGAAGTGCCTTTTAACTATGAAAATCGATAGTGGAGAAAGAAAAAGCAATTTAAGATGACTTTGAAGTTTCTTTGTGGAATATGTTGGGTTTTTTATTTTCCCTGATATCAAAAGATGATGAAAAGCAGTATTCATACACAGTGAAATTCCTAAATTTATTCAAATTGTTAGAAATATTAAGCGTTCTCTTTCTGTACAGCAGCGACTGTGACAAATTAATTAGCTTTGGCTCATATGAACTTTACTGAACCTGTAACCTTTCGCAGTGTCCTTCTTGTCACTTTTCTGAGAAATAAACGTCTAATTTGTTTGTTCTTCCAAATCAGATATTACATTCAATTTGAAATAACAGCTGTGTTAGATAAAGCTTTCAGCAGACTAAATATTTTAACCTGTTTAGGTTCTTGAGGTTTAGCATACAACAGGGTGAAATTGTGTACTTAATGTAGTTTCTTGGCCTAATTCAGAAAAAAATCAATGATTTAGCTACTCAATGATTATTCAGCTTTCATGGCAGGTATTGTGTTTGGGTATTGTGACTCTTTTCTACAGGTATTTTATTACATAGAGGTAATCAAAGAAGTGTCCCTTGTAAGAAACAAAAACTTTCTATTTTTCTGTGGTAGTGTTCGTTGGAGGACTCAGGTACTTGTTTCAATGTGTCATTTGAAGGCAGTAAGAATATTATGGTATGAAATCTCTTTTGTAGGTAGAGCTGAAGTTCCCAGCACCAGGCAAGCCTGGAAACTATCAGTACACAGTTTATTTAAGATCAGACTCATATATGGGATTGGACCAGACAAAACCATTGAAGGTGATGTTTGACTGTGTTATATACTTGTATTCCATCAAAAGTTACTTCATATGGTCATTAAAGCACCAGAGGTCCTGTTTATAAGAATTCAACCTGTCCTAATTTTAAAACAAGTGGGAAGGATGGAATTACAAATGGTTTCTGCCTAATGTACAGTGGTAGTTTTATGATGGATTAAATGAGACTAAAATTTGCGATGCTTTCCCATGCATGTATATTTTAATTCATGTTCTTCTAATATTTATTCACTTTCTGTAGTATGGCTGGCTATGGCTTTTTATACCTTGAAGCTTGCCATGCCATTTCCCTGCCCTTCCTTAGTCCTAGATTCATCCAGTTAATGGGAAAAATCTGGCATGCCTTATTTCTGGAAGCTGTTCTTGGTTTTGTTTTTGGTTTGGGGAGTGGGGTGGGATTTCTTCTGTTATTTAGTTGGTTTTTTAAACTGTTCTTTTGTGGGTTGCATGTTTGTTTTGTGTGTATTTGTTTGTTTTCCCAAATTGCTGTTTATTGTCTGTAAGCTTTTTTCGCCCTCTCTTCTCTTTCCTTATCCAATTACAGCTGGAAGTTCATGAAGCAAAACCAGTGCCAGAAAATCACCCACAGTGGGATACAGCAATAGAAGGTGATGAGGACCAGGAAGACAGTGAAGGCTTTGAAGACAGTTTTGAGGAGGAAGAGGAAGAGGAGGAAGATGATGATTAAACAAACTATTGAATGACTACAATATCTGCACACAGTGCAATCTTTTGGTCTGACTGTGGAACTTGTACAATTAACCAAGAAACACAGTACAGAAGCTTTGAGAAGGCTGAGTTTAAATTTTCTTTACCAATTAAGAGTGCATTATGTAACTTCTCAGTGGAGGTGAAACAAATATGTTGCCATTGATACACCTTGGAATATGCTTATGGCTCATTATAGCCTTCAAAGTGCAGGATGGTGCATTTGTTTCAATTGAAAATAAAAGCTTTTTTATTATAAATGTCCAAAAGTGTGGGCTATATATTGTCTGATGAATTTAGGGTCCAATTTAAATAAAAGGTACTATTAGCTAGGAGCAAACTTTCAATCAATTTTTCTGCATTAGGAATTTATTTTAGAAAATGTTTTTGTATATTTGACATTACCAATCTCTGTTGATTGAAACAACATTTGCTCAACTTTCAAACTTGATTGGTTCTGTGGTATTCATTAACTATTTTGCTGTGATACTGCTCACATCATTCATAGCTTTAAGAATCTGTTTTACTTAACTTGATCATTACAAATTGGCATTATATCCATTGCCACATTCCATATATTCCAGAGGGCTGCTTTTTTAGGACTGTTGCCTTTTTATGCCCGAGATTATAATGGAAATCATGAACTTTCTTGACTCTGCCATAGGATACTTATTAATGGCTTAAAACATTTTTAAGCCTTTATTTCATCAGATCAGCAGGAGATCTGAGTCTTTTGATAAACAGAATGTCTGTAAGTAATTTTGGGACCACATGTTATGTAAGTTAGTGGCTTTTGTGTAATACCTTTATAAAAGGTACATGCTGAAAGCCGAAGTATATTCTTAATTCTGAATCTACCTGACACCGTCAGAAACATTTTAAGGGTTAAATACAACATGCAGAGAGGGCATGTTTTGTATCAGTTTTCAATTCCCATCAATAAACTGGACAATTTGATGGCTGTTTACATTTGTAATAGTGTGCATCTTTGTCTGAGGTTGTTGGTTTGTTGTTTTAGTTTTATTTTTTTTCCTACCCTACTATTCTGCAAGGTTGTAAACAAGATGGTGATTCTGTTCCTACCACTTTTAAAGAAAAAGAAAATTCAAGTCTAATTAGAGAATAAATTCAGGGAGGAGAGCATCAGGGCTATTAGTACATTCTATGAGACTTGACAAAAGCCATGGATGGATTCCTTTTCTTCCTTTTCTTCCTCTCAATCAAACAAATTAAATGTTGCATTTTTATACTTCAGAAATACTTATGAGTGTTCCGCAAGTAGGAATAGATGTATTTCTGTTCCTGTGTATTGAAAAATACTATGAAAATACAATGCTGTAAAATATGACAAATTCTCATGCAGGAAAATTTCCATCCTATAAAAATTGCCCAAGGCCAGAAAATAGGTGCACACTAATTCGTGACCTTGTTTGTTAGAAAGGGTTGTCACTTTAAGTTAAAATTTATATTGTTATATTCTTTGTAATTATAATAGATACAAATAAAATTTGAAGGTGTTCTAATGAGATTATGGTATTTTTCAAAGTACTTCTGAAGTGCACATTATGCAGAAAAAACTTGTAAACCAGAAGCAGTGTCCTGTGTTCAAACTCAAGAACGAAGGCTAGGTTTCAGTTAAATGGCTCATACACTTGATGTCTTTTAACTCCAGTTCTAACTTGCAAAATACAGCAGAGAAATAGCAACACAAAAGCTCCAGTTGTATTCCATAGGTTTTTGAGCCAAATTGTGTGCTGGTGGGAGAAATTGTAAGAAAGAGTCTGATGACTCTTCCTCAAGCAAGTAGCCAAGGTGAACGCTAAGATGACTGAGCAACTCATAGTGAAAGTCTGCAGTTGTTAGGAGAGTGGTGAGTGAGGAGGTAGGGTTGATATTAAGAGAATTCTGGGTGGGTTGGGCTGCACTCTCACCACTAATCCCTAAATTTTACAGTCAAGGTATATACTGGCAAGATGTGAATGCATCAAAATTATTTAAAAAATAAAATAAAATCATTTCCCTGGTCTGAATACTGAACTGGTTCCTTCTTGAAGATTGAAGGTGACAGCTGGGATAGCACTTTAAGTCTGCAAACTGGGGACGATTCTGTTGAGCCAACAAAGGCTAAATCTACTTCAAAGATGTGTCTCTTGTATAGTTAAGGTAACTTAGTAAAAATTGTGAGAAGAGAAATTGTGGTGGTATTGGAAATCTTGATAATGTGAGAATGGCATGCTGATACTTTTTCTCATGGAAATAGCAGCTATGTAGTTGTGCATGGTTTTATAACACCTCCCAAGAGATGCAGAAGGGAGCCAAAGAGATATTGAAGAGCTTCACGCAATTAACACCACCCAACTGCAGCTGCCCAACATTATTGAGTTGTTGGTCTTCTGTTGCCTGGTGTGTCCATTAATAACTATTTTTTATTAACAATATGAATTGTCATTCAATCATTGATCAACTTCCTCCTGAATAACAGTTACCAGATGGGTAAAATTTTACAGGAAGGAGCAGTATTTTGCATTCACTGTTGTATAAGCCTCACTTTTTGATAGGGTTTAGGAATCAGTCTAGCCAATTTTCTACCTAGGTGTTCTGAAGCTCTGGACTAGTCACTGAAGAACAAAAAAAAGAAAGTTCTGGAAATAAAATCTGCTTTCCTGCTGCACTCCCTGGGTAATAGTGACTCAAGCATAACTGGGAAGCAGCTACTTGTTCTTCCAGACTGACCAGATTTGTTTCTGCCCTTTTGCTGTTGTGCTCCTTTTTATAGCCTCTTGTTCGAGGCCAGAGGGGAGGCAACTGTGCTGAGCCCGACTGTCCTCCCAAGCAGAGATGCTGCAAATACCTTCAGGGTTTGTGGCGCTTCCAAGGGGTAAAAATGGGACTTGGCTGGGACAGGCAGGAGGATGATGCAGTGTGAGTGGCCCTGCTCCTCCTGCTCCAGCTCAAGGATGGGTGCAGGGTGCTGTGACTGCAGTTAGTAGAGGGAGGCACCATGAGTTAGATTTAGGCTGCTAAATGTTGCTTGTTGGCAGTAGGTAAGTGTAGCTAAAAGGAAGAAGTTATAAAAATCAGGTTTTCTCTCGGGTGTTTTGTGTGAAATGATTTGAACTTCTGCCTCCCCTTTCCACCAAGCATTGACAATGGTTGATTAATATTAAATTGTTTAATAACTGGCAAATGTCTGTGAGAGGAGAAACCCTTGAGCTGTAGTGGAAGAAAAGATGCTTTTCTCAAGGAGCAGGCGCAGTTCCTGGCCACGCTCAGCAGGGGGAGGCAGGGGCATGGATTTCTTCAGGAAACCCTAGGATTTTTCCAGGGGATACCTATCGTATTTGAGCTGTAGGTTTAGTTTTGTGCTTTCCTTTTCTGGAGGGAAAGAGGGCTTAGATGGAAGTTTCTTTGATCTATTTTTTCCTTTTCAAGAAACTACTGATTTCTTTATGTTTCTCTGTGATTTGTTTTCCCCCAACCCCCCCATACCATTTCAAACCTACTGAAGGTGACCCATTTTAATATTGGGGTTAGTGTATTATTGTTATTGAATTTATTTTAAAATAAAAACCTGAGGAAGGCAGCGCTTCCTTTCTTAGCAGTAATTGGGGTGTTAATGAGTCCGTTTTTAGCTTTAAACATTGTTTTGCATTAGTTTTTAGGAGTGTGTGTGTAGACGATTATCATTGTGATGATCTGCACTTCAGCTGTGTTTTAAGCTCTGCAGAGGGAGGTACCTGAGGTGGTTCCACCGTGGGGATGCCCCTACTTTGAAGAGCTGATTTATGGGGTACCTGGGGTGCCTTGTGGGTACCCACAGCATGCCATGGTAAAGTGCTCAAGTTTTAAATGATGTGCAGAGAAACATGGAAAATTGCCCCTGGCAACAGCATGTTTAATACCTCTTTTCTTAGAGCTTGTTGAGGGCTTGGCAGAGCACCCAAGTGCTGGATCAAAGCAGGTGCTTGTTTGGAATACAGAGAAGAGGGAACTGGGTGGCTTGTGTTCAGTATCGAACTCTAGCTGAGATATCAAAATTGGTCACACTACATCTATTGATATTCCTGGTTGCACTTAATTTCTCTCATGCGATGATCTTTTGTTTTAAGATGCAGCTTGAGCCAGCAGACACTACTGAGTTGGTAGAAATAATTTTGTGCCAAAATTGTTTGTATTTTTTGTTCAGTTCAATAACAGAACTATCACTGGCAATGAAACCTGCTAATAAATCTAATTAGCACGATGAATTGTAAAGCTAATGATAATATTTTAAAGCCAAATTGTGTACACTCTACCTAGAATTTGATTTCTAATGTTTGCTGAATCAGGAAGCACTGAATAATTTTCAACTTTTCACTGTGTGTAAGCCTCCCACATACATGGAAGGCTTACACACATGCTCTAATCATTAAACAGGGAAGACATTACATTTACAGTGCATGTGTGGAATTTAGCAGCACAAAGGAAGCTGCATAGACCACCTTGAGCAACTGTTTTTAATTCATCCACCTTTACTTTAAAGTAAGATGTGAGTGCTTTTCTTTTTAGGCAAGCAACATAGCTAGATGCTTCATGGCATGGAGGCATTCAGGGGGGAGACCCTGGAAGAGCTGGACATCTTGTAGGCGCCTCCTGCAGGGTAGTCCCTGAGCTAAAAGAGCCCAAATCCCTCTAGGGCATTCCTGGTCCCTCATGGGCCAGTGAGGATCACCCAGGCATTGCTTTTGGCTCTGCTGGGGTGTGGTTATTAGGTGCTCCAAAGTCCAGGCTGGTACGAGGCCACCTTTAACTTAAGGTAGCTGAAAATGTGATGCTGCCTTTGCTGTGAAAGTTTGTTCTGGCTTTTAGGTGTGATTCCTTCACTGGAGTTGTTCGTGTTTATTCCACAGACACAGCATCTTTTGAAGCCTTTATACCCTATACCACTGAACTCCATCAACCCACTCTGCCCTCTCTGATGGAAACACACCCAAACGTAAGCAGGGGTCAGAATGAGGCCATACTCACCAATATGCCAGGGGGCTGCTTCCTGCAGCAGTGACAGTGAGACTTTGCCTTCCACCTCCAAGCATCCAAACTGAGATGTCCAGGTTTATTTGTGTGTCATGCTCCCATCGAGGAGAGACTTGCAGAGCGGGTGCTGTGAAAGGCCAGTGGTGAATTGTTTACTGAGTGTTTTATTTTTTCCTTCCCAACACACAACCCTTTCTCCATGCTCAGATCACAGCTATGGAATTTGTGCTTCCTAATGTATGCACATGCAGTAAATTAAACTCAAATTGAATGACCAATTTTCTCACTACTGAAGCTCCATTAATTACTATGTGTAAATCACGCTGGCTGAGATTAGGTTATAATGGCTGTAAAATAGACACAGACCATGACAGGGAGGTGAGATTTGGAGGCCCAGATGACAATCAGTTTGGTCCCTTGAAATGAGACAGCTCTAGCTTCATTTTGCAGCCAGCTGTTGGTGCACCCGCATGGCCCAGCTGTGCAGGTCCCTCTGGATCAATTCAGACTTCAGAGAGCCTGTTGCTCTCTTGGCCTCATGTACAAGGCAGTGGGTGTCAGCCTCCCATCGCGAGGCAATTTGAGCAACCTCATTAACATCATTAGCTCTCTGGCCTCCTGGGGCAGAAGGGGCTGCTGCATGCAGGTACTTCTTCCTGAAGTTATGAGGATTTACTCTTTGCAGTTAACTTCCCCACATAAGGTTTTATCTTGGTTGTATCTTTTTATGGTTCCCTCCTGATGTAGATTTGTTAGGTGTATTTGATCTCTCTTTTATTTTTTTTACCTCCTTCATTCAGTTGGGATTGAGGAGTTCATTCAAAAGATGAAAAGCTGTCCCATTATATTTTACATTCAAATTCATATTTAATCTATAGTAAGTACACTAAAAGTTACCGGTTTTTTTGAAATATGGAGATGACTATACACAGGCTCTTCATTCTTCTTCTGTCCCACCTCTCAGCAAGCTCATAAGACTCAGAGGTGATCAGGCAGGCAGCTGGGGCTGGACCTCGCAGTGGGGTGCAAGCAGTGTCACCTACTTGTCCCCCAGCTCATCCCCATCCTGAGAACCAGTCACAGGAGGGGTCAGGCTCTTACAGGTGAACAGAAGAACCTCTTCTTCCCATTGTTGTTCTTGCCTGGTAGCCATGGAAGTCAGGATGGTGGCCCCCACCACGTGAAGGATTGTCTCTTGGACAGGGGGTGTTGGAGCAGGGGGGCTGGGTGCCAGTGCAATGATGTTCCCCTCGCAGTGACGCTGGAGCTGGCTCTGCCAGGCACACAGCAGCAGGCAGGGTGCTGCACTGAGCACTGTGGGAGCAGCGAGACAAGGAGAGAGGGATGGGGGGCAAGGTCAAGGGGATCATCTTTGTTACGAGCTCAGAGAAGCAGAAGGCTTAAAAGATAAATAATTGAGATGAAAACAGCTCAATTTGACCAGTCCATGTCTCCTTGCAACATCAGTGCTGACATTATCCCTGCATAGTGTGCCTCTAACCTCTTCTTCCAAGTCTGATGCCTTGAGTGGTGCCCGTGGGGTGTCACTGGGGTGTCAGTGCCCGGCAGCAGCTGGGGGTCAGCTCCAGCTGGCCGCACACTCCCGGACAGCACTGCCCAGCGCAGCATCTTCCATGCTCGCTGCTAAAAGCCCATTAAAACAAAAAATAGAGCAATATTCTTCGAACCCCACTGTGTCTTAAAAGGGAAGCATGGACCTCTTGGTCAAATGTGAGCTTGGGAGACACGCAGGAGTGACAGCAATTAATCACCACGCTGCTTTGAATCTTTATGTTAGTGCTCGGTGTTAAACATTACAACGGCACTGATGTGGAAGCTGACACCAGCCTTTGTAAGCCAGGTCTCTGTAGATGCGAGGTTGCAGGCTAGGCAATAATAAAATAGTTCAGCTTGTTAGACACAGGCAAGGCTTTTTGGTATGCACATCATGCCAGCCTCAAAAATGATGTACGTGTCAAAATAGCAGAGGAAAAATAAGAGGAAAACCCTAAAATTAAGCCTTTTATTTGAAAGATATCACTGCTAAAATTAGATTAATTTTATAACCACAATAAGATTTCTGAAGTTTAGCATGCAAGCAATTAATCAGCTAGCTCAGAATACCCCGGGGAAGTATGTTTTGTTACTGAGGGGTGTTTTTTCCCCTTTTTTTTCTCTTGGCAGCTACTCCACATCTGAAAAAGAGAAGCCTTCTCTGGCATACAGCAGAGGTCACTTGAGGAGTTCAAATCACCTTTGCTAGTTCAGCTATCTGCCCACCTATGACAGGATCCAACAAGTCTCTGCAGAGGTATGTGTAGATGGAGGACAACAGAGTCTGTCCTGGGATTCTGAATTTCATGAACCTTTGGGGTGATTTAGGGTTAAACTACAGCTAAGTACTTCCCCACCACACAGTAAAATAAAATCCAGATACAGATTGTCCTCTGAAGCTGAGTGCTGAAATTTTGGTATATTTCTGATCTCTGCTAGTATTATTTTTTGTTGAAGGAAGTTGGTGTATGGCTAAGAGATGGTGTCATTTTCCTTAGTGAGGCAAATATCTGTAGGCACCAGAGCTGCCTGGGCAGCTGCACAGCTGCATTTTAGCCAGGCCTGGCTCTGCTCACAGGTATCACACCCCTTGTGCTGGGCACCCCGGGCCTCTCCCCACCACCACTGACCTCCAGTGTGTTTATGCAGAGGGATCTCTGCTTTCCCTCCTGGGGACATGCAGATGTACACTGAGCAGAAAAAGGTGACTGGTGTCGGAGGCGGCGGTGCTTTGACCTGTCCCATGTGCGCATCTGTCAGGTTTTTGGCAGGTGTAGCGCTGCATTTCTGTTCCTAAATCCATGCTCATCACTGCTGTACCCTCTTCCACCCAGGCTCCCCTTCTCTCCTCCGAGAGCCCTTGGTTCCACAGGCTCTAAGCTGTCCCGAGGTTTGGCTCCCGAGGAGGGTCTGCCCCTCCTCAGTTGTACAAGCAGATGCTGTAGGGAAGTTTCTTGACTGAGTTTGTATGCAAACAACATACAGCTCCTGGCTGCTGATGGCTATCCAACTCCCTGGCAAATTAAAATCTATAAACTATGCTGGCATATGTAATTTAAAAAATAGCTATGCTATAGTATGGCTATGCATGAGTATTGACTAAAAATAGCACTTGCCAAGAGAAAAACAGAGATAATTACAGTGAATTTGGATTGCAACCGATTTTATTTTTTTATTGAATTAGGAAAAGGAGTATGCAAACACAGCTTATATCGAGACATATATCTTTACTGCTCTTTTTGCTATGGAGGAAAATTAAAACTACTGGACTTGGACATTTGATAAAATTTTATTCTATGAAATTGCTTCCAATGTCTTTCTCTCTGATGAGCTTTGCTTGAGGGTGGCAGCTGAGCCCATCCTGCTAATGAGATGCAGTGCTCCTCTGGCAGGAGGCAGGAGATGGCACCATCACACCTTGTCTTTCCTGTCTCTCTGGTGTGTGAGCAAGTGTTTAGTCTGGGGAAGAACAGCTTTCCCTGTGACACGGCTGGGCAGTGGCTGCTGCGGAGAATTCCGGTGGAAGCATAGTTTCCTCCTTGCAGTGGTCTTAATGACTACTAAATGACTTTTGGGACTGAATCCCTGGCTAGGAATAGTTTTCTTGGCCTTCAATCCCCTCAGGTGTGATATGCATTGCCCATTAACATTACCCGCCTACATCTTTGACACCATTTCTGTCAGAGTATCTGTGCTGCCCTGTTCTCAAAAGTGCCTTTTTTTTTTTTTTTTTTTTTTGAGGGGGGGAAATGGTGGGGAATAACATCTGCTTTCCTAGTGCCAGACTAGTTTTCCAAGGCTAAAGGAAGGGAGGAGGCTGGAGAGGGTGTGATCCTGCCCTAAGCTGTGGGGAAAGAGCTCACACAAGGGCATGGCATGCACTGTGGTCACTGCTGGAGAGGGAGAACGTCCCTCTCCCTCACCTCCTCCTCTGAACAGCAGCTTGCCATTTCTTCTCTTTTATTCACATCCACGCAGCAAGGGCATCCCAGCATCTCGGGCTTTGAATCTGTGAGGCAGGGCCAGGCACACAGGGAAGCAGAGCACAGGCATCTGTGCTGCCCTCCTGCTGAAATGGGGGCTGGTCAAAGACATCCAGTGGCACTTCACACAGGAATGGTCCTTGCTGGCCGGGACCGCTTGCTGCAGAGCCAGGAGCTTCCAGCAGCTGCCAGACTGTAGGTGTTTAATTGGTTAAGTGCCTGGGGAGGCTCTGGGATGGAAATGACTGCAGAAACACAAGAGCAATCCGAGGAACAAAACCCCTCACCTGGAGGATTTTTTTTTATTTAATTACTGCTCAGACCCAGTTATCTCTACTGCAGAAAGTGAGGCTGTTTGAGACAAACTATTTGAGAGAGATGCTCAAAGATGGGTCCATGAGGGGCCATCCCCCTTCTGCCCCTCCACAGGGGGGCTTGCTAGGCTGCCCATAGCACGGGGGAAGCTGCTGAGTGGCTGATGCTCCAGGGTGATGTACAAGGGGGGAAGTGGGCCCAGGGTTGGAAGGGAGAGCAGGGCTCCTAAATATTTGCAGATAAGCAAGTTAGTGTTTTACACCCTAGGAAGCATCGATGGGAGCTCCTTGCTCGGGACCTGGAGGCTCACCTCTGTTTTAGCATCACTGCTGACCCTGGCCAGAGAGAGATGGTCCATGGGAAGTCACCTTAGTTGTATAAACAAACATTTAATGAATGACAACGTGTGTCAAGCACCTTAAACTCAGGGATGAATAAGGTTTCTTTGTTTTTTAATCTGCAGCAGGTTGCTTTGAAGCTGCAGCAGATTGCTGTTTTGGCTACAGCTTATTTCATTTTGTTCTACCTACCCACTCTTAGGTGCATGGGATTTTGCCCAGGCACTTGCCCTTTTGGTCACAGTTCCTCTCAGAGTTTTTTTTCTTTTGCTTGAAAGAAGCTCAGAAGGGAAGGAGAAGGCACGATTTTGGCAGCTCAAGGGATTATTTCTTTTATCACTAAGGATGCTGTGTGACTTTATTGCCTTTCTGAGCTCTTTAACACAGCAATAAACGAGCCGTTAAAATATTTTAAAATCAATAAATGTAATAAAGAACCAAGCAAATTACAAAGCTGCTCCCGATGTTTAGTGATTTGGGAAATAATCATGTCCTCAAGCGAGCAGTGAGTTGGGGCAGGGAGGCAGCTGGGTCACCTTGCAGGGGCTGCTGCAGGGCGGGAGGAGGCAGAGCCGGTCCGGAGCCCGTCCCGGGGGCAAAGGGGGCCGTGGGGTGGTCAGTGGGCACGGGCTGGGCTGGGTGGGGGTCTGAGCAGGATGGGACTCCTGTTTCCTGCCACCCCTTGCCCATCCCGGCTGCTGTCAGGCTTAAACCTGGGGTTTCTCTTTGCCTCAGGCAGGTGCATAATTCCCAGCTCATCCTCCTGCGCTGACTGCTGGAGCGCATCTGAAGTCTCTGCGGCTCTGCTCCCGCTTAGCAACGAGCCCAAACAAAAGGTGACCTCCAGCCCCGGGCTGGGCAGGGCATCGGGAGCTGT
The DNA here is from genome assembly GCF_030490865.1 of Poecile atricapillus. Classification (NCBI taxonomy): domain Eukaryota; kingdom Metazoa; phylum Chordata; class Aves; order Passeriformes; family Paridae; genus Poecile; species Poecile atricapillus. Next base: position 45,119,892 of record NC_081251.1, on the reverse strand, counting down.
GGGGTCCTGGCAGCCTGGGGCTTGCCTGGTTACCCCACCCCACATCGCCTCCTTTGCCGGGCAAGCTGGAAGGAGCAGGGGTGCGAGCAGGGAGCAATCGCAGCCAGGGCAGGAGGCGCAGCTCCTCTCACCGCTGTTTTCAAAGGTTCACGCGTCTAAATGACTTCTCAGCAGCTGTCCTCCCTGGAGACCCTCTTTCTTGAAAGATGATCCTGCTCTTGTAATTAAGGTAATTGTTTAAATTCATTCCCTTAAACCGGACTCCATCATAACTTAACCAACAGTGTCTGTGCAAGCGTGTCAGGGTCGAAGAGGGTCGGGGCGGGTGTCACGGGATTGATTCATCATCCGGAAAGATTCATGGGTGAAAATCTTGTTAAATTGAAATGCCTAATAAAGATGCAGGGGAAAATCACATACAGGGCATCACCTGGGCAGGCGGCTGCCCCCAAAAAGCTGCCGATATCTTCTGTGCTGCAGGGAATGGCAGGGTGAATGTCACCCCGGCAGGCAGGTGCAAAGACACGCTCCAAGCCCCACCCCGATCATCTGCCCAAATAGCAGGTCGGCCTGCACACATTTATGTTGTTTTGGAATGTTTAATTTCCTTTCTCGCTTACTCTGAATGCTTTCTGATTTCATGGAAGTCTGAAGGTAATTGAATGTAATTGTTTAAAGAATCAAATTATTTAAATTATGGGGTAATGCTTGAAATAAAATGACAATCTGTGGGAGTTTATTAATGTTGGTGGTGGATGGAGAGCGGCAGAGTGATGTGTTCCATCATGCCCAGCACAGGGCTGCTGGGCTGGCTGTGCCAGGGAGCCACAGGATGTGAAGGGGCAGCGGCTCAAGGCCAGGATCCAGCATGGTCCTGAGTGGGTGGGAACCCTCTGTGATGTTCATCCCTCCCTGGCAGAGCCCAGGCCAAGTTTGTCTTCCATCTGAACTGAATTGGGCAAGAACTGGTGGCTCAGTCCCTCTTTGAGGCTGTTTCAAGATATCTGTGGCGGGTGGCAGAGATTACCCTGGGGATAAGGGCTTTTCTCCATTGCCACGTGGATTGCCCCATGCCCAAACCCTGGATGTCAGCCTGTTTCCTGGCTGGTCCTGAAAGCCCCGCTGCTTTGTCCCTCATCACGCTATCACCTGCCCCAAAAGCTTCACTTCCATATCAGGGATCTGTTGCTCCTCACAGAAGGCTGTGAAGACAGGCAGTGGAAGGAAGGATTGAAATATAGTCAGTACAAAATAGGCGAAATACAAATATCAGGACACTGGTGAAGAGAGCATGAATTGGACTTGCATTAAAAATAATAATTTTGGAGACTGATGGTGGCCTGTGGCTCAAATAGTTGGGGAAGCAGTAACAGGAGGCAGGAGGCTTCAGCTGTGCTCCTTGCTGTGCTACTGCCTGCCTCTCTGTGCAGAGATCCTTAATATTTCTCTGCAGTGCCATCTTCATCTGAAAACCTTATGCCTACAGAAGAAAGTGTTTCTATGTATTTGAGGCTGGGTGACAAGCAGTACCTCATGTAAACACGACCTTTTTTTTCCCCACCACCACTGTATCACCTTTTTCACTTTCATTTGGAAATGAGGCAAGTGATTACACTGCCCAAGCACAGTTCTGGTGTTTGGTAGTCAGATTTACTTGGGCAGCAATTTAAAGCTCCCCTACCTGTCCATCCACTCTTCCCCTCACCCCACAGTCAAGCATGTCCCTCTGCATGTGGGAGGGTGGTGTGAACCAGCTTTCTGTGGAAGGGCCAGCTTTGGGTTGAAGGCACCAGCATGTGGCTGTGACATTTGTGTGAGCATGCCACAGGAACACAGACAGGCAGCTCCCCTTCACCATCCAGGACACAACTTTCCACTCAGCTCCGTTTCTGGCTAGTCTCTCTTTACCCCTCTTGAGGAAACTGAGGCCAGGGAATGAGCCTTGCATTTGGCTCCACAGCAGATGGAAACACTTCAAACCATTCCCCCAACACTCTCTCATCCACCCTTGCTTTTAGCCGTGATTTAAGCTGCTCTCCAGACCAGCTGTATGTCTTAAAACAAAATTCAGCTCTTTAAATTAAACTTTAAATTCAAGGCTGTCAAACAAACCCTCCAAAGAGCATATTCCAAGGAATTCTGCAATCCTTCACCATGCAACATTTGCTCCCAAAGCAGTGGGGAATTGGCTGGTTTGAGGTCTGGTTTGGTTTTTGGCTGCAAAATTATACATGGCATTAATAGCAGCAGTGATGAGAAAGCAAAATTCCCAATGGCCTCCCCGACACTTTGCTGTTGTGTTGCATTGTATTAATATGATATTTTTTTGTGGGTTGCCACAGCTGATGCCTGCATGCTGTGAGGTTGTGCCAGCCTGCCCGTGCTAGATGACATTGGTAACGTGGTGTGACACAAACAACAGCACCGGGTATGACAAACCACAGCAGCAATGGATCTGCAGAGGCAATGTGAAATGACAGGGATGGCCAAGACTCATGCTCAAAATTTTAAATGGCTTACAAGAAAAGAGAGGCTTTTTAAAGGATTTTGACACAATTTTTGTAATTACTAGTACTTTTCCCCATTTATCCCCTTAGGGAACTTAAAACAGCAATTTGCACGGTGGTCCAGTTCCCTTCATTTTTCTCTGGTAAGGGAATCTGTGAGTGCTGGCCCACTGGCCCTGATTTTATAAAAAATAAATAAATAAAAGAAAAGAGAAGAGGGAAAATGAGGGATTACAGGTTTTTGCCAGGCTGAAGGCTGGGATGCAGAGAATTTGTGTGCTTTGTTAGTAGCGTGTTTGTGAGCACTGGGTTCCATACATCGGTTACAGAAGACAGAAAACAGTTGTTCCAATTCTGTGCTGATAAAATATTTTTCACACCCACAATATCTGTCAAGCTTGTAGCAATGCAAGCAAAAAAAAAAACCCAAAAAAGACACTTAATGCCACCTTGTTTTTCCCAGCTCTACCAAACCTCATTTTTTTTTTTCCTTTAAATGCAGAGAGTTTTTCTCTAACCATGACTCTAAGAAACAAATAATACCATTGCCATCCTCCTGACCTTGTGCTTGCATGGAACCGTTGGAATGAGCTTGAGCATCTCACCTTGCTCACAGTCACTAGCAGGCAGGTCCTTGTCCTCCCCACTGACAGGGAAGGGGACCAACAAAGCCCTGGCTCTTGTTGGTACAAACAGCCCAGGACCTCTGCTTTTCTGCTTTTCCTCTTCTTCCTTGGTAAATAAAACAGGCTTCATGTTTATCTTACCTTTTGTGGTGGCGAGTCAGAAGGAACTCCCTGAAACCCCAGAGAACACAGCTATCACAAAATCAGTGTGCAGGGACCACAAAACCAGCAGAAACAATGGCCAAAACTGCAAGCCTGTCTGGTGAGGCATTCATGGGACTGGAAAGAAAGAGGTGAGGAGCACGTTTGGCTTGCCATGAATACTGAGTTACAATGTATGGAAGCGTGTGAAGTGGGCAGTGGGGAGCTGTGCAACACTCACAAACAACTGTGACAAACCCCTTTGCTGGGATAATTTGATCTGGTGCAGTCAATGAAGTATGGCAGGATTATTATGACTGTTATTTATCATATGTACTACAGAATTTTGTTGTTGTGTTGTGGTTTTGGGATTTGGTTTTGGTTTTTTTTCCCCTGTGTTTTTTTGGTTTTTGGTTTTTTGTGGGGTTTTTGGTGGGTTTTTTTTTTTGGTTGGTTTGTTGTTTTTTTTTTTTTTTTTGTGGTTTTGTGGGTTGGTTGTTTTTCTTTTTCTTTTCCCCTTTTATTTTGGTGGCAAGAGCTGCTAATGCTAGTGGTATGAACTGGTACTTTCTGTGGTGAGTGACTGGAAATTCATTGAAAAGCCCCTCCTGCGTTCTGCCCAAGTGGCATGGCGTGGCAACCATAACTGGCTGTATAATTTCTATATATTATGGATATCTTTGCCTGGCCATACCTGTAAGATCATCCAGAGAGCCGACTTTGTGAGTTTGTGTATAGGTGGACGTGTGTGTGCACGAGCAGCACTGTACACACACCCTCAGTGTCGCTGGCAGAAGGATGCCAGGAACTATTCCCCCAATTTCCATGTAAATTGTCAAAACCAAAGTGACTGGTCCTTCCCATCCGTGGCACATCACATAAGCTCAGCATCGGGCCAGGCTGCTGCAGGAGTGGGACAAAGGGCTGATGCTACAGTCCGGTTTCCATGGCAACAGAGGAGGGGTAGTGAGACCAGAAATGTTGCAAACACCCCTTCTTCTCACTGCAGCCCACTGTACTGCAAAAGCCAGTGCTGTATTGAGGTGGGGGGAGAGGGGGCAGGAAGAGTCCAAATGTCTTTACCTTTTCAGATTGCAGAGTTTCCAAAATAAAAAGCAAAGGCAATTTTTTTTCCCGGTGTTAGTTGCAAAGGGAGAGGAAACCCGCCACGCAGGCCTCGTTTTCTGCGTGTAAAATGCGTGTGTTCTTTAAAAGGCAGTGGTTGGCTGCTTATCCGGACATGATGTGGTTGAAGCTGTCATCGTAATGGAAATTCATTGCTGTAGCTATGGTAAATTGAGTTTTCTGCCTGTGCTGAATGCATTAGTCTAATGAGATGTTTGCAGCTGGAGAGCTGAGCTGCTGGAGACTTACACTGTGCTAAAAGACAGGGAGAAGATGGCTTTTGCTGGGTCCTTGTGACTGTGCTGAAAGTCCTCTGTCCCTTGGGTTCCAATGCCCAGGCTCTCTAAAGACTCTGCTCCGTGTCTTAGCCTAAGCAATAGGTAAGGGGAAAACATTATTCTTCTTCTTCTTCTTCTTCTCCTTCTTCACCTGGTGTTTGTCGCTGAGCCTTGTTGCAGCTCTCGTTCTGCTTGTCTGTATGTGGGAACTTTGCAGCTCCTCAGTTGCAGACTCTCTTTGGCAAAGCAGATCCTTCCAGAGCCCTGGGAGCAGATCTCGTGGGGAGAGAGGCAGAGATCAGCCGGTGCTGCCGGTGCTGCGCGGCAGCGGGAGCATCTCTGTGTCTGCGTGGGGCTGTGTGAGTTAGTGAAGACTTCTGTGACTACAGAGCACTCTGCATTCAGTGTGACTTTGGGCTTTTCCAAACCTGAATCTAAGTAATCTTTTTTTATTATTTTTTTTTTTTTCTGCCAAGGTAAATGTCTCTTCCATTTTAAAAGCAACTTATATTGCAATATTTGTAGCAGACAGTATGTATGTCACATGTTCTGGGGTTTTAATATAGTTCATAGAGCAACGAGTTTAATTATAATCTTCTCATATCTTCAAACCAGATGTTAAGTTGAATTTTTATGCCTAGCTGAAAACTGGAGGGAGCAGTACTGTGTGCAGGCTGGGCTTTTCCTTCGAGACCAACAGGCTTCTAGCTTGAGAGACACCGAGGAGCTCACGTGAGCAGAGTTGTTCGTGTTTGTCTTCCCAGGTGTTGTAAAGCTAACTTTGAGGGAGGACGGAGCAGGGGGCTGCGATGCCCGCGGGCAGCTGGCTAGCCCCGCTGGTCCCTCCCTAGCCCTCCCTCCCGCCCGCAGGCACCGTTCGCTGACACAGGGGGAAGCCCGGCGAGGTTCAGTGAGTAAATTCCGCCTTTCCAGCGCTGGTGAATGCCTGTGGGGGTTGGTTGCTTTGCCCGGGGCTCGTCTGGCAGAAAGAAGTTGCTTTTGGGTTTGGTGCATGCGGGGCTTGTGGCAGGAATAAAGTTAACCCGGTGAGCTGCGGAAGGAAAGTTGCTCGAATGCTCTGCTTGGAGGGGGATTGCTGTTTAATCCTGGGTTTATTTCAAAGGAGCTTCTGAAGACGTTTTTCTCAAGGACAGACCAAGGGCTTTTCAAATTGAATAAAGGCACAATGGGAGAAGTAAAGCAAGGAAAGGGACGTTGTTTTTTGCGGGAGCAGGGTTTGAATCTGAAGGGTGTCTTTGTGCTACAGGAGTACTCGCAGCATCCTCCACCCCAGCTGCTGCCGGTCCCCGGTGCAGCTCAGCACACCAGGTTCAATCAGGCACTGGTGTAAATCAGCATAAGTTCCCTGGCTCCACTCTCATCTGACACCAGCCGAGGACATGGCTTGGAGACTTGCAAGTTCAGGTTTTGTAATTTTATTTAGATGAGGTGCCTCCCAGTTCTCTTTGGCTGCAGGTGACTTTGTATTTTAATTCAGACGTCACACTGATTTTCCCGGTCAGGCAGAGCTCCTCTGCCCCATCATAAAAGTTAGTTAGCTGATGCACCTGTTCTTTAGATTAGAAAGACTGCCAGGGGCACGAGCTTTTCAGTGATTGAGTGTGAAAGAGGCATTGGGAAAAAAAAAATAAATCTACCAACAGGAAAAGTACATGTGCCAAATTAAATCAGAACACTGCAGAATGTATACCTTGAGAAATGCTTTGTTGGTGAGCACAGTAACTCTGATGTTTCTGTTATTCTGTCTATTGGGAACGTTTAAGTCAAGTATTTCCTTATGTTTTGTGAAAAGAGTAGTTAGAAAGTGGCAATTTTCTGTCTTGGGCATTCAGTGACTTGCTATGAGGTTTCTCACCTGCAGGGTTGAGACATGACTGCACAGGTGCTTGACAGTGACTATGGGACCTGGAAAGAAGAAATTCCAATGGGATGCTTTTCCCTCAGCCATTCCCTTAGCTCCATGCATGACACAAAGATTTGGGGTTTTGTTAAACATAACTTCTTTTTTTTTAAAGAGAAACACGATATAACACCTGATCGTGGTACCTGAGGTTCAGTAGCCCTAGATGTGACCTTACACAGATATCTCCCCAGCATCTTTTCCTCCCTCAAATTTAGGTAATATTAAAGAAAAGGAAAAATGCAAGAGAGGTCAGGTTGTGGGGTGTGGGTCCACTCACATCCCATTAACAGGAGACAGGTGAGCCCTGCCAGCTGGGCTCCTGCCCGCTCCTTCAGCCAGCCCTGCTGTGGGGAGGCACCTGGGCAAAGGCCTCTCTGCTGGGACATGGGCTGGCCTCAGTGGGGATGCATCCATCCTCCTCATCCCTGGCTATTCTGGCATCTGGCAGCATCCTTGGACTCCCCCAGCACCCAGCTCTGGTGGGAACCAGCTCAAACCCAATAGTAAAATAATTTAGGGATAATTTAGGTCATTTAAGTTGAATCATAGAAGCTGAACTTCAGTGATCCTGTGGGTCCCTTCCAGCTCAGGATATTCCATGATTCTACGATTCAAGTTCCCCAGCATCACCACTTTTTGGTGGGCTCCTTCCCTGCAGTGAATTGAACTCACATCACTCAGGCTAGCCCATATTCCTAGCATTGTTTTGGAAAGAACCAGGGTACTTCCAGCTGGAGGTGGAGGCATGCTCTCCTCCTTCAAATAGCAGGGAAGCCACATGCACCTGGCAAGAATGAAAAAAAAAGGATAAAAGCACATTTTGGGGTAAGGAAGACCTTCAGGAAATAGTTGATGAGCGCAAAACAGCAATGATTTCTGTTGAAAATTGAAATAAACAAAATGTTTATAATTGGTAACACTGAAGTCAGCAAAACCCTGGTTTCTTCAGGGGGTTTGAGTTCACTTTCATAAACTATACTTGATGGCCACATGGTGTCTCTAAAAAAAAAAGTAACAATGAGAAAATATACCCCAATACCCTAAAATCTTACCCTACTGCTTTCTCTACAGCTTTAAAATGGTGCAAAGGAGGAGTCAGCTTTATTTATATAAAACACTCCCAGCTGAGTTCTCCAGCTGGCCATTAAGAGCAGCTACGGTGTTTAACAGGTGATGGCCCTCTACAGTGAGAATGAACAATAATTGCTTTACTTATGCAAAGAAAAATATTCCAGGCTCACCTTGGAGGGAAGAATTAATTACATGTATTAATTCTGTCATAACAAGTTGCCTCATGAGGAATTGGTTTCCTGTACAAAGGAAGCAAAATTTTCTCTTTATTTTGCTGTATATTAGAAAAGAAACTTGATTCAAAATTGTGTGTCAGGAGATTACACATTGCTCTGCTGAACAAAATCATGATATACTGATGCACTAAAGGTACTGGCTAATTTGCTATTGACTAATAAAATTGGAAAGAATTTATAATCTAAGTTGGCATCTTTGCACCAAGTTCTTTTATTGATGAGAATGAAGAAATTAATGAAAGAAAAGGTGATGTGTAGTGAAGGTGGAGTTAAAATTTATTAAACTTCTAAATTTCTGATGTTCTTTTTAAAATAAAGCCTTATTAAAGATGATGAACCTGTAAGCCATTCATCAAGATTGACTGTTCCCTTTAGGAAATAGTGTAAATTTGGCTTGAATAAAGGATTGTCCAGAGAGAGTCTGGATGTGTAATTCTATTCCACTGAAGGATGAATAATTTCTCTTGAACTGAGCAGTTTGCTGTAGCCCTGCAGTTTATACTGACCTCATCTTTAAGGGTGATTCGAAGAAACGGTGCTGTAAATGCTAGCCTTTCCCTTTCCCCTGCAAGAGTTTGCTGCTCTGTTCACTTTGGGTGGGAGATGCAAAGGATGGGGTTTCCTTTCCAACATCAGTTGGCAGTGCAGCCAGGAATACACGTCTGGCTGATGCCGGTGTGCTCGGCATTCGAAATGTCAGACTGACAAAAGCTTTTGCAGGGGCCAGCTGTTGCTCTCGTTGCTTCAAGTATTTTTATACCTGGGGGTCCCAGGAGTATTCACTGGCATTTTCTTTATTTACAGCAGGTGTGACTGAACTGGAGCATTCAGAGCTGTGCCCTAAGTTGCTTGGAGTGCTTTGGTTCCCCTGCTCCTCCCAGAGGGTCCCCTCCTGCTCCACACACAGGTTCTGGGTGTCCTCACAGCTCTGCTGTGACTGGAGCAGCAGGGAAGGGGCTGCACATGGCACAGGGAGGGGGGGCCTCAAGGTCTCGCTCCTCTGTTGACCCTGCCCTGGCACACAGGCACTGCTAGCCTTCCTGCCACCACTCTGCAGCTCCGAGCTCCTGGCTCAGGAAATGGGCAGCTGGCTAAGGCCATCTGCAGTTCTACCCCAGATCTATGCTGGTAGAGATATCCTTTCCTTGCTAGCTGGAACTGGTGCTGCACCTGAAGCAGTGTCTGGCTCTGTACACTGCTCCTGCCTCAGCACAGAGTGCCAGGGAGGAGCAGCTGCTCAATTCCTGGAATTCTGCTGGCACCTGTGCAAACCTTGCTTTCTCAGGGAGAACTACAGAAAATTCATCCCACAGCATGTGCAGTGATAGATGATTCCTAGTGACGTCCCCTGTGATCTCAAGTAGTTTGAAGAAATCAGCTGTATTTCTCTGTGACACTCCTCGGACACGAGCAGCACTTGTGCACACGATGCCTTTTGCGGAGGGATGAGACTCAGAGAGCTGCCCTCTCTTGTGTAAATTGTGCAAATTTAATATAAATTCCAAAACATCTGAGCATGAAGGAATTTTACCATCTCTAATAATCTTGTTGAGAAAAATGTCTCTTAAGTCACAGGTTTCTCTCCCCATACCACACAGCTCCATCCCCAGATAACCAGCCCAGAAGACTGGCACAGGCCACCAGCACATTTTTGTGTCTGCTGCAGGGTGCCCTGACGTACCCAAGCTCACAAGTGCTGGTGTAGAAAGCACACAAACCTGTGGTCATGCAGGGTCAGGAGCAGGCTGAAAGAGCAACACCGTAGTCAGTCCCATCAGCCTAATCATCTGATTCTTTTTCATTCCAGAGCTGGCTTACCTTCATGTAGTCAGCTGTGAATAAGAGAAGAGCTATGCTTTCTGCTTTTTTAGCATCACCCAAGAAACCTATGTTCTGAGAGGCAAGGATATTCCCACAGACTTGCCTCCATGATGCTTGCCTCCGTCTCTCCATGCTTCCACTTGTGTGTCAATGGTGTGAGGGAGATAGCACAAGGTGTGTTTTACTTGGTGGGAGGTACAGGGGAAGGTATGAGACACTTTCTTGTTTCAGCCCATCTTCCTGCAGGTGTCACACACCTGAGGTTTCAGTGAAAAAGCTGACTGTGGGTACCATGTAAACCACCATGTCCCCAAAATGCAGGATAAGTCCTTCTTGACCTGAAAGCCTGTAAGCAGCACTGGCCCCCAGTGATTTCTTCCTGCATGCCTGCCAGGAAAGACACCACAGACAGGTAGGTTTTTAACCCAAGATCTTGTCTTGTCTGCCTGCAGCACAGGCAGATTTATTGAGAATTATGGTAGTTGTCATCCTGAGAGGCTTTGGTGAGTGTTTAGGCACTCTATAAACTCACAGTCGGAGGGAATGTGTCACTCAAACAATCTATCAAGGCAAGAGAAAGGAAAGGTGGGAATGAGGGATCACCACTGTTCTCATTTGCTGGGTGTCTTATTGCCACCTCCTGTCCACTTGCTGAAGTCATCTCTTGGGTACCTGCTGCTCCCCAGCCCCACAGAGCAGCCTGAATTTGGTGCAGAATGGGCAGACCTGAGCCCTGGGATCGGCACTGCACCTTGCAAGCAGCTGTGGAGGCTCTCCTGGGGACGCAGCAAGGGGGCACAAGCTGCTTTCTGATGGAACCTCTGTTTTACAAGATCAGTGTGCAAAATTATCTCATTTCCAAAGTACATGTCAGTGGTTTGCAGCCATTGAGACCTGTGGACACTCTTGGGAGAGAAGTATGACTGGAAGCAGGAGGAAATGTTTGGGAGAAGTCTTCAAACCTGGCCAGAGATGGTACTCAGGAGAGATTTTGAAAGGAGAGATAGGCTCTGAACAGGGCAAAAGAGAGGTCTGAGGTTTTAGCTAAGGGCAAATCCAAAGGGCAACATTACAAGTAGTGGTTCCATATTAAAGAATCTGAGAGATTGTGAGGTTTTCTTTTGTGTCTGCTATCATTTTTGTTTTGGGCTGAGCTGTCACTATGCCTGGCTCTGGTTCTGCAGGGAAATGCCTTCACACACTCAGTGCTGTGCTCTAAATCTTGGATGGATGCACCAGCCCAGAGCCAATGCAGGGATTCCAGGATCACTTGAGGGGTTTGTTGGTGACTCCTGTGAAATACCCCACTGCATCAATAGGATTGCAGCTCGGCAGATGCTGTGGAGTCTAGTGGTAGATAAGGCCTTTTAATGTATGTATCTGCATATTTCCATGAGCTTGTATGTGCATGGGAAATATCCTACTGAACTGTGCAACAGAGATAGAGAAATTTTCCTTGTTCTCCATCAGAAAGAATAAAGTGAATCAGTGTTACTTCATTCATTGCCCCTAGGAAGAAATACCTTGTGGAGTACGCATCCATTTGGCATGGCATCTTAAAAACTGCACAGAGGGAACTGAAGGAGGACTTCAGTAATAGTGTATCTGATGCATTTTTAAGATCTGTTTGCCACAGAAAATGTCTGTTTTCTGTTTCAGAACAGCACAGACCTGGTGAGGGCTCTTGTTTTACAAATGCCCAGTGCAGATTCTCAAGAGAACATCTATGAGAAGAAACAGCACAAAAAGTGTCACCTCTCTTTCCTGCACCAGGTGCCAGTAAAGGAAGGGCTCACATTTTGGTGCTGGGAAAAAGCAAGTTGTAGTGGGTGGCCCAGCTTTTCCAAGTGAGAATGTTCCCTTCCTGCTGCTTGTGCAGCTGCCAAGGAGGTGGTGAGTGAGTGAGCTGGGATGCTCCTCTGTCCCTGAGGGACTTCAATGCCACTGTCAGGCAACAGCAACAAATAGGGCTTCAGTGCAGATGTGTAGTAAAGATACTCACAGAGAAAAAACAAATAAAAGAGGGGATGTCTTCAAGAAACTGTTTATGATCATTATTTATGTATATGTGGAGACTCAGTACCCTGTTGCCTTAAAAAATTGTTTGTAGCATTTATCTCCCAATTTAATCTGGCAGCCTCCATCTATTTCCCTGTAAACGATGAATGAGATGTGCCTAGTAACTATCTCTTATGGCTCAGTAAATACTTGAATTTATTTGCATATTAAGTTGGCCACGTTTCTATCGCGCTCGCTAAATGCAGCGACACGAACTACTACACAGAGGAGGCTCATGGGCCATTAATGTGCTGAGGATTTATGTGAATGACTCCCTTCCACATTAATGGAAGGTATCTGCACAAATTGCCTTCCACTGGGGGAATAGACCATAATGTATGTAAATACATATTACTCACTGCTGTTTAGTTATTCAAGAGGATGCTTAGCAACCTAAAACACTGCCCTGGTGCTAATATATGAGCAGTTTTCCTTAAAATGTGGGAAGAGAGGGTGCTGCTTGTTGTGTAGGTTGTTGTGTCACCTCTGGGCTGGCACACACTTGGAGGTAGTTGCAGTCCCTCAGGCTTCAGTGGGACACAGAGGAGGAAAGTTTTCAGGATTAAGTCCTGGCTGAATTGGTATTTCATATGGGGGTGAGGACAGTTCTGCTTGGTGGGATGCAAGATCTAGGAGAAGATGGGTTCCTCTGTCCCTGTTAAGCTCCCTCTGTGTCTGGGAGTGCTCCCCATTTCTCAGTCAAAGGCTCTTCTGTGTGCTCCAGTGCTGCTACCATTGAGGAGGGGCTGCAGTGACCTTTATGGTTTTGTCAGGCTTGGCCCTCCTGCCTTCACTCACTCACCTGGGAATTCCCACTGGTATAGGTCAATGAGCAGGATGGCTGGGCTCTACCCATATGCATGGTGTGGTGTGAATCCCTTCCCAGGGAAATGGATGTTCCCCTGCACACTGGGAGCTTTGCTGGCTCAAAAACCTTCAGACACGCATTAACATGTTGTGTTCCTCTTGGGATTGCTGTAGTGGTATCAGGTCACTGAAGTTAAGCCTGTGGGAATATCCTTGCCTCTCAGAACATGGGTTTCTTGGGTGATGCTAAAAAAGCAGAAAGCATAGCTCTTCTCTTATTCACAGCTGACTACATGAAGGTAAATCTGCTCTGGAATGAAAAAGAATCAGGTGATTAGGCTGATGGGACTGACTACAGTGTTGCTCTTTCAGCCTGCTCCTGACCCTGCATGACCACAGGTTTGTGTGCTTTCTACACCGGCACTTGTGAGCTTGGGTACGTCAGGGCACCCTGCAGCAGACACAAAAGTGTGCTGGTGGCCTGTGCCAGTTTTCTGGGATGGTTATCTGGGGATGGAGCTGTGTGGTGTGGGGAGAGAAACCTGCGACTTAAGAGACATTTTTCTCAACAAGATTATTAGAGATGGTAAAATTCCTTCATGCTCAGATGTTTTGGAATTTATATTAAATTTACCTGCCATGGTTGTTACCTCTGATCTCTAATTAAATGAGGTTATTAAAGTGGGAGACAATACTGCAAAAATCATGATTGATTTTTTTTTTCTTTCACATTATTTTTGCATGCTTAGTAGTGGCAGCCTCCGCCAACAGCAGGGACTGACGTTGACATGGCAAAGAAACTCAAGGATCTGTCGCTGTCAAAAAGAAAGATCTGCTCAGGCCAGCTACCATTAACCTCATGCCAGGGCTTTTGTCTCTCTGTGAACTTAGAACATGTGGAGCAAGAGGGTTTTTCCAGGGAAGGGCTGATGTTTAGTGGTAGGCTTGGCAGTGCTGGGTTAGCACTTGGACTAGAGGACCTCTGAGGTCTTTTCCAACCTAAATGTTTCTATGATTATATGCTGTATTTATATTTACCTGGGTAGGCAGTAGGCTGCCATACAGTGAGGAGAAAATGAAGGGAGGTTGGGGTATGTGATGTGGAGGTAGGAACATCCTCCTCTGTGAAGTGGGGAGAGCAGGACTGATTGAGGCTTCTGGTGGGTGATTTATTCTAATTAATTTGAAGCTGGTGTGTTCTCTCAAATTCATTAATATCTAGCTCTGCAGATACAGAGGTCTCATGCAGAGGGACATACGGGAGGGGATGATGAGCACACAGAAGCCCATCCTCCTGCCTGGGTGAAAGCTTCAGAGCAGGGAGGGAGCTGGGAGAAGAAAGAAGTCAGGCTCCAGCCCCTCTGAAGCACGCTCAGGGGGGACTTAGAGCACGAGTCAGAGAGCACAGCTGACAGCTAGCCCTGTGGGAAGCTGTGCCAAGGGAAATGGTCCCTGAGGCCAATGAGGGAGAGAGCTTTCCAGAGCAGGCAAAAATTGCCATGCATGCCCATCTGTCTGCTTTAAGACCTCACACAAGCTGGTTTTCTCCAAAATAATGTGAGGTTATAGGAATGTGTGATGAGCAGGTCCAATGGCAAACAGGGCCGTGTGTGCCACTCAGTTATTTCTCCCATCAGTGCCAGCATGCAGAAACATGTACAACCACGGGGGCACTCGTGTCTGGCACTTTAACAGCCAAATGAAAGTGCAGAGGGACTGGAAATGCTAATGATGGTCTTGCTGTGTACTCAGCCTGTGTCCCAGGCTGTGACTGCAATCTTAATTACTGTTCGATGAAGAAGTGTTGCTAGTCAGAGGTATTGTAATTATTTATTGTTAGTAGGTCCAGGAGACAGTGCACTACCATCCCTGACTTTTTTGTTTGTTTGTTTTTTAACACAGAAATAAATGGCAGCAGAATTAATAAATATAGTCAGTCTCTGAAAATGTCACATTTGCCTACAGTCACAGTCCATATGCCATTTTCTTATGCTAATTTTGGGACAGTGAAAAGCCTGACACTCTGGTCATGCTGCCTGTGATTGCTAGAAGGGGCAGCTTAGGTTGGTCTAACACAGGTGCCTTTAAGAATCAGAAAAGAAAAGATGAGCTGGGAGGGTCGGGAGACTGTGCTCCATAAAGGAACGTAAAATTAGAAGAAAGTGGGAGGAAAATTAAACAAATAAAGTCTGAAATTCTTCCAGGTATTCAGGAGGCTTCAGTCATCATGTGCTATGGATGGCACCATGCCACAGCCCCCTGATAAGGGAGAAGAGAAACGTACAGGGAAAATAGGTTAAACTCTGAGTAGAGGAAATGGCTTCCAACAAGGAATTTGGGGGATGATGACATTGATTCTATTGGATCCTGTGTGAATTACATCACAAGACACTAAGTCTGATTTTGGACTTTAAGGTGCAGAGGGAGGAGTTTGCAGTGGGCCACTTTGCCTGTTCTGCTGTGGGCATCTGAAACAGACATGATCCACATTTAGAGACTGGTTTGGATTTTCAAGAGAGATACAAGCAGGTTTTTAATCTGCCTTTTCATTTTCTTTGCAATATAACAGAGATTTCATGAAGAGATACAAGCTTGTTGTCTCAAACACTTAGAGTTCATAATCTGTCCATAAGTGATGTGGTCACACACACACACAATAAAAAAGGATGACTTGCCTCCATCCCATGTGACCATCCCCTACAGAGGGGCAGGCAGAATGAACTGTGACCTGCAGATATTTTATTTGTCTCATAATCATTTGTGCTTTCTCACTGGCAGAAGAAAGAGGTTGAAAGCTGAAATGTTTTATCGAACAATTTTGAAATGCCTTTTCAGGGAAGCTGTGTGCCTGGGGCATGGAGGGGCTTTATGAAGGCTTTGGATTAAGGGGATTCAGGTGATGGGGGAGCAGAACAGTCCATCCTTCTGGCCAGGGCTCGTGCAGACACCATGAGGCTTTCTCACCAAACACCCGCTGTGCTTGGCAGGTGTTGGAGGGAGATGTCCCTGAGGGAAGGCAGGTGCCACCGATCATTCCGCGTATTGCTCATCTGATGGTTCATACAGCGGGACAGCCCTCAGACACTGAGCAGCTCCCAGGTCCCCTGCTGCCCCTGGGTGCAGGAATCTTTGTGGTACATCAGAATATGCTGTCCTGGGTGGCTGCTGTCGGTCTCAGGCGGCTGTGTGCCTCAGCCTGTGCATGAAGGCATTTCTTCCTTGGCAGCCCCTGGTATCTCCACAGAACTGTGAGGAGTTGTCTTTGCTACCCGAGTTGTTGCCCCAGTTAGTTAGAAGAAACGTAGCCAGGAATGGAAGACATTGCCATTCTAGAAAGCTCTTGCCAATTCTGCGATACAGACATAGAAAATATGAAAACAGTGACACCTTGGAAGCCAGTAAACAATTCAGTGCACGGTGGGGAAAAAAATCCCTGTGTGCAGGGACCGAGTATGCAATGCAAGTTCTTCTCTGGTCCCATAGAACCCTGTTGCTGTGGTTTGCAGAGGTTTAAGCTGTACTGCAAGAGCACATATGCCTTCTGCTGATGCTCTGTGTTTGCTCTCACCAGCCACTGTCAGAATTACACAGGAGCCAAACTCTGGTTCCATAAAATGTCTGAAAGCTCTCTGGTAGATGTCCTGGGATCAGCTTTGGAAGTGTGCCTTCTACTGACAGGCCCTTGCAAGCACAAACCAACTGAAAATTCATTCATAGGGACCTTTCATCTGGGGTATGTTTTTTTAACTAGCAGCAAAAGCAGACATTTAATCAGTGCAAATTTGCAGATTCTATTGCTGAAGGTATGCAGACTCTGACACACAAGCCAGCTGGAGAGGTTTTGCTCTGAATATTGAGTTTCTAGGTGATGAAAACAGGGTTGTTGCCAAACACAATGTAAAAACCATTGAGAAAACAGAAAATGGTGGTTAGTTGGAGGAGGAAATGGATCAAAACAGCTCTGAAAAGGGAAGGTTACATATTTATTTAGAAAATGAATTACTGATATAGTCAAACAGGGGTGAACTTTACTCTGGAGTGCTGTGCCCTTTAATAATCAGCCTCAAAGCTTTGCTCCCCAGTCAGACTGAGCTGCTCCTTGCTAACTTGCTGCATGACATTCCCATGGTTCAGTCTTAGGTCCAGAATATTTTGCAGTTTCCCAGCACGCTTTTATTCCAGATGTATCTAATCTGCATTTTGAGAGCCACCTGCAGCCTTCCCCAAAGACACATCCAGTGTCCAGGCAGACAGCAAGCATGTGAGTGGCCAGAATTCACCTTCCCAAGAAGGTGTGCCAGCAAAAAAATCACAGCTGATGGTCTGAAACCTCCCCATGACCCTCTGCCAGCCTGCCTAGTGATTGCTGAGGCACCAGAGATTTTCTGCTGGAGTGGGAAGCAGTAGCACTGAGGTGACCATCCGGCTCCCAAATAGTCCAGGCTAACTCAGCAGGCTCTAGTGAGTAATGCACATGCTTTTCTTATTCCTGAACTTAGTTATTAAATTGATATAATTTTATTCATGCTGTCCAATTAAAATGTTAAAATGTGATTTGAATATAAATGTATCTCTCATGCGTGGAAGTGGAAGCTTTCAGCATCTTCAGAACCCATGGTCCCTGAAATCTCTAAAGACAGAAACATAAGAGCTACTCCAGTTTATGCCAGAAAGGGATGAATCTTTTATAAGTCTTATTTCTCAAAATGTAATATAAAAGTGCATCAGACCCCTAAGGAATAAAGTTAACTTTATGTGAGAAATGTGTGAAATTTCTGCCCTCTGTCCAAAAAAAGATATTTCCCTATTGACTTCTGTAATATCAGTTCTTCAGATGTAGGGGGCTAATTTATTTCTTGGGACAGATATGTGTGGAAGGCACATCAGCTCTGGTGATCCAGTCGGGTGCGTAGGTGAGAATCCCTCCTGGAGTCACTGGCTGGCTCTTACTGGTGGGGGAATGGGGGGCAGCACAGGGGCTGGTGCAGGAGCAGGGGGGCTGGATATGGCTGCCAAGAACCCCAGGGTTCTTGGGGTACATCATTTGTGTGCAACTGGAGAAGCAGTGGACTGCTTCTTCAGCGCTCAGACTGCCTGCAAAGCATATTTCAGTGGGAAAGGGGAGAGTTCCACATCTTTTTCCCCATATAGGCACATTAGCCCTGCTGATTTCACATAGTAGATTTAATCTGGAAAAGAAGGAAAAATGGAAATGTTACCCCATATTGTGGGCTCAAGAAAGGTGGGGAATGATGGCAGCTGTACTCAGGACAGGGGCTGTCTCTGTATTAGAAACATACTTACTTGGCAAGGTAACTCAGGATGGCAGTGTGTAAGCCATAATGAAACACTGAGAGTAGCACAGGAGGCAATAAATACCAACACAAAATATCCAGACCACCTCAAGCTGTTCGTCATGACAATTTTCTCTTTTACCGTATAAAGTTTGCTTATATTTCTTATTAAACTGAATCTGGGGAAGGCAAGGAGTTCTTCAATTTGACTCCAGTTTCTGTTCTAGGGATTCTTTCTGTTAATTACAGATGATTTCAGGGATCAGACCAATTTAAATTAAATTGCTGGTGCAGAATCACAGCCTCAGTGCCATATAATTAATTAATTAATTCATGTCAGATTGTCAGACATACTGGGCATCTTTGCATCTCCAGCACTCGGGCTTTGAATCGGGGAAACCTAAACTTGAGGATCTTGGTGTTGGAAATCACACCTGGTAGGTCAGGGAGAGAAGAATGATGTGCTCTGTGTTACAGTCCTCCCAGTCACTGGAAAATTCACTTGGTCCCAAACTGCAGATGGTTAAAGACAGGGTGGCAGAGAAGCAGGTGGAGGCTGATTGCAGCCTGGAAGGGGAGCAGCCCTCCATGACACATCCCTACATCCAGAGAGATGCTGGGGATGGATACAGGGTGTCATGAGCCACCTAAGCAGGAGTATAATGGCTGTGGAGGCAGTGGGGGAGAGGACCTATCTCCTTTGGAGACTTTGCAGCCTGTCAGCACCAAGGGGAGGATGCTCAGATGAGGCAGGGGAGGTGAGGAAATGGAGGTAGGCTGATAAGAAGGCCTGGCAAGCAGAGCTTGGAAGCCTGCAGGAGCATCTACTTGTTTAATAAATACCAAACTTATAACAATCACCCCTCAGCCTTAGCTCTCCATCCTGCCTCTCCAAGATCCCAGAGGGAGTTTTGCATGGCTCCTGGACAGGTCCCCCAGCAATCCTTTTTACCACCCTCAGGGTTTCAGGACAGGGGATTTTAAGAGGGTCTTTTTAGCAAAACAAAACGGCACCTGGGCATTACACAGAAGCTGAGGCAGGAGGTCTCAGGACAGTGGTGGGAGGTTTCAGGTTGTTTTTCTGCAATCTTGTCTTGCAGATGGTAAACCACAGTCTGAAGCAAAGATCTGCAAGTGGAACCCCATCCATGCCTGCATCTAGCCATGGTTGGGCACTGAGTCCACTGTATTCCTTCTTGTTTCTCTGCAATATCAGAAGTGGGGCCTAGCTCCACACGAGATAGAGAGGGAAGGAAGGAATTGCCTTTGCTTTGTCCTTTCTTTGTGCGCATTTGCCTTGACCACCTTTGCAGAATGACCCTGGTCACTCACTTGGCCTCGCTCATCCATTTTCCACATCTTTCCTTTGGTGCTCTGCCTGTGCTCACTCACTCTCCATAAAGTTTCATTCCCCCACCTCCCTGCTACAGGCTACACATCTGCAACAAAAACGTCAGGCCAAATGAAGAAAGGTAAGATCAGGAGGCGAGGCTGGCCTCGGCTGCTCCTGGGGGTCCCATTCTCGCCAGGGTTTTCAAGTTCTTCTGGCTCATTAAGCAAACCTGAGTGAGAAGGGGCATGCAGCTACTGCTCTACCTGCTGTCACCAGGGTGCTATCCTTCAAAAGAACACCTCCTCAAGGACAGCACTGTCACTGCTGATGAATTTAACTTTAAAAAAAAAAATAAATCAGGCTCTAAGAAGACACTGGGAACCATTTTCCCTTTCTTTTGCTCTTAGTAACAACTAAACGTGCAGACACCATCAACAATTTTTTGTCTGGATTTTGAAGAATCCTGTGTTTTTTTCTACCAGCTCCCTTTCTCTTCATTAAGGCATCTGGATGGTGGGAAGGAGAAGAGGGCAGGATACAGCACAGACACTGCTTTCATGATGCCCAGTCCTTTTGCACCCCAGTGCAGCAACTGAAAAGACCAGGACCTGCTCTCAGTACCCAAAGAGCAAGCCTGCTGCAGGACCCCTTCTGCCACTCCTGAGCCCAGAGAGAATGAGCCTGTGAATACATGAACTCTTACTCTGCAAGAAAGTAGACTAAATAAATGAACCAACTTTTTGCCATGGCAAAAGTCTCAGGTACAAAGTGATGTCACTGAAGGAAGACTGTCATCTCCCACAGTGTCCCTGGCTAACACAGTGGCTCCAGGGCAAGGTGCACAAAGTCTTTGCAGTGATGGATGCTGCTAAATGTTGTTTTGGATGCTGCAACTACTTTCAGTTCTATCAAGGAGGGTTAAAATTCTTCTGTGTTGCAAGGAGATGATATGGGGCTACCACCTCTAACAAGTGGCTGCAGCTCATTAGAAATCCATGTTTTCACAGTCCGGAACATAAACACATTCACCCCTCTTGAATCTGTGTACACTCTTCACTCTAGCACTGCTCTGTGTAGGGAAAACTCACAAATATCTATTTGAATACCTCAGGATCAATCTTCTTGGGAGTGCCTTCAAGCAGAAAATGTGTTTGCATTTTCTTCAGCTTTTATAAACTGCTTCTGAAAATGTCTAAAACATAAAATAGCTGGAAAAAATGAACCACTCAAGGAACTATGGGAGGAAACATTAATTTATTTAAATGAGAGGTACTGAAATATTTTGCTCACTTTTCCTTGAGAAACAATGTATGGCAGTGATTTGGCATGGGTGATGGGAGTATGAGGAGCCTGGATCTTGCCCTCAGCTGGTCTTGCCCCAGAGAGGCTGCTTTGCATGTCTGGTTTTCCTCTGGCCCCTGGAGGAGATGCTGTAGGACATGTGGGAAAAGTGAGACACCAAAAGGATAGTAAGTTCCTAACTTGGAATCTGACAATGAGGCTGAAACAACCCCAGGAATCTCATCTTTCTTACGCAGGAAGCTTGAGTTTTCACTTTCAAAAAGGCAATTCTCTCCTCTGCAGTGTAATGTACTACTAACCAGGAGCACAGGACAACACAGAACTGGCCACTGCACATAGGCATGAGCAACCAAGTATGGGATTCACAAGGGCATTGTAGACATCTAGACATCAGTTTGTTTTTCCAGACTCATTTTATAATCAGAGGAAGCAACTACACGTAGGACATGATAAACTTCACCCAGTGTTGGGTATAAAATAGACAAGTCAAACCTAACTTTCAGAAATCAGATAAATTTTGGTTTAATTCACCTAAATGAAGATGTCTACAAGGAAGGGACAAACTGGACCTGATCAGTGGACCCTAGAGCCACTGAAACCACCACAAACTACATTTATACCTGGGCACCTTCATCCATTTATATCTGGACACATCTCCATACCTTCAACCATACTGGACACATCTCTCCTGACACCATGGGATGTCAGATATGCAGCATCCACAGAGTGTCCAAGTGTTTGAATGTAGGCATTTAGGTGTCTCAATCTGTTACTAATTACTCCCTACACCTAAGTCTGATTCTCTAAAACAGTCATCTAGTTCCACCTTAGATGACCTGAAGTGTGTGAGATATTTTGGCAAATGTGACACGGTATCACATTGAAACAACCAGAGATACCTATAATGAGGTGAAGATAAACTGGGGTTTGAAATTAGGTGGGGTGAATTCCATTTTTTGTTCCCCCACCACCTAGCACAGACATTTGTGTTGGGGTTTTTTTCTTGAATGATTGGTTTGGGAAAATAAGCCTGTCTACCTATATCCTGTCAGCTAGACAGTCTCAAGAGTTTTATATAGAAGTACTCTTCCTGGGGTCAAAATGGGCAAGAGTCCCTCAGAGAAGCAGCTTCTCCTTTTAATCCCCAAAGCAATAGGCAAGAAAAGAGAAGAGGTTTGCAAATCACTGTAAAAGAACTTTGTGCCACAGATAAAAATTATCCTGACCTTTCTTTGAGCAATGGTGAAGTGGGTGTTCACCATGAGAGGTCATTAGGCAATCACATACAGACATGAAGAGAATATTGGCTCAATGCTTTTAATAGCAAGAAATTCCTACTGTCTGCTTCACTAAACTTTTACCTTTCATGTACTCCGCGGTGCTGCTTTGGTATTCACGATGAAGAGATGTGTAATGTCTCAGGTCCCTGAATACTCCCCAGGAGGAGCAGGCAGGTTTAAAGCTTGGCTTCCAGATCTGACAATGCTTTTCTTTTTGCTCACCTACTTCTCAGACCATCATCTCAGAGTGGTCACAGTCAAAGGGCTGTCCTGCTGTGCACAGAGAAAGAGGGGAAAATAGTCATGTTACTGACTGAAGGGTATCTCCTCCCTCTTGTTTAACAATGTGATATTCCCAAACAAACCTGCTTTCCTGAACAACATCAGAAGAAAAGACAGACAAGATCACAAGAAGTTTGTATCTTTTCCACATTCAGCTGTAGGGTATGTAGATCAGTGAGACACAAAGCTCTGCAGGAGTCAAGAGTTGCAGGCAGGGCTGCAAATGCTAACAGGTCAGAGTCTTTCTGCAGCTGGGAGCAGTGGGTGTAGGGGAGGGAATCTCCTCCAGCTGCTGAGGAACAGGCACATTTTCTACTTGTTTGCAGCCCTGCATGTTCCTTTGGCTTAAAGCAGGAATTGCTTTGTTCCTTTCCTGTGTGCCATCCCTATGCTTGTCCAGGCACAGGTTTGCATGAGACCTGGTATAAACCAGGTTTAAATGATCATCCCGTGGAATTACAGATATAAAATTTAATGTGGTATTTTTACCTTCAGTCCTTGCAGTTACTGGAGTGTAGGTTAAAAGCTGCATTTATTGCAGACATTTACTTTTATTAAGAATGGATCTTTGCAGTCCATCAAAAACACTCAGCTTGGGAGGAAATGCACCGTAGCTCCCTCTGCTCTCAGCTGTAGCCTCCAGCATGGCAATCTGTGTCGCTAATTATACAGCATACACACCAACACATGGTGCAAGGTGTGCATGGTGCAAAGCCTGCTGGGCTGCTAGAAACATCCTACAGCTCACCAGTGTTGGCCTAGGGAACATTTTCTCCCCACCCCTGGCACCCCACAGGGTGGGCTGCTGTGCATAGTGTGTTCCTCAGGATCCTCTGAAGTCACAGCTGAATCTCTGCTGCCAGAGGGGATGAGACTTCACCCTCCCTGCAGTGCTTGCCCAGGTGTCGAGGTGGGGAGAGGTGTTCCCCTGCTGCCTCCTCTCTGGGATCTGATGGGGCAATGTGGAAGGCAGGGTAAGAAATTGCATTTCCAAATGGCTGTGTTGGAGAGACAAGTCAGAAGAGGTTACCCTGTGCCTAGCCCTGCATTAAGGGATGAGAAGCCATAAATGTAGTTTCCTGCTGTTATTTTTAAACTAAGAATACAACAGTGAGAGACCCAGGTCAGAGTGAAGCTGCACCATCCTTGGCTATCCAAAGCTAGTGCCTTTGGAAAAGTGCAAGGACAGGGCAAACATATACCGATCTTCCTCCTATAGCATTCTCCCAAGCTATTTGTACTACAGTGACTTCCTGAGCCGAGGTAATGGCTTTGTTAGAAGCCTGTAATTTGCTTCCTTGAATTTGCCCTTAAATTTCATCAAATTCTCATAACTTGCCTTGAACCTACCGAGCTTTCCAGCAGTGAGCTGTGGGTCAAGCCCAGGCGGTGGCAGCAGTCAGAGCTGCCCTAGGAAAGTCATTCCAAGGTAACACCCTGACTTTGTTGGGGGGCAGTCAGACAAGCCCCTGTGTCCCTCTGACCTCTCTGGCCAACCTGCAATTTGACTGCCTGTTTTTCCAGCCTGCCCAAGACCTTCCTTCTGGCTGTCAGGGAAGGTCGTGCTGTGACCCCTCACTGTCAGGCAGAAGCAGTTTCTGTGTGTCTGCTGCCCTTCCCTGCTGCTGGGGAGCACCTTTGCCTTGCAGGATCTGCAGCAGTGTGACAATGAATGCCACCAAAAGCACTCGCGTTTCCCTTAGCACACAAGAAAGGAGAATCAAGTCATGGTTGGGGTTGTAATAAAATGTAATTGCAACAGCTTGTATGCTGAAGTTGACAATGTCTTTGCTGTATCAAATCAAATATGTTACGCTGAGATCCTTTTGTGCACAGTTAATTTGGGTCTTGTGTGTCAGCACATGTTGTGAGGAGCTCTAAGAGGTTTTGCCAAAGCACAGTGTCACAAGTATTGGGAGCACAGAAACAGCACAAAAAACTGTGATTGTTAACATTTAGTGTGTTTCCTGACCACCAGGTATTTAATACTTCACCAGTTGTAAAAGAAAGCAACATTTCAGACAAAGAAGTGCCCTGGGTCAGTACCTCTTGTTTTGGGGGTTGATAACTCAGAGTTTCTGAGGTGCCATCAGCTACTTTTACCATCAGAGGAGAATATGATGCAGACAATGCAGTGCAGTGTTCTGTGCAGGTGCACAACCTCTCTCACAGCCCCATGGCCACCAGTGGTCCCTTCTGCAGGAACCACTCCCTTCCTCAAGCAGGGAGCAAACCTGGCCTGGATCTATCTTCCTCAGCCTCCGCCAAGCTCCTCTGCAAAGGTTTATCTTGCCAGGTTTTCTTTAAAGCACACCAAAATGCAGAGCCTGCAGCACTGGGCTTTCAGTATGTTTTGGTGCCAAATCCAGTGTAATCGTTGCATTTCCTTTCCCTGCTGCACTTCCTGCCTACAGACAGCCTGTAATGTAAGATCCTGGGAATGTTTTGTTTTGGGAGGTGGAAGAGACACGGAGGGTGTCCGTCAGAAAGCACTGCAGGGAGGAAAATGAACACTGCTGAACACAGAAGGAAAGCAGTGATGTTCAGGGTAAATTGGACCTTTCCATTCAACTCCTGCTGTGGCAAGCCTGATGATTTTAACCCTGAAAGGACACTCTCTGCAGTCACATGAGACTTTCTTTGGTAAAAATCAGAGCCCCATGGCAGGCTTTCATGGGGTTCCTAAGCTGGCTGAGCATGCCTGGAGAGCGAGTGCAACTCCAGTGGCTCTGGACAACACAGAGACACTGCAAAGTTTGCTCTGTTCTGATGTTTGACATTCAGCATTTGCATAAGAGTTTTAGGTAGGTGGGGTTGAAGATTGGAAATGTTATAACCAATCTGTAAGTCCCATCATATATAGTGGATCTATCTGAACAGAGCAGATACCCCTAGCATTATTGAAAACACACAGGATTTAACATATTGCAAATAAATGCATTTACTGGAGGGTAGGGCTGGGAGCACTATTTTTTTTATCATACAGGCGACTGTGTAAACTACAGACTGGATAATAAACCAGTGGGTTTCTTTTTGGTTAGTCACACTTACAGAGTTTTAACCAGGCATAACATACTTGCCTTTGAAACAAAGAAGCCCCCAGCTGCAGATACTTGTCACCAGAGACCTCTATCAAGTGGTCTCCTTCCCACTATGTGAGTGAGAAATCCCAATTTCATTCCCAGCAACATCAGCTCTGGTCACACTGGGTTCTGAAATTGTGAAATTTGAAGTGCTCTGAGAAATTTGTAGGTGTTATAGTTTACAGATTTTGTAAAAAATTGTAGTTGTTTGTAGTAATAAATGAACCTTTATTTGTTTTATGTAGAGGATGCTCTTGAACCACATTTTTAGGTTTTCTCTGAAGCTGAGAGAGCTATGAGCCTGCTCAGTGAAAAAATACAGAAAACAGGGAGTCTTCCATTATCACTTGCCTGAGGGAGCACAATTTTGACAACATTAGCCATTACAAGGCTTATCATAAAAGTATGAGAATTGCTTAGACCTTTGTGTCTAACAATATATGCAGGCAGGACTGGGACTACTGTTCTGTCCATATGCAGGAAATCAAATGCCTGGACAAAACAATATTTGAAAACATATTTCTACAGCTGGTTTTTTTTTTTGTTTTTTTAATTAACCTTTGCTTGTAGGTGACCCTTACTAGAAGCTGTGAAGCATGCTGTATATTCCCTTGGCATTGTGCGTATGGTTGTATATTTGTTTTCTTTATTAAAATCTGGGCAGAGGAAAATGGACCAGATTCCACTCCATTCCCCCTGCTCAACTTCAGCAGCTGCATGGAGTGTGGTGAAGTAACTGCATTAATGGAGTACATCCAAAAGTCCACTACTAACATGCCTAGTAACAGATGTTATAAAACTGCAGAGAGGAAATGTTTGGCAATTACTCTATGGCTACCTTGTGCTGGCAGCCTCCCCACTCAGGAGTGCTGCAGATGAAGAGGAGGGAAGTCCATTTCAGTACCGGTAGTACTTCTGAGGTGAGGCAGGATTTGCAGAACCATGGAATTTGTGAAAAAAAATCAAGCTGGCAGGGATTTTAGGAGATCTACTCCAAAGCCCGTCTGAAAGCAGGCACTGACTGATGGCTGTAAGCTCAAGCTTTCATCACACTTACCTGCGGGACACAGAGTCAAGGTAGTTGTTGTGGGATTCACCTATTGGGTATCTGCAATAGAAGCCTCACCACCCAAGCAAGTCCCTCTCCAGCACTCATGATCTGGAGAGGGAAATGGGAAAGGTAAGGGTTATGTCCAGCTTTGGAGACCAGCTGTGGTCAGGTGAATCCCACCCAGGGTGAAAGACACCCACTCAGGTGTGTTTCTTGCGGCTTTGTGATCAGTGGTAACAGGGAAAACGACAGCACTGAGCAATCTGCCTTTGGATTAAAAAGAGCTAAAATAAAAATTTAATAAAGAGTTGGTTTGCTATTTTATTTTCTCTCCCTCGGGCAGATGAGCCACCCACCGTGCCTGGACCCCAGCCTGGCTGCTGGGGAGATGCAGTCCCCCAGGATGGCAGGGAAGAAGCGAGGGCGGCCCCCGCTCCAGCCAGCGCCCATCAAAATGGCTGTTCACAACCTCTTCTCGGCCCCAGCCAGTGCTCTGCCAGCCATGAAGATCCCAAAGAAGAGAGGCAGAAAACCTGGGCACAAGGTAGATGCATGACTTTCACATTCCTTGTCCACCTCCTGTTGGTCTTCATACATTTTCTTCTAGAAATTCAGCTAAAATGCAGGAAGAGAGGAAAAGTTGTGCAGGTCTGGGGCAGAGCAAAGCAAAGAAAAAAAAAAAAAGAGAGAAGATGGTTTCTCTTCTACCTGAGCTGGTGAAAAAAATCACAGAATCATAGAGTATTCTAAGTCGAAGGGTACCCATCAGGATCATTGAGTCCATCTCCTAGTCCTGTGCAGGACACCCCAAGAACTACACCATATATATTTTCTCAAAGGTTAAAGTTATTTAAATTTGGTCTGTTTGAAGATGTTTTCCACTGTGTTGTGTGGGATGGCTGCACACCTCTGGGGAAGTGTTTCTCATTTGTCACTTTTTTCTCTCTCACAAACAGTGATTAGAAATTGAACAAACTGAACAGAGAAGGAAAGGAACACAGGAGAGCGGAAATAAAGAGAGGGGGGAAAAAAGCTACTGTCCAAAGGAATAAAGAAAAAAGCGGCATATGAGAAAAATAACTGGATTTCACTTTATTTGTCTGCTCACTGCCCAGCTCTCTGTTCAACCCTGGGGCAAAGGCAGAACTAAAGAAAGACAGGAACCCTTAGTGCCTTAAGCCCTTTTGATGCTGCTGCTGGGCTGGGTCTCTCCCACCACACCACTTGCAGTGGGCTCAGCACCAGCGGGAGCAGTGCCACTGTGATGCCTCACACCAGGCAAAAATGGGACTGTGATGCTGAGGGAAGGAGAATTTGTTCTGGGGAGTGAAATTGGGCTACAGTAAGGGGTCTTGTGTTCAGTGGATTCTCTGTTAATCTCCCAGTCTCTGTCTCTGGCCAGCTTGGGGAACTGTACGTGTTTGCCACGCCTGTTCCTTGTTTTGGATGAGCTCTGGTGCAGACAATGCAGACTGTTACACAAGGAGGGCAAGCTGTTGACTGATCGAAAATCAGAGCTGCTTGAGTTTGTGGTGTCAAGACAGAAAAGTGAGTAAAACAATTCACTGAAGCTGACACAACCTTCCCTGGAGGAGGTCTTGTCCAGGGTGTTGCCTGGGTCTCCCATGTGTCTCTCCTGGTTCATAGGAGGCAACAACATCCCATGCATGGTGCTGCTGGTCAAGCTCTGGACACAGGGACCAATTGTTTTGTTTCTTTGATCCTTGGATTTGAGCTTAATCTACAGCAGGCTCCCCTCATCTTTACCTTTCCCTCCTTTTCTCCTCCTGCCAGACCTTCTTCCTCCCATCCCCTTAACCTCTGTATAACAGTAGGCCAAAGCAGAGCTCCAAGCTAAGACTGGGGCAAATATTCAAGTGTTTTGTAAAATACTTTTTTTTTTTTTTTTTTACTTCCATATCAGGATAAAACTCCAGGATGGAAACATCTGAGTTGCTTTACTTGAGGTTTTGTTTATGTCAAGTTTTTTATTATATTTATTTATTTAAAGTAATTTAGTTATTATCAGTAAAGCTGGGTGACTTGTAGACTCTTCAGATCAAAACTATCCAGTCTGGACAATAATACTTTGGAGATGTGCTGAAATTGGGTCTTTGAGGCTTGAGATTGAGTGATTTTCCAAATACTACAATGACCTTGTAGGGGACCCCTTGCAGGGTTTTTCAGCCCCCCATCCCTTCTGTCCCTGCTTGTCTTGGTGATGCCCATTTCCTGCTGATGCATTTACATTTGATTCGTAATTTGACAAGAAAAAAAAAAAAAATTGGGGGATATGTTCTGTTCTATCCTAAATGCACCCATCCACCTGGAAAAAAATCTTTCACCAACCACCACATATATATAAATGGGAGAAGTGGTAGTCTTAAATTCCTGGAAATGCTGCAGTAACACTGTGCTTTGGACCTATGTGGCCGAGCATTTGATTGCTGTGTCCCCCTCTTCTTCCAAAGGGACACTTTATTCCTGTCTGGGTACCACAAACTCCTCCTCTTTGTCCCCAGGCACCTATCGAGGAGGCAACAGCGTCCCTCCTTTGGCAATGGATCTGAGATGAGGTTCTTTCTTGGCGAGTGTGGCACATAGAAAGGCATCCTTTTATAACCAGTGGCTTAGGTAGATGGAGCTGACACTTGTGAGCTGCAGCACTTGTGGCATGTGGCCTGGGGCTGCTGGTTTGTGCTGTAGGATTCATACACCAAAGCAATGTTTTCCGCGAGGCGCCTTTGTACGCTGCGTGGTCAGCTGAAGTGAACCCCTCTCCATTCATCCAAAGCAATTCCCCAGCGTGAGTCAAAGATTACATTTTTTGATGGGGAACTCGAACTTGATTTAATTAGCTCAATAATTGTATGACTTTCAGATACCACAAGACTTTAAATGCATTTAAAAAAATTACTCCCTGCCCGAATGGCAGACGACCAAATTCTTTATAGCAACCAGAGAGCTGAATTATTACAGAACAGATGGAAAAATACTTCTGAATTTTTAAGAAACTAGGAATTTACAGCCTAGATTTAAATTTATTTTGACCGAGATGTGAATAACAGACATTTTCAATCACATGCTCTTTATAGACAGGTGACCCATTGCCTGCTTTCACTGATATTGAAGCAAATATCTGTGTCTTCCTGAAATGACATTTCATCACACTTCATCACCAAGAAAAGTCTTTTCCTTGCTACCCTGTTTATTTTTTCACAGCTTTGGCTATAAAATTTCATCAGCTGTTTTTCCAAAAACTGTTTCTTACCTTATGTGGAGCTATTTGCCATAAAATGTTACATTTCCCCAAAATACAATATTCTTTCTGATTGTCTAAATCTCTGAGAAAAAGCCTATTCTGGCAGCTGGGGGGGAGGTTAGTAGAGGGGTGGGTTTTATTTCTCTGGCTGTGAGTGAGAGCAGCCCTGAAGAGCTGCCTAGAAAGCCTGTACAAGGGAAGGTTTGTTAGCATCCTGCAGGGATTCGCCGTGTTAGAGGACAGCGGAGGGACAAGCGCATGGGGCAGCACTGCAGCACAGACCATCCTCCCAGAGGGCAACAAGGCCATGGTCCCCTTTGAGCAGCTCAAGGGACAGTTTGTCCCTCTGTGCTAGCAAAACAACTCCCACCTGGGGAAGTGGCCCCAGCCCAGATCAGCCAGAACCTTGCAAGCTCCTGCCAGGTGGGGTGGGCAGCGAGAGTCACACGTGTGGAGTGACAGTTTCCATTACGGGGCATCGGTTCCCCTGCTGCCCTAGAAGTCAATACTAATGATGACAAATAAGCAGTCAGGATTTGGACACATTGGGAATGAGATTGCACAGACAGCCTTAAAAGTGTCCTGTTTATTCACCTGTCCTATGATACAGGCTTGGATTTCAAGGTTGTATACACTCCTGTCAAGGTTACCTGCCTCATTCACTGTGAAACACTGATGGGATGTAGGAGGCTGTGTGCAGACTTGCTTGCATCATTTGCTGTGCAGAAGAAAGTTATTGCATGACACAAGAAGAAAAGGTGGGAAAGACCTTGGACTGTGTTTCCCTTTGCCAGCTGACCTCCCCTCTCACCCTCAGTGACTGGGCTTGTGTTATGCTGAGTCTCCTCACCCACAGCCAAGTGTGCAGAGCCACGGACCCCAAAATGTGCTCAGAAGCTCTGTGCTTCCCTGGTGTAGGTTTAATGGCAACCTTCTGTCCAGCCATCAGAAATCCACATGGCAGGACCAGGCTGGCTTGGACACTCATCTTAATGCACATTTTCAGGGGGCTGGAGATGGTTCTATCTCCAACAGCAAAAGCTCTCATTGCCAGGAGGTGCCTCTGCCCTCCTGTCTGGGAGGACAAAGGCCCATGGGGATGGGGTGAATCCCAGCCTTTTCTAGGAATTGTATTTCAGGACAAGGGAAAACTGGTACAGGGGAACAGGGAGCCATTAAAATGAGAACCTGCATCTAAGTGGCTTAAGAAAACTGCAGGGAGAGATTGTATTGTGGTTCATCATGTTTCTTTCCCTTGTGTTTTGTTATACAAGCTGGCAGAGATCTTCTTCAAAAATTAAAAAAAAAAAAAAGTAACCTGGAAAATATTTTTCACCTTCTCCTTTCATTTCTTTTTTGTGGGTGATGACATAAATACCAGTCAGATGAATCCTGGCTTCTCTGAAGGGGTGTGCAGAGCGCAGGAGTCAGCAGAATCCTCCCCATCCCCAGGCGCTGCATACTCAAACTTGTAGCCAGCATCAATGGCACAAAGGCCCACTCTCTCTGCATGTAATGCATGGTGACTTTGATAAAGTAGACACATTTGTTTCCTACCCGAAATCCCTGATCAGTTTTCTCTGATCTCATTTCCATGGTAGAAGGTCCATAAGAGTTGGCGGGGTTGGTTGTAGATCTTGCTTTAACACAACCACTCTTACATCTCATGCTGTGCATATTAAAACTTACCACATTTGATAGTCAAAAGCTGATTCAAATGCCTTACCACAAGGATTTCCCAATGAGCTCTGACAGATTTCCTCTGTCTCCCTTTCTCTTTCTCTCCACTACTTTTTTTGACACTCATGCATATGTGCTTTCTACTGGCAAGCTCTCAGTCAGTCAGCTGGTTGGTTGGTTGGCTTTTCGATAGAGAAGACTCAATCCAAGAAAAGACATCTTTAAGTGGAATACTTTGAGGTTTGTGCTTCATTATATTCAGGGACTACTCAGGGTTTCAGTGGCCAGGAAGTAGCTAAGCTGTTGTTTGCTTAGCATACTGTCTCTTGCACTAATCAGGCATTGCTTTGCCTTAATCTAAAAAAGGCCAGTTCTCTACTACGTCTAATAAAATGACATTTATCCGTACCTAGAGGCTGTAGAGCACATTTTGTTGCAATTAATTTTGCAGTAAATTGTTCACTAAAACAGGAAACTGCCAAGAAGGGGCTTCCACACTACACGTTTTACACAAGCCTTGCCTTCTGTTTATTTCCTCTTGAATATGAGCCTGCCTGGGCCTCCAAGATCTAGGAGGTGAAAAAGGCCTGATGTTGCTTGTGAGGCAGTGCACCATGTTGGTGGGGCAGCACACACTCATGAAGGCTCAGGAGCTGAAGAGAGGACTTCTGTGTCTCTGTTTGGGCCCACAGGACTGTGAGCCAGGAAGGATATTAAGGAGCCAACACACAAGTGAAGCAGAATTTGTTAGGTGTACTGTCTCAAAAATAGTATCTATATAGAGAAATGTAAGTGTGAGAGCGTACATGAGTTGCTAGAACCTGTCCAGAGAAGGACAACAAAGCCAGTGAAGGGTCTGGAGCATCAATCTTATGAGGAGCAGCTGAGGCAGCTGGGGGCATTTAGCCTGGAGAAAAGAAGGCTCAGGGAAGACCTTATTGCTCTCTACAAACACCGGACAGGAAGGTGTAGCCTGGCAGGGTCAGTCTCTTCTGCCACACAACCAGCACCAGGGAAAAGGGAGATGGCCTCAAGTTGTGCTAGGGGATGTTTAGATAGAAGGTTTGGAAAATTTTCTTTGCCGAAGGGCGTTCAAGCATTGGAACAAGGGAAGTGGTGGAATCCCCGTCCCTGGAAGCATTCAAAAGACGTGTAGGTGTTTAGGAACATGGTGTAGTAGTGGTCCTGGCAATGTTAGGGAATGATTGGACTCAATGATCTTAGAGGTCTTTTCCAACCTAAATGATTTTGTGATTCTATACATACAAGTATATATGCACATCTCTTTATAAATACATATATTTCATATAAATATAGAGTGTGTACAAATGCACACAATGTATTCTTTGTATATGTGTATATATATGTGTGTGATCAAAAACAAGCCCAGAAACCTAACATAGGGACTACCCAAAGTTTCACTTTGCCAGCCCACTATGCCATAGAAAAGTGAATAATTGACATATTGCTATAGAATCTAGTAAATCATGCTGCTTCTCATCTTGCATGGAATAAATCCCAAACTGGATGGAGACCTTAATTTTTTCTTCCCATTCAGTAAAGCTTTCAGTACTGTCTCTCACCGTATCCTTCTGGACAAAAGGTCAGACACACAGCTGGATAAACACATCATGTCATGGGTGAGCCGCTGGCTCACCACTCAGGCACAAAGGGCTGTAGGGAATGGGTGACATCGGACTGGTGACCTGTCACCAGTGGAGTTCCACAGGGCTCCATCTTCAGCCCTGTGCTCTTCAACATCTCCATGAATGACTTGGATGCAGGACTGGGATACTGAGCAAGGTCACAGATAATACAGAACTGGGAGGAGCTATTGACTCCCTCGAGGGCAGGGAGGCCCAGCAGAGACCTCAACAAATCAGAGGACTGAGCAGTCACCAACCATATGAAGTTCAATGAGGGAAAGTGCTGGATTCTGCATCTGGGATGGGGCAACCCTGAATGCACAGACAGACTGAGGAATGAGAGGCTGGAAAGCAGCGCTGTGGAAAGAGAGCTGGGGGTTGATGGCAAGTGGAACATGAGCCAGCAGTGCCCTGGCAGCCAGGAGGGCCAACCCTGCCCTGGAGGACATCAGGCACAGCATGGCCAGCTGGGCAAGGGAGGGGATTGTCCCGCTCTACTCTGAGCTGGGATGGCCTCACCTCCAGTGCTGGGGGCAGTTTTGGGTGACACAATACAATAAAGGCATTAAACTACTAGAGAGTGTCCAAATGAGGGCAACAAAGATGGTGAAGTGTCTTGAGGGGAAGCGGTGTGAGGAGCAGCTGAGGTCACTTGGTCTGTTCGGCCTGGAGGAGACAGAGAGGAGACCTTACTGCAGTCTTCAACATCCTTGTGAGGGGAAGAAGAGGGGCAGACACTGATCTCTTCTCTCTGGTGAGCAGCAATAGGACCCGAGGGAATGGCCTGAAGCTGTGTCAGGGAAGATTTAGATTGGATATTAGAAAAAGTTTCTTCCCCCAGAGGGTGGTTGGGCACTGGCACAGGTTTCTCAGGGAAGTTGTCACAGCACCAGCCTGTCGGAGTTCAAAAGGACTTGGACAATGCTCTCAGGCACGTGGTGTGACTTTGTGGATGGTCCTGGGCAGGGCCTTGATGATCCTTGTGGGTCCCTTCCAACTCAGCATAGTCAGTGATTTAGCCTGTCCCAGGGGAGGTTGTGGTAAAAACTCACTCAGATGTGCCTAAGTCCTACACACTTTACTCTCCTTTCCCCAGCTTTCTGGTTTTACCATTATACTGAAACAGCAACCATTATTTTAGACATTTGTAATAGTCACAGGCAACAAAAATCTTCATCCAAAACTTTAATTGAAAGATTTATCCAAAACTTTATCCAAAACTTCTACTGTCCACCAGGGATTGCTCAAGGTTTGGGTTGCAAGCAGTGCTCTGACTTAATTTCTACTTAAAATAGACTTCGTACATTGTCCATTGAAAAACAACAAAGGGAAAGAAATACCTGTCAGAAGAACGTTTTGGTGTAGGACATGAAAATATATAAACCAGCAAGCTGTGTTCTTGGCTCTCTGCTTTCCCCCTACTTCCCTTCTTAGCAAGAGGAAAGGCAAGAGTGGTACCTTCAGGTCACATCCATCACATCAGTCCTTTTTAAATATGAGGACCTGATCATTGTTTGACTGGTGAGATGTTGTCAGGGACTGGCAGCATAAAGGCATAATGATATTGCACCATAAATTCAAACCATGTTTCTCTTCTCCAAGCTGGGCTGCAGGTCACAAAGATCACTGGGTGCAGCAGTGCAGCAGTTTGTATTTACTAGCTGGTAATAACACAATCTGGACCACAGTGTGAGCTTATTTACATGGGTGTCAGCCCAGAGTAGCCTCTTGGTGCCACTGGATTTATACAAGATTTACACCCCTGCAGCCAAGAGCAGAATTTGGCCCTAAATTATGGTGCAGTTAAAGACCTCATGTTTCTAAGTTGTGGAGCATTGTTTACACCCACATGAAACAGGTCGTAAAATGCCATTGCACTGATTTGTTGGAGTGTTAGGCTCAATTTGCTCAGGTGTAAATAACTACCCAGTGGGTGGCATAATATTTGCATCCTGTAGCTTAAGGCGTTGCTGTCTGCTGCAAATCAGTCAGGCTTCAGGCTCCAGTATCCTCCTGGGAGCAGGATGGATCTTCTGGCCTGGAGAAAGTGATGCAATAGCAGATTGCTAATGAGTGGGAGTTCATGGGGCGTGACAAACATAGAATAAAATTGGAATATCTTGTGTATACTTTCATTCTTTTTTTGCAGCTGAAATCTCGTGTCCTGATGACTCCTTTAGCAATCTCTCCACCGAGAAGCACGCCGGAGCCAGATATTAGCTCAATCCCCCAGGATGCAGCTACGGTACCCAACTCGGACACCCCACAGGCTCTCACAGGTACTCAGCCTCAAGTGCTCCTTGACCAAGGGGTGAGCAGGAGCCACGGGCTGACAGCCAGATGTAACAGCCAGATGCTGGGCTTTCCAAAACAGGGGGAGCTCATGAAAATGGGGTGTTTGCAGATTAGTCTAACTACCAGTGGCAAAGAGCAGAGTTATCCTGTAAGATTGTATTTTTGCTGCTGTGTGTCGAGTTTAGTGGAGATGTCAGTTCTATTCCTCTTGAAATGTGAACATCAAAAATCCATGAATGCTCTATTTTATACCTAACATTTTCACTCCATCTAATATGTTGCAATGACCAACCTAAATCCCTGTGTGAGCATGAAGCATCTGTTACAGTTTGGGGAGAACAGAGGAGCCATGGTCTGACCATAGGCAGGGCTACCAGCACAAAAACCCCAACGCCTTATCACAGCAGCAGGCGTGGTCATTTCTGAATGTAGTCACAAAACACAGCCTCACGCTTTCTTTTTGTTTATATTACCACAAGTAACATAGGTCAAGGCTTTTAAACTAATGTAAATGAGAAGAAAATCAACAAGACAGCTGATTTACCCTGGGATTTCAGCAGAGAAATGGATTAGATAACACTAGAATCTAAACACAACACATAAATCCCATTATTTCTTAGCTGGGATGCACAGAGGAGAAGTTTTCCATCTGCTCTGGTGGCAGAATGATACTAAACTGACAATGGCAATAATATATTTTATTCTCGTTTATCCCTTCACACGCAAAGTCTGCAAAGCACTTGGCAAACACCAGGTGAGAGGATGGAAGTGCCCTGAGGGGTATCTCCAGGGCTGCTTTTGGAGCAGGACAGGGAGGCACATTCCACCAGCCCTGCCAGATCACAAGGGTGGCTGCAAAGGCAGGGGCTCCGTGGTCATTTCAGGCTCAGTGGATACAGTGCCCCACACCTCTGTCTGCCCATCCTCATGCCACTGGCACCTTTCCTCCCAGCATCCTCCCAACAGTGCCTGCAGGTTCCCACCAGAGCAGGGCTGGCAGGAGATGAAGGGAAGCTCAAGCCAGCTTTTACCTCCCTCTCTGCTTCAAAAGGACTGTAGGGACCCCGGCTCTGCAGTGGGGGACTCAGCACATTGCCTGCAAGCTGCAGAGTGCCTCCCCCAGCTGAGTCCCGACAAAACCAGTGGATTGTCACGCAGAAGCCACATTCTGAAGATTTGTCAAGGTATGGCACTCTGGGAAGTCTGAACTCTGACATTCCCCTGCAATTCCTGTATGCTGCTGCTGTATTTTCAGTGCACTGTCCCTTTGTTTGTTTGGCACTTGGAAGGTGTGAAGTGGTATTATGATAAATATGATTTCTATTACCCTCCTGTTTACCCAGGATGTAGTGCTTGAGCCCCTTCTGCTGGTTCCTGCGAGATGGGGGAGCAGAGTGCACTCTGACAGTTGCGCTAGATTTTCATTATGGTGATGCAAACAGTAAATTATTTCCATCTTTACACAGCTGTCATCGTGTCCTCCACTCTGCTTGATGGGGGTTTTTTGTCACATATCTGATTTCTGTCAGAAGATAATGTTATATTGTTTGAGAGATGACAGCTCAAGCACACTCAGCCAGCTATTATAATATGTCTCACTTTAGCCTGGCTCTGGGCTGTGTCTTAGTCGCCCTTAGTTACCGCAATGCTATCCCTGCTCCCCCCGAGATGCACTTAGCCTCAGCCAAGCTTAAAATAAGTTCATGGTAGTGAGGAGAACACTCATTTTTTTGGCTATTGTTGGCAGGCCTGATGGGATGTAGAAAAACTGACTTTGCACCTTATGAGAGGAGGCATGCAAGGCTTGGCTGTGGAGAGGCTGGGGCAGACTCCCTCACAGCCCCTGTGTGGCACAATCATGTTGTTGCAGTCCCAAAATGTGCACTGCACACCATGTACAGTTTCCCTCAACTTGATGCAGCTTATAGAGTGTTAGGTTGGACACAGAGGGTTAGGAAGCTCCCAAAGACCAGATTCTCTGCCATGGCACTGTGCAGCATAACCCCCCAGAAATTACGGCTGCATTAGAATCAGAAGAAGCAAGGATCCAAAGCCTTTCCAAAAGTCACCCCAGAGCAGTGCTTCTCACAGTGGCTCTCAATGAACCAGTCTAAAAACAGAGGAAAAA
Source organism: Poecile atricapillus (assembly GCF_030490865.1). NCBI lineage: Eukaryota > Metazoa > Chordata > Aves > Passeriformes > Paridae > Poecile > Poecile atricapillus. The sequence continues at coordinate 45,082,662 of NC_081251.1, read as the reverse complement.
AAAAGCCAACAACCTGAAAACACAGCTCAGGTTGGCATTCCCTCCTTGCTCTGAGGTCACCGCTGGTAGTCACTGTTCTGCACTCCCAGCACATGTTTCTGGTCACAAGTTTCATGGAGCAGGTAGACTCAAGAGAGCAGACCCCAGGCACAAGGAGGAACTTTTTCAGATGTGTGTAGCTTATCCTATCCCGTGACACTGAGCTAGACCTAAACTCAGCTTGTTTTGCTCTGGCAATGGGTCATTAGCACAAGGAGGTCTGGCTCTGCCATCACAAATGGCAACAGTTCACCAGTGAAGGAAGAACTTGGGGAATGAATAGAAATGTAGAATGTCAGCATTTCCTAGGATATTCTCAGGACTGTTTTGTAATAACCTTGTTGGGATTTTATGTCTGCAGTCTGCATTTATGTCAACAAACAAGCAAACCTGGGGCCGTACCTTGACAGAAAGAAGGTGCAGCAGCTGCCAGAGCACTTTGGCCCGGAGCGGCCATCGGCGGCTCTGCAGCAAGCAGTGCAAGCCTGCATCGACTGTGCACTCCAGCAAAAGGTGGTCTTCTCCCTCATCAGGCAGGGCTATGGAGGCGAGATGGTGTCAGGTAAAGCATCTTTGTAAAGGGTTTGTGGCCATTAGGAAGCGCTTGAAGCGTTAAGTGTCCCCCAATCCTGACTGCCCTGGATGTCATGATCCCATCAGTTGGATGGCAACCAGCTTTGAATATTCCTTATGCTTTTGTAAAATGAGCTGCTGCAGAAATCACCTTGGTGTCAGATGAAAGAATGTTGGTAAGGGGTATTGCAGTGGTGATTCAGGCAAGGAACATGCACTCCAGAGTCTGCCTCTCACCACTCTGGAGCAGTGCTGAGGCCAGGGCTGAGAGATGTTTTCATGCAGCTGTTCAAGAATGGGCAGCAGTGCCAGCCCACTTCATGACACACATTGCCACCACAAGTACACATGCATGCCTCTTGTGATGAGGGTGGCAAAACTCTGGAACAGGTTGCCCAGAGAGGTGGTGGATGCCCCAAACTCAGATATACCCAAGGTCAGGTTGGATGGGCCTTGGAGCAATCTGAGCTAGCTGAAGATGTCCCTAGTCATTGCAGGAGGGTTGGACTAAGTAACCTGTAATGGTTCCTTTCAGACAAAATCTCTCTATAACTCTATGATTCTGTGTTTCTCAAAAGGACAACTTTCATGGAGTTTAGCTGTTGGTGTGTCCCCTGCCTGCAGCTCATGAACCAAACCTGCTCTCCACCCCAGGAATTGCACAAGTCCCATGGCAATTCCTCATGCAGCAGGACTGCTCACAGTCTACACAAATATATCAGAGAGAATCAAAGACCAAGGGGAACTTCCCAGCAGCTCCTCACCTTCCCACAGTGGCACTTCTTGCTGTGTCCTGATGAACCTCCCATGTCCCACGATGAATGCCCTGGCCTGGTTCTCAGCGTGAATGTGAACTGTTCTTCTATCACAGCAAGAGTTTTGTGTCACAACATTCTTTTGGCATATGGGGATGCAGTGGGAATGAAACAATGGTGGGAATATGGGAACAGCACTCTCCAATGAGCTGCTGTAGATGAGTCAGGCATGAATACAAAGCTGAGGATTTCAAGTCCAATCAGTTTTGCAGGGACTGCAGCTGCTCAACTGTGCCACTGGGACCTTCTTGTGTGGGAGCCCAAACTCTGGCCCTCTGTGCAGCATATAAATCCTGCTTCTTCCCTCTCCTCAAGCTCTCTGTAATCACAGGTGTGCCTTCCCTAAGGGACACCAGAAATACTCTGAGAATGATCCAGATTTGTTCACAGAAACACAAGACTGAAGCAATTCAGTGCAAAACTTCACTTTTGCCTAGTTCTGTGCTGCATGTATGATTTTCATTACAATCAGGAGAGTCATATTATGCACCAAGCCTGCCAAACTCCTTGGTCTCAGTTCCTCTGAGCTGGCTCAGCTTCAGCTTCACCTGAACTAAAAGCACCTGGTCAACATTTCTCCCAATTTCATGCTTCTTCTAGTCATCAAAGAGAGGTGAATGGCCTCCTAGTCGTGGCATGGCTCTGCAATTGCATCTCACCCTCAGCAGTGCAGAGGTTTGTCAGGGGCTTTTCAATCCTTCCATGGCTTGGCTCACAGATGTTCAACCAGCTGTGGAGCATGATCCCCCACAGCAAACTTACACCAACAGGAAACCTCTGAAGTTATCCCCAAAATTATAAGTCTAATGTTGCATTTTTTTCTTGTTAGTAGTGATGGGAGACGGTAGGATTGGGAAAGAACCTTCCAGGTGGAACATATCACATTGTCCTCCCTGCAAACCTGTTGAAATTGAATGTGTCTTGCTACAACTGATCCTGGTGGGTCTGTTTTGACACCTCTACCCCTCCCATGGCTGGGACCTTATGCCCTTTTTGTTTCCTGGCTAAATATGTCCCCTGACAAGTTTACCAGGAATTTTATTTGCTCTGTTCTTACCCTTAAATGTATTTCTAAGAGAGCCACCCTCATCCTTCTAGGCTGAAATACACAGTTCCTTTCAGGTGAGGAAAATGACTGAATCAGTGAAAGGAGTGCAGGTGTCTTGCCACGGTCCCACACAGCAGGATGGTGGTTTCTGCAGTGCCACAGGGAAAATTTCTGTTCCCCAAACATCAATTCAGTCTGCCTGTGCACTTCTGCAAGTGTAAATTCACCCTTCTTCAGCCTGTATGACCAGAATGATGCCCATCAATCCATCTCAGGTTTCTCCAGAACTTTGAATAGTGGCTTTAACACTTCATTTTCTCTCCTGGAAATATTTTGTTCCACACTTTCTGGAAATACATCTGAGCTTTTCATGACTGTGTCACCTTGCTGTTTTATGCAGGTTATTTTGAGCCTCTTCAAAGAGTTATGGATTTGTGCTTATTTTCCAGATTTTTTTCCCACTCATTTTTACTATTACAGAAAACAAAATCAGTTGATCCTTTCTGTGCAATCTCCCAGTCATCTTCTCCATCGATGATGTCTGCCAGCCTACAGCATTCACAAGAAAATCTTCTTGTGCCAGCACAGACTGCTGCTGGTTTCTCTCTGGGACTTGGGGTCTCCTGCCAGCAGACCCTGTTGTCATTTCTTGACCCGCCTCTTGTATGCAATCATTTCCAATTTAATGAAAGATTTATCATACTTTACTGAATTCTGGATAGACCACAACTGCCAACATTCCCTTGCTTATAAATGCAGTTAACTCAGTAAATAAAGATCAGTGATGAAGCTGTTACCTCTCTCTTCAGTACAGTCCTGGTACCTTTCATTCATTCACAACCATTCCTTTAATTCTTATCTCTCCATTATCTTTTAAAACCTTGGGTACTGCTGAAGTCAGCCTAACAGCCCATCACTATTGGTGATCACTGCAGATCACTTTCTTTCTCCTTCCTTAGACCAGGGTATTATAATTGCCTCCTTCTAATCACACAATACAATTTTCAGACGGATGCATATATTAGAAAACCTTGCACTGCTGGCCATGCCAGTCAGCATCTTTCAGCTCTCCAGGGGGAAGGTGATCTGGGTCACATAAACTCAGCTCCATAAGCTTCTCCAGTTAGTTGTGTGCCTCAGGCAGTGTAATTTTGCAAAATATTTTAAGACATGCAAATACCCGAGTAAAATTATTTCCCCTGCTCTCCTTCTCTCTTCTGCCATGCATCCACAGGTATTGAATTGCTCCTGTTTTGCTTTCCAGTTTCAGCTTCTTTTGAGGGCAAGCAGCATCTCCAGAACCTGCTGGTAGTGAACAGCATTGGGTATGTCCTGCGCTTCCTGAAGAAGCTGTGTCGCAGCCTCCTGTGCGACAATCTCTTCAGCAACCAGCCTTTCCAGCAGTACAGCGCCGTGACGGACAGCCCGGAGGGGTATGAGAACACACAGATGGAGGCAGGTAGGCTGCTTGATCACCTTGAGCTCAAGGTTTAATAGAGCTGGAGAAATGACTGTCTTTTTCTTGGTGCTGTGCTCTGTGTGATAGGGAGCCATACAGGCTCCTCTCTGGGGCCCTTCCAGAGGGAGGCAGTGAGCTTACTGGAGGTATTTTCCCAGTGGCTCTAGAGGAGGCGTTTGGGTTAGAACCACCATGTTGAGGTGCCCCAGCTAAGAATTCTTGGGCCAGCATATTATTATGCTGGTACATATTATTAGCTGTGGCATAGGCAGCCTGGATCCCGATCTGCCACCTCCATCTGTGAGTATAAACCTAAATGAGCTGTGACTGCTAAGTGATTTGCTTTGCCACTTGCAGAGATGTTTCTCCTTGATTAAAATCCTCTGGGACCAGCAAGGTCCCTGTCTTAGTGCTTGACCATGTGGGGCAAAGCCTGGAGGAGCTGTGGCATGAGGCAGATGCATCCAAGGATGGTGATGGTCCTGAGGGGTGCCGGCCCTGAGCAGCACTGGGCTCCCAGATGGATGGGCACTCCTGAGCTTCCTTCCTGTTCATGTTCTGGGACTGGGTGCTGGCCCCACACAGCCTCCAGGGAGCTGGGACATGCCTGCAGCCCCATCTGCAACCAGAGGCTGGAAAGCTGCCCTGGGGCCTCACTATGGCATTGCAAAAACTGGTTTAGAAAAAAAGAAAGATGTAAATTATGGACATGAGCCTTCATTTCACCTGCAGGCTTCCTCCTGACTTAAATTATTTTTCCTTTTCTTTTATTAACAACACAGTGGGTGTTTGGGGAGGACACTGTTTCTCATGCATTCAGTTTAATGGCACATACATGGTGACAGATGAGTGAAAGGTGTTTTAGTGTCCACAATCATGATTTTTGAATCAGTTGTTCACCAAGAATACCCTCAGTGTGTACATTGCTCACCAAAGCCGGGAGAGGGCTGTGCACACGGTGCAGAAATCATCTTTTTGTACAAAGAAATCCAGCTGCCGCTCTTACACATAGGGGAAGAAAGGCAGGAGTCCAGACTGGAAAGCAGTATTTTTCTTTCCTCTCCACTAGGACATTTGCAGCAAGCTGAATTCTTCTGAGAGGTCAAGGGATTTCTGTAGCACTGAGTGAGTGCAGCCCAAGAGGCCTGGCATTTGTGTTTGCATTTGCATTTTAATTTGCATGTATATATGCATTTAGTTTCTCACGGCAGGGCTGTGTGTGAGAGCAGGCAATTCCACAACCAGAGTTTTTATAGTTGCTGTTACACTCTGAGCGTCCCTCCCCACAAAATTCCAGAGCAGATGTCCCTGACACCATCCTCGCTGGATCTCCCCAGACACTGAGGATGGGCAAAACATTATTCTTCCCTCAGACTAGACAAGAGATGTGGGTGTAGGCAAGGCTTCTTTCCTGGGTCTCCCACTGTGGGGTGGTGTGTGTGTGTGTGTATGTGTGCAGTCAATATCCCCCCCAGAAGCAGCATGGACTGGGCAGTCTGGGCGAGTCAGGTAGGTTTAGATTAGATATGAGGAAGAAATTCTTTACTATGAGGGTGGTGAGGGGCTGAAATAGGTTGCCCAGAGAAGCTGTGGGTGCTCTATCCCTGGAGGTGTTCAAGGTCAGGTTGGATTGAGGTGCTGAGTCGATGCTTAATCCTACATTGCCTAGATCTCCTTCCATCTCCCCAGGAGCCAGCATTTCTCTGCAGCAAGGTCAGCACGGGGGTTCCTCTGCTGTGCAGAGCAGAGACAGGGTTTCCCCACGGTGCAGTGACAAGTGGGACTGTAGGAGCTCTGCTGCAGGTGGGTTTGTGAGGGCACCTGTTGGGATAAATCTCCCACGGAAGGAGCAGGGCCATAAAAATGCACCACAGGAAGCCATGCAAAGCAACCACATTTTTCACTGTTTCTGTTCCCCATCTTGTAATCGAGGTGTCTTTTCTTTTAAAATCATTTGCTTTTCAGCCCCTTTGCACCAATGAATCTAATCCATGTATTGACTTTGGTGCAGTTACTCTTGATTTACACCGTCAGAAGGGAGAGGAGAAGCCAGCATCGTGTCCAGTCATATTAATCCACTTATCCCATACAGGAATCACCTTTTAACCTTGCCCCAAAGCACATGCCCCTAAGCCATAATTCACCTGTGCTCACAGCAAGCTGCCAGATGCTAATGGCTGTGTACAGGCCAGGTGGGATTTGTTGACATATGCATATATCACTTACAACTGTGTTTTACATGCCTAGGAAGTGCACACTCATCAGGCTGTGCCTAGGGCTGGCCTCTGCAATGAGCCTTGTTGGCTGTGCATTACCTTCCCTGCACTTGAGCCCCATGCTCTGCCTGCCTTGCCAAGGCCCCTCACCTGTCTCATGTCTCACATGGGACATTCCCCAGGGCTCTCTCTCAGCTGTGAAGGGACTTTCTGGCTGTTATAGATACATATTATATTGTTGGCTTTTTGCAAATATTAAAATGAATGTTATATGTATAAGGTTAGAAAACTTTGTTATATTAATATAGTTCCTTCTATTTCTGTTATTGATGAAACTTAGAAATAGTAGTATAATATACATATGTGTTGAGCTATGGCATAGTATTAAAACAAAAGCTACTTTTGTTTGTATAACCCAAAGACTGAAAAAGATAGTTAGAGATGCCCTTCCATTCTTAGATTATCTTGTCCAGATGAGGACAGCAGTGACCAGAGCTCTTGGGGAAGAATTTATTGTATTTCTGTTATCAGAGAATGTAAAACTCGGTGGAGCCAAGAAGATTGATTTATTGAGAAGGGGGCGAGTCAAAAACTGAAAAAAGAAACATCCAAAACTTAAGAAGAATGTTTGAATCATGTATGAGAATTTATGGATATGTAGTAGGGTTCTGCTTTTAAGGAACAATCCTTTGTTAGTAAGGGGTGCTCTCTTGGCTGAATGCAGAGACATACAGCCGTATCTGTATACTATTCTATTTAATATTTCTATTAAACTTTTAAATGCTATAAAAAATATGTGAACTTCATTTTTCACATGGCTCAGGAGAGTGATTTGTGGGCAGCAGTTGACTCTGGTTGAGAGATAACTCTCAGGCCTTCCTCTGGGAAATGTCCAGCTTCTGGTCTGCATTACAGCAAATCCTGAGATGTTACCTGTCACCACAGCACCTGGGTTCAAAGCACCTCTGGACCTGTGCCCCAAAATTTTCCAGGGGAGCAGTAGAGCAGTTTGAAGTAAAATGATGGCAAGACCTGGGTGACCTGTGCAGAAAACTCTGTGAAGTGGGGCAGGGGATGAGTGATGGGAAACCAACAGAGATGCTGTAAAGTGCCTCCACTCTGTGTTTAGATTTCATAATTTGTCACATGCTCAGCTAACAGGGGCTTGGATGGGAGCATATGAAAGGTACATTTCTCAAACACCTACATACTGTTGGCATCCACCTATTAGATATTATATTATTCTTCAGAGGAAACCATGTTTGCTAAAAAAACTTATGGCTAACCTGATGGTGGGCACAGAAATAGAAGTTTCTCTTATGTGGAAAGCATGAAGTTTCCCTTTCAGTCAATCCTTTCCTTGCACTTTCTGTCCCAAACCTTGGGTTTTGGCTATTTTGTGCTGTTAGACAATTGATGTCTCCACATAGAGCATGGCTCCATGTGGCTGCAGCAAAACCTCATGCAAGAGCTTTGGTGGCCACCCTGTATTATTCTTACTACTGAAGAAGATGGGAAGGTCTGTGAATAATGTCCCCAGCCTTTCAGTTCTCCCCATGGCCAAGTGAAATTTGGAAACATAGATACCATATGGAGTTCCCTACCACTGTCCATGGGAGAACAGCTTCTCTTTTTGTGGCACTGGCTAGAAGTAGGGATCTATATGGAGCAGAAGCACAGCAGGACACTAGTGCCTCTATCTGTAGGAAGGTGGGCTCTTCCTATCCACAAGCCCTTGAAAAGCTGGTATGACAAGCACAATAGCAATGCACAATAGGAGTGTGACTAAGTAGGCAAGCCACTGGCCTGGGAACTGGATTTTTATAAGGCTTTCCCATTGACTATGTGGGCTGTGCCTTTATTTGAATATGTGTCAAAGGAGGGCAATAATTCTTACCAACATGTGCAAAGCCCTTCTAAAACTGCTAGGAAAAAAAGAACAATATGATAGAAAACCACATATTATTACAATCAATATTTTTTGTTACAAGCACCAAATAAACAGCAGCACAGAAGTTTCAAGCCCTGAGAGGGTAAGAAAAATGGTTTTTTTTTTTCCTTTCTAGTACCCTGGCTTGTTTAATCTTGTCTTGTTGCATGCTATGAAGAGCAGTGCTCCTGGCTTCTCAGCACACTTGGAATAAATGGCTTTTATGGCTATCAATAGCTTCAGTGCTCCTCAGCATTTAATTACCTGCAAAGGCCATTTATTGCCTCATATATTCCTCTACCATGATCATTATCCTTTAAACAATAAATAAAACATTAAGGTCACTCTTAAAGAGGGAGCAGAGCCATCCAGCCACAACAAAGTATAATATTAAAAGTTTATATGGTCTTTGGGGCTTTTGGATTGATGGCAGAGCCTGCAGTACAGCTGAGAAGGGCTGGGATGGCCCTTCCTTCCTTCCTTCCTTCCTTCCTTCCTTCCTTCCTTCCTTCCTTCCTTCCTTCCTTCCTTCCTTCCTTCCTTCCTTCCTTCCTCCCTCCCTCCCTCCCTCCCTCCCTCCCTCCCTCCCTCCCTCCCTCCCTCCCTCCCTCCCTTCCTCCCTCCCCTCCTCCCTCCCCTCACCTGACATGCCTGGCCTCCCAACCATCCTGGCTCCCTGAAACGAGGTGTTCCAGGTGGTAGCTCTGTGGAAGAGCTGAAGGAGAGGCAACTTCTGCTAGAGCTGCATGTTGGAGCCCAGAGGAGGAACAGGAACAATTTAGGATGGTCCAGAGAATAGGAAGTAAAGGCTATAAGTAAAGGGTTGAAAGAAAAGAGTCAGTCAGTGCTCCTGTGGAGTGGTTTCATAAGGGTGATAGCAGAGGCTTTAGCATTCATACCCTTTAAGGCTAGATCAGAGGAAACTAATAAAATGTACACTAAGAAGCAAATCCTGGCAGGAAGAAAAATAAGAGATGGATGGAAGAGAGAAAATTCAGCTGTGATGTATTTTGCCTGGACTCTATAGAATTGGCAGAATTGGATAAATTGAACTTTCTGACCTTTAAATTGTGAGATTACTGTTTGCTAACTCACAAATGAAGACTCTCCTTCTCTTCCTTTAGGTTTATGAAATTGTATGTCTTTGTGGATGCTAAGCAATGGAGCTGTAAGCAGAGACATCCCTTCAGCAGCCAGCCCAAGGGAAATTCTCCTTCCCACATTCTGCTGGGCTGTTTTACCTTCACTGACTTGAGGGGGTGCAAGAAAGTTCATCCCTTTTGAAAAGTTAACCCTAGGGAGGAGGGTAGGCACTCTGCTCTCAGCACTGAATAAGGAACAGACCAAAGGTGTTTTTTGCCTTCAGCCCAAGATGTGCTCAGTGCCATGGCACAGACACCAACAGCGCTGGGCATTGCCTGGGCTGCAGCTATGGAAGGTAGAAAAGAGAGCCAAGCTATGAAATAGAATTTAAGGCTGCTTTATTTCTCCTTATCAAAGGGTATGCATAAGGAAAGTGGATGAAATGATGGGCATAAATGCATGAAGCATGATGGATGAGGTCATATCCACTACAGAAAAGCATACCCCTGAGTATATGCATTTAATTCAAGCTTTACAAGCAGAGTCATGTGGAGGAAGCACAGACACTTTCAGAGCCCTAGCCAGGTAAATCATGTGATTGTTACTCTGTTTTAGCTCCAGATTTAGCTTTAACTTTGTTTTAGCTGGTTAATACATTTCCCTAGAGCTATATGATTCCTTTAGGAGACATCTGAAGCGAATAGTCCAGGCATTTTTTTAAAATAGCTTAAACTAAAGCTGAAACAGGAATTTCCATTCCTAAACTTTTAAAATATTGATCCAAATACCTGTGATCCAACATACCAGTATTTCAGGCAGTCAGATGAGCAGGTCACAATCCAGAAAAATGATGATGGGAGACCTATCCAAGCGCTGCAAGCATAAGCCAATATGACTCACCTGGTTTTTAAAAGTTACAAGTGGGAAAGGACAAAGTTACAAGATCCAGCACTTATTAAGTAAAAGATAAAACAAGAAAGGTTTTGGAAGAAAAGAGAACTTTTGCATGTGAATCTGGATGAGAGGGCACTTGCTTCTGGGACTGCCTGGTATATGGTTCCAGGGGCAAGGCCTGGACTTGCCCCTCCATGGCAGGAAGCAGAGACAACTGAGAGTGGGGAAATGGAATATGGCATTTAGGCTGTTTCAATATGACAGGTTTCAAACAAGATTCAGAATTTTTTTAACAGGACATTTCTGATATTTTCTTGGATGTTCTTCAGTTTTTCAGCTCAGTTTCACCCTCCTCGTGTTGCTCTCTTTTTTAGACTTTTATCATCATCCCTCCCTCATCTGTCTTTATCTACCTTCTGTTTCTTTCTATCCTTCCCCAATTCACTACAAAACAAATGGAAACTCACACACAGTGGCATTTCCATTTCCATGGAAATAAAACATCCACTGTTTTTACTTAAAAAGTCTCGGACACTGTTTAATCAACAGCACTCCCCAGTTCCTTAGGATTTATTTGTTTGCAGTAATTATACAGAGTGCATAATGCCTTTTGGAAAGTAGTAACACACAGCATCTGCCTGAAGAACATTAATCTGTTGGCAAAATGAGTGCAAAGCAAGGGATTAAAGCAATTAAGAGAGTACCAGAAGCAAATTGTTGGTGGTGATGTGCAGCTTGGTGTTTCTGCTGTCCATGGGCAGTGAGCAAGGTAAGGGTGCAAGGCAAGGAGTTGCACCACCAGCAGCTGGACAAGAGAAGTACATCCTCTGACTGAAAAAAAGCTGCAAATGGTGGCTTGGGGAATCAGGGACTTTATGGTGGGTTTGTTCATGGAAGAGAAAAGGTTACAGAAGTGACATAAACAAAAAAGGTGGCAGTGGCTTGATGGTCCTCATCAGAGAAGCCAGATGGAAGGAAAAAGAAGTGAGGCTGGGGATGAGCCCTAGGATGGGGTCCCAGGCAAGCCCAGCTCCCCAGCAGCATGGCACAGTGATGTGGAGGGATCTGTAGAGTCATGGACAGAGGAGGGGATAAAAAGGCTCAGCAAAGGGGAATTGGTGAGTTCCTAGCTGCTGGGATTGAGGTCAGCCAGGGATGTCAGAAGCAGAACCAGAGAAGACAGAAAAATAAAGGTTTTTTGAAGGGGAAATAAGACTTCAGGGCTCATATATGTTGCACTTATATGGCAGAAGAAAAATCAGAAAGTTCAGCAGAGCAGCAGCACTGGGAGAAATGAAACAAAGACTTTTATATAAGATCTTATACCTGCATACAAACACATGGATGGGCTCATGCTTTATAGGTACTATTCTACCTGATTTCTGGATGGTATTATTATATTTATTAATGAGCAAACACAGCTTATTTTGAAGTCACTGCATTTTGCTGTAGACATCTCACTTCTTGCACCTCAAATTATTTGTTTTTCAAACAATAAAAAAAAATACTGTTAAATATTTTAAGCCAGTACTAAGTGATATGGTTAAGGGACATTCACCATGGTGGTAGCAAAACAGAAATGCACTAAGTACTTAATCTGCAGAGAGTCCCAGTATAATACCTTGAAATTTTCAAATAGCGCCGTCATTTTCATCTAATCTGTTCTGTATACATCTTTCTGTGACTTCTATCAATGCTGATTTATGGGGATATGGAGTGTATTATAAACTTCCTTGACAGAAAAACCCCTCTAGCTACTGCTAGAAGCTGGAAACTGAGATCAATCGCAGCCTCTCCCATCTCCCTCTGCCATTGCAGAACCATTGCTGTGCTGAGACACAAAACTATACAGCCCTGATAAATCTTCTTTTCATGATGTACACTTTGGTATAACATAAAGGCAAGTGAGAAGGGAAGAGAAAGGAGGAGCAGGTTTGCAATCAGGTGGAAGAGACCAAAGGAAGACTTTTTCTACAGCCTAGATCCCTGTGTCATTGAAATCCCTTTGCCTTCACTCGTGCATGTGCCTAAACAATTTGCCTGTGCTGTAACATAGGACTAAAACCTCTCTGTTGTAACAAAATACATTTACTCAATCCTCCACGAGCACTTTAAAAGTGGGAAAAATTCTTCAATGGGTTATTTATTCACACGAGCACCTTTTATTATTAAATCTAATATATTTGTCAGCAGCTAGCTTTTGAATTTGCTCTACCTTTTTATTCGGTTTGGACAATAAAACCATGTTGATCTGTTCCCAGCTGGTTTCATTCCCTGGTTCTACTGCATTAAACACAATGTAGCTGTTGTCTGGGCTGTAAACACTCAAGGGAAATTGTTTAAATAATGAAAAAAAAATTGCTTATGTTGAAGACCTAATCAGGACAACATTGGATTTTGGAAAATTTTCTAAAAAATTTAGATTCTTGATGTTAACTGACTGGCAGCTTCTCCTTGGGGGACTCAGCATTTCAGTTACTGCAAAGTATTTTCTAGCAGCTAGGACACAGCTAGATGATACATGGTGCAGTAAAGCCTCAGACTAAACCCTAGAGAATTCATTGCAGGTTTTATCTCAACAGTGTGACCACAGTTTCAGTGTTCATAATATCTGCATTCACCAGTGAATGAGGCATATTTACATTTTCCTGTTCTGACTGACTACTAAGCCCCCCCTTTTTTCCCCTGTGGATGCAACTGCGTGTTCCTACAACCCATAGACTAAAAACCACAGGCGTGACAGCCCTGGCCTGCTGCTGGCGGATGCCCTGGGCTGCCTGCTCTCTTGCTGCCTCTCTGCAGCAGCCTCAGGGATGCTGTGACTCCTTAGGGAGGTGTCTCCATGCCACTCTGCCTTGGCAAGCAGTGAGCAGCTCGGCTCCGCTGCCACAAACCAGATGTCTCTCCCTGTAATGTTTTCCTTGTCCAGCCAAACCGTGGCAGCCAAGGGTTAGTGTGGAAAAGGCCTGGTCCTTGCCCAGCTGCACAGGGGGCAGATGCACGCAGCAGAGAGTGGTGTTGACATGGTAAAGAAACATCTGCTAAGGGGTGACATCATATTCTCATTGTGCTGCACGTCTGGACGGGCAGTGGAGCTAAAAGGAGTGGGCTGGTGCTGTAATCCCAGAGTAAATCACAGCAGCCAGAGCTGGAAAGTCTTAATCTATCACAGGAGACTCTTATCTTTAGATACATGCATGCAGGCTCAAACTGCAGGGAAGATAAGGGCCGTGGTACATTCCTGACTGGACAGAAATGTGTGAGGCTGTTTGCAAGGCATGGAAAAATTTCTTTTAAAATCTTTTGAGAGTTGATGCTTAAAACAGAAGATAGCAGTTTGGAGCCAAGGCATATCTTTCACAATCTTAAATACTGTTTATACCTTTCTTCTCTCTCCCTCTCTGGTTTATGCTAGATTGAATTGATGGTTAAACTCATCTGAAGGATTTCGTCCTGCATTTCAGCATTTGCTTTCTGTTTTCCCCCCACTTCTATTTTTCCTTTCACGAAGGCTGAGGTGCAGGGTTTCTAAGCTGCTGCTTTAAACTGTCCCCTCCCTTTCCCCCCCGTCCCCCACTCCACCCACCTCCCCAGTAGGGCAAGTGCCATCCTTGTGCAGGGAGCAGGAGCCAGGCTCAGGAGCTATAAATACAGGCAAAGATAAAGCTATACAAAGGAGGAGCCTCTCGATAGGATTTTGACACTGTGGCTGGCTCCTCTCAAAATGACTGGGAGATGAAAAAAGGCTGTCCCTGGCTGGGAGAAAGGAGAGGTCTGAGGAAGCTATGATATCATGCTGCTTAAAATATGGAGTTCACATCTGGTCAACCCATTATAGACAATATATGGTAGCACTTTAAAAGGTACAGGGAAGGGTCAGAGGGCAAAGCCCATCACTAAATGATATGAGGAATAGGAGATGACACAAAAAAAGGAATAGTGGGGGCAGAGAAAAGAAAGACAGAAATAAATCTGTATTGACTGTGAGGAAAAGAAGTTAATGGGGAATTTAATTAAAGCAAATACAAATGATTGAGCATTGCAGGTGGTAAAGTAAAAGGTTATGAAATGACATTAAAATATTGTCCTAGAAGGGAGGGCAGCTGTCCTGGGAAGCTATTGATGTGTAAAAGAGAAACTCCTTGGCATGGGGATAAGTGTCCAGTATGTTCAGAGCAGAGGGTGTCCAGCAATGCCCCATGCAGCCTTTACCCAGATGGAGTCACTTCATGGCTGTGCAGGAAATGGCCTGTTAACTGGGAAAAGGGATTCTGGTCCCACTTCACTGCCCTGACCTCCAAGCAGCAATCTGGGGATGAACCCAGAAAAATGCATGGGTTGGATCAATGAAAGTGTGAGATGGGTGGAATGGAAGCAGGCTGGGGAGAAAATGGTTATGAAAATCATAGGATGGGAGGAGAGAAAATAGTAAAAAAAAGAGATAGGGAAATAACTAGAAAAATGGAAAAAGGGTGATAAAGGTGCAGGAAAGTGGAGTTAGAGCAAGGTCGAGATACTAGTAATAGGACAGAAGAGAAGTAGGAATAGGTGACAGGGAAGAACAGAGGGAGAAGCATGTGAGGGGTATCAGGGAATGGAGCCTGAGAGAGGGAAAGAAAGATGTAACATGAGCAGTGATGTGGGAGCAGCAGCAGGTGACGAAAGTGGCACAAGACTTGTTTGGCCTGGGAGAAGAGAAGGCAGAATAGAGTGTCTCTGGAGTGTACAAGGAGATTTTGCCTTTAGAAGAGATTCTAACAAAGTTTGGGCTTTTTTTTAAGATGTAGAAGAAAAAGTAAGTGATTAGATCTGCTCAGGAAAAGGTCAGCTAGGGATCATCTTCCCTGTGTATATACTATTCTTCATTTCCTGCTTGACTTGAAATTGATTTTCATTTGCTTTCCTAGTGTACAATGAGAGCCAATTCTTTTGTCTTTCTGGAGTCTCTATTCCCAGATGCCACCAAAAGCCCAGTGTTTTTGTTCTGCATTCACACATGCAGTATGCATCTGTGTGGCACTCCACAGCGGCAAATGGGTACTGCTGGGGCAAAGAACTCGATGTATTGCAGGAGTGAGAGACAAAAAAAAGTGTTTTCCTTCATCCTAATGGAGAACTGAGGTCCAGATATGACAGATAACCTGACCAAGGTCACACCAGAGGTTTGCAGCACAGCTGGGATGTCACCTGCAGATTCTCAGGCTCTTTTAAGTCCCAACTGACCTATCTTCAAGAATTTGGCTAGGAATCTTAAAGACTTACTTTCAAGAAGCTCAGCTAAAGAAATGCGTATTTTTAAATTGTGAAGGCAATTGTGGCTTTTTTCTCTCCTTCTTTGTCGCATTTTAAGGTGTGCTGGATGCAACAGCCTTGGGCTTTTCAATCCAGTTGCCTGTGGACCATTCATGTAAAGGAAAACTATGCCAAAATGGCTTAAGCATTTAAGCAGAGTGGTGAGCAGTTGTAACAGAGACTACTGTGCTCAGAGCAAAAGGTCGAAGATCCTTTCTCATAAATCCTGCTTTAAAGCAGTGTGTACTAGTTTCTCACTAATATGTGGAACTGACTCCCGACAAAACAAAATATGAAAGCAAGTCAGAATACAGAAGGGCTAAGCTACAGATTGATGAAGTGTTGCATTTTCAACCCCAATAGAGACTTACATTTTCTTCTATTGTCTTAGAAAATATGGGTTTTTTTCTTAATTGGCCAAAGTGGGATTAGAAGCTGTGATGGCCAAACACTTTACAACGCCTTCTGGGAGCTTATAAAATGCAGATATTTTCATGCACATCATCACTAGAACCTCAATTCATGCAGCTTCTCTGTGCTACAAACTAAAAAACCCTGGAAAAACAGGAACACAAAGAGTTTCCAAGGGGTTATTTAGTTTTTGGACAGTGGGCCACTTGAGATGATCCCTGCTCCCCCTGGTCTAATAAAGACATTAATATGACTTTCCAAATTCCCAGAGCACATTTGACTGGGGAATGTTTCATACAGTAATGAATGGAGGCTCCAGCTTTTTCCATGGCAATAGGCATCATTACTCTCACTTTAGAGCCCAAAGCAGAGATGTAGAATAAATTGATCCAGATCAAGAAAAGAGTCCTAGGCAAAGTTAGGAAGATTGGCTCCTTCTTGTAGTCTTGTACATAGCTCATGGGTGTCCTTCCACAGGGAGATTATATCTGTACATGCCTTATTTCACACAGACTGTTGAGACAGTCTGACATCCATCAAAAAATCCCTGGTGTCTGCTCAAAAATTTTGGAGTAATTTACATCCATGGCAATAAAAGCTGTATGCTGTTTATTTAGCAGGGCTCTTTTAATGTGCTGTTTGTTGTTTTGATAGTCTATGTCTTCTTCATATTGTAATCATATTAAAAGAGCATTCTTTTCCTGGAATAAAGAGGTAATGATTCACAAGAGGCATAATTATTCCATGCAGTGCAGGCAGGATGCTGCAGGAAGAGCCATCTTCTTTATGCATAAGAGGCTTTTATTGCAAGTGTTCTACACAGTAATTAAATTCCTTTGAATGAGGAGGCTTGATTGGATTTTCTTTGGTTTATTTGGGAGGAGTTTGAAAAGCAAGGTATTTAGCTCAATTGCTTTATAATTTTGGCATCTGTTAGAGGTTATGGAGAAAGGTTCAGTGTCTGATTCCCATTTCTCTTATGTGTTACGTTATCTAAACTCCCTTGAATTCAATTGAATTACACCCTATCTGTATTTGTATGAGAATCAAGCTCAGAAATTCCTGGCAGAAAGCAGCAGGACACCTGAATGCATGCTGTAAGAATCCAAATCATCTAAGGGAAAAAAAACTTTCTGAAGAAAAGTTACTTGTAGCTGCAAAGGCAAATTCCCAAAAGTGAGGAATTTTCACATTTGCAGTTTTCCTTCAAATGTGATGTTTGCCTTATGGTGAGTCCAGCCTTGGCCCAGAATGGGACAAAATTTTAAAAGACAGAAGCAATAAAATAGAACAAGGTAACAAAAGTCTGTGCTGTGGCCTGACACACAAGCCAAGATGATGGCATGGCACAGCTCCTGAGTATTTGAGTTGTCGAAATAAATCATATTCATTTAACATCAGCTACTGAACACAGCTATAAAGTAATGTTGCTGGTTTGTGTTTTTTTAAGGAAAGGAGTGAAAATGTAAATTGAAAGGAATAGTCTGTTATATAGAGCCTCAAAATCTACTAGCAATGGAGTTTGTGTCTTATGGCATAAATTACAACATAAATTTTTCTTGTTACTCAATAAGGCTGCATAATACACCAGGAGGAGAGTGTTGCTTTGGCCAGGAAGTTGATGTGCAACACCATGGGGGAAATTTCACCCTGCTCAGATGTCTCTGGTGGGGAGAGTACACATGATGAGGAAAGTGGCCTTTTCAACAGCACAGAACAATGTCATGGGGCAATGGAAGACACTTCCCCTAATCTAGGGGCTCCCTGCCTGCCAGGTGTTAACATCCAGTGGGAGTGGGAATCTCTGAAGTGCAGAGTTGCCAGCAGGGTTCTGTGAAGGTTGGGATCTCATGGAGGTTTCCAAGGGCTCTGCTTGTATCCCAGTAGTGATACTGGGACTGGGTGACAGGAGGGCTGTTTTTGCAGGGAGAATGGCAGTGGGAAAAAGGAGAAGGAAGACCTGTGGCCATCTTTGGCAAAAAAGACAAAAAGACAAGAAAAGGCAAATAAGAAAGAATTGGATATGAGGAGACCAGAGGAGGACGACAGTGACACGGGCATGGAAGTGTTAGTTCAGACAGCGACAAACCTGAGCTTAAGTCTGAGGGGAAATGGCAAAAAAAAAATCTGCATACTGCAAACCTGGAGCTAGTCCTCCCTCATGCCTGTGCATGAGACCCTCAAGCATAGGGGAGCATGGAGAGACCTCCAAAGTAGGTCTTGAAGTAAAAATTTGGTTTATTGCCAGGAATCTGAAAAGCAAAGTATTTAGCTCCTACACAGCATGAAAATTGCAGTGGAGAGGACAGGAACCGTAGCAATGGTTTGCAGTTGTCTGTGATGTTGGCATGCTTGAACCTGAGTCAGGTCCAAGTGACTCACACATAACACAGAACTGTCCACGATAAACCTTGGGTGTGCTCATCAGTCATCAAGCCTGTATCCTTGTGGGATACCAGGCCTGATGGATGTCTGCAGCTGAGGGTGCTTCTGATTAATTTTGGTATTTGCAGCCAGAATGCTTTGGTTTATTACCTTCGTTCCTTCCTACTGGCTGCCAGGCATTTTGAACTTAACAAACTGCCTGTGCTGTTGTCATCCTCTGCCTCCTTCCTTTCAATCCTCTAGCCTCAGTGTATTGGAGGGAGCACCATGAGGCAAATTGGGCCTGCCAGACAGTGGCCCAGGACTTTACAGAGAATTATCTTGTAAGCTGACACCAATGACTCATACCAAGACAGTTTTCCTCTTGTGACTCTACTGACTTTGAGTGGTTGTGTTTCCCTTCACCGTTTATTAGTTCTCAGCAAGGATCTCTCCTGGGCCAGCTGTCTGTACAGAAAGTTGAAAACAGAGTTATATTTTGTGACAAAAAAAAATGGGAACTTTGGCAAAAAAAAATATTTTTTTTCAAGGGTTGATTAAGAAAGCTTCTGTTTTACTGATGTTTATTTTGTGTTTGGGCTTCCTGAGCAGAGACAGTTGTACCTGAGGACTACCTGGCTGATGCTCCGAGCAGGAAGCAGTACAGTGTGGATCCTGCCGACGCTGCCTTGGGTTCCGTGGGTTCCATGTACACCGTGCGTCAGAGTCCTGCAGATGGACACCCTGCCGGAGGCTCCTCTTCCTCCTGTAGCCACCGTCCTGCCCAGATGTCTGCAGGGGGGTCCTCATCTACTGGCCTGCGGCATCAGACCTCCAGCCCAACAAGGAATGGGGCCTATCTTGAAGGAAACAGAAGTGGTAATGTAACACCTTCCATTTTGCAATATGTGCTGCTATGCTGGCACTGTGCAGGAGTCCTAACTCATTCCCAAATTCCCAAGAAAATTAGTAAGGTGGTTCTGTGATGGAATCCATCCAGACCACTCCTGCTTCCATTTAGAGGGGGAAATAATAACCTGTGTAAACAAAAAATCAGTTTGCTCACCATTAAGTGAAAAGGTGAATGTTTTCTAATGCTGTTGTTGTGTAAACATATGTATTACGTATGACTGTGTGGCAATCACACTTGTTATTATCAGCTCAGACGTGTAGACATTAATATATGAGGCATTCCTCCCAAAGATTTATACTGCCTACAGGCACATACCTGGTATTTGTGTGACACCAGCTGTGTACAAAACGTGATGCAGAGGAAACCCAAATATTAGTGCCTACCTTAAAGCATTTTAGCCGAAGGTTTTGCTTCCTAGCTGTGTGCCCATTCTGCCCCTTTAATTACATACCAAGCCAGATTTTGCTTGAAAAAGACTTCCCAACAAAACATAGTTTTTTTAAATCATTCAGCTCACTGCTCAAGGCTCTTTTATTCTTCAGGAAACAAAGTCACAAGAAGTTTATCTGCTAATTCAAGAAATGCCATGGGAACCACTGCATTCAATGATTCTTCCCTTTCTTTGTATTTTTGTTCAGTTACCACTTGCTGGGGCAGTTGCCCTACTCTTCCACTACAGTTCCTATTGGCCATGATTTTTTTCCTTCTAGAAATTACCCAAGTTCATCAGACAAGTTAACTGTTTCACTGAACTTCAGTTAACTTTGTTTGTATGTTCCAAATTCTTGGTCAACAGGTCTTTATCAGTAGCGATGCCAACAGCGTCTTCACCCCTTACTAATTATTCAAACTTCATGTCTGCATATTTCATTCTGATGATAGATCTAACAAAGGAGTTGAATGTCTCAGCCATTTTAAAGCCATTAATTTTTTTCCCTTCCTCATTTATTAATGGAATCTACTGCCACTCTAGTACTAATTTTTTTTAAATCTTGATATATTTGCAGAAGATTACTGGTTTCCCTAGTCCCTTTGTCTACCATTAGCTCATTACACTGTCTTTTTGCCCTTGCATTTCTGCATATTCTTGCTTGGAAGCCATTCCAGAGCCTCTTTCCAGTATCCTTTGCTTAATCTTTGTTTAATTCCTTCACATTCCTCACCTCACCAACACTTGTATTATTTCTTGTTTCTGAACTTTCACTGTTCAATATTTTAGACCAAAATATGTATTACAAGTATTTATCCCTGTACTTGTTCATTTTAAATATTTAGTGGTGCATTCCCACTACCCTCTCTGCCTTCCAAAATTCGTGGCTCAAAGCCAGAATCTACAGAGGTTGTAGATTCATACTGTGTAACCCTTCACAGATTTTTCTTCTCTGAATCACTTGTTTTACTGAATTGTCTTACTTGGCTTACTGAATACTTCGTGCATTTTCAGAATATACAAAACTTCTGTACATAAGAACGTGTGGTGTGGAGAAAACCCTTGGTATCAGGGGACAGAAATTATGTTCAAGGGACTGAAGCTTAAAATTAGAGCTTCTTAAGATTGTTCAGCTGCATTGTCTTCCCTTTTTTTTTTTGACTTTGAATGTCACTGTTTCCCAGTCTTGGCCAATGTTTTGTGAAACCTCCAAGTAGGAAGCTAAGCTTCAGGAGACATCTCCATCTCTCTTTTCATGGCTTCCCACAAAATCCGCAGTCTTTACAAAATGAAAGGCTGAAATATGGCTCATGTTTTTTTCCAGAACTGAACCAACAAAAAAATTCATGGAGTGGTCATGCAACAGGCTTTACAGATTCCTGTATTTCTTTGGCTTAAAACCTTTAAAAGCACTTTCAGGGGCAAAGAGGGAGATATTGTTTTTGAACCAGGCATCCATGGCATGAGTACCTCTGAAGCAGTCACAAGTTACTTTAAACTGCTACATATAATACCTGGAGTTAACAGAACTCATCCCAAAACAGCTTGGTAATTTTCATGTGACAATCTTTTTACACTTGCAAAGCCTAGTTCCTCTGAGGTCTCTGGGTCATTTGACCAGTTCAACAGTAAAAGCTTCCTAAAACAGAAATGTGTGCAGTGACCATCATTAAAATGGTTATAGATTCATTGATATTGTTGGTGTTTTCCTAATTTTCCAGGCATTTATTAGCCATTAGTATCACCCATTGTAGATTAGGGTCTACCACAGAGCACACACAATCCTATAGAGGGTTTGCTGCCAAGGTCCCTAACAATCACCTGTACTCCACCGGGAACCAATGTCTGTGCCATCACCATCCATCACACTTCCCTTAATCCTCTCAGCTGCTTTCTGGAGACTCCAGCAGTCTCCCACAGGCCATAGCACAAGCTGGCTCCTTTGAGGCCAGGCAGTTTTCAGTGGCTGTGGTGGGCAATACAGTGACATCCATGAAGTCAAGGTGCCCACACATTCACTACGATATCACTTCAAGCATTAAGACACTGTGATATTTC
Source organism: Poecile atricapillus (assembly GCF_030490865.1). Taxonomy (NCBI): domain Eukaryota; kingdom Metazoa; phylum Chordata; class Aves; order Passeriformes; family Paridae; genus Poecile; species Poecile atricapillus. The sequence continues at coordinate 45,061,137 of NC_081251.1, read as the reverse complement.
CAGTCACAGCCTGGTTTCGTCTCTTTCACTATTTCCCATAGTGTACCTCTGTAACACTGGAATTCTCACCAGAGTCCTACAAAGCATTACCCAATCCTCCTTAAAATTAGAGATTGTATTAGTTCACAGAAGGAAATCATATTTTCACCCACCATGTTGCTTCCACTTCTACTGGCAATCCCAGACTTGTAAAACACACATTTCTGCAATTTCCCTAGTGCAGCCACGCTGGAGGTTTAATACCATCTTCACAAATTCTCTCCAGCGAAGAAGGGTCTTTGGAATCTGTGCATGTGTTTTCCTTCTTTCTAGGCATAATTTATATGTTGCTGAATCATAAGTAAGCAAAGATGAGTAAGTGGTGCATGTCAGTCTCTGTTCTTATCCTCTTCGGTTTGTATACTTATGAGGCAGAGATGGGCTCATTAAAAAGAGGAAGAATTTATCTCTGAAACCTCAAACCAATCCTGCTTATTTATGGATAGTTTTGAAAAATAGCTTGCCTTATTTATCATGGTGGGAAAATATCATGGAAAAAGCCATAATCATAAAACATATCTCAGTGCATAGCAGAACATGTCTTTCAAGCGGAATGGATGAGATTAAACCTCAAAGCTCTCATTAATGCGATCGGAAGCTTGATGCCTAATTCTCCTTGATTATGCTAAAAAATTCTGAAAAAAAAGATGTAAAAAAAAAATCTCATTTCAGAAAGCCAGTTGGGGCTGCAAACAGATAAACATGCACTTTCCTGTCATCATTTGCCAAACTGAAGCTTTTAAATTAGGGAAGGAATAGTCAAGGACATCATAAACCTTTCCAAGCCTGCTTACATAACAGACAAAGCCTTTATCCCAAGTATGAAGGATTGTGTGCTCAACCACAATAATAATAACCTTAACCTTGCCCTGTAGCTTGTTATTTTTATGGAGATTTTATTATCCAGTATTAGCAGTTAATTATTATCACCTGAGGCTCTTTGTTAAAGAGGCAGTCCTGCTTATTAGTACATATATTTTCTGAAAACATTTGGGGGCATGGGGTTGAAATTTCTCTTTTTTAGAATAATGCTGCAAGCAGCTCATGGGAGGCAGATCCAGCACCTCCCCAAAGCAAAGGAGCTGCTGATGGCATTGTGAGCTTCAGCACTGTATTCAGCAAACACAGCCTGCCTGCTAATTTTTGAGGACATTCAGTCTGAAAGTTGCAGTGTTTCCAGCGAGCTGCCTTTTTGTTTCTCCTACAAAGGAGAGGCAAAGCAAGAAAAGCCCAGATAAATATTTAATGTCCGTGGCCACGTCTCATGCAGCTGGATGCTGGGCTGCTCCTGCAGCGGCCGGAGGAGCACCTGCAATGTTGCATCCCCACACAGCGCGTTCCATGCTGTCAGCGGGAGCAGCTGCCACACTGCTGGGACAAGGACTCTTCTGTGACACCTTGCAAGGTGGAGAACACCAGCCAGGTGCTGCCCGAGCTGTCCTGCCAGCGCCGGCCAGATGTGCTGAGCCTGATCTTCTTTGCAGAGCTCTCTGCTGATCATGGCTTGTCAACACCCTGCCCCACCCTAAATATCTTGTAATTGTGTTCTCCCACACACCTGCTTGTCTGATGTATCTCTTCCTCTTCTGCTTGGTGTGCCCTAGATTTTTAGAATAGTATCTTAAAGTCTTCCTCCTTTCCCTGTTCATGGTGGGGGTGGTTTGTTTTTTAAAATAATTCCCCTTTTTCTGCACCTTTGAGGGTCTGCTACTTCTGCTTAGTTTCAGTAGATCTGCTGCTCCTTATTATCTGCTCCAGTGCAATCAGAGAGAACCTTTTAAAATTTCATTCCCACCCCCTTCCCCTGAGGCAAAGAAATCATTTAGGCCTGCAGCAATATTAAAGTTCATCTGTCACTCCCTTTCCACTCTTATCTATCAATGACTGTACTCCCTCTGGGCTCTGTTTGTTTGCCAAGAACATATTTAGGGAGTCTGTTATTTGTCTTTCCTTCTTTTGCAGGTTTAACTCCATTTTAGCATTTTATTTCCTTGTCATGCCTCTGCAGCCATTTGGCTGTTGGCTCTGTCTCCATTATTCTTCTCAGGAAGGTCCAGAGGTTAGAGATGAGTGACAGAGAGAAGTGTGGGAGTGAAAACTCAGACTGAGCCAGGCCACCTCTTTCCCTCAGCTGCACTCAGCTTTTGTCACTGACCTGGTAATTCCAGCTGTTTCTGTGTGGGCAATAGTCTTGACTGGGATGCCTGCCTGGAGACATTCCCCTGCAGAGGAACTTCTTTACTGTCCTTCCCCAATATCGTTTGAGGCAAGAGGGGAAAGTGCTTCCCTCTGATTACCTAAATTTCCATATCCCATTCCATTAATTTGACAAATTTTTGCCACCTGTCAAAAACAGGAAATTGGATTTGACCTAGATTATGATCTCTAAAAATAATTATTGGTCGCAAGCACTCCCATCTCTTTGTAATCTGAGTATTCATTATCATCTTGATTAATTCTGATGACAGGATGGCATAGGATACCCAGGAGACATGAGACTTCCTCATTTATCTAATTCTTAGGTTAAGTGTGAATACCTTCAGATATGAAAAAAATGTATAGTACTTGCCCTGCTGCCATCAAACACTTTTGTGCTTAATATAATCTTTCACCAAAGTGATGCTATTGAAAGAAACCCCATGCCTTTGTGTAGACATAAAATGATCTACTTTCTTTTGTAAATTGAGAAATTACACTCAGATGGGTAAACTACAATGTAAAAAAAGCCATATTAATTAATTTTTTAAAAATAAAATATATAGAAAACCAGATTGTTTCCAGATTCATCAGCTAAAACCTGATATTTTGCTGTAAACTGGGGGTATCTCAGTTTTCTTAATAATATTTAAAGATAGCTCCTTTCACACAAGTAAATTAACAGACCTTAATTCATTAAAAAGCAGCAGAGAATCCAAAACTTGATACTAGGTAGGTAAATAAAGACAAAAAAAAGCTATTTTAAGAATTAGTATTGACATATAATTCTTGTTTATATATTATGATATTATACTATTCCTTAAGCATGGATTTGAAAGGGTTATCTTCACCTGCTAGGGTCTGTAAGAGTTCTAGCCATGCAGTCTCTTTAGAAAGGTCATTTATATATTTGTCTTTCAGAAATCACATTTATGCTATTGATTGCTAGATAGCAAAGGAGTGAAAAGATTCTTCCTGTCATTTCAACCTTTTCTTCTCATCCCCCTTCCTTTTATTACAGATACTTCCAATACCTGTGAAGGCTCCCAGCTGCACTTGGGGCTCTCTTCTCCCCTTTGCCCTTTCCTGGGCAGGTTGCAGGCAGAAGTCAGTGGGCTGCAGGCTGCCCTTTCTGTTCCCAGTGTAAATCCCAGGCTAAATCCTCTGGGCTTTCCTTACATTGATACAAATCTAAGGGAAAAAAAATGTGCTCCTCAGTAGTGGCACATCTCCCTGACCATGTTACAGCAGTAGCAGAGAAACTTCTGCAGTCTTTTAGTCACAGCCAAACCTTTCTCTCCTTGCTCTATTTTCTGACTAGTTTGCAAAAGCCTGGTCTTTTTCCTGACCTTTGGTTTAAGATGGTGTGGTGCCCGATACCTCCACACACCAGCTCTCATCCAAACCACTGACAGATCATGAAGGGGAGAAATGCCCCTCTGTCTCCAAGACATGTCTCAGTTCTCCCACTTGTCCCTGACATAGTTCCTCAATGTTATTGATGATCCAGGGGTTGGCCAAGATTACCCTGTTTGTTTTGCACTCTCTGTCTTCGTTGTTTCATGCCAAAGGCTCCAGATGGTGTCTGTACTGTTGTGTATTGCATTTATTCTGTGAGCGGAGCCCAGGGTCACCTGAGTCCATACAAACACCGGTCTTCGCTGTCTAATTAAAAGGACCTGCAGCTCTTCCCTGTCCTTTGTATCCAGAACAGTGACTTAGCAAATGAGAGTGCAATTATCATGATATTTACATCTCATCTCATTATGAAAACCATCGACTAGATTTGCACATTCATAGCACTGCTGCTTTCTGGAGTCCATTCTGAGTAACTGCAAACACACCTCATTACATTAGACTGTAAGATGGGCGTGGTGGCAAGGAAAAAAGGACAAATATGCACATAAACCCATTATTGGGTGTCTATGGGCAGAGTCTCAGTTAATATAAATCATCAGAGCTCTATTGAAGTCAATGGAATGACAACCTACATAAGCCCCAAACCCACCCAGCACATTTTACTCATGTGCACTAGGATCGTATTTTGAGTCGTGTGAGGATTCTCACACATCTCATCTGCCTTTATAAGCTCACTATTTCTCTGGAGAACTAATCCCTTCTCTTCTCAGCAGTTCTGATTGCTTCTTGGCTACCTGGGGCATTTCCAGGCTCTAGTTTTGGTGTCTTGATCTCCCTCTACACGCACTCTTCTGTTTGATTTCTGGTTTTCTGTAGTGTATACTTGCTTTCCATTAGCACTTCTCTCATTAAAAACTGGGCCTTGACAGAAATAGATGAGCAGATGTGAGCAAGTCACATTTAATGTATCTGTATGCTGCTGCCTGCTAACACATAGTCTGCTTGGTGTGGATATAAACAAATGGAAACAGCTTTCCTGTATCCTAGCATAATATAGATCTTGTCATAAAGAAGCAGCATAAGTGGAGGTACAAATTATATTCAGGTGGAGATTGAGATTTATAATTCTACAGAGACTAAGAAAAAAAGCATAAAGGCACTTTTCGTTCCAATGTTATTGACTTGATTTAAAGCTACAGCAAGCTGAAGTCACCTCAAATCGTCGAGGGGTTATACCATTAAAAAGTCACATGTGCAATGTTCATCTTCCCATGTTTTAGTAACTTTCCAAATTGGCATTCATTGGGGACCATCATCTTTGTGAGAGACTAAGATTAGGAAGATACAGACTGAAAGCCTTCTGCTGATCTCTAAAACAAGTATGAATATCTGAATGCAAATTAAAAACCTTATTTGCTAAATCCTGATTTTATCCTCTAGCCTTCACATTCAACGGCAAACACTTTTTTTAGCGCCGAAGAACTTTCTCTCCAGGTGTGAGGGTAGCGTCTTCTTGATCCAAGATCCCTGCTGCTGCAGATCAGACAGCAGGGGCAGCTTGGTTTAAGAGCCTGGCAGCTGGCACATCTTTCCTTCTCCAGCAGGGACCTAAGGGTTTCATGTTTTTTAACACAATTCACCAGATGGGATCATGTATTCCAATAAGCAGTCAGATTGGAAACTTCTGCAAGTCCCCCTTTTTTCCTTATGCTGCCATCTCAGGCCAGTACTTGCATGCACAGATCCAATGTCCAGTGCTGCAGTGAGGCTGCCAAAGCCCTGCACACTCATAACCACAAACTGAGGAAACCTCTGCATGCCATTGTAATGCACTGTTGTGGGCTTTTTGTACTGACAGCCTCAAGTCCTTCACCTGAACGACGACAAGATGCTGCTCGGCCATCAAGCAAGAATCCTTTGACCTGGACGGTGGATGATGTGGTTTGGTTTGTGAAGGATGCAGACCCTCAGGCTTTAGGCCCTCACGTGGAACTCTTCAGAAAACACGTATGTAGAAGTCTACCCTTACCACCTCTAGGTAATTAAAGTCACAAGAGACAGCCAGCACATGTCACACACAGACCCTCAGATGCCTTGGGCTTCCTCAACCAGGTTGAATGCAGGACCTGGCAAGGAATTCAGCACTTCTGGAGGGTTTGGGCTAGAGAAATTTTACATATCTCTTGAGATGGTAATTAAACACCAGGATGGGCTTTGTGAAAAGGTGAACAATGCCCCAGGCTTGTCAGTGTTAAAGGGGCTTTTGGAAAGTGCCCCTAATAACACAGTGTAATTTGGCCAGCCCTGAATTCCTCTGGAAATTGGACTAGATTATTGTAGGTCCCTTCCAACTGAAACAGTTCTGTTTATTCTATTCTATTCTATTCTATTCTATTCTATTCTATTCTATTCTATTCTATTCTATTCTATTCTATTCTATTCTATTCTATTCTATTCTATTCTATTCTATTCTATTCTATTCTATTCTATTCTATTCTATTCTATTCTATTCTATTCTATTCTATTCTATTCTATTCTATTCTATTCTATTCTATTCTATTCTATTCTGTTCCATTCTACTTTGTGCTATGTTATGCTACTCTATTCATTTATACTTCAATAGGGAAACCATAACAGTGTCTTTAGAAAATATTCACTGTTTGTTCCCAGCTACTCCAGCATAAATTGTTCCTATGCCAAGCCTAAGAGAAAGCACTGAGGATCTGGTGCTCATTTTTCATTGTCAGATTGGCACAAAAAAGCCTCGTTTCAATGACAACTTCTTTCACAGGATATATATGATTCTTCTCTGAAGAGCATTTTTTATTTGTCTCTAGATATTTAGCAGGAGAAACCCAAAACAGCCAACATTTTAATCTTTTCCCCCCTCAGTATTATGTAACTACATAACCAAATTTAACAGACCTGCTGACTCTCTAGAGGATATGATTGTTGATTTTGTGAGGATAACCTCCAGTGATGGAAATTATATTATCTTTAATTAGTAATTGGGAAGAGAATAAACTTTTCTGATCTGGAGTTTCTTGTTCTGTTGCTATATATGGTGTCTATTAGAATTTTTTGCCTTCTCCATGTGTCCTTAATCGATTAAGTCTGGCTATGAAAAATGTATTTTACCCTAAAAGTGACTTGTTTGTGCTCAGCTGGAGGTCATAAGTTTTCATGTAAGTGCCTGGACCTAGGTCTAAATGAACTTCTCCCCTGCCCTGAGTCCTGACCAGCACCCCCAGTGTTGCAGAGACAACAAGAGGGCTTGATCACTCCTTGCCCCTATGCCAACAGAGACAAGAGGGGCTATGGAGCTGCAGACAAGAGCTGGGGGAGGTAGATGGACTTCTAGCTACGCACTGCTTCCAGGGTTTCTAAATACAGGAGAGGAGGTGACTGAGGAGCAGCTGAAAATGAACACAGGCCTTGGTGTCTACTCATCGTAGGAAGGTATTGGGGCCATCTGCCATTCTGTAGACAGCTCTGTGGGATGAGAACAGCAGCAGACACAGTGGTGTAGGGCCAAATCTGCAAGTACAGGTGAGGTGCTGGCCTGCTTTTCCTGCCTTCTGCCTTACAAGCTGATAATGATAGCAGGGCCAATATTGGTCATGTGGGCAACCAGGCAGATAAACAAGCCACCTTTAGGTCCGAAGGGACTTGCTATAGAATGAGTTTCTGACAACAGCAGAAGGGTCTGTGCATCAAGAGAAAATCTTCATGCAAGTAAGTGAGAATTGACATGGTCTAAGGCATACAGGTATATCCCAAAGGAAAAAACCCAACTTCTAAAGTTTGTCTTGTGAATATGGAGAGTGCAAAAGCACTAATTTTGTCTAGTTTCTATTTGTAGCAAAGTATGCTTTTATGTAGCAGCAGGGCCTGGGAACACTCCAGGCAGTCATGGGCCAGCTGCGCTGGAGAATGCCATGATACTGCAGCTGCTCTGCAGCCAAAGAGATCAAGCTAAATTGCCACTAAAGACTGTCCCTGTCATCCTTTGTTGCACACCCAGCACCCATGGGCTCTACTTATCATTGGTTTCCTTGTAAAATATGCCATAGGTGTGAGAACCTGGGTATGATTGCCACACAACTCAATTCAATTACACCTTTGAGTTATATATATCCCTGCAATTTTTCAGCCTTCAAACCTCATCTGGATTAGCACAAAGACCCCAGGGGTGAGAGACAAGTGATTAGTCCATTAACCTCAGCCATATCTTCCTGTATGTTCAATCTTTCTGTGAAGCAGGTGCATAATTTACTTAGAAGCACTTACTGTCATTGACAAGGCCCAGCTATCGCCTGAAATAGTTGCTTTGGCAATCAGCTCATCTGAGCTGGGAGAGAGAGGCTGCTGGGACCAGCAGGAAGAAAACAGCTGGAGGATGTATCCTGAACGTGGGCAGTGTGTTTTGTACTGCTCTAGGCCATTTGGATGCTGACCTCAGTCCTCAGAGCCAGCTCTTCCAGCCTGCAGCCCACATCCTTCACTGCCCCAAAGGGCACTGCAGGATGCTCTGGCTCTGCCTGCTCTTCCCACCTGGAGCAGAAGCTTTGCTTCTTGCCAAGATATCCAAGGAGCTCTGTCATAGGTAGCTCCTGAGAGTGTCCACCCAAGACTGAGAAACTGCCTCCCAGCTCCTCTGGGCTGTTCCCTGCTCCCACAGCTCCCTCTGTGTGCCGAGGACAGCTGAGCTCATCACTGACAGAGCTTTTGGTCTCACGGAATGGAGCCACTGCCCTGGCCAGCGACCTTGTAGCAGCACTGTGTGAGATCCTGTGGAGACTCCATCAGCAGGAAAGACTCGGTAGAATGATAGTGGGAAGGGAAACGGAGGAGGGGAAAGGTGGCCCTGATGGCACTGGATGTTACCAGTTCCAGACCTGCTTCAAGACCTTCTGCTGGGGCTAATGTATGTGTGGGAAGCACGTTATCAAAGTCTTTTTTTCAAAGATTATTTTTAAAAAGGCTGACACAGTAATACTGTAAAGAAGTCAAGCCAAGAATCTGCACAGGGAAATGGCTACTACGGGATATTTAATTGGATATGAATGCTCCCTCTGGCATACTATTGTCATGGAGTTTAATCTTGACCCCTACACAGTAATAATAATGGAAATAATAAAATGCTGAACTCAACATTTAGAAACAGCTTCCTCCACACCTGACCCTTGAGAGTGTTTTTATCCTATGGCACCACAGTTAAAGGAGCTCTTACTTTATTTCTCATGCAAATAGTAATTATATGTTACACTTATTCTTACTTTACATTAGCTTCCTTAAAATAATGGTAAGGAGAGGGGGGAGGTGGAGACAGTTTCTATTATGGATAGAGAGGGGGCTGCAAAATGAGGAGCATTAATTGATTGAGTTAATCAGAAAGTGACCTTAACTGCTCATCAGATAAATCACCTAGTAAATGGAATAATAATGATCAGGGCAAATTAGGATCCATAGTGTTGCTTAATAAGTAGGCAATGGATCACAGTGGAAAGCTCTGACAATCAAAACCGTAGAACAAAATGTGGACAGTGTTGATGTGCGTGTAAATGTGCTGGAAGCTCTGGGGACAGGTGGTATTTTTTGACTAATACAGTCAGGAAAAACCAGACAAGCTTTGGGTCCAAGGAAGGACAGTACAGCTGAAAGCTTCTGTGTTCTACAGCCCAAAGTAAAGGACAGTCTGTTTCTCTGTGGGCTCAGGCTACTTTCGCAGTAGTACTTCATCATTTCAAAAGGTTTTCAAGCCAACAGTTCTGGGATAAACAGCTGAGCTTGGTAGTAATATCCTCCACTTGCATGAGGGCTAAATTAAAGTTTAGCAAATTTAATAATAAATGTAATTAAATAAGCAAGTTACTACTGTCTTCAATTTGAGAAGAAAACATATATATGTGTGCATATATATATATATGTATACACACACGTATACCATATGCTCGCATCGCTGGGTGTAAGTGTACTGGAGATATGTGAAAGACACAGATAGCTGGGGACAAAGCTGAAACTGAGATCTGGAGGTGTTCTATTAGCAGTTTAATGTGGCTACATCCTTCGCTGTCTCCATCACTCATACTTTTCTCTCAAGGCTGACTGGTTTTTCTCAGAATTGCACTTAGAGCAACTCTGATTTTTAAAAAATTCTACTTTTAATTGCAAAATAAATTGAAAACCTCAACTAATCTTATAGTTCCTTGAAGAATAAAAAGTAGTATTTAATTAAACCTTCCTTTATGGCTTTCTTCTATCACACCTCAGATTTCAACTTTTTTAATGAAATTTCAAAATGCATGACATTTCAGGTAGCTCTACCCTAAATGACATGCTGTTTCTAATTCACCTTGTTTAATGTGTCAGGACACAGCACTTAAAGGGGGGTTAACACATTTTGATTCTCTTCCTCTCTTTTGAAACCAGGAAATTGATGGCAATGCTTTGTTACTGCTGAAAAGCGATATGATCATGAAATACCTGGGGCTGAAATTGGGACCAGCACTGAAACTGTGTTACCACATTGATAAGCTCAAGCAAGCCAAGTTCTAATAATTTCTTGAACAACAGAATCTGAGCTAAATCTAGATGGAAGACTAAAGGTAACATGTTGCCTTACAGAAATGCATTCATTTGCAGATTGCTTTTCCTTCTTTTTTATCAAAGACTTTGTCTTTTTTAACATTTGTGTATTGTCACCTTTTTTTAATCCAATGGGATCTTTTGGGCTGCTTTGTGTTAATAATTTGCCAAAAAGTATATAATTACAGTAATTATTTTGTATCATTAATATTATTGTGATTATAGTAAGTCCTATTTTTGTAACCAGAAATGGGAAATCAAAACCAAACACAGCTACAGCATACGTGTAGGACTGCTAGAAGACAAACCAAGAGTAGAGTCCCTCACTTGCCACGGGTCTGCCTCTGAGGAAAAATCGCTGACCTGCATTGCCTGGGCACCAGCTCCACTCTCCATGCTCAGGGGCTGGAAAAGTGCAGCATTTGGTCACCTTTTGTCTGATGGAAACTGCCCCGTGTCTTGCACTATCTGGAAAACTTGAATTATTCACTTAAAGAAAGAGAAAAGAGAAAAGAGGCAAAAGAAGAAAGGAAGAAAGGAAAGGAAAGGAAAGGAAAGGAAAGGAAAGGAAAGGAAAGGAAAGGAAAGGAAAGGAAAGGAAAGGAAAGGAAAGGAAAGGAAAGGAAAGGAAAGGAAAGGAAAGGAAAGGAAAGGAAAGGAAAGGAAAGGAAAGGAAAGGAAAGGAAAGGAAAGGAAAGGAAAGGAAAGGAAAGGAAAGGAAAGGAAAGGAAAGGAAAGGAAAGGAAAGGAAAGGAAAGGAAAGGAAAGGAAAGGAAAGGAAAGGAAAGAAAAGAAAAGAAAAGAAAAGAAAAGAAAAGAAAAGAAAAGAAAAGAAAAGAAAAGAAAAGAAAAGAAAAGAAAAGAAAAGAAAAGAAAAGAAAAGAATTTTTTTTAAAAAATAAGAAAAAATAATTTAAAAAAAATAAAATAAAATCAAAAAGAGGGAGGGGAAGGCTTTTTCCCCAGCCAAAGTACTTTTTCTCGCTAGAGGGAGCAGCCCTAGCAGACTTGTGGCTGGAGCCCTGATGCTACGGTGCTTTCCGTCTGATGAGCTTTGACCGTCACGACTCTCCTATCGAACACCTCCCTAAATACCGCCAAGGAATCACAGGCTCCCAGCAGGATGCGCCCTTCACCGTTTACAGATAATTAATTCAAGAAAAGCCCAAATGCAGAGAGTGTTTCTGACAGGATGTTTCCCGTCACACCAAAGAGGGGGTGGATGGCTCCCACGGTGTCTGGCGCACACAGCTGTCAGCTCCATTCCCTGAGCCGCCTCAGTCTGGCGAACACTTTGTGGCACTCCAAGAAAAATCTGCATTTCTGGGTTTGTTTTTGTTTGCATCTTTAAAAAACAAGGAAGCCGGGTGGGATCGTTCCTCACAAGGACCTGGGCACATCTCTGCACTTTGCACAGGCCCAGGACAAAAGCTGTAGGGCTGGTTCCTGATTGCGCTGTGGCTTCCAGTACACAGACAGATGTGTTCGACTTTCTGTCTCAAGTGAATTAAAAATTCACTTCTTCCTCTTACACAAATCTAAAAAGGTGCTTATTGACACTCCATGTAAGTGAGGGGGACGAAACAGGTCTCAGGATGAGGAAGTAATCTGTGGAATGAGTATGTCCTTGTTTTCATCCATAAAAGATGAAGGGACACATCCATACAGTTGAAACCCCTAGTGCGTGACAGGGAGAGGTAGAAAGTGTTTGTAAGTCATGCAGGTGATTTTAGAGCTAGTTAGCTCAACTGAGCTCAACTGAATTGGGAAACAGAGTCCTGATAATATGCAAGATTGTTTGACCCTGTTTATGTAGAAAAAAAATGTTACCAAAAATACCTCATGAAATAAAATTCAACTTGATGCATGTTGCTAGACTAGAACTCCTACAAAAGATACCCATTCAAGGGCCTACTCCTGGAAATCCTTAAAAATAGAAGAAACCATATCCTACAAGACTCACTGAAGTCCTGGGGACTACTCTCCTAATTTAAAAAACTTGTCATAAATTTGCAGAATTGGTTCTTTACAGGATCAGCCAGCTTTCAGCAAATCCTGTCTGCATGCTGAAACACCCTAAATAGGAATAGCTGAACAACTGTGTTAAATGAAAAGTCATATATGTCATTGAGTGACGTAATATAGGGAATCCTAAATGTGCCAATGCTTGTAACACAACACCTGTACACGTCACTTTGTGTCTGTGGTATAAAGAATGGAAATCTCTTTGGTCAGCTGTCTGGTTGAGGCAGAGGTGACTTTCCATCAACAGCAAACCTGTACAGTTCATTTTTCACTCTTACATTCTAAAACATGTAAAAATCTTGCTGTATTACTAATATCTCCTTCAGAGAGTCCTCAAACAATCTTTTTTCCATCATAATTACAGTAAAACTTAGTTAACCTCTCTTCCTTTTTCAAAATGGGATTTTAATTCCTTCACTTAAAACCCCACCTTGCTGTAATATATCAGTAATCAGAGTTGGTTAGACTTTATCAGATGGCTTCAATGCTGGAAAATCCCACTTTGTCAAAATCAAAACTCTTCATAAAAGCATGTCACTTTTTAACATTAAATTCTATTTAACTGAAACTACAGCTTTCAGTAGTGTCAAAACATCATTTTGACATTTTGGAAGTGGAACATTTTTGTTCCAAGAATATTTTTGCATTTTATTGTATTTTCCTGGAGGATCTGTAACTTCACATTTTGTTCTGAGAGTGGGGGAAAAAAACACAACCCAGAACTAGATTTTCCTAAGCTAGAAGCCTTCTGATTCTGTTCTGTGTCTCCCCTCTGTTCTGTCTCACCCCTTCCTTCCACTCCCTGCCCCTACCCAAAATATTACAGCCAAGGGGGCTGGTCATAGCAAGACAGTGTGAAGAGACTCCATGGTGGAAATGATGTTCATACACATGATTTAACATCCTGAAATAGTTTTCATGTATGCAACTGATGCACACAGCCAGTGGTGCCATCTCATTTGATATCACACTTGTAGGTACACCAGGACCATCCAGGCCATGATATTTAATATTTTTGTTTTCACAGGGGAAGCAGTTAGTGCAGTCATTTGACATGTTAGTAATCCTTATGACAAAAATTCCTCATTGCATGATGTTGTTCTGTTTTATTTCACTTGAGAGGCAATTAAGAGACAAGCATTATTGCGATCACTGTAATATAGAAATTGTACCTAATTTTTATCTTTAAAGTCTCGTCAGTGAAGGTAGTTAGGCAGCTCTGCTCTGCTGAGGGTGTCAGGCCATTTCCTCAGAACAGGGACTAAAGAACCAGAGTATGCATGTTGACTGCTTCTCCATTGGCTGCTGCTTTAAGCGTCACCTGTAGAAATTACTTCACTTGTCATTCCTTTCACAGCTCTCCCTTCAGACTGTAGCCAACCCAGTTGTATTTTTTAACTGTTCCCAACAGGTGGGTGGTTGTGTGATACCTTTAAAAGTAACACATGTGCCTCTTTTCTTCTTCTAAGCACTCGTAGTTGGATTCAAAAGGCACTTTGGTTGCCCCAGTCAGTTTCAATTCTTTGTGAGCTTTCACTTTTTTTTTTTTTTTCTTTTTAATAAAGCAAGCAGTCGAAGTCCAAGGACTTGGGGACCATTCCTCCCTTGCTTGAGTGGTGGTTATGGGGTATTGGAAGCACAGAGCCAGTGCTCCCTGGCAGACCATCTTCTTGGATCTCATGTGGCTGACCAGTTCATCCTCGCTGCCTCCCCATCCACCTGCCATCGCAGCCTCTTCTCTCACACCAGCAAATGCCTCCTTCCCCAGCCAGACCTAATTGTGTTTCAAGAAATGCCTCTGGGAATGCCTCCACCTCTCTGAGCCCACTGTCTTGCTTGGCAGGCTGAGGAGTGCAGCAATCTTTGCAGTGTTAGCAGCTTTGCTCAATGTGATTAATGCAGGCAGGCACCCTTGGGACTGGCATGTAAAGCACCACTCTGGGCTGTTACTGGCCTTAAACTGATGGCTGAATTTCTATAGGTTGTCAGCAGTCTTCATGAGTTACACTTCCTTCCTTTGTAAAGAACGGATGGCTGTGAGAGATTAAATGGAACATTATTAGCAAAACCAGCAATAATTAGTGAAACAACAAGAACATGGCTGATAAAATTTTTGTGTGGAAAGAACGCCACTGTTGGATCAGCAGCAGGAGCACACACCATCCTCCAAAGCCTGGTCCTGACTGCAGCAGCTCTGGGTGGCCATTCCTCCCCCTGGCGCAGCCACCCCATGGATCATTCCTGCTCATGGAATGCAGCATGCCCCATCACTGGCTGCGCTGTTTGGGAGCTGCATAATCTCAGGGAGGAATCTGTCAGCTCTTAGTGCCCCAAAACATACCCAAACCTCTCAGTTAATTAGATAGTGCCTTCTTTATTTGCCTGCCTACTCTCTTTTAATTTGAGTAGTTTCTGTTTGAAAGAAAGACATTATGATGGAGATCCCCCAGGCCCTTCAAACAGCCTGTGAATGACCCCTCAGCTCACCCCACAGAGGAGCATCTCCAGGGTCAGACATCTGCCTGGATACAACAGATCCTCCCTCAGGACCAGAAAGGCAGGCAAGAATTAAACGCCCCCTTTTCATTAATTAAAATTAAATGCTTTTCAGGCCCTTTCCCTTTCTGAACTACAGCTTCCCTCCACAGGGCCAGTTGCTCACTTCTTTCCAAAGCAACAAGGAGAGAAGCAGAGGAGCTGCCCAAAAGGACTGCCTGCTGCTGGCTGATCAGCAAGGCAGCGGGTATGGAAGGATCACAACCAGCTGCTTCCCTGTTTTGAAACTGGTTTGGCTGGAGAGAGGTGTCATAGCCAGGCATTTGGTCTGGGGGATTCTCCTGTCAGGCACATGCAGGTTGCACTCCAATGTTTCAGTCTGCACCTTCAGTGATTTGCACGTTCAGTCTGTTATGGTGTGGATTTTGTCTCCAAATCCACCTTCTTGAGCTTGTGTTATGCTTCCACATCAGAAGGCTTGGGGTTGCTAGGAAAGTAAGTCATAACAAATCCATTGAGGGTAAAAATTCAGGGAAACAGCAGGTCGGCAAGATCCTCCTTCCCTTCACACACCTAAACTCACACACCTTTACCAGAGAAGGCAAGCATGTAGCTGCACATACGGACTCTGATGCCTTGAAGTAGTTGCATGCTGTTCCCCAATTCATTCATGGACAATTGGAATTTGATTCCCTTGGAAATCTAAAATTTTGCTTGAAAAAGAATCACTTTAATTCACTGCCATGAGTTAAATATTATGGAAACATGACTGCTAACAATTTGCTTCATGTAATTTGTACTAATGCTAATAAGCAACAGCTGCCACACTTCCTGTTGTAAATTCTTTTGTGGTTGTAGCAGAATTATCACACCTGTACTTCACAAATCTGATAAACTCGAGCACAAGCTCACTCATTCTGGCCCCAGCTCCAGCAAATCCCTGTGCCTCAGAAGTACAGCTATAGAAAGATGTATTTACAGTCTCTGTCTCCCTTTGTTCCCAAAGCCTCTGCTCCCCACCAGGTACCTGGAGCAAGAGGGGTTGGGTCTGGGGGAGATGTGGCAGCCTGGGGGTCAGCCAGTGCATGCAGGGTGTGGTTGGAGCAGATTGCTTTCAGCAAAGCTATCATTGACCAGACAGGTTTATTACAGTTCAAGAAGACAGGTTTTGGTCAGAGGCTAAGTACAGGAGAAAAGTGATTTATTAAAGAAAAAGAAAGAAATATGAGTGTGCAATACACTGCCACCATAAGACTTAAGCTGAAACCCAAGAATCCTTCAACTGTAATCTAAAGAAAAATGTTTCCCTCGCTCAAGACTCTAAATAAAGCATGTTAGGCCAAACCCAAGTCCCACTGAGGTCTGCATAAGTTTTCCTATTGAATTCATAAGACTGGGGCTTGGCTCATAAACCAGGTCAAGCTTCAGCCATGTCCCATAGCAACCAGAGCCTAACAAGCTATTCCACCCTCTCTTACAAAGAGCAGAGACAGCCGCTGCTGGCCAGCTCCCTCTCCCCTGCTCCCAGGAGAGCTGATAGCTTACTGGAAAAGAGTTCTTCCAGCTGCACCTCTGTCTGACCCAAACACCTCCCCCTGTTAGCTTTGCATTTTAGCTATGAGTTCCATGGAAGGTGGTTTGAGTTTTCCACTTTGGAGCAAACCAAAGCCCATGCCCTGAGGATTTCAGCCATGCCACCAGGCAGAAATTTGCACTGATTTAAACATGACTGTGCTGGGAGATTTCCATGTGTTCCTGAGGTGAAGGTTGAGGTGGAATTAATAATATTAAACTTTTCAAAATGGGTCTCAGTGACCCACAACTTTTGGCTCCTTCAGCATCCACCACACTTCATCACACTTCAAATGGTCAAGTCTCTTGGTAGTGCCATAATTGGACAGGAATAGCTCACAGAACTTCAGAAGAGGCTCCATCTCTGACTACAGTCTTGCTCCTCTTGGCCTATGGGCAGCTGCCAAAAAGCAACATTTGGGAAGAATGTGTGAGGAAGAATGTGTCTCTGTATGCTGCTCAGAGAGGCTTGCCTGGCTGCACAGACAGGCTGTGAACTGAGTGAAATAATAGAAGGACAGAGCAACTAGGAAGGAGAGGCATTAAAAATGGGAAATCCCCCAGCTTCAGTGGGGTTCCCATGGAGTTTGTGCCCTGTCTCCAGGTCTGTATTGAATTTGCTCTGCATAGCACAGTATGTCTTTATTACCCAGAGTCTTCCCTTGGTGTTGTATAAAATTGGGATCATGCTGCCCTTTGTGAACATGAAATACGTGCAACCAACTCCATTTTGTCAGACATCACTAAAGAAGTGGGGAGTAGCCAACAACTGAAGTCCAAGTAGTAGAGGAATGAGGACATTTCAGAGTGGAGGAGTTTCACAGGTTTCAGTGTCTTCCAGCTGAAACATGGAAGGAGAGAGAAAGAACTTCTGAATTGAAGTGAATGCATCCAGTGAAAGACCAGTGATTAATATTATCCCTCATTTTGATGGTTTCCTGATCTGTAATGTGTTTTATGGCCCTGAGCATTTGCTGTAGTGGCAGTGCAGTGAATTGATCTGTGTGTCCAGGTTCCACTCAAACCAAATAACTGCCTCTAAAAACTATCTGTCTTCATCATGGCTTTTCTAATATGCTGTAGCATCCAGAAAGCTTCAGATCAGCTTGCTAAGAGCCAGTACTTAAAGAAAAACATCTCTCTTTACCTTTTTTTTTTTAATCTTGTGGCACAAAACTTCAGAAAGCAGCTATAGCCCCAGCTGTGTAGCAGGTCAACATACCCAGCTTTTCATTTCATGCCTCTCAGAAACCTAGAAGTAAAAAATATTTTGCTTACCTGGTCTATGAACATACAAGAAGCCAACCTTGATTCCAGTCTTCCACTGACCCTGTAAATGGGAGTGTTAAATATAATAGAGTTATTGACACTGTAAATTTAGTAGAGTTGTTGCACATTTTTATCAGTGTAAACAAAATCCATGTCATTTGATAGACCTGTCCTCTGATGATACTGAAATTTAAAGTCAATGGTATGAATTTCCCACAGTGACATGAGTGGAAAACAGCAGAACACCAAGAAAAATGAAGCAAAACTTCCATGGAGGTTAACAACATTGCCTCCTTCCCTACACTTTTAAGCCTGGCCTTTGGTGAAACCAGGGATCTGAACCCAAGCGTCCTGGTTGAATCTAGTGCCTTACCCACAAGACCCTCTACTCTCACTGTATTCTGACTTTTCTCCCAGTGCTGTCCACATCTGTGTCCTCACACAGCCCTTAACTACATCCTTATGAACCTGAAAAAAAGCACCCAAATGGGCTTTTAGAGGTCAGTTAGTCCTTTGCCCTGCACTCATTCTTCTTCAGCTCAGTCTTCCTCTGTTATCTAGTTTTTTCCCCTGGAGCTTCCCGCTCCTTTCCATTCCTATCCTCCCACTGTAGTTAGTTCCATTTTCTTCTCCCTAGTTCCATTCCTGCAGCATTGTTTCTTTTCCTTCCTTTCCCTCTCTCAGTAACCATGTACATGTCTCCTTCACCCTTGCCACAACTCCTTCTCTATCTTTTGTCTCTTCCCTGTTTTAACATTTCCCCTCTCTCTTTGTCTAGTTTTCTGCAATCCTTTCTTTCCTTTCAGTCAAGTGCCCTTTGCAGGATAATCTTGTACCTGTTCTTCTGTGACAGAGACTATCATGCACTGACATCTTTGAATTAGCTTGTCTGTACATTTTTTGACACATTCTATCTCATACAAAAGCTCTTCCACCGCTTTCATCCCCCAGCATGAAAGGCACTTCTTGAGAATGGTCTTTAACTAGTTGGCTGATGACTATTTGCAATAAATATCTCATTAAAGGCTCAGCACTTTTATGAAAGATAAGTGCAGTTTCCCCCTCTAGCTTCCATCTTTTCCTGTGCTGCCTATTGATATTCAAGCTGCTAAAATTCTCCTTTGTTCTGAAGAGTTTGCTCACTGGGATGAATCCTTGGCTCCCACCCTGTTGCTGATGGCCACATGAACCGGGCTTGGACCTGTAAATGTCACACCATTAGGCAGGTGTGAGCACTGATGTGTACAGAGCCACCAGCATTGCTTCCCTGGGCTTGGAGAAGGTCCAGCTTTCTTTCCGCCAGCATCAGAAAGTTGGTTGGAAAGAAGAGGTGCCCATTGCCAATGATAAGGACAACAGAAGGTAGGAAAGAGCTATCCAGTTGGAGAAAGAAGAGACACTGGCCAGCTGGAAGGTGGTGGTGGGATAGACAAAATTAGAAGTAAGGGAAGACCATGCTTGTAAGCTTATATTAAGAATGGAGGAAAAAAATCTCCGTGGAAACTGGCATTTCAATATTTACAGCATCATCTTTCATACTGAAATACATGCAATAATGCAGGGCAAAGCACACATGGGTGCACACAAGTGTGAGTTTAGAGTAATGACTAGTAGCTTCTGTGGGGCTACTGCATACTTCTACCAGTAGGAATGAGATCAGATCTTGGCTCTGGGTGTCTGTTTCCAAACAGCGCGAAGGATGAGAGCAGAACAGTTTCTATCCAGCTGGAAAGTGGCAGCCTTAAATCAGGCCACAAAACAGAGCAACTCCTGCTCCCACTTTTTAATTTTTTTTCTTTAAATGCTGCTCTGAGCTCTCTCCCAACTCCTCAGCATTAGCTTCCAGGGCTAGTGAAGCATGTACAGGGCTTTTTTGATGTATGTACAGCTATCAGCTTTCGTATTGCTAATTGGGCTCAAAGTGTGTTAGCTTTGATTTTTAATGTTCTGTAATTTGCTAGATAAACCTACATTTCTGCAGCAGCTGTATAGCTAGGGCATCTTCCATTACATCTTGCAGATATTTCATAACGTTGGATTTTTTTATATATCTACTAACATTGAAAGGTGAATGACAGCTCTTTCCAGGTGCTGTACAAACTTAGGAGTAGATCTTTAGTAATAGGAATCAGATATCAAGGAATGATACAGTTATTTCAACTTTTTCAAGCATATATAATACCTACTAGACAGAGTAAAACCTGACTAGATAAGCAATTTGGTTACAATCAAGAGTTCAAACTCAGTCTTACATTCTGACCCTCCCAAATTTATTACAGCCTATACCACTTACTGTTGATAGACACAACATCTCCACATCTCAAATCATTAGAAAAGCGTATTTGTGACTGCTCTCATCCAAATCCCATAGGAGAAAAGAGGAGTTTGTCCAGCACACAGCACAGGCTTCTCATCAGTGACAGCTCTCAAAACAGAGAAATCAGTTTGCATACAGTAGCTCACCAGGATTCCTTCACCTGCCAGACTGTATATTAAAAATAGAATGTAAATAACTAGATTTCCTATTTATTAAAAATGTGTTGTCATGATAAGATTATGGGCCTGAATGATGCTGGCAACTCAGTCAAATTATTCTGTGATTCTGTTCTCTGATTCTTCTAAGACATGATGTGAGGTGTGCATAAGGCTGAGGACTTTTGAAAGTCCTTGGTTCCCTCCTTTTATTGTCTTGTGGGGTTTTATTTGGCACTACCACCATGGTGTCACCAGGCTCCTACTCTATTCCTGCTGGCAAAAGGCAGTGGGATTTATTTATTTATTTGTGTATTTATTTATGTATTTATTTATACTGGCAGTGCAGCGTTGCCAACGGCAGCCCCACTGGCCGTGACAGGAGTGATGCTGCCTGAGTGCCCCCTTGGAAAGAAAAGACAACATTGACTCCTCTCAGCACTCTCCCACCCCTATTCCCAATTCATAGCACCACAAAGCTTTACAGACTGTTTGAGCATGTCCTGCTGGGTAAATCTTCCTCGCTCCTTCTTTCCTGATGCTGGTGTTAACCCAGGTCATCCCCACCAGCATCAGTGTGAGGCTACCCATGGCACACTCACTGAAGAGGGAACAGTCAGGGTTTCTATATTCATCTTTTACACATCTTTGCCTTAGTGCTGTTTTGTTTTGCTTTCTTTCAATGAGGAAGAAGAAAGCATCTTAGCTTATGAACAGCTTCAAGATGCCCACGCTGCCATGCAGTTCTCTTCCAGTCAATGCCAAGCTTGAAAGTTTGTATCATTGCCATAAGTCTTGAGCTTTGTCTCAAGCTGAATGCTCAACATGCTGAATATAGGTAACTTCTGATTCTGGAAAGCCTAATGTTCACTCTGCTGTCCACTTATTTTACTTAGCATCATATTTTAACATTATTTTTCTCTTATTGTCAGGAGATAATAAACAATTTGGGTTGCTTAGATGCCTACATAGATTTAGATGCCTATCACTCTTCTTAATACAAGTCTTCTCAATTTTTTGACCAAAAAGTCTTACTAAAGGTGACATACAGGATATATTGTTAATTATATCCAGTTAATTATATCCAATTATATCCAGTTAATGCCAGGATTACCATATGATGCTAACAATCATCGGGGAAAAGACACCTGCCCCTTAGTTCCACTTATTGGAAAAACAATGCAAACTTCTCCATACTTCACTGTTTCTCAGCTATCAAATCCTCCCTCAGTAAATGATCTCTAACAGTGAACATTGCATTATATTCAATAGTTTTGTGTTAACTTTGCCAATAGGCAAACATGGGAGAGCTGAGGTAAAATGAATGTGGAACTTATAAGTGGGGATAACATGCGAATAAAATGCCTGGAGTGCCAGGAGCGGCTCGATTATGACAAACAGTGTATCAGTATTGCTCTCACCCTGCCTCAAAGGGTTTTATTGAAGTGATTTGTCTTCAGCTGTGGAGGTGTGTGCCTTTCTACATGTATGTACGCACTGGTCTGATGTATGTACACAGATATGCACCTGCCCACCATATGTACACCTCATACGTATTCATGCATCTGAGCCAAATAGTAACTCAATTTAGCATGTTCTGTATGGGTGGGTCCAATATATTAATTCTTCATATGTACATTGTTTTAATACATGTGCAGCCATTTACCAAATAAAGTGTCAAACTGTGATTCTTTTCTGTTTCTTCAGACATTGTTCTTTATTAACTGCAACTTATTCCTTCCAGTGGATTCTCTGTCACTATTTAGAGGCATGTTTTAATGTATAGCTGTATATTGCCTGTTCTGTGTGCTATATGATACTGCTTGCATCTTGAATAAGCTGAGTATTACTGGTCTAAATGTTCTTAATTTTGTACAGCAGACTTTTGCTTGGGTTTCACAATTTGATGGAGTATGTGTAAGAATGTAGTATGGAAGGGGACCGGCTGTGATAAAGTGAAAAGGTCCTGAAACTTCAGATTTATGTTTCATAGAAAAAGCCAGTACTTTCTTTTACTATTGCAAAATTATTTCTGTATTTTTTAATAAAGAATTGGATTTACTTGGTTTAATGTATGTTTTCTCTAATAAACCTTATTTTTTAAATAAGGATCTGGGCTCAGTCTTTATGCATCTGCAGTGTTCATTGTGTTCAACACACAAAGCACTTTTACCTACCACACTCCCTGAGGCTGAGCCTGCAGCTCTCCTAATGCCAGAATTACCTCCTATCCTGCCCACTGCAGAACTGATCTCATGTATTTATTCACCTTTCTCTGCTATGCAAATAAGAGATGGATACCGAGGTGCCAGGCTCTTGATAAATCCCCGCTGCGATATATTAGCATCAATGCTCATTTGCAGGGCAAGCAGTTTCTTTGCTTCTCCACTGAATTAAGGCTGGGGTGTCAATTTGAGGCAAGGGTACAACACACAGGCAGATGCCTAATCCCTCAGGCTGCCTCTGCATGGGAAGGCCCTGCTCTCATTTGTGTTGATGTAAATCTGAGTTGGCTCAGCTGAAGTCATTACTGTTATTCTGGATTTACACTGGGGAGAAAACAAGACCAAGAGTTATCCCAAGACCATAATATTTCAAGGTTGATCTGCCCCCTTTATACTCTGGCAGCTAGTGGAATACTCTAGCAATGTCTCAA
This sequence comes from Poecile atricapillus, assembly GCF_030490865.1. Lineage (NCBI taxonomy): Eukaryota > Metazoa > Chordata > Aves > Passeriformes > Paridae > Poecile > Poecile atricapillus. Next base: position 45,038,465 of record NC_081251.1, on the reverse strand, counting down.
TAAAAAGCCTGAAAAACAGCCAAAAAAATCTCAGCCCAAACACTATAAAAAACTTCCCTCAGAAAATAAGAAATGCTTTCCCTGTTATGTAGAGTCAGATGTAGCTATCCAAGAAATACAGTGCATTGGATGCACTGCTCTTTAATTACACTTTCCTCCATGATGCTATCAACTCTACAGCAGGATGAAGTTTCCCTTGAAGTCAATTTGCCATCCACGTCAGTGAAAGCAAGTACAGACCCTGGATAATAGTCTTTGGGTCCTATCTTCTTATTGCTCTCCCTAATCAGATAGAAATCAGGAGCAAAACTGATGTTACAGAAAAAGTAGATGAATCAGGACGCCCCTTGATTTCATTGATTCTGGACTCTCTTTATGAATCCAGAATTTAAGGCAGACTTAAAAATGTTTTAAAGCTGTATCTTCTTATGCTATGCCTTTGCATGCTGAGACCAAAAATGAAGGCTTGTGAGATATACTGCAGCTGCTGCTCATCCCCAGCTGTAGCTTGTCGCTGTGCTTCTATTCCTGGGACAGGAGAAAGAGCAGGAAAGTACATATCCCAGTTCTGAGAGGCCAAAGGCCTTGGCAGAGTTGACAGGAGGCCCTGTGCCAACTCCTGCTGATGGCCAGAGGTTCCTCTGCCTGGTATGGATGCTCATATTCTGTGTGAGTCACAGAATTAAGTCCCAGTTCATACAAGTCTGACTTAAGCCATATATTTCCCTTGTGCCCTTAAACAATCAAGTAAAGCATTTTGGCTCTTCTGATGAGGAGAAATTTGCCTTTTTTTTCACCAGACATCTTTTATCTCCAGGCTTTAAAGCCAGAAGAAAGTTTTCCTTCAGACTGAATATATTTAGAAGCTGTCTGAAGTCATTTAGAGCCTGGTTTCCGAGGTGAAGCAATTCAACTTCATCGCTGGTTTACGTGTCTGCAAAGGGCTCTGTGGCCTCAGTTTGAAGCTCAGATACTGTCTGTAATAAACAGTGGGGGGAGGGAGAAAGCTCCTTCCTTTGATTATAAGAAATGTGTAGAGTAGACTGGACTTCAGGAAGCCAGCATTGATCTTGAAGATCACTGAATAACATGGGCCATGAGGGACTTTAATTTACTATTCTGTCTAAAGATCCCAGCTGGGCCTCACATCCCAGTTCCACAAGGAACCACACAACGAAATAAGACATCAAAATTCCTGCCTTGCACAGCAAACAGCCCAGGATTTAGATTTTGGGCAATGGATGAATATATATGTGTGTGTGTATATACATATAGAGATGTGTTTATAAAAATGCATGCACTATATGGAGAGAGCAAAACACCATTTGACAAAACTGGTAGTGCAAAGTAAACAAAATATATAAATGCCTTCTATAACTATTATGTACATATTTATTTTGTTTTTCTTCCCCTGCTTACCTGGTGTGATTGCAACAAGGTCTTGTCTCTCCTTGCTCATATAAGAATTCTCCCCATAGAAGACCATATGAGTCGCTTGCTCATGCAGCTGCCTGCCTCTTGCACATCTGTCAGGAACCTGTGGCCCAAGAGCTGGGATATGGAAAGTGATGATGTTTTACAGAGCCCTCTGCACAGGCTGTTTATCTGGTATTACCAGGCAAAAGGGGAGTGTAATATGCTAGGGTGGTTCTAGGTTTTTCAGATCTCTGGAAGGAAAGCCTGCCCACCTTTGCCACGGTAATCTACACTGAGCACATCTGGGAAGGATTTTCATATGCTGCGCTTTTGAGGAAAACTTTTGGTTAAAAATTATGTCCAGACAAGATGAGTTATTAAGCTGGAAAAAACTACTGTTGGGAGATGGGAGTTGCTTCCCATGCCCTTGCCTCACTGCACATCCAGGAGAAGGAACAGAGAGCTCCAGTTCAGCAGAGATTTACTCTGGAAGCAATGTTGTGCACTTTTGCAACACTGTAAATAACTCCAAGATCTGTCTGTATGAGAGCTCTGGGTGTCAAAAACAACCTCTGTTCATGCCCCAGCAACGAGACTCATTCCAACGAACACGTCTATCTGCCAATGCCTCTGTGATTGCACCCATGCCACCGATGGCTGAGCAGGACTTCCCTTCCCTGCTGCGTGTAGGCCACTTTGAAATCTGGCACAGAACAAAGAGCAGGAGCATACACGTCCTTTGAAGACTTGCTCAGTGCCCCGTCAGTGCCTAGAGAGGATGAAGGAGAAAGATGCATCCTGAGCAGGGTTGCAGAGCTGGGTCTGAGGGAGGGGCTACTAGCAGAATGGACAAAAGCCTGGACATAAATGAGAGACTGGGAACTGGTGGTATTGCTTGAGACTGAAAGAAAGTAGGAAAGACAGGAATTGTAAGCAAAATGGGAATATGCTGAAACAAGCATGCAAACAAAAAAAACCCCAGCGGGACAAATTGGTGATGAAGCTATGGACAAAGAGAGAAGAGACTGTGATGGTTTGTAAAAAGACAAGACAGTGCTGGTTTCCAGGGTTCTCTGAATGTGGAAATCATTGCAGGGACCTGCAGCACTTACAAAGAACTGCAAGCAGCAGCGACTGAATCTGTGCAAGGTTCCTCCAGAAGCATTTCAGAAGTAGCTGCAGCAGGGATTGAAGCCTTGCCAGCCCACAACCACATGCTCCCTGTGACACCATTTCAGCCACAGACGAGTATAGGACATTCAGGTGCACCTTCATCCCCCACCCAGTAACCCTGGCACCCCTCTCCTGGTCCCACTCATATCCCTGGCTTTTCCTCCCACATGCTGATTTTTCCATTCCTGTCTTTTTAAATGGATGGGAGCTCTTTGTTCAAGGATAAGCCCTCTTTTGAAATAGTGTTACTTCTCTCCTTGAACTTTTCCCTGTGAATGACTTGACATTAAGTTGATAGTTGCTCTTAACCAATTGTTAACCTATTAGTGGAGACCATAAAAATTACTGAAAGGCCAAGGCTAAAGCTGTTTAAATGAGAAATATTTCTACAGAACTCCCCCGAGATGAAATAAAAAAGCTCCTGACGACAGAGCGGCTGCCAGTTTGAGACTAACGGGTTTGAAGATGATGTTTTGCTAACAGCAGTTAATCAGTAAATTCCCATTACTAATAAGGCCATCACTCTTGGCTGAAGCTGCAAATTACATGTTATGTTTCTTGGTGCCGAAGATAAAGTGTTCTTTAAATTTTGCATCTGCAAATGTAATGTTTAGCACAAAACACCATCAGGAAAAACAAGAGGAAAATTGAAAAAATGTCACACACATTCTGCATCAATTTGCTTCACTGTCACTAAAATTACATATCTTTTTTGTTTTGGTGTTTATTGCCACCTTGAAATTTATATTTAGGAAGAGAATGGAAACCATGGATGCTTAGTTTTGATCTCAGACATGCTGCTGCTACATGAGAGGCATCCTAAAGTCAGACATAGCCCAATCTAAGTGAAATCAGAACTGGCTCCTGTCATAGGACAAAATTAAAAAGAAAACAACCTGAAAAGTTTCATTATAATGCTGCATCTTGATTGTCATCCAGATCTTTTGCTTGCTTACAGCATTGCAAGTCTGGCTTCCTTCCACTGATGCAATCATCATTCTAGATTTCAACTCTCTTACTAGAGAGTAGGATTTTTGCCATCACTGTCCAAAGAAGAGTACAAAAATGTGTTTTATTATGGTTAGAGAGCTGGAGGCACTCGTTGATTACCAGTCCCTTTTGTACTGCTTTCCCTGTCCCAGACACAGCCAAATTCAGAATCTGTCCAGTTGCTTGGAAATGGAAGATGAAGAGTGCCAATAGCTAACTTGACAGCAGGGCTCTTTTCCAGTATGAAATGTTCTTAATCTACATTTCCAGAGACAGTCATGCAAAAGTCAGCTGCTTTAGGCAAAACTCCTCCCTCCAGTGCCAAATGAGGTTTGCAGGGACACAGCAGCCTCACTACTGCTGGCCACTTACCTCGTAAGAAAGTGTCTACATGCCTGACACTCCTCCATGACTTCCAGCAGCAACTTCAGACTTACTGGGCTGTTGGTAAGAGTGGGATTTTGCCCTGCACTCCTAGTTCTGCATGGGACCAGGTGCACACCTACAGGCAGACACATACCAATCCTGCAGCAGTGACCATGGTCCCACTCAGGGTAGGTGGAAGTTGGATGGCCTTCAGAGCACATTGTTCAGCCTCTGTGCTCAGGTGGGTGCAGGCAGGAGGCCCTCTCTGTTGGTGCTGATGGGGTGTTTCCCTGTTCTCCTCTCTTTCCCCATTAGGTTTGTGATTGGAATCAAACCCCCCCTTTATTTCCAGTGCTGCTGGGCAGCCACCTTCTGGAGCATGCAAAAAAGCCATGATCCCCTGGGGAAGTAGGGGTGATATAATGGTGTACAGGCAGCAGACAGGAAATATTGTGCTTTGATTCAAGGGAAGTTTTTTCCCCCATAGAGAAAAAGCTGAAAGACAACAGTTGTTTTGAAGGAGAAGCATATGTGGCCCAGGAAAATACAAAATATGTTGTGCATTCCGTGATATCCTCACTGGAGCAAGCAGTGCCTGTCAGAAGTCAAGAAGGGCTCAAGACCAGAGGGTCAGAGCCTGATACCAAAGTGCCTTTTGAATCCCTGGCACTGTGTTTTCTTGGCACTGAGAAACTTGCCTGTGAATTTCTCAGTCAAGATGATGCCGGCTGGTGATGTCTGGTGTTTTCTTCTTCACTTTCATTTCTGTTAACACATCTTCTGCTTTCTCTTAGAGCTATGTACAGCTTCCTTTTGGGTGGAATTCTGTAATTTTTGGCTGTGCTCTACTTTTCGCATTTTCTGCACATATTTTCCCACTTTTGCTTGCACTTCTGTATCTTTCCTTCACTTAGCAGCTAACCTTGTACCAACCATTGCTTCCCTGCCCCTTGCTCTCCTCACTTAGAATAGCTTGGTTCTTCTCTTACACCTTTGTATTTTCTACCAGAAAATCCACTTCCAGGTGGATCCCTCCTTCAAGATCACTGTCTAGGAAACAAAATGTCAGCTAGGAATTTTCTGCCTTGAACCGGGAAATGCTGACAGCCATGAAATTCAAGTTCCAGGGAGCGGGTCTAGAAAGCTGGGAACTCATTTTCTGTTGCAACAGTACAATATGAAGGCAGTAAGTGGCCTCAGAGCAGGCCAGTGACCTCCACTGCAATTCTCAGGTTTTCTCTTCCTATTGCCAAGGATGCTCAATGTTAAGTTACTGTCAAATTACCTCAGCTTTTCCTCAGTGCACCTACCTGCACACAGCACTTAATAACAATTCTTCTCTGAATGAATATTTTTAGGCAGTATTTCTCAGGTGCTGGCATCCACCTGAAGTTTTAGCTGCCACAAGCTTAAAATTAGGCACAGTGAAGTAGGATAAGTTGTCTTATACAGAGACACATATACATACATTTATGCACACACATGAATGCAGTGATCACTATGTACAGCAAACTGCACATCCCAGAGAAAGGAGATGAACCTGGTTTCTATTTGAAATCTCTCCCAAGAACCCTGACTGACAGTGTTCAGCTTTCCCAAACTGCTGCCTCCATGTGTTGCACTGAAAGAGCTTCAGCTGGACCCATGCCAGTGAAATTTTTTCCAGCTTATCTTCTTGAATATTCCCCTGTCTATTACCTTTTGACCTTCTACCTGCTAGTCCTTTGACCAGTTTGCACAGCTCAGCCAGAGGGTAGAGGCTCAGGGATGATGAGATCCTTCAAGTTTTACCCATGAAGTCCCTGCACTGACATAAAACCCTTTCTCTGCGAAGCAGCCAGCCTCACTGTTACTATGACTGGCATGTCCACTGCCATGAGGAGCTACTTCTACTTCAGGGACAAACATCCCAAACTGTGATCCTCAGGGCTATTTTTTAATGTCACTTCCACCAAAAGGTTCCTAAGGACCACATCCCTCACCAGGGAAGTGTCCTGGAGACCCTAACAACTTGATTTTGAGCATGGGCAGTGTTTTCTAAGCCTGCACTAAAATAAGAATCTCCACCTTACTCATACTTTCAAAGTACACAAAATAAACATCCTTCTGCCTTGTGTCACCTGGCAAAGGTTTTTAAGACTTTCTCCCGGGAGATGCAGATTCTAATCACCTCACTGGTTAGCATGCAAAATAGAAATCATTACACCCCTCATTGAGGCAGTAAATTTCTGATGGCATATTCCACAAAACAATAAGCCTTCTAGCCAACAAGCTGCCAAATAAAAGACCTGCCACCATGTCACAAGGTTGTCTTTTGGGAGGACTTGGCTCTTCTGAGTTTTTGAACAAAAATACTTTGGCCTCTAGTTCCAGGAGGTAGAAGGCTATGAATCCTAATTGAAATAAAGTACCTCCTTCAGCAAATAGAGCCCATCCACTCTGGGATGAGGGCATAAAATTGAAAATGAATTCTTGTCTGTAATGCTTCTTCTCAGCAAGCTTCATGAAGATCTCAGCCCCCACACATTCGCAAATGAAGGGCCATCTTGTGCAGAGACAGGAACATAAAAGTCAGATTACAGAGTTTTGAGTACGGCTATGAAATGGATGGTTTACAAATCTCTTCCTGCATATATAACAGAGTCAGCTAGCCCAGCTGAGTTGCAAGAAAACCTTCATCTGAAAACAACAAGCTCAGAGTTGACTGCAGGGGAGGCAGGAAGGGGGTAGTTTTTCTCTAAATTTCCAGGTCTTAATTTTCCATTTCCACACATGAAGCTGTCTCCTGTGCTTTATTTATCCAGTTTGAAGTATTTCAACTTGGTCTTGATTTTATTGACTTGGGTATTTTTGTTGGCTCTACCATCCCTCATCAGCAGGGACTGAGAATGGGTCCTTCACAGCCAAACCCGTGTCCTACTACTGCCTGTGAGCAGGAGGCATCAACAGTAGTCATGGGCAGCAGTGGTCTTCTGCATTCTTCAGAGAAAAACTACCCAAAAGAATATGCAAACCTCCAAGGCAATCTGTTATATTAGAAGAAAAAGACCCTCCATTAGAACAAATGGAGCACTCTGAGTTTCCTTTGGTGGTTAATGAGGTGACTGGCTGCTTCTTTTGCAGACAACTGTGAACTAGGGGTTTTCAAATGTGAACTGGTTCATTTTAAGCCAACTGTATAGTTCCACACACCAGCTACAAGGACTTAGAACTGCAACCCTGGTTTAGGTCAGAACCAATTTTAAATGAGCTATAGGAGTAAAAGACTCTCCAGTTTAGGGAGTAAACTCAATTAGAAAGCATGATTAATTGCCACAGTTTACTTGGATTCAGATTTCTCTGCTTTGCATGCTTACCAGAGAAATCCCAGCACCTACATTTTCTGCAAATAAGAACACTATTTGTGTTAACTGATTTTTAAATCGTAAATTTATTACCTAGAGTTCCATGTTATGTGGTCGTGTGGTTTAACATTCTGCAGCCCACCTCTGGCTCAGAATGGATGCTTGCATTAAAGCTCCACATGGAGAATTCTGCAAGTTCAAGAACCACCAGAACACCAAGCCCAGCACAACAGAGGTTTCCCAAATTCACCAGACCTATCCTCAGGCAATGAGCAAATGTGCACTGAGGGAAGAGCTCTGCTGGTCACAGGAACCATCCAGGATCTGGCTCCTCTCTGGGTTTGAGAGGAGCTTCAAGTCACAGAGCCTGGAACTGTGTCAAGCCTGGAACTGTGCACAGAGAGAAGAGGGAGCTGGAGGCTGAGCAGAACAAGACAGGCAGCACTGCTTAAAGATGCCTTGATCTAAAAGGAAAGAATGCAGAAAAAAGGAAAGTAAAAATTAGTTATATCTGCCAATGTTAAAAAAAATATTTGGAGATTCATCCAAAATTCAAAGTGTCAGTAATTTCTGAGTGCACAATAGCACTGTTTGCTTTTATGAAATTTTGTTCTCTTAAATTATGACCTCTGCCTGGGTGTTGCCATTTCACAAAGAGCAGAGCCATTTCTTCCCTCTCTTTTTATTTTTTTCCAACTTTCCACAAAACCCTTCACCTCCAGCTAGAGAGGAGGCCTGGAAAATTTCAACTTTCTAGGTGAAACTTTTGGATAGTTGCAAGTGAAAACAGGGAGATATAACATAATGGAAACACTTTGGCAGCCTTAGTTATAGCTGTCACCAACGTTCCAGCCTTAATGAAAACTTTCCTGAAGTGAGGCTGGGGTAGATGAATTAACCCAAAAGAGCCTTTCCTGACCTTGCTGTGGTTTGCAGGCAGGCTGAGCCCCCCCAAGACAGAGGGAGCTGCTCAAGCTGCCATGTTCCCTATTGGAAGGGGCTTGCAACTGTAAATCAGAATGTCAGTTCTGCCCAGGATTTACTTCCCTTCACCTTGGGGTGAGAGGCCACAATGACTTGCCCAGGACAAGAGCTTTCTGCATTCCTGGTTTGCAAAAAGTCCTGTCTGGTAATCCTTGAGCACCAGCAGTGCAGTTCTGGCCAGCTTCCCTGGACCTGCCATCCCACCACCCGCCAAGTTTCCATGGAAAGGACACTCAGCCTCGCCTGACAGGAGACAGAGATGTGTGCTAAACTGCTGGACTCCCAGCAGACTCAGACAAACAGACCTTGGCTCCTGGCTTGCCATCCCTCACAGGGAACCCCTGACCCTGCAAGGTCAAGAGCGTGAGCCTCAGTGCAGTGCCCCAGCCAAGCAGGAAAGGGTGCACCAAGACTTCTCCCACCACAGCTCTGTCCACAGCAGTCCCAGACAAGAAAACAGAGCTCCACCATGCCCAGCCAATGCTGTTCAGGGAGTAGGCACGCTTGGCCCCAAAAAGCTCTGCATTTGCTCTAGATGACCAACTGGCATTTCTGATAAAGGTTCATGGAGTGTTCTGCATCATTGGCTGGTTTGCAACATGTAGAAGTAAAAGGTGCTCTAAGCTACAGAGTCATAGAATATCCTGAGTTAGAAGATTTGATGACCCACACGGACCATCAAAGTCCAACCCATATTATATCCCACTGGCAATCCACTTGAACTGTATGGTCTTGAAACTCCACAGCACTATCCCAGTGGCTTCCAGGGAGAGGAAAACCCAACCGGAACTTTACTCATCATCACTCGTTACTCTGTTACCTGAGAATAACATTCAAATAAAACCAAGATATTAATTTACTATTTGTCACTTAAAATAATTAATTTTTGGCCCAGACTTTTACAGTGCTGTTCAAGTTCAAAAATTCAAATAAAAGAGTTTTCCTCATTACTTTGCAAGGTCCTGCACCTAGGCTGGGAAAACTCCCAGTGTCAATACAGGCTGGGGGAGGAAAGCACTGAGAGCAGCCCTGTGGTGAAAGACCTGGGGGTTCTGAGAAGCTGTACATGAGCCAACAGTGTGCACTCACAGCCCAGAAACCCAGCTGTGTTCTGAGCTGCATCAAAAGGGTTGTGACCAGGAGTCTGGGGGAGGGGATTCTGCCCCTTTACTCTGTTTTTGTGAGACCCCACCTGGAGCGCTGCATCCAGGTCTTCAAAGGAAGGACATAGAATTGTTGGAGCAAGTTCAGAGGAGGGCCACAAAAATTATCAGAGTGCTGGACCACCTTCTCTGTGAAAACTGGGAGGGCTGAGATAGTTGGGGTTGCTCAGCCAGAGAAGAAAAGGCTCCAGGGAGACCTTAGAGCGCATTCCAGTACCTAAAGGGCCTATAAGAAAGATATAGGGACAAACTTTGTTATCAGGTTTAGCAGGGCCTGTAGTAATAAGACAAGGAGTAATGGCTTTTAACTAAAAGGGGATAGATTTAGATGAGATACAAGGAAAAATGTTTCACAATGAGACTGGTGAAATATTGGAACAGGTTGCCCAGAGAGGTAGTGAATGCCTCATCCCTGCAAACATACAAAGGCCAGGTTGGGTGGTGACAGGTGAGCATTGGTTTATATTGATATACACAGATTTTTTGGTGTCTATCAATCAGGACTAAGTCAGACTTGTGGTGACAGCTGCCAGTTTTGCTCTGTAAATGCAATTGATCATGGATTTGGAAGAATATACTAAAAAACTATGACTGTTTGCATGTTGTTCCTCTTGTCTCCTTAAAAGAGAGAAGTTTCTGGCCCCACAGCTTGAGGATTGCCAGAAAAACATTTGATTTTGCATCCAGCATAACTGAGGCATGGGAAAGAAAGGATCCTCTAACAGCAAATCTACTACGGGTGGAGAAAGTTTCTGTTGTGTCAGAAGTTGCTTGACACAAGGCTGCTGCCTCCCCTGCTTCACTGCTCAATTCTGCTTCCCCTCCTCCTCCTCCTCCTCCACCTCCTTCTCCTCCAAATCCCTTCCTCCTCCAGGATGAGCCAAACAGCAACAGTGATTTTTGCAGAGCTAATCCAAGTCAGGGCTAAAAGCTTCCAGGAGAGGTTTGGAACAAACATCTGGGGCTGCTGGCAGAGGTTAGAGGAAAATGTAAAATATTAATAAAAAGCAGTTATCATTTGTAAAAGGCAGACTGACTACTGTTTAACAACCTAGCTGTGCCCAGGATGACACTAATATTAAAACCAGGGATATCAGTGATGCCAAGTGCTTGGAAAACATTACATTTAAGCACAAAGGCTCTTAGAGGATCAGTTCACATCTCGCTGACATACAGCTATCAGGCCACTCAGAGTCTCTAAGATATATGAAGCAATTGAAAGGACACATACTGTAATTACAGGGATATACAGATATGTATGTTTCAACCTTAGCTTCAGAGCAATAAATCCTTGTGAGGCAGATAAATCTTTGGTTGGTAAGAGAGGACTCTTGCCGCTGGTTCCTGTAAAGTAAACGTGCTCTCACATTAATAAGCTTTTAAAGTGAATAGTTTCATTGATTTTGGTGGAGTTCCTTGCAGAAGTGAGGATTGTAATGTTTCTTCCAAGGAAATCTGACTGGGACACATTTTTTGCAATGTATTTCAGGCACATTTGCAGTAAAATGTAGTAACTTTTCCAAATGGAGGGGTCAGTGGGTTTCTTTTCCATTATTAAGCCATGTGATCTACAATAGACATCATTTTTCTACAGAGTAGTCCTTGATACATTTCCTGTCAGCAGGTAAAACGTGGTTTCCCTACCACATAAGGGAATAACCATGCCAATATTATTCTATCTTGCACCCTGTATTTACTGCACCAATGGGTGAGAAATAAGGGCACGAGGCTCACAAAATGCCAGCAACTGAGTGTGGGTAGCTTCAGGGTTTACCATTGTATCATCAAAGGATTGACTTGGTCTGGTTTTCACATGTGCAAGTGGCTGCCTTAGCCATGGCAGAATTGCCTGGAAGCTCCAAGTCCATTTCAGAGTCTAGCCTCTCTCTGACTGGCACTCAATGGAAGCATCAGAAGATACAAAAACCAGAGACATACCCAGGTGTTTTGTGAGTCCCTGTCAGCTAAAAGCTGGCTTGTGCTCAGGAAAACCTCCTTGTCTTTCTGTAAACATGTTATCCTTTTAAAAGTTCCTCTGCCTCCAAAGTACTGTGGCAATGGTATCCTCAGATTAAGATGCAATGCTAAGAAATCCTCGTGCTGACATATTTCTTTCCATGCTGTGAAACTAAGTAGCACTATTTCACCTACCCCTCCTTTGCCATTATTTTGTGATTCTCTCCTTGCCAGGATAGATGTGTCCATCTACCTGTCCTTTGCATATAAACCTTTTCCCACTTCATACTGTTTTTGCTATTCATCCTCAGCACTCATTTATTTCCCCTACAGTTATGTCCAGGTAAGAAGGTCCAGCTCAACCACAGCATGGACTATTTCACAGGATCCCTGTGCCAATCTATATATAAGGGCTGACATTCATCTTATTCTGTGCCAACAAGGTATTTGGATTGTTTTTTCCTATTTTCTAGGAAATTTTCAGTCTGTGACCCTGAGGGACTCAGCCACTGGCAGAGACAACTTAGACAACACAATTAACCTTTAACTGGCTGAAACCTTCAAGTCTAGTTGAACCCTTAAACAAGGCTTAAGTTAAGCTCAGTGAGGTTTGGGAAACTCAGTGACTTGCAGGATTGTCTCTTTTTTTTCTCTGAAGTACTTTCCCAATTAAGCACTAGTTCAGAAGAGGCTGTGGAATTTGGATCGTTATAGGTGACAGTCCTTGGGAGCTCTGAGGAAAGGGCCGGAGGGAATAGTCCCCTCTTTCACTTGAGCAATGAGGTGACTGCCCTGGAAATCACTTCTTTTAGTGCCTTATTAGTATTCTGACACACTGCTCATCCTATTAAAAATTACCTTGTCACCAGTGCCTTTACTAACTGTCATAAGCATGGACGGGGCATTAACAGGCAATTCATTAGCTGTGCTCTGTTCCAGCACTCTGAAGCTATCCACAGCTGCTGAGGAAGGGTTTCTTCTACAGAGGATGGAGCTTGGCCTAGAAACAGCCATAAAGATGCACACACCTTTAAGCAGGTGGCCTAGGGGTCACAGCATTATTTTCCCCAGTATTGCCTGCTGAACAAGATCAGGTCTGTTTCCCCTCTGAGTCAGAAAAAGTGGGGAAACCCATAAAAATAAAGGGACTGTCATGGACATGGGCAGGACAGAGGCAGCAAAGTATTTCAAAGAAACAGTATCATTGCTCCTCATCGCAAATCTTTCATGTACTTTTTCAAAAAGGATTCCTGGATGAAAAAAAAAAAAAGTACAGGAAATTATTCCATTTGGCCTGGGAATCCCATTTCATTAATTTTTTTTTTTCCTTTCTTTTAAAGCAGCTAAAGATGCAGAAAGTCTACAGAACTTTTTACAGACAAAATCCCAAAGGAGTATGTGGGAACTACTGTTTGAAGATCTACACCCCTCTGTAATTTTATTAGAACTGTGGAAATAACTGTTTTTCTCTGTTCACATTTACAATAATAACTCTTTGGACATGAAAAAAATATTTATTTTCAGTTTCTTTTTAGCTTTCTACATCCAATTTAGGCTAATTCTGATCCTGAAGTGAAATTTCTTCTGTTGGTTTCTCTCTTAAAGGTCATGGTGCCTTGCACACCCCACTTGACTCAGGGCATCCCACAAGAAGGTTTATTTATATATATCTTCTTCAGTTTCGGGGTTTTTTTCCACGGAATATAATCTGCAGGAAATCTGCTTATGCCTTTCTATTTAAGAAGAAGAAACTTCTTCAGTGAGGCATTCCCTGCACTTAAATACTTTAGAGAACAGAGTATAAAAGCAGTTTCATGGAAGCACAATCCAGAGTTATCCTCTGCCAAAAACACCATCTCAGCTCTCTAGCTGTAACAGACCATACATGGGGGAAGCAGCCTTCACCCTCTGCTCTACAAGCATAACTCAAAAGGAGAGCCATGGAGAGATCATCCTGACATCATGTGGGATTAACAGAGCTAATCCAAGAAATCGTCATGCGTAAAAGATTCTTTGGATCAGATACATTCACAGACTGGGATCATTTCCTCTTAAATGTGCTCTGCTTTCCTGTCCAGGGTTTGCCTTTCCAGGTGCAGACAAAGCATTTTCTGAGACATCATTTAACCACTCACAGTCCTGCAAAGGGGTAGCTGTAAGTTTATGCACAGTATAGGCAATGTCAATCTCTGATGAACTCTAGAGTTCATAATGAAGAACAAGTGAGAAATCAGTTTCCTGCTCTTTACCTGGGGGACAAGGAACACTGTTTTGGGACCTGGCTCCTCAGTAGACATCATAAATAACTACAAACAAAGCAGAAAAAAAAGGCTTCTCTGTTTCCATGAGTTAAGCACATACTTGAGGACTAAGTTAATCACTGTTGTTTCCTGTCTCCTACCAATAAAAGGAGACTTATTTTAAGTATGATGCATACTGGTCTGCAACAGAGCCCCTCAATTTTTACAAAGAGCTGTTGGATCATGTTGGCAAAATCCACCAGCTCACTGACTCCATGTTTATTGGAGCTACCAGATCCTATGTGATGGCTTCCCAGCAGGGAATGAGGCCTGGAGAAGCCTGCAGGACTGCCTACAGGAATGAGAGAGATCCCATGGCAGGGACCTTGGCAATGTCATTCTGTTGGAGACCAAGTGTGCCATTAGAGCAGCCCTGCAAGAGATGCCTCTGCCGGCAGCGGGTGTAAAACCCTGCGGTCTCACAAACCCTGGTGCGGTGACATTTCAGGGCCAGTGCACTTGCGCTGCCAGTTCAAAACATGGCAGTGCTGGTCCCAGAGATCTGCAGCAGCACTTCTGCCCCTGAACCACACACACTCTGACAACATTTTGGGTCTCCAATTCCTACTGAAGTGCTTAGCTTCCTCGAAATCTCTCAGAGATCTCAATGCCTTTGACGCAAGTAGGTTCTCACGCAGCTTCGATGGATCTCCCCTAAACACCGAGATTTTCATATCCGCAGGACTCGGCAGAGCCCCGGGCATCACCCACGGCCGACATCTGACGGCTCACAAGCCATCCTGAGAGCAGGGCCTGCGAGAGGCGTCGTTCGCCATCCATCGCTCCACGGGAAGAAGCGGCGGAGGGGACGACGGTCTCCGGCCCCTCCCCGGGTCCCGGCTGCTCCCCGCGGGGCCGGCAGCCAGCGGCGGGGCCCCTGCCCGGAGCGCGGCTGACACCTGGCGGCTGCGGCCTGCACGTCGGCCCCGGGCCCCGGGCGGCGCCAGGCGGCGGCCGCGGCTCCCCCCGGCCCGGGGCACGGCGGTGGCAGGCGGCGCGGCGGGATCCCGGCCCACCGCCGTGCCCCGGGGCAGCTCCCCGGGAGCCGCAGCGGCCCGGTGAGGCCGGCAGAGGGCGGCGGAGGGCGACGGGAGGGGCGGGCGGGGCCGAGAGGCGCGGGCTCGGCCGCCGCTCCTTCGTTCGGTCGCTCCTCGGGAAGCGTCCCTCATCCCCGCCGCACGGCCCCGTGTCCCCTCAGAGCCGGCCCGTTGCGGCTCGGGGTCTCTCTCGGCCTGGCAGACGGTTCTCAATGCCGCTGCTGCTGTTCCGCTTCCTTCGCTTTCAATCACATCTTCCCGATGCTCCAGCGGCAATCTGCACCGCAAGGCGCCTCGGAGATTTCGGGAGCTAATACTAGCCGCAAAGATCATTTGTGTCTGTCTTGTCAGAAAGCACAAGAATGTGGCTTGGCTTTTTCATCAGAGAAGTATCACATGCTTTACACAAAAGAGGCTGGTTGAACACGGGCTGTGCCATCCTCCATCTCTTTGGGGTCCTGCTGAGAGCTGCTGGTCTTTCTTTACCTCGGTAATTACCAGCAGCGTCTGTAAAAAACAAATAAAGAAAACCCCGACATATATTTTTTTCTCGGAGGTGTAATGGTTCCATGTCTCCACTTTGCATTTGGAGTACAGGAGCAGTGCAGACCGTGGTAATGAGGCTGGCTGGCCATCCCCAGCCCCGCTGGGATGCGTGGCAGAGCCTGTCAGAGCTGGCTGGCACGTTCTGGGGACATCATGAACTCAGGTGATTGCCAGACTCCGAGGTGAAGTTACAGAGGGGCCTCATCTGACTTCACTCATGTGGCGTTTCATTAAAGGACTTTGTGCCGATCAGAATGATGGAGCGTAGGCCAGCATGTTGGCTCTGCAGGCTAATCAGTCTTTCAGACCTTCTGCTCCTCTGGAAGTCCCAGCCCGGCTGGGCAGGATGAGGCTTTGTGTTGCTCATGTCGAGTGGCCAGGTTCCACATCTGTGGTGCTGGTATTTCACTGGTCTGCGGGGCTCTCATTTGGCCTATAAACCACAAACATCTGCTGGGGTTATGGTCGGCTTGTTGGCTGATTTCAGCAGGGGTGGTGACCTGCTGTACTAGTCAATCAGTTCTGGAAGAGCAAACTGGATGCAATGCAGAGGAGTTTCAGAGAGCAGGAAAAGCACTCAGCCAGTCAAAACCAAAAACTAGGTTAAAAAAAAAGAGCTGTGAAAATGGTAAAATGCTGCAGCTTAATAGCCTGGGCAAAGCAGATGCTTGTGTCCAGGTGTCCTTGGTCTTTTCCACACATTCTTTCCCTCAACAGCTAGATAATATTTTTTTAATGCATGTTGACAATAGAGCATGCTAGTTTATCAACCCAATAAGATAAGCAAAAGTCTAGAGTCATTTGAGAGGGAGGAAATTACAAGAAGAAAATATGCCTCACACCCACATTGATAAAGTTCTCTTAATTTGATTTAATTAGGGAATAGTTTATTTTAAAGTGATATAACAGCGATAAATTCAGCATAATAGCTCAGATTGCAATGACGTCTTCAGCTGTTAATGCGGATGTCATGTGTATCTCAGAGAAATGTCATCATAGTTTGGCAGTCTGAGGAATGACGTGTTAGAGACTAACTCTGCTCTCCATCACAGCAGTGCTGCCTGGAAGAATTTCACTGACCCTTCCCTCTGCTTTGTTTGGGTTGACATAGATGGACACTAAGGCAGGAATGGGCTGCCAAAGCTCTCAGTGTTCAGCCTCATTTCTTTAAAAAAGGAATCCCTACCGCTTGTCTGATTCACCTCTCTCCTGTGCCACAGTAGGTCCAGACTGATTCTGGAAGGTTTGTGCTGGCAGACAACAGAGATATCCTTTCTTAAGTGAAACATGTAAAGTTCTTCCCATGTAAATTCAGTTTGAATGCAGGAGTCTGGATAAAGGACTGTTGAAGCTACTTATCCCACCAGTTATTCTATAGTCTCACTGAGAATTTATTTCCAGGTCAAGCAGGGCAGTACATGCCGAGAAGGCAAGGATGGAGCACAACTCTGTGTAAATAATACATTAGGCCTGCACTGGACCAATTTCTACTGGCAAAACAGACGTTTTTTTCAGGAACTCAGTCCAATTGGGACTTCCAGCAAATGAAAGTATTTTATAGTGCAACCTTGTAAACTACTTAGGGATTTTGAAAATAAACAAATTAAAGCAAAGATACTGTTCCTGTTCCTCAATGTCTGATAATTTCCCAGGAGCATGGATGGCTGAAAAAAGATCTCTTTTCTAGTGGTTACATACCCTGCTGTTTCACTCACTGGACTGCATTATCAAAAACATTTAATGAACCTCCCCTTGGATTTGCATTCCCTAAGAAAGCCACAGCAGCCCAGATTGCAACTCATGGCAGCCTAGCTGCTTCTTGAGGCCATGCTTACCCTGCTGGGTGACCTCCTTAAGTCTCCCCAAAATGCATAGGAGTTCTTGATCCCCTTAGGAGCTCTTAAAAAGCCTGGCCAGAGTATCCACCAGCACATATCCCTGTCAGAAGAGAGGGGCTGGACAGGAGCAATGTGAGGAGACCTCCGTAAAAAGCAGTCTACAAAACCTGTGAGCTTAATGGACAGTGAAATATGTGACACTTTTTTTTAATCAAGTGTTGTAAGTGCTAGAGTAGAGAATAAAAATTTCCATTCGATTCTATACGGTCAGAAGATTATCTCTTTCTTTTAAATTCTCCTGGATTTTCCTGTGAGAGCGAATGTGTCTGACTGATAGTGTGTGGCTATCAGACACAAGGAAAATTATCTAATTTATAGCCTGTGCTGAGAAAGCTACCAGCAGCAGAATAAAATAGTTCTCCATATGGCACCATAAAGGTTCCAAAAACTATAGTTAAAGAAAACAACAACGCTTGTAGAGAAATTCTCCTTCCATGTGTCAAGGAAGGGGTTACAGCAACAAGGCTGGTAAAGGCTCAGAAGAAGGAACGATGTCTTTGATTGTCTTAGATGAATTTATAGCTTTTATGTACAGGATTACAAGTATTAGATGCATCTTTGTGCTAACAGGGCTCATGTTTTGAAGTACAAGAAAACTCTACGGTTACATTCTGTGGAGGCTTCCACAGTTTGCCAAATGGAAAAACATTTGGAGGTTTGGAAAAATCTTGCACATAAATTACTAAAGGCACGAAGCGCCTGAAAGATGGATGAAATCAGAAGCCAAGGAAAAGCAGCGTGTGTGCCAAGGAACAAAAAAAAACATGTAATGATTTCTTTTAATGACTCTCCTGCAAAATGGAGAGCAAGCTTCCAGGGCATGTCATATTCTCATAAAAGCAGCTTGCCTGGGTGATGAGAAATACCCTGTAAGTGGAGAGACCGAGACCAAATTTTTCATCCTTTCTGCACATAGCTCTCCATTGATTATGTTAAGTGCTACCCACTGGTTAAAAACACAGCAAGCTCATTGTCTCTGCCTGTGGCAAAGGGCAGCTACACACTTGCTAATTTCCTGATTTATGACACCCTATAGAAGGAATTGAAAATGGGCACAAGGCGGGGGGACACACGCACACTATTAGAACAGAGGGAGATCAGGAAGTTTGTGATAAAGAAAAGGCAGGCTCTCGTCTGACATGTAATCTCTCTTTTGGCTTGAAGTAAACCTGCTCCTTCAAGGCTATGCCATCAACAGGGCCTGGCTCAAGTTTCACCACTAAATCTGAGTCAACAATCTCTAATCTGGACACTGGGCTCAGGATTCAGGCTCAGGTTGCAGTTGGAAGCAGACAACAGGGACACAGGGAGGTGGGGGTCAGAGGGAGTGGGGAGAGGAGGAAAAAGACAATCTTTGTTTCTCACTTGACTGTCCACATAAGGCTGAATTGAGGTATTTTTTATTTTTTTTGTCATCTCCAAGATAAAACTTTGCACCTCTCTGGCCTTGAAGTTGCCTTCCTGACACTTATATTAAGTACAGAAGATATATGCCCAAGAATGGGGGACATAAGTTTGCGGAGCAGCTCAGATTTGGAGTTCTTTTCATCTTTCTGACATGTGATACCGTGACATAAGCTGCCTGCAGTGGGGTTGCTATGCAGATATACAGTTTCTGAAAAGTTACACCAGGAAAACTAAAACCTACCGATGGATTTAGCATTTCACAAAGAAGCGGGATAAAATGTGTGGCAGTTAGACTCAAAAGCTAGAAAAGGTGAATTAAACTTTCATGAAAACAATCTCCCTAAAAAACCAAAAAGGATCAATAAGTATAAAAGTATCTTGTTGCATTCCTAGCCTTCGGGCTGCTGACTTAATCCCGCTACTGTATATAATAAAGGACACCCTGTGTGTTTAATGGCAGGCACAGAAAGAAGTGGCAAATACTTGGGTACTGTTCCTCCTAATTTCACCCTCTTCCCCCCTCTTTGTTGCTGCTTTGCCATAATTTTATTTTGAAAAATAAAGACTAGAGTAAAAAATATGTTGTCTGAGGCTTCCAGCCAAAAATGTGCCAGCACTTTCCCTTCCCACCACCCCCCCAATCCTCCTCAAACTCCTTAGGCCAAAAGCCTTAACAAAAGCTGTTTTCTGTTTGGAAGATCTCTGGGTCCTGTGCTCTCTTTCCTAACCCCTAACACAGGAAATGATTTTGTAATTCATGTTATTAAGGAATTTGACTCATGCTCCCCCCTCTTCCCACCTCGTTCCCTGGATGTCGACCGACAATAAGCCTGTGGGCTGGCACCCATCTTCTCTGAGCCATCTGTGTCAGCTCCTCTACCTGACCCTGCCCATAAATCATCCTTCATAGACCTCTAGTGAGGGTGTGCAGGCAACAGGGAGCTTTCCCCAGCATCCAGCCATGCTTCAGCACTCAGATACCTGCTCAACCATGTGTTTGGGGAGATACCTGGGAGTCATACAGCTGCTCCTGAGCCGTGTGTGTGTGTGCATCCCAAACATTATGTTTCACATAACGCCTGTCATGCCAAAGACCATGCTAGCAACTGGGATGCAGTAAGTTGATCTCCTTTGGCAAGAATTAGAAACCACATCTCTGTCCCAAGGTACTCAGGAGAGGGCGGGTGATGTGAAGGGCCAGCATCACCCAACACGTGTGGGGCAGATGTGTCAGGGCAGGGCTGCCAGCCTCCCCCGCTCCAAAGCTGCCTGCGTGATGCTGCCAGTGCTGCTGCCCCAGTGAGCTCTTTGGCTGCCTGCCCTCACTGTCCTGCTCTGCTGAGGGCCCAGGAAGCATGGAGAACATTAGGGCTGCAGCACACTGAAGTGAACTCCTGGAGCTGGCTTAGGGGAGGCTTCCTTTGCTTCAGAAGTGGGCTCTGTAATGGGTCAGTAAATGCAGCAGCTCTAAAGCTCTTTTGCAGGGAGGAGCGAATGCCCTTGTTCCAGGAGAGAGCCTCAAGCACTAACTCGAGAACTGTGCTTCCTCTTCCTGACACTGTGGATGTCATCTTCACGTCTCATCCCTGCAAAATGAGGAGAACTTCTCCTGCTTCCTTGGCATAGCTTGTGGCCCAGTAGACCAGCCAGGACAGATTGTATCACATCGAGTCTGGCTTGGGACATGGGAAGGGATAGCAGCCTCTCTCAACAACTTGTTTTGCATGTGCCTGTGTGGGCTCAATTCCTTCAGCTGAAGAAGGGGAGTGAAGCTGAGTCTCCTGGCCCCTTGGCAAACCCCCAGAGTACAATATTTTTCTGGAAAAGAAGGCAGCATTCCTTCTTCCTCAAGCCTTTTTCTTTTACTAAATAGGTCCAGCAAGGTCCTTCAAAATTAGGCCTTCTGAGAGCTGGGAATCACAACACATCTCTGTCCTCAGCTATCTTATCAGCAAATAACAACTAAGCTTTCCCTCACTTCTGGGGCAGGATCCCACCTGCAGCATGGGCTGTCCAGATGCCAGAGAGCTCCAAGAGGGAGCAGGTGAGACTGCCCCTTCTCTGGTGACAGTCATGTGCCTGGACTACTGATGTAGGGACACATGACTTTTAGCTGTTTGCATCATTTGTAAAGAAAGGTCCTGGGCATTTGGCATTTGGCTGCTCTCTGTGTCTTGAGTATCCTTAAACTTATTTCAGTAGGGCAGTGGATGAAGTGGCTGGGACACAACTGCTCCAGCAGATAGGTGATACTTTAGAGACCAGGGAACAGCTTGGAGAAAAGATAGCAGCCTAAGTTACTCTTTTCTTCTTCCTTGTGCCTGAGTCTGCTCTTCACATTGTCACAGAACTTCAAGTCTCAGCAGGTCTTGACTGAGGTCAACACGTCAGGCTGAGGGGCACCCCTGTATCAGACACCCTGTCCCTCTTTGGGGGTGCTGCAGTGCCCTGCAGTCAGCATCCACTGCACCTCTGAGGAGCCATGCTCCCACCATTGCTGGAAGTGAACAGCCAGAAACTGCTGTTCTGCTGTGTTTTTCACAGCTCTCTGTGTTTTGCTGGTGCTTCCCATGGTTTGTGCAAAATGTCCCAGTATTGCTCAAGGTAACAATGCATTTCTTTGCCCAGTACCACATAAATGACAACTAAAATGTGTGTAAGCCTATGTAAAGCTGTTCTCCCCATTTCAAAACATTTGAGCTGTTATGTTCAGTATGAAGCACATTCAACTCTTCCGGATTCTCTCTCTCCCTGCTGTATGCATCTGTGGATACTGCCTGAGTGCCACCTTTCCTTACTCACAGATCCCAAATATCCAGTCAAGTCTCACTATCAAGTGACAGTGGAAGGCAAAACAACTTAAGAGACTGCTTCTTTTCTGAGTTACACCTCTGTAAATTCAGAGCAATTCTAGGGGAATCAACCTGAACCAGCATCAGCAAATTTGCTCTTAGTTTGCACACAGAATGTTTGTCATCGTTGTTATTATTATATGATGTCTTTATATTCCAGGTCTATTTTTAAAACAAAGGCAATGAAGTTTGGGCATCCAGTTCTATATATGGACACTCCAAATGGCATTGAAATGCCTCATGCATGTGTTTGGCTGAGTGTTGATTTGAGTGTCCAAATATGGACCTCAGAATGGGATATCTCACTTGGATAAGCATCCTTGCAAATTTGGCTCACAGCACTTATTTGAACAAAGCAAATTTATTTCTATCATTTAGCACAGAAAAAGCACAAATTGTTTTCATTTTGAGGGACATCCTTATTCACAGAATCGGGCCACTCAAAAAGCTGTCATGTGTAGTAGTTCTGAAAAAAAATAAAGCTCTCAAAATCATCTAAGATAACAGGGGAGGAAATTAATTCAGAGTGCTTGCAGTACGCAGACCCTCTTTTATCACAAGGGCAAAATTCTCGCTGACAGCAAGAATTCAGTGCTAGCAGAAGGGCCCATGCAGCTTGATCACAGCAAACTCCCCCTCTGCCCCGGCAGTGTGAAGGGATGCACGCACAGCCAGCTGCTCTGAGACCCGAGGCAAAACTGCCTCTCTGCTGGTGGAGACAGTGCCTGTATCCCAAAACTGCGTATGAGCAAGAGCTGGAGCGATGGCTGTTGCATGCAGGAACCTTCCCCTGTATCTCCCAGTGCACAGGATTTTCTTTGTCTGGCTCCTTGATGGTGAGTTCTCCAGGAAAGGGCTTGGCTTGGCTATTAGGTCTTAGTGCTCAATAAATAATGTCAGCAGCAAGCAAGCACCGTTCTGCAAGCATTTGCTGGGTTCCCGTTAATTGCAAAGGACCTTTACATCCTTTGTGTAATTCCATTCATTTTGTTGGCATCATACAAGGGATGGATTTGGCCTCAAAAATAAAGCAGGTTTCTCTTGAATAATGTATTGTACCATTTGGTCTGCATTTTCCTCAAGGTTTATGTATACTTGGATATTCCTCCACATATATGCAGCTGGAGATATTTTTTCAATAGCAAACAATGAACTGATTCAGCTGTCCAAAGCAGTTGTTCACATTCTGAATTTTGGGGTAAGATGTTAAGAAAGTATAAGGTGAGAAAATTCTCAGGAAAGCTAAGGTAAGTTTGTAATCACTGCAAACATGTGAAGCCAGCTCTAGCCTAGATCACTTTCTCTACCTCTGCTGCCCTGATGATTTTTGACAAGCTGATTCCATTTCTAGAAAATAAAACCAGTTCACCATAGAGAAAGATTTCTCTAAAGAGTCTGCTGTTTTTCAGAAGAGTGAAAATGTGTGCTAACAATTCTGGACCACTGACAAAAGCAAAATCAATACACACGGCCTTTGTTTTACAGCCAAGTTCAGATGAATAAATAGAGATGCAGCAAGCTGTTTACTAGGGAGACAAGCTTTACTCTACGTGCCCTTCCAAGCAGGCATGCTTAGGCGGTTGTTGTTTGCCTTACATGGCTGGTTAATGAAATCAGTCAAATAGTTCCAGAGCTCACTGGACATTTCAAAGGCTTCCATCAGCAGCACTGGCTGTGCTGGCCAAGAGCTGGAAAGCAAATGCTATTGTGTGAGATAGCTGTGGCAGAGGTCTGGGGGCACTTGGGAGAAGTTTGGTCCTTCGAAGAACCTCTGACTTCAGGGGGAGTTCATGTACAGAAAAGCCCCATCCTCACAAAAGGCAGGCAGAATAATCTCTGTACACAGCCCCACAGGCAGCATGAGAAAACTGC
This sequence comes from Poecile atricapillus, assembly GCF_030490865.1. Taxonomy (NCBI): domain Eukaryota; kingdom Metazoa; phylum Chordata; class Aves; order Passeriformes; family Paridae; genus Poecile; species Poecile atricapillus. Next base: position 45,015,161 of record NC_081251.1, on the reverse strand, counting down.
GCTTGCACAGATCCTCTCGAAATCAATGAAGCTGCAGCCGCTGCATCTACCCAGGGATCTTCTCCAAGATCAGGACCTAACTCTGCACTGTGCTAAGTGCAAGGTTTTTTCTCCCTATGCCTTAAACACTGCAGAAACTGAGAAGTGTCAAGGGAGGCACGAAGATGGAAGGGCCATAGATACAGCTTTCAAGAACAGCTTACACATATTTTTCTGTGGCTTCAGACTCAGGGGTCTTTTTGTCTGTGACCAGGCAGGTAGAGGAATGAATAACTGCATGCACAAAGAAGGGGAAAAAAAGAAAAATAAAACAACAGCACGTTTAAGTGCATTTTTTTTTCTTGGAGATTTATTTTGTTTTAATAAATCTGACACCAGTCAGGGAGAGAGAAAAGCGTTGCATGACCAAAAGGAAAGCAGAGCACGCTGAGGGTGCTTCAGATTCTTGCTCTCTTGAAGATGTTTCATCAAAATGTCTTTGAGCTCTCTCCCTAGACTCAGGAGTTGTTGGATTCCCCCCCACCACCCACCCCTTTTTTTTTTTTGTTGATTTTTTTTGTTTGTTTGTTTGTTTGTTTTTTTAAAAAGCGAGCTTACTCGCCCGGTGTGATTTCCAAGCTTTCACAGCTCTAATAAATAAGGAGCACCTGTAAAACAGTAGCTTGACTTAAGTGAATCTGTACAAAGGAAAATATAGAAATACAGTATATACATAGTGCTCATAGTGCACCATCACTACAAGGCTCTGGTTCAGCTGCCCTGCTCCCAACATCACTGACACAGACTGCTCCTGCAAACTGCTCCTCTCTTCCCCACAGCAGCCTTATAGAAAAGGTGTACTCTGAACACTCAAGAGTGAACAATTGCTTTATTCGAGTTAGTAAACAGTTACACTGAATCACAAGGTGATCTGAATTTTTTTTTTAGTTTTTTTCTTTCTTTTTGATTTTTTGTGGGGTTTTTATGGGTTTTTGTATTTTTTTTCTTTTATTTTTTTTTTCTTTTTTATTTGTCAGAATGGGATACTCCACAACTCTCTTACCAATTCAGTGCCAGTATAACATGCTCTAGTGTACTTTTGGACTCTTGGCTACAACTGTACAAGTGCACACAAGTAAATTCTACCCTGTTATCCTCCACCCACTGATTGAGGATCAAATTGCACATTTCTCTTAACCATGACAGGAGAAAGCAAACAGTGAAACAGAATCATGGGGGATCTTTCTCACTTTACCCTTGTTTTCATTGGTTTGTCCATACCATTCTAATTATCATGAAAGGGCTATGCATATGGAGAGATTGTCTCACTGCCTTCCTGGATCACTGAAAACCATCAGGGTTGAAATTTCATCCAAGTCTTTCGTGACGCCCAGCAAATATTCCCCTCAGATTATTTTACACCTTGAGGGAATTTTGGTCTTTAGTTCAACACTCTTGCTCTGTTCCCAAATGGGGCGCTATTTAGGGGAATTTAAAGAGAAAGCTGAGAAGAATAAACATTTACTGAGTTCTCTTGGCATTCAGTCTCTGAAAAACCACAGTATAAACTATTCATGCTGCTTCTTACATCTGTCAAATCAAAAATTAAAAGCCATAAAAGTGTAACACTGAAAATATGGCATTAGAAAGGATAAAGGTGGCCTTTGTAAAAATAACAAGGAAAGTATATTAGCCAATAAAATATTCTAACTCTTCATTTAAAAGTGCATCATGGGTAGGACAGAGATGACTCTGAAGCGTTGCTACTCCAGTATTACCCCTTTCCCCCATCAAAACTTGAATAGGTCCAAAACCATACAATGCAAATCACGATTCTTAGTGTAGCAGCAAAACCACAGCAGTTTTTCAAAGAAAAAAAAAAAATTAAAAAAAAATCCATATCATTGCCCAGTCTCAAATATCTGAACTTCGAAGTCAGTGAGGGAAAAGTACCTATGTTGGTCCATGTGGTTTTTGAAACCCGGGTGAAAAATCCCCACCAGCAAGAAACCAAGAGGAAAAAGCGTTCCGAGAGGAGAAGAGGGGTGGTCGCAGGAATGCTGAGCACACTGTGTGGATTGATGATGTGCTGTCTTCTGGGTCAAAGGCACCCGTGGGACCGAGACTTCCTCGGAGGGGCTTCATGACAGGAAGCTGCTTTCTTTGCTGAACTTTCAGCCAGAGGGGGTGGTGAGCGGACCAGCTGGTGTCATTCGGTGGAGTGACGTGGTTTGCTCTGCTCCCTTTCTCCATGCAAGGTACCCTGTCAGTGAGCGCTCCTGCAAAGCAGACAAGCAGAGAGGGTCAGGAGGAGCAGCAGGAGGCTCATTGCAGGCAGGCTGGGCACTGCCTGAGCTCACATCCCACACAGCCTCACACTGGGCAGGCAGCCAGGCCGAGGCACAAGCCCACTGCTCCGGACTCGTCTGCCCCTCGTGCCTCGCGGGCCATTGGAACACACAGCCTCCAAGGTTGCTGGAGAGGAAGATGGAGGAATTCCTGTGATAAAAGCTGGAAACTGATATAATTATAGCTCATTCTCAACAACACCCTGGCAGTTATAAGCTCCTGAGTCTTAGTGTTTCTAAGGGCTACTGGAAGATACACCATTGCTTCATGTGTTTCTACTTCCCTTATCAGCTGGTTGTGTAAGATACCCAGCAAGGATTGTCCCCTCTACACACTGAGCTTTGGACTTGATCTCCTTGGATGGGATCTGCTGTCCCCTACAGATTTGGACTGAAACTCTGCAGTATTTATCAGCCTTAGCTTTGGTGCTGGGGCACATTTTCTTAGTCTGCTTCATGATCTCGCTTTCACACTGGCTCCTCTGCAATCCCTCTCAACAATGTGCCTGTGTCGCCTTGCCAAACCTCCACTCTCCTTAGAGCAGAGACTGGAAGGCACATGGAATATGTCGACCAGCATAAACTTCCATGGCATGGAGACCATGATATCTAGGTTAAGGAGTAACGTTTGTGCTTTCAGGCAAGGTGCCCAGTGAGATGAGCTTCTTTGTGTGTACAGAGAGCTGTGAACAAGAACTAGACTGAGAACTGGGATGCACCCACCTACTAAGGTGAAGTACACGACTGCTTTCTGTCACATTTTTTGGCTTGAAGTCTTGGTGTAAAAAGGGAAGCAGAGAAAATGAAACCTGTAATGTCTGTATGAAGCCTCACACTGCTCTCTCTTTCCATACATCAACAGAAATTAATTTCCATCCCTCACTAACCAATCTCATGGTACATGGTACAGCACAGACCAATAAGGGATTTGGGAGGGAAGGCATAAAGAAGTTCAATGGCTCTTGATGCTTTCTGCCAGGAGCTTCTAGCTGTGTAAGTTCTGTCTATTTTCCTGTGGTGCAGATGGACTCAGTGTAACAGGGTGTGCAGAATGGCGAGAAGGACTTTCCCTGTTGACTGGCTCATATGGCAGTAATCGTGTTTGATGAATGCATCTTTGTAGCAATTAAGCTACAAAATAAAAATCCATATCAGGCATAGCATGCAAAGGTCTATAAAGAAATGAGAACTCACTAGTCATCACTGCTTCAGAGTTCAATGCTACACACCTCGTGCCAGTACTAGCGTGCATGACCAGCACAATAAAGTCAGCTATTTATATCTCCCCCCAAAAAACACAAATTACTTTTTAGGAGAGCGACATATGCTCTTCACCCTAGCTGAACCTGCCTTCAACACACATCAAATATTGCTGATCAGATAGAAAAATTGCACCAACCACAAAAGAATTTTCATCAGGGTAAAGCCATGGAGTTGAGCTTATGTGAGTTGTGCTGAGGTAAGCACACTGGGTTTTGCTTGCTTTCCAAAGTCAAGTAGGGCTGGGCTGATCCTGGGTTGGAAGACCACCTAGAAGTTAGAGGCAGGCTGTAGTTCAAACCCAGGAAGCAGCACGGAAAAGATGAGGGAAAGAGAACAAGCAAGAAGGCTCATTCCTGCCCTATTGTTAACATGGTAGGGAGAGAGAATAACTCAACTGGATGATGACCTAGCTCAAGCAGGTGGCTTGGAGGTTCATCTGTATGTGCTCAGATAGTGATGCAGTGCTTCCATGCAAGAGGTGAGAGCTGCACTGGTGCCCTGTATGTCTGTTAGTCAAAACCTGAGCAATTGGCAGCTGTGACACAGGCTGCACTCATCCACACAGAGCTTCATCTTTGGCTGATGCCTGACATGTGAGGATTTAAATCCTTGCACAGAGAAGTACAGAATTAGAGCATGGCATGTCAAATTGGCAGCTCAGGGAAAGCCTTCTTACTCTTTGCTCCCTCTCTGCAGTTACCCAGCTCTTTCCAGGTGCTGTTGCAGAGACACAGCCATTTGTCCTGTGGTGGGAAGCTTGGGCCTGCTTGGTAGAGCCAAATGCTGGAACTGTACCTCACTTCCCCACCCCTCCGTGCTGAGGAGCTGGGTGGCTCAGCTGTGGCCTGCTTCTGCTCCCCCACACCCAAGCACTGATCCCTGTATATCTGCTCCCAGCACTGCCCCAGGAGCCATGGCAGCATGCTCCTGATGGCCACCAGAAATAGCTGCTTTTACACAGTGTCCTCTCCAGTCATGTCCTGCTCCCTCAGAGGGGCCCTGTCATGGACATGGCTTTGGACTCATACACACATCCAGACACACACACAGTTTTTTCCATGGTTGCTTCCCTGTCATTCTATGCCCCATTGAACATTTCTGTATCCAGATTCACATCTTATTGTTCAGGAAAAATTAAAGACTGGGTGGGGAAGGCTGAAACAACTGTTGATGTGGACTGGCATGGCAGTTTCCATAATTTAGCACAGCACTTAATTCACCCAGACAATGAATGCTGATGTGCTAAAAGAGGCCTGGTTCATCTGGGACATGCATGGCCCTAGAGTAAAGGCATTGCAATTATTTTCTCAGGGAAATTGCTCTGAAGATAAACCACAAGAGTGCAGCTCAAGTCAGCATGGGAGCAAGCTCAGCCCTGGAAACACTCGGGAATCATCTGTTACTTGTAATAGTTCTGTAATTTTTCTATTTTTTTTTTTTTTACAATTCTTAAAGCAGTTCAAGATTCTTCATTAAAACCTCCCCCTTTGAATACTCTATGATTTATCTTTCCATGAGCTAATGGAAGGGATGCCACATTGCAAAAGACAGGGAGGACTTTTAGCATGAATGGGAAAACAAGCTGAATCCTTAAGCCCCAACTCTGGATTTCATAGAGAGCGATTTCCTTCTGCCCTGACCTTGTAAGCTGAAGATCCTCCTCAGCTTTGGGTCACCTGTGGAACTCAGGCTCTCTTCTACCAAAACATGAGCTGCAATCTGAGCAAACATTGTGACTTTAGGGATTGCACTGGGGAAGAGCCCTGGGATTTGCCTTTTATGCCTAGGCAGAAGAAGTGGTAAGGACACCCCCAACTCTGTGAATTGTTGCACCATTTTCTCCAGGCTATTTCTGACAGGGGGTCTGTGGTTTATATTTTGGGGCATTCTGTGGTATGGATCATGCAAAGAGGAAAATGCCATCACAGCTCTGGTCTTCTAAGCTCTACATTGGAAGTGACCCCTATGGCAGAGCACAGAGTCTGCCAGGGCCAGTCCTGATTTACACTGGGGCAATTGGGTATACCTCCACAACAACAAGACAGCCTAGTCTCCCCCAATTAGTGCAGCACCAGTGTGTTTGCCAGCCTTGTAAGTAGTGTGCTCTATCCCACTGGTGTCCAGATGTGGCAGAAGATATGATTTTCCTCTGAAAAAAACCAGCCAAATTTTCAACAAATTCTCCCATTCTAAGCTTGGATAAAGTTGAAATTTTGCAAGGTATTTTTTAAAAAATAACAAAAAAGCAACAGCCCCCCCTCCCCCCCAAAAAACCCCAAGCACAACAACACCCTCCCTCCACAAAAAAAAAACCACAAAACAACACAACAAAAAACTAAAGCCAACCAAACAAAAGAAACCCCAAAACTGAAAACAAGCAACCGCTATGATGTGATAACCCTTCTTTAAACCTCTGATTTTGTCTGAATCAGAACAGTCACTTCAACTTGTATTTCAGCTGTCTTCTCTGGGCCTAAACCACTATTCCAAGGTGCTTTTCAATTTTTTTATTCAACCTGATCTCTCCAGTAAAACCAGTTAAATAGCCAGAGCAAGGCAGTTTAACTGTTGGTAGTGGTATGGAGGATGGTGAGGATGAGTGTCTTGCTGAGCCACAGCCTGTACCTCCCTGGGAGAGTCCTCCTCCTCCTCACCTGGGCTACACCTGGGCCTGGCTTTTTAACCTGAAATGTTATTGTGGGCCACAAAATTACAACAATTACAATAGCAGAAATTTCTGAAGCAGCAATGAACCTTCCTAGTGAAAAGTTTCAGCATCCTGTATCAGGAAACAATCAACATTTTCCCATGAACAACTCCACTGTCCATAACCATCCAGGACTGCATGCCTGGCACTGTCCCCATGGGGTTTCCCTCTGGTTTTCACAGCCCTTGATCTGGTTCATTTCAACTCTAAGCAAGAGCAGATGCAAACTCATCCAAAAGCAAGGGGGCATGCTCAGGTGGCAAAAATGTCATGTGGATTATCTTGTGAGAGAAAGAAGAGGAAAAACTCATACCGAACACATAAGGAGCAAGTGGGTGAGACCTGGCATAGCCTTCAGTGCAGTGCCAGGCACGTTAGGGAATCTCCCTTATCCTCAGCACTGAACTGGGCTCTGAAAAACCTGTACTGAGCCCAAACACTGCTTTAGATTTTCTCTATTTCTCACCCCAAGAAGACAGGAACAATGTTTTTAACATCAAGATAAGCATTTCAGCAATAATTAGTAAACTGCTTCAAATAAAAATGAATTGGCATTTTAACTGATCTTTGAAATTTAGGGTAAGAATTCAAATTTTCAGTGACTTCATCACGGATCTTTTCTAGTTGTGTTCAAGATTCTCTCAATTGGAGAATTCCTGTGGGAAAGGGCTTTTTTTTTTCTCCTCTTTTTGGATAAGGAACTTAGAAGTGGCAGCAGAAGTGGTTCGTGAAACCTTATAAATATTTGGAGTATAAGCAGGCGACACAAAGTTTTACATTTAACCACGTGGGCTCCAAATAAATGGCTGAAAATTGCTCTAACCATAGGTTTCAATATCAATCACCTGATGACGGGATGCAGATCTTTCCAGAGAGGTCAGAACTCCATAGTTATTTCACTCAACAGTACCCAGTCCTGAAACCCCCTATTTCTTAATTTTATCTTTTTTTAAATATCTGCCTTCATAGAAGATGATTACATTACACAGTATGAAAGTCCAAAACTGGGATTGGAAGATGGAGCACAGCAGGGAGTATGGGCATCCTCTCAGCAAACGCAGTTCAGCCTCTTTGCCTTTAGATAATTTGTTATTGAAGGTTGGCTTGAATTTAAGGCAGCAATGTTTCAGAAACACTTGGAAAAGCAAGCCAGCTGCAGGGCGGATATCATTACAAATTGAGACACATGTTGTACAGGAATACCATTCTTTTCAAATACCAGAGTTGTGTCTGGGGATGTAAAGCCACGCAAAGGACTTGGAGGCAGGATCTGTAACATGCCGAGGGCCTTCAACTTGCATTAGAGGCACCAAGCACTGAGTGCACACAGTACTGAGCAGGATCAAGCCCAGATATTTAATCAGCTGTAATTTTCATGGTAGAAGAAACATTAAATAGTTGAGGGTTCTGCAGAATGTTAGAGGTTACTTCGATCCACGGCTCTCACGAGATGATCACGCATGTTCCCAAAGACAAATTTCAATCCCGTGAGTGCACTGTAGCTCATTATCAAAATAGTGTAAATAAGGTCATGATTAGTAGGTCTCAGTTGTGAGGCTTTGACTGGTGGAGGCACCCAGAAACATGCTTACCTTTATGGGACCTAAAAATAGACAGGAGAGACTCCGCAGGTGACCTGGAAACAAAAATTGCTTCAGAAAGTCTTGCTTGCCACCATCTAATTTCCTCCTGACTTCTTGCTCAAAGAGCTTTGTTTCTACTTTGCTTCAATCTTCCACTGTGTTTTTTAAACAGTATTTTAATTTTAACTTAAAATCTATGGCTCATTGCTTGAGTATGTCCAACGTTTTCATGACTACAGTCCTCAAAAGTGTTTTGCTCCTTTCTCTCCCACTTTGAGGTATTGCTCATAATACTGTTAAATAGTTTATAAGCTCCTCACAGTTGTTCAGAGCTCACTGCTCTGCACTGAAGTTGGCCATGGTGTTTCAGGGTCAAGCTTCAGAAGGACTGTGAGGTGCTTAGCTCCTCATCAGATTTCAGTGGCAATCAGACACGTACCATCCAGCATCTTGGCCCCTGCATGTCAAGGCAATCGATGTTTAGATGATGTTTTTACAAGTGTTTTTACAAGAGTCTGTTTTACTATGGTCTTTGTTTTTAGGGTCTCTGTATTTAATTATGAGTTGTGCTTTCCTCCCCACCCCCATAAAATTTCCCTGCACCACTGACTTCGGTAGCTCAACAGCACAAGGAAAAGCTGATGAAGAGCTCGAGTGTCCCCATAGAGCTGTTTCACACTTGACACTTTTCAGTGCAGCCAAACCTGCTTTGAACCAAGTTAAATAAGAGGAGCACTTTAGATCTTTTATGTATGAAAGTGCCTGATCAGTCTTTAAAGCCTGGCAAAGGATTATGAGCAATTCATTGTTTCAATATGAATATGGGTTGTACCAAGTTAGGGAATGGCATGGTGCTTATTTCAGTTCAAATTATTTTAATTTCATACGGCAATTAAAACTAATAATGGCCAGTAAACACGAAAATGATCACAGAAATTGGTGGTCTGAGGTCCTGGGAGCTGTCAGGTAGGCTACAGTCTGTAGATGTCAGGTTCTTCTGTGGGTCTGTCGTTTGACTATACCTCTTTTTGCTGTCAAGTTCTGACCATGTGTTTTGTTTGCCAACAACCTTAGATGCTTATTACCTTTACAAATCAGACCAGGTGTAGTTATTTTCTAAACTGAGTTCAAGAATCAGATTTCATATTTGAAACATGTGCCCTAGGAGGTTTTATAGAAAAGCAGGAGGAGCCCATCAGAAATCAGCACTTGCTCCTTTGATTCAAAGAGTGTGCAGTGATCTATGGCAGCGTACCACGAGCCTGCTATTTACTGCCACTGAGACGGAAGTTAGCACTCCCACACCCCGGCAGCAAGATGTGGGAGCTGAAAGCTATCCTGGAAGTATGTCATTTTATACTTCACTATTTTGAGAACCCTTTTTTTCTTTCCTTTTTTTTTTATTTTTTCCTCTGGGAAATCCTTTTTCTGATTTTATGTACCTGAGAAGGTATACAGGCAATTTTGTAACGTAAGATCACACTGCTAGAGTCAGGCAGCTCTCAAGGGCAAAACTTCAGTCCCAAGCAAATGTGTTTAAGGCTTTGTGGTGTTAAAAGTCTCTCCTCTGCCCCTTTGGATAAATGGAAAATTTCTGTAGGCTCATAAGTAGCCAGGTGAAGGAAAACTTCTGAAGCAGAAGAGTAGGTGTTAAATATATGAGTCCAATTACTCTGCTGATTTAAATTAGTTTGGCATCAGTGGAACTATATCCAGTGAAAATGAGCTAAGGCTCTGGCCCATTGTACCATGTTAACAAAGATGACTAGCATAGAAATGTGTTCAAATATAGAAAAACTCTTTTCAAGTATATCTTTAAGGTCAAATTTGGTCTTAACCATAGCAAGCTGGGCCGAGGTAAGAATGATGTTGGTAGACAGATACCACAGTGATAGAGGAGAGATAAAATCTCTTAGGCTAAAAAAAAAAAAAAAAAAAAAGGAGGTTAATAGCTATGCCCCTTGCCTCAGGAATCCAGAGCAGGAAATCTTGTGCTGGACCATTATGGTCTGAGGAGCTCAAAGTGGGATATATGATTATTTCTGCACTGAACTGAGTGTTCTGCGTGCTGTATATTTTTATGAGCACAATTCATGGACTAGACAGCTGAAGGTTGAGGCCTTTCACTCAGCAGATGCTGACCCTGGGACATACAGGCTGGCACTGTAGGTGGCCATACACCTACTATTTCCATTACTTCTGGAAGAAATTCTACTGTGACAAGTGGAAAAACTCCTTCCTTTCCTGACCCCTCTGTCCCCAGCACAGGATTACTCAACACATACAAACATACACACACCCACATACACACACATAAGTTAGTTGTGATTTTAGCATGTGCCACTTCATTTTCTCATTTAGTTTAACATAACTATCATGTTAAATCCAAGCAGACCTCGGTGTTTTCATTTCTTTGCTTTAGGAAACGTTGACATCAAAGCTGATGGGTTAAAACTGATCCCGCCAGGGCATAAAGCATGTAGGCAGACAACACTAACACTGCTAATTTTAGAAACTCACATTGCTCAAACTTGAAAATATAACACTCAACAGAATATTCTTCCTAGCTTCATTCCTTTATCATAGCAGGACTTGGCACCAAGATATCTTTTGATAGTTTTTCAAATTGCATCAAGCTAGAACAGCTTGACAGTCCACGTCCTGATGGAGAAACTAAACTTTAACATCAAGGATTATGTTGCTGATTAGCACTTTCAATAATCAAGTAATTGGTACATTAAATAATCCAGAGATTGGCAACTTGCCTGAAAAGGTCACGCTTGCACTGATTCCTTTTTAGAGAGTCCGTGTTGCTGTTACATTAATTCAATCTGTCTGTCCAGAACTCTAGCATAAAAATATTTGGCTAATTTCCTTCTTGTCACACAATTTAATGGGAAATAAAATCCAGGAAAAGTTGCACATTAGGGCAATATGTTCAGATTTTCCAGTTTGGGTAGGTAAGAAGCAAGGGAGAAAAAGACAACTGGCCAGACTTTTTTTTTCTCCCAGGTTAGTGTGGCCAGTGCTATCAATACAAACCTCCAAGGGCCCAAATCAACACATTTGTTATTGCAGCTTCTATCCTCCATGTAATTTATTAGAATTTCTATGAGGTTGTAGTCTCTCTTAAGGTATTCTCCCCACAACTGGATTGCAGAAGTTTTATCTCCCTGCTTCCCAGGGCCTGGGTAGGCAGAACTAACTCATGGGCATGGCAGAGGTCAGGGCTGTGGTGCAAGAGGCTACATGGATGTTCTCCTTCCCTGTTACCCCCTCTGCATAGACACAGATAGGCTCTGAGCCCTGCACAGTCCTCACAGGCAACTAGGGCAGAAATCTAAGGCAGAGCCTTTTTGCTCCCCCAGACTGGCTATGATCAGCAATGCTGAAATAGCAAAATATAGCTTCTGCACGAAACCACAAAATCCTCACCTCAAATCTATCATCAGAGCTGCACAAATCACTTGTGCGTGCCTTGAGACGCTCAAAACCCACCCGCATATCACTGAGGCACCCACTGGAATGAGATGGTTACCATGCTGCTTACTTCTGCAGAGTGTTTGGAGTATCCTCTTTCCCTTGGAGCACATAAGGACCCTGGTCTCCCACATCTTCTGCACAGAGGCTACTTGTTTTCTTTTTCTGGAGGAATGAACACAGACTGATAACCACCACCATGCCGTGCTATGCTACTGCACAAGCCCCAGAGGTAGGGCAGACACTTAGGCTGGGCTTCTTAACTTCCAGTGTCTGTGTGGACATATATGTCTGTGCCAGTCAACCTAAGTTTCCCTTACTGCGGGCAGAAATAAGCACTCCTAGGGCAAAATTCATCTGAGCTGTCGTAGTTGTTGACTCTGGGACGAGCTCAGCTGTCTCTTTGAAGTGCCTGCTTCTCTAGGTTGATTTTAAAGAGAGTTTAGACAATTAGCTCAGCTGCATCTTTGTTACAGATGTCTGTATTGGGTCAGATTAATCTTGCCTGGCAACCTGAAAACTTTCCTATAAGACAACACTTACACTGAGGCAAAGAAATACGTAAAACTCGGGATGAAAGGGAAAATGGCTATTCCTGAGGATAATCACAGTGGCAGTTATTGACATTTAGAGAATACAAAGGGCTGAGGACAGTAACTGAATTATAAAGAATCCTTGTCTTTCCAATGCAGCTTGTTCAGTTTGCCTACTTTCTCAAATACTATCCGTGAAGTGATGTCATGAATAATCACTTCAACAGGCAAAAATACACAACTTGGTGGAGCCAGAACTCTCTCTCTGAGGGTTTAAGCTCTGGCTTTGAATGATACTAAACTCCTCTTGGGACTGGGACCTTGAAGAGGCAGCAGTGTTGCAGCCTGGATGGTCCAAGCAAGCAGAAATAGATGCCAGACTGTCTTTGACTACAGAGTAAGCACATAAATGCCCAAGTCTTCTAGCACTGTGTTTAAATAAGCAGCTATGAGGAGATTCAACAAGGTGGGAAAGGAAGGGTTAATCATGGCTTTCCTAAAATTTGATAAAAATGATACAGCCAAATAGCGACCTTCTCACTAGATCAGGTCACTACCCCTACATAGAACCGTGCATATATTTATGAAGGGAATCCTTCAAGCCCCAAAGGTAACACTGGGGTTTGCAAAAAAGATATCGCTGCTGAGGGATATACATTCCATACCCCAGCGGTGGGTAGGGGGATGCCTGCTGACAGGACCTACGAGTGTGTAAAGATTTTAAATACTCGTTTGACTTTTGAGTTCTTGTACCTGCTGATTACTAGTCCAAGAATGTGATAGTTGTCCTCTATTCTTATTAGTGTATCTTTTAAATGTGTCAGCACACGCTGAGAGCAAAGAATAATGGTTGTGTTCCACCGAAGAAAGTAAATAAATACTGTTGGTGATCAAGGGAAGTAATGTTTCCAGCCCTGAAACCAGCACAGGGAATGCAGTGTTAACAAATGAGAAGGGAGTCCTGACTATACTATATATCTTTGATGGTGCAATTAACCCACACTAATGAAGCAGGGAGATACTGCAATGGCCCAGATTACACAGCCCGCTGCTGCTATCTGTGGCTGTAGGTGCCAAACACCACTGCAGTCACTATTTGTGCTACCAGGGACAGGGATTTACTGGAGGCTACAGAATATTCCAAGGACTGGAATGAAATCTGGCATGTCACCAAGCCACATCCGGTGAACCATCAGTATTTTACTGCTGAACAGATTTCTTGCAACACCCACCATTTCCCCTTTTCCTGAAAGAAGCTCTCCGTGCTTGTGAATCTAAATAAATTCCATTACATTAGTTTTGTTAAGGAATATATTCAGTGCAGGTAGCTCAGTGTGCAGCTGCAGTGCCAGCTGCAGGTTGAGCTCTGGGGGAGCAGGAGACCAAGCCCGAGCATCAGGCAAGAGGATGGGAATGGGCAGCGATCCTTTCCATAACAAAGAACACAGGGTGACCAGACACTCACCCCCAGACTTTCCTATGCTTAGACTGTGAGGCTATAGAAGGTAAAAAAGGCGAGGGGTTCCTTTGTTCTGGATCCCTTGTCAATGGCATCAGCTCAAGCTGTTGTTTTGTTATTTATTTACTGCACCATGATGAAATTATTTTAAGGATTGGGATATCTGAGAACTCTGCTATGGAAAACCTGGGGTCGAGCTAGTGAGGAAACCTGGTCTGACTGTGTAAGTGTGGGGTGTGTGTAGCTGTGGAGGGGCTTCTGTCCCAGCTCAGGTGGTATGAGAGTGACTGCCAGAGCTGTTCTTGGATGGTCAGACCGGGAAGAGTCATTAGACAGTTTCTCGCTCACAGGTTTGAAGCATCACACACATACTAAACTAAGAGTTTTACAAAGACGCTATGCTATCAGAGGGATTTGGAAGGCTGGAAATTGGAAATGAAGGATGAGACGTTTATGCATCTGGATCATTGTCCTTGGACATGCCATGGGGGTTTGTGGAGTTACCCATATCTCTGCCTGGCTTTGCAGCCCTACCAGGAGCCACAGACACATACCAAGTGCAGGGCTGGGGCAAACCTCAGCTGCCTTTCTAAGGTGGGAGACTTACACCAAAGGCAGATACCTCAGGTAAGTCAGTAAAGCCCCACGGCAGAGGTTTTGCTGCAATAAGCTATAGTGGGCAGGTCCCAAACAGCAGGCAGTCCCTAAGCACCAATACACAGGAAAGGAAAGCTCATGGAGAGGAGTTCAGTCTCTAGAGAGCAGCTCAGTGGAAAGCCAAGGTGCAGTCTGGAGGCAGACCAAAGTAAGATAGCTGGAGGTAACCATTTGCTAAGTCCATTGGATCTGAGCTAGCAGGAAGCTGCTGGGTCATCTGGCTCTATGCTATGCTGCAGGTCAATTTCAGTCATTGTGAAGGCTTGAGTTGCTGTGTAACTCAGCTGGAATAAGTAAGCAGATTAATGGCCCAGACCTGTACCATATTCTAGTCAGAAAACCACTGACTTTGACATACACAGCACAATCACTTCACAGCCAGAACCATCATGATATGTTCTGTGAGCAAAAGTGTAATGAGGCTGCTGATGAATGGAGTACTGACAAGTACAGATGCAGTACAACACAAAAAACAATACTAAAACACAAATACCAATAGTTTTCTGAAAGTGCTCATAAACTGAAATTTGTATCTTTTTGTTTCATAAAGGCCACATCCACAGGAGTTTGACCTCATACCTGAAAATACTGAATTCTATTCACACAGAAGGCAGTAGCGATTACACAAACCTTTACTTATTCTGATTTCGAATTCGGAGACACCTCCTTTTCAATGGTGGCTCCAGATCCTCTGGCCCTGTGCTGAGTATTGGCGTTGAGATAATGCACGGCGCAATAGCAGTCTTTTCTGCTGGTTTTGGCACAGGCTGGATCACACAACCTGTCTTGGGCAGCATCCTCAAAGCATATGCATGGTCCTCGTCTGCTGGATTGTTAAGGTTCGGGTCCTGTTTGTCTCCCGCAGCCAGGGGCTCTTCCCCAGTCTTCTTGCCAGCATCTCCCTCAAGGTGGCAGTTTGACGCACAGTTGTTCTCCTTAACAGACTCCAGCTCGCTCACCGCCAGCTCCTCCGGGGGCTGGGGCTTTTTCGTCTCCTGGGGCGGCTCCGGGTTCTTGGAACCCTCCGTGCTCTTTGTGCCATTCACAATGACGTTGCACACCGCTGCGCCAGCTTCCAGTCCTGGCGTGCCAGAGGCCAAGGAGACGGGACAGCAGTGAGCTCCGTCACTGCACGGTAACGTTTTTGAGTCAACTGGGCTACAGCTGTCCCTGCAGTCGCTGCAGTTCCTTTTGTCTGAGCTACCAAAAGCCAAATTTACAACACTGTTAGGTTCACGTTCAACTTTCACTTGGGCGTGTAGAGCCCTGTGGATGACATTGTGCAGCCTAGACCGGTGGCCTACTGTTAGGTCTATCACACCGTCCTGTGGACCCTGCAGCACACTGGGGAAACCAAATTTACTGTTCACTGGACTACTAGGTCTGACAGTCAAATCAACAACTTCATTTTTACTGTGCTCCTGAAGCACTTTAGCTTGATTAAGGGACTGGCCTGAGCAGCTCGGTGATGAGTCAGAGGATTTGGATGATCCTTGCTTTGACTCTCGAGGGGATGAAGAGCTATTGGTTGGCTTTGCCCCAGGCGTCTCGCTGGAGGTACTCGGAATGAAGCTTTCACCGTTGCTGGAGAAGCCATTGGGGGGTTTGGAGTCGTTGATGTGGGGGATGGGGATGGGGATGGGGATGGGAACGGGCAAAGGGACAATGACAGGATATGGCACTAGTAGAGTTGGGGGTGGCACCAGTGGGGCAAGGGATGGCAATCCAAAGTTCATCATCTGTGGCATAGGCATAGGACCATTTGGCATCATGCTGACAGGGGGGAAGGGAAGACTGGGCAAAGGAGCTCCGGGAGGGGGAGGCGGCAACAAGCCAGGAGGATTCCCAGGCATGGTAGGTGTTGTAGGGGGATGGATATGGGGGGACAGCATTGGCCTGTGCATGGGGCTAGAGGTGGGACCCATATTTCTGGGACCACCTGGTGGGGGACCGATTCCAGGAATCATTGGATTTGACAGAGGGCTGTTAGGATTCGAGGCATGGTGAGGTGGGCCACGAATAAATGGTGGACGGATTTGCTGCATAATTTGCTGTTCCATGAATATGGGCAGAGGAACTGGCCCACGGTTTGTCATCACCATGGGAGGACTGCGAGGTGGGACACCAATTGGAGGCACAATGCTAGCAGGTGGCTGGACAGAAACTGGTGGAATATTTGGATTCTCACTGATGGGAATAGGTTTGGGAACTGGCGTGGGGATTTTAGTGACAGAGCAGTTGGCAGTGTCAGACGGAGAGGCAGTGGTAGACGCTGATGGTCCAGGGCCTTGAATTTGGCCAGCTGCAGACGCTGGGGATGGGGCTTTTCTCCGAGCATCTGCTAGCGGTATATTCCAAGAATCTGGAGTAAGCAGCTGCACCCCAGTGCCTTCTGCTTTATTTTCGACTGGAGGATGTAATGTACTGCACAGTCCAGCTGGAAGATTGGCCTGTGTCTCTTTGTAGAAAATGTCCATTTTGTACTGATTGAGACATTTTGCACTGCAGAACTGAAGCCTTCTTTCCCCGTCCCCAAAATCCAGATACTCTTTTGTGTGTCTTATGTGCTTACACCAGTCACATACCTACAACACAGTAATAAAATCAAATCAGGTAAGAAAAGCAATCTTCTCTTCATAGTGTTATTTTTAAAGTATTTTTTTCAGTTGCTAAATACATTATTTTTCTAACAGAAAAAAAAGAAGTTACATTTGTGAAAACCGCACCTTTTTTTTTTTCTCCAAAATATTAATGAATTGAATGCCACTCCCTTTTCTGGCTCCCATTATCTCAGTCCTACCTTATATGATGCATTATCATAAACCCATAGCACAGAGAAGAATCCCCAGCTGGCATAAACTGTTATAACACACATATGTAAGTATGCAAAGTCCATATGAGTATGGCTGTGATTACTCCTTGGTGGTAATCTAAGCATGCCTGTGCCATCTGAGATGCCATGCTACACAAGGAGTGTGAGAGCTGGAAAAGGACTCAGAAAATTGCTGGAAATTAATGTAAACCATTTTCTGCTAAACTGCAGCACACGGGAACATTCAGTAGTCTACTAAGGGTATCAAATAATAAGTTGGAAAGAGTGTGATATTTCAAAATGGCATCACAAAGCAAAAAGCATCATTGATTCTTTGCCCTTCGTTCCAAGGAGAAACTTGGAAAAAGTCAGGATATTTGTGAAAGGTTCAAATAGTCCCAATTTGTGATGTTTCAGCAAGCTGGAATTATTTTCTGAGATGTTTGCCCACTCTTGTGTACAAGTCACTTTGAGTAAAACTTCTTGGCAAGCAAGGACCTGTTTAGCAACTTCTCAAATACTACAGCAAAAAGTTTGCATTGCAGGCTCAATTTTGTTTTGTTTCTCTGCTTTCCATTTAATTCTTTTTTATGTTGGTATTGGTGTGGTGAAGGCACAGCCAATTTTTTTTAAAATAAGGCTGCAGAACTAATTAAGCTGTGAAAGGTTTTCCCAGTTGTAAACCACTAGACACCAAAGTTCAAAAAATAGTCATTCTAGGCTTCAGAATCCATTACTTCAGAGAAATTATTGTGATTTCATTAACACATTAATTTTGCAACACCAACAGCTCTCACAGATGGTGAAGACATGATCTACAATTCAAATATGACTCTTGTTTGCACAAATGCCTTTCCTTCATATGGCATTTTAAACAAGAATTAATATGAGTAATCTTGCCATAGCTATAAACAGATAAACAGATGTCAGATTTTTCAGTGCCTCACTTTTTTGACAGAATTTTACACACACAAACCCCCCCCATTTTTGTCATTTACATTAGTTCTCAAAATACTCCACTGACAGAGAATTTTGGTGCTTTCTATCAGCATGTTGAGCCTATGACCATGTCATAATATATCCTGGTATTGTTTGTTCTGCCTTTTCCAAATAGCCCATATTAGCTTGCTTTGAAATTACTCCATCTTTTGTATAAAGGAAAAAAAATACAGTAAAAACCCCAAAGAAGACTATGATTGTGAAAAGACTGCATTAAAAGGATAATTAATTTTAATAACTATTGGCCATATAAACAATTCAAAACAACATATGCTGGGCATCTGATTACCCATCTCATTTAACTCTCAGCTTTCCTTTAATATAAACAGTGGCGACATTCTTGAGTTTTCAATAATATATCTTTAATGTATATAGACACACACACAGACACTATAAACTATGGTTATTAGCCCATTTAGCTCCTTGACCTTTTAGCTATCCCATCAGGTTGCTGTTTGTTTCCCTCCTGCTCCCTTCCCCATTCACACACACACACACACACACACACACATGCTCCCTCTCTTCTATCCCAACATTTAAATCAAGCTAAATAATCGAGAAGTAGCAGCTCCTAAGTCAACCCTGAAGTTTGGGAATGCAGGACCCAGATTTTTAGCTTGGGCATACAGACACTGTGCCCTGTGAGATAAAGCAGAGGGGGTGCTGGTGCTGCTTGGCACATGTGGCATCAGCAGGGGTGTATTTCCAGCATGGTGCCCCACTGCAAGAAAGGAAATTTCCTGGCACGAACAAGTCCAGCCCTGCAGTGAACACGCAGTGACGGAGTCACACCCTAAAATAAGTGGACAAAAAGGCTGTCAAACACACAGAACTGTTGAGATAAATGCCTGCAATGCCATGATGCATGCATCCCCCCAAGCGTGGGGCAGATGGGAAAGCGGGAGTGCAGCAAGCAGGGGAGAGGAGGCAAACCCACTTCCAACAGCTCCTGGATTTTATCAGGTATCAGCTCTCCGTCTGCTCCCCACAGGAAGGCTCAGTGGCCATCACAGCAAGCCCTGGAGCTTGTGCTGCAAATAGTGCAAACACACAGCAGTGGGCACCAAACCATTCCGCACATTTGGCACGGGTGTGGGGTTTGCCACCCACCTGGCAAGTCACCACACATGATGGAACCATCCTATAACCACTCTCCTGAAATTTTCTGGCTTGCCACTGTTTTCAAACCAGACAAAAGGGGAATTTGTGAGTCTACACCACAAGGTAATAGGATACTATTTAACTCAGTGGAGCTGCTGAATTCACCTTAAATGATTTCTGAGTGAGAGATCACTGCTGTAGCCACAAAATACTATCTATTTTGCATGTATGGAATCAGGACATACTCCACCACAGTCCTCCTGCTGCTTGCAGAGTATGCTATTGCCCTGAGGGCTGGCAAAGATGCAGAGGGTCTCCACATGTACCCCAGGAGCTATAACTAGGAGCTCCCAGACAGCTCCTGGGGGGCTGGGGCAGAATGAAGCCCCCCTGGCCCATCACCATCTATTTGCAGTAGAAGGACAAGGAGGAGAGTGGCCTCAGAGGTGTCTGCAGTAAGGGATGGAGCAGGACTTCAGGTGCAGCTGCAGTGAAGACTTGCCTTTCCTTTGGGACAAGGTAGTAAACCACCTTGTAAGCCTGCTGCCAAAGAAGCACCTAAGAAATACAAGAGAATAAATCCAGTCTCCTTATCTTCCTAGGAAGAGCCCCATCCATGACCTTAATTAAAGGGACTGAAAGAGAAATACAGCCCCACAAAAAATTGTGGCATCTTTTCTAATAATTTAATTTTATTAGTTAGCATTTGAAAAATTCACTGAAACATATCACTGTATTATTGCTGTATTGATTTGTTTATCTCCTGTGAGCTCCTGTGTCTCTCCTGGCTAAACAAATATTTTCTCTTCCTTGGTAAAATATTTAGAAATCCTGCTTACAAATTCTCTACTGATTTCTCCAGTTTTCAATAATTCACTGAGGAACAAGAAACTCTGAAGTACGCCTGCCTCACTCACATATTGATCACAGACCCTTCTGTATATTTTATCACTAGATAAAATTAATTAAAGCCAGGGAAATTAAAGGCAGCAAATCGGTTCCTCTGAATACACTGCACAGACTAAATATTCAATAATTTTCTCATTGATTTCATGCAGCATCTCAGTGTTGAAGCTACAACACCAGTGAAAAATGCCCATCTTCTACATTCATGTATTTCTTAATTTTATTTTGTTTTTTCTCTCATTCTTTTTATTTATATAAGCAATCAGTCTGTGCTGCTTAGTTAAGATAAAAGGTATAAAAATGTGGGACTCATATGCAGATAATATGCAGGTATTATGACGCCTCACAATACCGTACTAAAAGGCAGAAAAACAGTCTCTACAACAATGACGAAATTACTGGAGGAGAAAAAAATGTCACTTAAGAATTAATTAATCAAGTCTGTCTTACAGAATTGATCATTTAAGATGAGGTCAATGAATTTATGATACAAATGGCTATATCACTAGAGGTAATAAAATGGAGCAATATCACTCATTTTACATCTAACTAATGACGTGCTCAGAGTAATTACAGATTTCTTCTAAAAGCCTACACTGATTAGTTCAGATGTGATAGGTGAAACGTATATATCTCTCCATTCAATAAAATAACGTTTTCTTATCTGTAGAACACACAGCTGATATCTTATTTTTTAAAGTATTTGCATTCTGTAGAGAACATCACTGTTCTTCACAACCAGCTCAGAATTTCTCTGTTCATGTGTTCCCTTTCCCTCCCTTTTTCTGTTTCATCCCTTCCCTTCATCGTACAACCAAGAGAAGAGCTAAACTGTTGCAGAGTGCTTGTTGACACTGCGCACTGGATTTGGCAGCGCTTACACGTGGGAGCAGCTCCCTGGGTTTCAGTGGGATTAGTCACAAGCATTAATGCTGTAGGATTGCATTTGGAGGGCCTGACCCAGCACCAGTGGAAAACAATGAAGAGACTCTTCCTTAATGCATGCCATCAGCTTTGGGCCTGTTGTTTAACACTGGCCCCTGCTCACCCTGGAGTCATCAAGAGCTTTGTTCCCAACCTCAACAGCAGCAGAGGTTTTTGGAAGGTTTTTTTGCAGACAGGGATTTTGGGAGGAACTGCAGAAGAAATACCCGGGAAGAAAATAAATGCTGGGAGACCGAGTTACAGACATTTCCCGGCAAACACAGGCAAAGGCACCATTTTATACGTTTCTACCAACAGAAGGTTGGACCAGTTGTGGTGTCACTGACAATGAGCATGAACATTTCTAAGACAGAGGGTCAAAACTTGCAAGGTGCTAACAGATCCCCTATGCACCTTCATCTCACTTGGAAAACACTTCTAGGACCGCTCTAGGGCAAGCACACTTCACACTATGAATGCCCAGAACATGAATCCTGAATGACAGAATGATCAGTAATAAGATAATGGCCTATCTCATTCAGCTGTAACGCAACAACCCTCAAGAAGATTAAATTTACCTAACTGGGGCATATCCAAGGCTAAACAACAGAATGAACATTCCTTCAGTACATTTAATGTATTTATATTTTGATGGCGGGTTGCCAGGGTGCTACTTATAAGCTCAATGACTTGGTATCATTTATCCGCTTTCCTGTGAAACACACAGCAATCTCCACCAGGAGACAACTCAGAAGACACTGCATCAGCAGAAACACAACTCGTGCCCGATACGGGAACACCGAGGAGGCCAGGACCGAGGGATCCTGTAACGCTCAGATTATCTCTAATACAAAGAGCGGGAATAAAGCCATTCTTGTTGGTATCCATATCTTTATTTTGATAGGAACATCCAAAGTGGAGTCCAGACATGGCTACGAGGCTGCCTCACAGGCACAACACAGAATCCTGCTGTACCTAAAAGGGCTGCACTTGGACTTATAGTCACCAGGTAATTAATACTTAAATCAACTGGCTGTCAAATGCAGGCACAAAATTCACACATTGGTGCAGTCCACCACTAACCTTTGAAGAATAATCTGGTATCAGATGCTACTTCATTAAGAAATACACTTGGCAAAACCTGTTTGCAGTGGTATTTCCATCAGCCCTAGAGAAACCAGGAACAAGCAGCAATGCTGCGATGAAAGAGACCCTGTGCCTCTTACGCAATTCTTTGGACAACTATCAGCTCCATGGTAAAGTTTAGCAAGAGGACATAAAGTGGTCACTAGGGCAAAGACATGCCATTTTCAGCTTCTCTAGAAGGAGAGGGTGACTGACAAAGCTCCTCTCCTTGCTCAGGACAATGCCACTGGGGTACGCCTTGCACAAGGGAGGGCTGAATCACATCTGAGCACCAGGCTTTTATCAAAGATGTTGAACAGATGCTGAAGATTATCAAAGAGTCACTTCTTGGCATAAAATCCATGTATTCAACTTTGCTGAGTAGTTCCTACTTCCTTTTCTCACTGTGGTATCCAAGTGCTGTCTCTTTATATACATTCAGGCATATGTTCTGACTTCAAGAACACCACTGCACATTTCCTATATCCTGTTCTGGCCCTGGTTGCCTTTCCTGTTCGCCCAGAAGGTCCTGGAAGGGTCTGGGAAATTCCCTGAAGTTTCCAATACTGCCACCCAGGCAGGATGTGCAAGGCATGGAGGCAGAGGCTCCCACCCCATCCCAAAAGCCACAAGGTAAGGACAAAATGCCTCTCCCCTGCACCACTCCTGCCTGCAGCCCAGTGAGAACCCGACACACCAGCCGTATGTTTTTCAGCAAGGGCTCAAGTTTTCTGAAGTTTGCCAAACATTGGACACAGCAAAAATCTAGAAATTAGGAAGTGGCTAGAAACACACATACAGATGTTTCTAGTATACAGCCAAATGAGTCACAACTAGTGTTCTAACACACAGCTCAGTCACACCCTTTGTAGAACACCCAGCAGCCGCCACAGCACAGACACCAAAGCACCTTGAGACCCAGGCCCCCTTGCAAGGCTGTGAGCACTCCTGTCAGGACACTATGGGAAAATTCAGTCAATCAGAAGGAAAGAAGCCTAGATCTATGTATCCTGCAGGACTATGTACCTAACTGTCTCTAAAGGAGTGTGAAGCCTCTCCTCTGCTGCCCTCGACAGCTCCCCAGGCTTATTGGGCAATGTGGCTATTTGCACCCTCCCTTCTCCATTTATCCATCAACAAGGCTTCTCTTCAGAGCAGGTCACATTAAAGGTAATTCCCTCATAGATCCCATGTGCAATGTTAATCCTGCAAATGGCTCTGTTTCTGCAGTCTGTTGCCTGATTAAGAACAGAGAAATTTTGGGGCAAGAGCTGTACCTCAAGCTTTAATGTATCCAGCGCTTGTGAGCATAGAGAAGCTGTGGCCCTAGTAGAGCTCTGGGTCAGACTGAGACCTCCTGCAAACATCAGTTTGGGTCTGTGTCAATCTCCACCTCCTCTTCTTCTCATCTTCTGAGGGTAACCTGCCATGGAACAGCCCCTCAGGAGCCAAAGCCCTGACCTGGCTCTGAGGGCACTGCTCACCTCTTAGTACACACCAATTTGTTTAACACAAAGATTGTTCCAAGGCATTAGAGTTTCCTCTTAGCATTCCCTGACTCAGAAAAAGAGTGCTATGAAGAAGAGCAAGCTAGCCAATGAGAAGGTGGGCAGGTGAAGATCTGCGGAAGGACACGGCCATGCTCAGAAGAATGGGGTCAGAGTGAGGAAGAGAGGGGTAATGTGTTCCACCCAGAGATGATGGAAAATGACAAACTCTTTTGAGAGGCAAGCAATAATCAGCATAATATCCTAATGCTGTTGTGCTTTTTTTCCCAGCTAATTGAGTTATCACAAAAGGTATTCAGCTGCCAGCACCCAGTGCCAAGAGATAGAGTGGGTGCAGCCTTGCCAGAAGCTGCTGTCGTTCACCAGCATGTCCCACATTTCTCTACTTGATCCTCCTCCAAAATGCCCACGCTCTGGCTTCCTCCTGAGATGGACTGGGTAGCCTGGGGCACAGCCAGTGCCTGAGCAGGGTGTGCAGGGTCTGCATGTCCAGCACTGCAGCCACCACGTGCTGGCCCGTGGGGCTGGGGGCTTTGTCTGGGGGTCCCCGGCAGGCATGCAGACTGCCCCTGAAGGGGGAGGGCAGTTCACAGGGTCTACTTGGAAGACAACTATGACTAAGTCCCTGCCTCAGCTGTCATGACTGGGAATTGATGCTCTTTCACTATAAAATGTCAAACAATACTGTAACAGGCATAATCCTAAGTGTGGCTCTAAGCAGTTATCCAGCCTCGATCACCATTTTTGATGTCTTATTGTAAAACATTCAGCATGTTTATTGTGGCAAGATTTTTCTATCCAAGATGGCTTGTGATAATTTTTTTATACTGATTGTTCCATTTGAATGGAGTGATTATTATAAAAAACAAAAAGAATCATTCCAGCTGAAACCTGCTGCGAAGGAACCCTGAGGCAGGCTCTAACACGCTGTGAATGTGGTTACAATATAGCTCATAGCGATGCTAGGTGTGAAGGAAAACAGATTTTTACAATGTTTGGAGCTTTGTGTAAAAACAGTTGACAAAACAGAACACTGCAGTTGCCTGCAACTTAAAACTGTCCTGTGACAAGTTTCTTTCTGTTAAAAAGATACCAAATCTTGCCTGTCTGATGGTTTTTTCTTTCCCTGATGTTACTCTCCTAAATGTCGTGTCCTTTCAAAAATCTTTACCAGTTTTCTGAGTGAATACTGACCTTATGTCATTTAAATTCAAGACTCACTCTGCCTCCATTTTTCATTCTAATTATGCAGAAGTCTAAGCTACATGAAGCATAAGGAGAAAATAGAGTTATTTGGTAATTAATGGATAATGATAAATTGATTCCATTTTTTGAATCATTGCAGTTGTCATCTGTGGTATTTAAAACATAGGGCTTTTCAAAGCCCTTGGGTTCCTTTGTGTGGGGGGGCTTTTTAATGTTCCTAGTCAAAAAGAATGAGTGTGAGCTATGCTAATGCCTGGTGGAAATCCAGGTTGGGTCTTGTTTCATCAGAGCAGCTACATACTTGATTTTGTACGTAAACCGCTGAGCTCTGTGTTTTCACCTTCAGTCTGAGGCTTTGAAAACATGGAAGGAACTTTGGATCTAAAACCACTGGTGAAGACCAAAATATGGTGGCCAAAACTTCAGGGAAAATGAATGTAGTGTGAGGTGGGGCTTGCCAAGAGGGAAGTTCTTCTCCCCAGAAATGTTCCTGGCTAAAATAACACAGAATGTGACAATAATGGCATTTAAATCTAAAATCTTTAATGTAAGGTTTTTACAGGGGTACTATACAAGAGCAGATTAAAGGGTATGCCTGCATGGCTGTTTCTGCACTGGCTAAGTCCACCACTGCAGCAGTGACAGAAGTCCTAAATTAATAATAAATAAAATAAAATATAATAAATAAAATTAATGTGATGCATAAGATAAATGGAGGGTAAGAGCGGGAGAGAGTGCTGGGGGTTAAATGCCAGACAGTCTGTCTCACTAAGACTCACATGTTAGAAACATCTAAAGAACACCTCCATCTGAATGCCCTTTCCAAAAGGGCACACCATGGGTTTCCCATGCCTGGGAAACCTCATCCCACACCAAGTGTATTGGCCTTTGAGCATGCAAGAGTCTGTGGGGCAGAGCAAACCACAGCTCAAGCCACCAAGTCCTACACTCAAGTCCTGAGCTCTCACCAGGCTCATCACACAGAAAGGCCAAGGAACAGTGCCTCTTCCAGACTTAACCTAGTCTCACAGGAGACCATTCAATTGTGTTTGTAGCCATCTTCCTTGTGGGCATAATTTGAGGGATCTGTGGAGTCAACTGAGTGTCTCCACCATGCTCCTCATGGCCCTTAGCTCATGGGTGGCAGCACGAGAAGCAAGCTTGGCAGAGCAGTGGTGCAAACATCTGCTGGTCAATCGAGCAGTTTGATTTGGATTATGTAGGCATTGGTCTCCTTGATGTTCAGCACTTGATTCTCAGGCCAACACTTCTCATGACGTGCATTCCCAAATTCCCCTGCTCCTGAGATGATGGTGGAAAACAACTCAGCATCCAGAAAAAAGAACTACATCTAGTAGTGAAGCTGGGAATCTTGATGAACCACAGCCTGTGCCTTTCCACAACAGGAGATTTTGCTTTATGATCCTTAAGTTGTTAGTGCCCCAGCAGGAGCTTCACTTCTTCCTAAAGACAATACAAATGAACTTGATCAAACTGCTGTCACTAAAGCTGTGCAAAGTATGAGCAGTGGGGAAGCATTGCAAATACCTCGAGAACAGGACAAGAAATGTTGGCCTTGAATATTCAGGAAGTCATAAGAAAGAAATCAAAACTAGCATCTGGAAAAACATTTCTGGGGCTTAGAAATACTTCCTCAGAGTGTTCAGGCCCTGTTGTCTCTTTGGGGCAGCAGGGGAAGGTTGCACTAGAAAATACTCTCCTTCCTTCCTTCCAGAGAGTGGAAATGCATTTCTTTCCTCAGGAGGACATTCACCTCCATGTCCTTGGAGTACTTTTTTTATAATCTGCATTCCCACATGTTCAGCTAAAGGAGGCAGCAGAGCAGCTTCTCCATCCTTGGGACGGCCAAGCTGCAGAGTCCTATCAGTGCCCAGGCTGACAACAAGGCCAGCACTTCTGTCATGCCAGGAACTCCTCACTCCAGCACAGGGGCTGCTCCCTTCAAGAACTGGACTAAATATCAGCCACAGAAGGTTTCTTCTGCAGAACAGCTGCCAACAAGTGCAGTGAGAAAGAGAGCCTGTATGCACTAGGCATTGCAGCATTCCCTGCATCCAGCCCCAGCAACTGGGAAAAGAAAGGGAACATCTGACACTGCAAATTCTTCTGTCAAATTCTTTCGAGAAATATAGATGCTGTTAAGAAAGAAAAGCTTAAGGGTAAAAATGAAAGGGTCACTTTACTAGGCTCAATAAGTATCTCACTGATTGACCAAAATCTTTCCAAATGAGAAATCTGCACCCTTAGGAATCTCATGTGACCAAATCTGCAGATGACTTCAGAAGCCAGATGAAGCTTTACATTCTCTAATTAATTCACTTTTTTATTCTGTATCTGAATACACACATTCACTCGTCTTGTTTTCTGATCAAAACTTCGTTCTGATAATACAGTAGACATTGTGAGGTGGAAAATAACCCATCTGGCTAGAATTTATATCTAGTAATATCTTATATGTGTTTTTCCCAGTATATTTTCTTTTTAATATTCAAGAGAATATAAAAATAACAATAAAACCCCCTCTGTTACTACTCCAGTTGCTCATAGATTGGTTGACAGAACTATAAGTGTAATAATAAGGAGGTTTGAGGGCAGGTTAATGTTTTTTGCTAACATATGATGCTTTTAGCCTAAGGCATTGCTGGAGGCCAATACCACTTCACCTGAAACCAAAATTGCCACTGAACAGTCATTAAATCACTCAGAGTTAAATGTAATATTATTGGGTCTAGAGAATAACACTGTAATCCAGATTTGAAATTTCATTAGTCCATAGAATAGGAAGCAGGAATGCAATCTGAAACCTCAGGTAATCTTTATTTACCTGTAATGAAGGGTTCTAAGTCCATTTTCTCCCTCACACCTATTGCCATTTTACAGTGGCGTAACTCTCTCACACTGGTGTGCTGTTTCTTCTGATTTATGCCTCTGCAAGCAAGAAGCTTAGAGAATTCAAGTGTCTGGGAGTTTTGAAACATATATATATATATATATATATATATATATGTGTGTGTGTGTGTGTATGTGTTTGTTTACCCTTTTGTATATAGCTCAGGGATCTTCAATTTTTATTATTACATGGTGATCTTTATTATGCAATAATTTTTACAGTCCAGGACCCACTACACTAGGTGCTGTAACATATACATAACCATAGCACGGGCTGCAGCAGAACTGCCTGAGTCTCACAGTCTACCTGACACGGATTCCCTGCATGTTTCCCCACCTTTCCCAAACTATTAAAAATCCCAGAGGGACTGCATCAGCTGCTGACTCGAAAAATAACATTAGGGAAAGATTGACTTGATTAGGGAAATGTTGACTTGATCATTGGTAAAAATGGATGAAAAAATCCCACAAAACTTCCCAAGAGAGGTGTTGCTAGGTTTTAGGCTACAGAACTCTGAAGGGAGTCAAAGCTGTTTGAGATGTGAATGCATGTGATTCACACTTTGAGAACTGCTGGTTTCACTGCTGGTAAAGGTACACATCACCCTGTGTCCCAGAGTAGGTTCAGTTTAAAAAGCAGCCCTCTCTCTGGAAACCACATTTGATTAGAACAGCCCTGGGACAAATCCAAAATCTGCCTGGATCAGGGAAACATGTGTCACATCAGTTTCAGTCCAGGACTGAGACATGTCACATCTCTTGCAGATTGGGCACGGAGAGTGGAATTCATTTTCCCATTTCCTCTGGAGCTGGGGGCTGGAGAAGACGAAGCCAAGTAAGGGAAATTGCTCTGCCGCACACAGAGGAAATATTCTGAGTCCTCTGCTTTCTCTTGCTGCAAGGCACTGATCCTGGCTGAAACCCAGAGCCCATTGGTACAGACCCAGCTCCCCTTCCCCCTCCTAATTAGCACAAAATCACCAGTGGAGAGAGGCTTATTCTGAGCAACTGTTAGAATTACTCTTGGTCACTCCCATATGGAGCAAGGAAGACTGAAATAATGGCCAGGGAACAGAAGAGATGGGGATTGTAACAGTGTGCACATCCTTCAAATGGGGAGGGGAGAGGGAGAGGGAGAGGGAGAGGGAGAGGGAGAGGGAGAGGGAGAGGGAGAGGGAGAGGGAGAGGGAGAGGGAGAGGGAGAGGGAGAGGGAGAGGGAGAGGGAGAGGGAGAGGGAGAGGGAGAGGGAGAGGGAGAGGGATTACTCCCTTTCTGGTAGGTAGGATTTACCATGAATATTATGATCCCTAGCTATCTGAAACCATGGCTTTTCAGGATTTTAACCTTGAAAATAATAAATGAGGAGTTACAAAGGTCTGAAACTGCAGCCTAGAGCCAAACATATGGTGAACTAATGTGTGTGAAAACTTCCTTGTCGTCTTCTTCTGCTAATGCCTCTCTTGTTTTACTAAGAACATTCCTGCAGAGAAGCCAGGCTCCCTTTGACAGGAGCCAACAGCTGTGAGGGTGATGGGCAGCAACCAGCTTTACTTATGTGCAACACCTGAGGGAGGGAGGGAAGGCCAGTCCTTCACACACCCTGCTTGCCCACTATGGTGTTTTTCTCAGGCCCAAAACCTTTGCTGGTTCTCAAGAAATGCAAAATGTGTCTTTTTCCTTGCTGATTGATACCTCTTTCTTTCTAAGTAAGACATGGAAGTGAAAAAAATTATCTTTTCCATTCAGATGAAAAGGTCTGAATTATCCCTCTGTTTAGAAAATGTTTAGCACTATAACATACCTGACACTAAGCTATTTACATAAAACAAATCTATTCTTAGTAATCCTAGGATCTATCTGGGATAACTCCACTGAAGCCAGTGTTGTTTTTTCAATTTGAATCATGTAACTGAGAGTTGAATTTGGCACAAAGGATTAATTTCTCACCAAGGAGGGAACATTACAGCAGAAGGCATCAGATGCACTGTTCAGTAAAGAACAGTTCAGTCACAGAGGACCCTTTAGCAATGCATTGTGTTACTGTAGATGGCACTCCTTCCTTGCCTGCGTGCACGATGCATACTGCGACTGCACAGATTCCATTATGTAAATGCATCATGCCAAAGCCTTTCGTACTTACAAGACCATGCAGATGATTTTCTCCTTGCATGACATGCACGACAAAGAAGCTGTGTGGAAGCAGCACACCAGGACAAAAAAAATCAACATATTTAAACCATCACCCTGCAAAGCTCTCAAGAATGCTTTGCTCCTTACATTCCTCCTCAAAGAGGACCAACTCTGTCTTGCTTTCTCCAGCCTTTTTCCTCCCCTAAGTCTTCCCACAAAACTACTTCTGACAAGAATTTCACAGGGTAGAGCACCACTCAAAATATTCTTCATCGGACCAGCTGAGATCTGGCTGGCAAATGAAGACCTGCAGCCATCACATACAGAAACTCCTAACTGTGCATTTGCTCAATGCAACAGAAGTGTTTCTTTTTCCTTAAAGAGCTTTCCTTTACATTTATTTTAACACCCATCCTGGGTCAAGTGCTCCTCATCCATCGACTTAGAGCAGTAGGAGAAGGAAGGTTACATAGCTATGGCATGGAGATAGGACTTCCCAGGTTGGCATTAGTCATTCTCTGCAAAGACAAAACTGCTGAGTAATTTTGGACAAGGAGAAGGGCAGGCAGTGAAATAATCCAAATAGCACAATTTTAGATATTAACTTTGCCTAGCTCAGGTCTGTGAATAGAGGAAGGCATCTCAGGAGGGTGGATCACAGCAGGATCCTAACTAAGGCTCTGAACTGGTCCCAGCAGAATTGTCTGTCCATCCATTGTCTGAGGAATGAAGGGAGACCAAGCAAGTCTCTAAAGCTGGGAGGCTTCTGTGTTCTTTATTTCCAGTATGTATCTTTGATCCTCCTACAACTGGGAGAAGGCTTCCCCAGATCTGACTAACCTGCTTGGAGCATGAGGGTTTTGAAATGGGAATCAGGTCCTCTCACGTGTCCAGTACAGTCACTCACACAGAGCTGGTGCCTTGATCCACCACCATCAAACAACTTAAGTGCAGCATCCCTGTGGGGCTCTTTCCACCCTGTGAGATCAGAAATCAAGTGGGGCCTTGCTCACACTCTGACTTTAGGATTTGGTTCTCTGTGGCTCAGTGCAATTACGCATGGAATGCCTTATTGCAGGATGCAACACAGTAGTGGGGAAAGGAAGATGGAGTTAAGTATAGTGCGTTTACTATTAGACATGACTGAGAATATTGGCCGTTCTTCACACGTGCCAGGCACATTTATCACCCTGTGCTATAGGAGGGGATGTGACTAAGAGGTGGGGACATGCCAGTTAACCTCAGGCACTTGTCCAAGCACAGCAAGAGATCTGAGGTATGCACGAGGGTTGAAATTCCATTACAGGTTTTAAATAATTAAACACTACATGTTTGGAAGCTCATTCATTCCTATTACTTTTTAAATAATTAATCTGTATTTACATCTAGTGAACTTCACGGAGCTATACACATAACAAATTTGAGTCAAGTTGCAGAAGAGAGATTGTTCCTGTCTGACAGCATTACAAATGTTTTTGTTGTATACAGTAACTTCAGCTATTAGGGATCAGTCAAAAACCAAATCCAACCTAGATGCTGCTCACCACTGGGGTTTTTTTATCAAATTATTCACAAGTAATCAAAACACCAAGAGCAACTGTAAATCCCCAGAGGGAAAAAAAGTGCTTCTTATATCTTAGAATAGTAAAAACTGATTCAAGTTGGAAGACAGTGAAATTAAAAACTGCAGTTATTTTTCCTATTGAACATTATCATTATGTTCAAGATAATGCTGTCAGTTCCATGCAACCTGTAGTACAGTCTGATTAAAAAATACTAATCTCAAAGCCTAGAATAACACATGCAACAGACTCTAGAACAGCAAAAAAATCTTTATCCTAGAGCCCTTGTCTTCCTCAACAAATTATTTCCTTCTATTTGCTTCTAGTTCGAGCTGAACAAGACATTAAATACCCATCAGGTTTCACCTAACTTGAGCTACATGTGATGCACCAAAATGAATAACCAACACTGTTGAAACCTACAAAACAATAGAGCACCGAAATAGGTGCTTGAAACCATAGCTCTGCTGTGGGAAATGAATTTGTAGTAATGGCATCAGGATTATGTGTTCATTATATGTGTGATTCCCAGCTCCACTTAGTCTCTATTTGCAAGTAAGGAGACATATATGTATTCACTTATGCAATTCTAGCTGGTATCCCTACAAATTCAGCCCAAAACTAAGTTATTTCCTTTTCAAATAGCATTACTACTAATAGAAATGCTGCTGGCCAAACAGTTCTTTCAATTATAATAAGTGGAGCAAAGCTGCCTTCAAACTGAGATCTCTGTTACACCTGCACAGTTATTCTGGAAGTTAATTAGATTGTACAGGGGTAAATATGGACTTAATGTGCTCTTCAGAGGCCTCATAATGGCAGAAGACATATTAGGGAGAGAAGAAAGAAACCAACTTGACTTTCAAATCCCTGGCTGGCTTTGCAAGGAAGGGAGCAAAAACATCTGTACTGTAGGTGAAGCAGTCATGCATTAGCGATCACGGAAAGCCAGTGTCACCTTGGAGAGGAAAGGTTTGCTTAAAAAATACCTTGCAATGTTCTTATTTAGTAATTGTTATTAAAAAATAAAAAAAACCAATGGAGGGACACCTATATCAAGGGCAGGCATTGGATCCAATAATGATAAGTCTCCTTTTTGCTCCTTTGACCTGTGCAGCTCTAATTCAGAGTCCTGAGGACAGAAGCTGCACATTTCTGAATGGCAGAAGACAAACAGGGCTGCAGAAGAAGGGACCACGAGGTCAGGTTTCAGTGAAAGCCAGGCTTGCATGCCAGGCATAGAGATCAAGGAGTGACTAACTCAAAGCACAGGAAGAATCAGTGCTTCAGATGTCAGCTGTTTCAAGGATTACAGGTCCTCCTGTTTCTAGTGTCAAGGTAATAATCAGAGCAGCGGATGCACGAGGCTCCTCGCAGCGATAGCTGAATGTGCAGCCCTCGATTTGGATTCAGTTTGGGGGATTTTGTTTCGTTTTTAGACAAAGCCAACAGCGCCAAGTATTCATATTTCAAGGCTGTTTTAAGGATCAAAACCCATCTTACTTAATAAAAAGATGAGCAAGATTCAAAGCAGAAAATTATATGGGAGCTTCACATACAGTAGGTGGAGAGGCAGGATTCTGCAACTTTTTCTCAGGGGTATTCATTTAAAGATTTGTGCTAACAACAGCTTCTTAAAAATGTTGTTGTGTGTGTCCCTTCCTGTCCCCCCCCCATATTCATGTTTTCACATAAATCCTGATTTTGGCATATTACTTTATTGTGGAGACATGTTCTGTGTACTGGATGGCTTATGCAAATTAGCCAAATGTCCTATAAATTAGTCTTGAAATGCCTGGGATAATGAGCTGCTTGCATGGTGAGCAGTGCACAGTATTCAAAGAAGGATTTTACAGGTTGGGAGAGTAGGAAAACATGATAAATGTGTCCAGACTGCACAGCAAGGCAGGATGCCTCCCTGGCACTGTGCTGCTCACCTTAAAATGCAAGGCTGACTGACTGGAACTGAAAAATATAATACTAGGAGGTAACCAAAAATTGAAACATCCCCCCACTCCAGTTATTACCTGGTAGGCAGGTGTGTCTCCAGCTACTGAAGCCCAATCTTGCAGATCTTCTTATTTGACTTGGCCAACATATTTAAACTGTTTGCAGGCTGGGTCTTCTTCCCTGCCTAGTTTGGATTCTCACTGAAGGCCTTTTGACATATGTTAGGTATGTGAATTGTATTGTATGCAGTGCTTTCTTTTGGAGATATGTATCTGTCTACCAAAAATCACACCTCCCTTGTGTTCCTTGCCTGAGATGGAGAGAATGCTTCAAAACTACACTCCCAGCTGTATTTCAAAAACAGATGTTTTATGTCACTTGCTGCTATCTTGTGAAGTGTAGATTTAAGAGCAAGCTTTGCGCACAAAGGGCTGGTTCTTTGCTCCTGACACAGGTGATGCTCTCGGAGGCATGTGAGGTAAATGGCAATAAATCAGATGACAAATCCAAAATACACCACTTGCTTCTGGTGTATGTTTAATTGGCATCCCATATTGAATTTGTGTGTGGGCACTTTCATCTGCAACATCACAATAATTAAATGATATTAGCATTCAGAGGCAGGTGTATGAGAGAAAGTGCTGTTAGGACTACTTGGTAACAATGACAGCCTTAAGGATGCCTTTACCTTGCATTCCTTTATTTTATTATTGTCACAGAACTAAACAGAGGAGAGGGTAAGGGAAAGAGGCTGGACAACAGGGAGGAAAACCAGAGATGGGTTTTACAAATGGAGTGTTCACCTTGCCTCCCTTCCTCTCCTTCTGGTTCTTCTAAGGCCCCATGTTTTCTGCTAGGGATCCTGTGGAGCAAGCCCTCAAAGGGAGCCACTTTATCCCTTTGTCCTGCAATAACCACTGTGCACTCCTGAGCACCCTGCCTTGGAAACATCTCTTTTCACTATTCACAGAGAGCATAGGAAGCTCCTCAAAGCACACAAGACTGCAGTAACAAATCTGGCTCTCTGCTGTCAGTGCTATTGGAATACGGCGAGTGGCCGGGCCAGCTGCTTGGAGCTTTGTGCTAACTATGGCTAACCCTGATTCGGTGCTGTTTTATCCCCTCTGACAATTGTGCAGACAAAAGGGATGAGGTAAAGGCAAAGCAAGCAGGAGGAATCCATTGCCACAATTCCACATGAGCTTCAGAAGTGCAATTATGTCCATTTTATGAATGGAAGCAGAGACAAAGAGAGATAAAGTGACTTGGCCAGGGTCACAGGGAATATCTGGAACAGAGCTGAGGAAGGAACAGGCACCTCATTAAGGACTGATCTAATACCATGCATTGGGGCAATCTTTCTTGCAAAAAACTCATGGCTTGCATTCAGAGACCCACCTAGTTTGGTCATACTGAGAAATCAGTCTGTGAGCTGTGGCAGGTTATTGACAGGCTTTTAGATGGCAAAGCTCACATTGAGTAACATCTGGGCCTTGCAACATTTAGAGAAGGGGACTTACTACAGCTAACAGCACTTAAAAGCCAAAGACTACAGGAATGAGTGGAGGCTCAAAAAAAAGTTACATGACTTATCATGGAACTGAGGAAGAAGATAGTTAAATTGGAAGAAACAAAATAAAGTAATGGAGAAAGAGATATATTCAGAAGAGGAAGAGAAGCCTAAGAAAAAAATTGCAAGTAGCAGGAAACCAAAAACAAAGGTAAAAAATAATTTTAAATGGAAAAATAGCAGGTATACTTAGGTGAAAACAGCTCAGCCAATGGGGACAACCCCTACCTCACTGCACTTTCAATAAAAATGTACCAGCTTGCATGAACCTTGGGCAGAGGAGCTATTTGTGCTGAAGACAGTCACAAGAGGAGCTACCCAGGAGACAGAATCCCAGTGCAAGGGTACCAAGTGAGGGGCAGCAGCCGTGCCCGCAGATGAGCTCCACCTGCTGCCTGCTCAGCATCTGCAGCCAGAGTAACATCAGCAGAAGCTGTTTCAATAATGTTTTAAACCTTCCTGCCCTCCCTTTCAGAGCTCCAACATGTAGATTCAAATCCCTGGACATCCACAAGCAATTATTCTCTAACAATGCTAGAAGAAAAGCTTCCAGTTCTACAGCTTCAAAAACCCCTGCCCAGACATGCTCTGTGGTTGACCTTTTTCAAGACCTAAATATATATGAGATACCTAAATAAGATAATTGGCCAACTATAATGCTGGTGTGAGCTGGAGGCCTTATACCAGAGGTGAGAGAGGCCCCCTCTAAGCAGGAGAGAAACTGCAGGAACTCCATCCTTGCTGGTTTGCCCCCTGTGTTCAAAAGCTTCTTTGATGCTTGCTCCTCTCCTGATTTTGTGATTTTATTCATGTGCATCCCGGTGTTAGGTTTCACAGTGGATGCACTTAGCTGTACAAACTGTGCCAAGTGAGCTTACCAGAAAGGCAGTGTTGTGCAGGAGATGGTACTTCTGCAAGGGCAGCCCCAAATTTCTGTTTCCCACTGCTGCATGAGAACAGCCTATCATGCCATAAAAGATATAAATGTTTTGTGGCCTTGCAGATAAGCTAGACAGATGATCCATCATCATGGCTCTGCATCACCACCATGGTGAAGGGATAAGGAGTGAAAGCTGATGGCTTCTGCACAACAAACAAACAAGCACAGAGACAGTGTTTGCTCATTTCAATGTGCAAAGCTGACTTGTTTAAATATGAATATGTTGCTTATAGACAAATTTTAGTGACAGCAGCCCCGTGGCATCTATCACTGTTTGCACTTCTGCTAAAAATAGTTGTGTTGTCTTTGGATTTATTTAGATGCCACATCTGCAGGTAGTTCTCACTCCTTCCACCACATCTCTACCTGTTACCATTTCCTCCATCCTCCAGGGAATATCATGCTTAGGAAGAGGCTAACCACACAAGGTTCATGTAGTGTCACAAACACCTGAAATCACTTCCCTGTCCTCACCAAAAGGCTGTGCCCTTTTCTCTCTCCTCTTCCTCTCAGTTTTTCTCTTTCTCTGTCATGCTTACAAGGCAAGGGGCACCAGGCACAGTTTCAAAATGCCCCCAGTGCCTTCACTGAAGAGTGAGGTGGTCTAAAAGGCAGCACAAGCTATGGAAACTGCAGAGTGGTTTCTCTCAGACCAGATCATGACAATCGTTGCTTCTCCATTTACAGAAAAGCGAGCAATTTTCTCTTCCTCGTGTGTCAGTCTACAGCATGATACAGATGTGCTTTAGAATCAAAGCGTTGTCTGAAGAAAGTAACAGAACCTTTCCATTTCCAGGTTTTCACTGTATACATATTCATATGAAGCAGTGTATATCTACACTCAGATGAAGCACCTGTCTCAAATTCAGGATGATCGGCCCTAAGTCAAGCTCCCCACAGAACTCATTTGGGCACTGTGTTAACACCTATGGAAAGGAGCAAATCCCATCCAGGAAACAAACAGGAGTGAGAAAAAATAAAATGTGAAGTCTAAACACTACTGCTTTCCTCTAAGAGCCACAATCTAGGCACTCTCCAAACCCCTCTTTTAAGACAGAGCCACATGGAGTTACTGATGGTTCAACAAGGCCCAGGCTATTTATGACTTGCCCTCTCTTCAGTGTTCAGACCCTGAGAGCACTGGAAGGCCCCCATGCCCACAGCATCTCATCCCTCTGCCATGAACATCTGCCTTCATCCATATGGATTTTGAGCAGGACCAGGGCTTTGCCCACCAGGGCTTTGCCCACCCTGCTGTGTCAGTGCACCATGATATCCATGTGCTGTCACTCTGCCACTCAGAAAGGTGCTCTGAAAATAAAGTGTGTTCCCCACGCCATGCACAATTTTTCTAGCTGGGCATCTAGGAACCTACAAACATCCAGCAAAGATCATGAACTGTAGCTCCCATTAGTCCATAAACCTTCAAAAAGGCATTTCACCTTCTGCACACAACTTACTTGCACTAGTGGCAATCCTCAGCGTTTTCCAGATGAACTATTTTCTCTGCTGTGTTAATTGGATTTGTTTCCAGCAGGGTTTTTTAACAGCACAGGGGGGAAATTGGGCCAAACTTCCCTACATAGGGGCTTCTCCCAAAACTCATAGTGACACAGCTGAACTGGAGGCAAAGAGTGGTGGGATTATAGTAAATTCCATGGAGACAAGCACAACCTGCTTTCCAAATACATGGGCAAGGTACTGCAGCTCTCCCAAGCAGGCTGCTGTGGTCTTCTCAGCCCCTACCTCAGCTCCCACCAGCAGTTCAGAGATACCAAAGGAACACAGCTCACCAGGGTGGCATTAGGGACAAAAGCCATCACACCAAGGTCACTGCAGCTGCGTGGTGACTTAGGCCAACAGAGATTTCAGCAAGATCCCAACAGAAGGATTTTGATAACCGATACGGACTAATATATCAGTTTATGCAAAGAGTACAACAGCCGCCTTTCCTTTCACTGACCACAGTGATCTTGAGCTAATCTCATTTGAACTTTGGACAGCTTGCACTCATCTAGTCCTTGGCCATGCCTTTCTGCTGGGGAGTTTCAGCCCTTGTTTGTGCTGGAGGAAAAAGGGAACTAAAGCTGGACTGCTGGACTGCACATGAGCTATAACCCCTCATTAAATGTGCATGATGTGGTGACAAAGAAGGAACACAGCGCAGTGGCAATTGCCAGAGCCCTGTGGCCATACAGCGAGCATACCCACTGGGGAGAGCAGCGCTTGCTCAACACAGTTCCCTGCAATCTCTCAGAAAGGAAGAAATAGGATATGCATAAGAAAAAACTGAACACATTTTCCTGGCCCTGTGCAACCCCTGAGCCTGTAAGGGTGTGCCTGTCCCTGCTGAGGACCCCATTCCTCCCTGGGCACATGGTCTGGGAAAAGCCCTGCGTGCTGCAGGTGCAAGCACACCTGAGAATCTCACCTGCTTGCTCTGCTCATGGCACTAGACGCTTCCAGTTTAAGGAAGAGACTGGATCCTGAAGGATCTAGTGATTTTACATTAAATACCACCCCAGAGATCTATTAATACAACGTGCAAAATAACTGATAGAGAAGCATTTACCATTTCTATTTATGGAGTCAATCTCTTAGCTCTTTAATATCTCAGTTTCCAGCATCCTTTGGCCTTTATGACTTGGTAAAACAATACACCAGCACAATGTCCCTGGTGCTATCTTCCAGCATTACATAATCCTATGTTTGCGATAGATTCTCATCTACATTGAGACTCCTTTACACCACTCTGGCAGCTGAAAAGGGCCAGCTAAGTACATTTCGTACGCACCACACCACACCTAAGTACATTTCATACACATTTTGAGGCTTCTTTCTATTGCCAGGGTGATGAAAAGGCATCCCTAGCTTGGGCCAGAACCTGGTCCTTTGCTTAATGTTTAGAACAAATTAAGCTGCTGTTTGAATGCCAAAGACAGAGAGAGAGAGGGGGGCAGTAGCCATATGAACACCAAGTGCTTCTACCCTTGGCAGTCAGGAATCCATGTTGTTATGGAGTAGAAATGTATTGGGACGTGTTACCTTCCTAATCACTAAAAAACTCACAGAAAATGACTGCTTCGCATCTTGACTAAGGAGGCATTAATTTCAGTGTCATGTGCAGTAATGTTCATCTGGGACAGGCCACAGGTGGTCAATTACTTCTCTGCCTGTCTAGAAGAAGTATGTTTATTCCTCATAATAAAACGTATTAGTACAATATAGAGTTTATAGCTCAATTAGGAAAGTGACATGCAAAGAGTTACAGCTTCTCGTGGAGAATACAGATAAAAACAAATATTTTAAACTGAATGAAATACTACCTTCCTCCCCATCAGATACACAGAAAATACACAGCTGAAGAGGCAACTGACAGGTATTTTAGGTTCAATATTTAACCAGCCTGTAAAATTGAATATTGTATTGCATATTAAAGCTCTAGACTATAACTGTGTTCCTTCCTTTGTTTAAAACATTTTTAGCTGATTATTCAGGCCCTGGTTAAAAAAAAAAAGGCACAAAATTCAATTTTGGTCCCAAGCATAAACAAAGCTGTGCATTGAGCAGAATTTGAGAACATTGTGCACATGCACACTTTGGTCACTTTGTGGGATCCACCCACAGCTCTGCTTACTTCAGTTACTATGTCAGGGCAGTCAAATTGTTTTTAAATACCTGTAAGTAAATCCTGGAACCTGTTTTCTCCTGCATCAGATAATAATTCATAATAAATAAACTTTGCAAATACCAAGGATCAAGTTGTTCACTATTTGGAGTATAACACAACATTAAATAAGAGATATCATTTTGCACTTCTAACATTTTAAACTCAAACTGCATGCAAAGACAATTAAATAGCAGCATCCCCATTTGAAAGCTGGAGACTAGACATCTAAATATAAAGTTAGCAGATACCTAACTTCAAGCATACAAGCAGTCCCTCTGAATGGTTCTACCTGCAAGCTTGATGTTAGACACATGCAGGAATACTCAGTTCAGTCAATGACTGCAGTGTCTAAAATGTAGGTGTCATATGGAAGGTATTAATCTAGTTAATGAGCAGATACAGGCATGTCTAAACACTGGTTTAACCAATCCTAAATCAACACCTAATTATTTTGAGTTAATCCCAGTCTACAAGTGCTTGCCTTCCTCTGTTAACCATAGGACCTTGAGAAAGAGTCCAGCCTGGGTGCCAAATACTGAGATGCCACAGCCAGGCATGTGAATGGAACCATGTCCTAAACCAAAGGGTGCTGTAGAACTGGGAAGAAACGTGGCACTGGTGAAAGTGTAGACCTAGCTGAAGCTCAGACTGAAAACATTCATCACTTTACTGTGGATGCAACTGAGAACAGCATCTGATCACCTGAATCCCACAGAATTATCCTGAATTATGCTGAAAGATATCAAGCACAAGGAGAGGTGCATGGTTTTCAAACAGGGAAGCAACCTCAGGCGTGATGAAGATTCCACTGAAATTGTTAGGGCTATACTGGTGGAAGGTGTACAGCATAGGAATATTTCAGATTACTACAAGCAAAAAGCTGTGCTCAAAATATTGATGTGCTTTTAGCTGCATCTACACCCATCTGAAAGACCCCAGTCTGCAAATGAAAGCAAGAACAAGAAAACTTCTTGTAAGGAAACAGACACTTCTTCACAAGGTGAGATGCAACAGCACATCAAAATCACACTGTGCAAGACAACATTTATAAAAATGCTGATAGATATCATCCCCCATTTGACTTATGGAGCCATCAAAAGCTCACTTCCACAGGGCATTTTTGGACCCTTTAGTTGACTGAATCACCAATTTAAAATCTGTCAGACTCCATTATGCAGATTAAGAGTCTCTCCTTGGTTTCATTTGTTATGCATTAATAAGAGAGCACCGGTGCCTGTATCCTCTCACACAACCAAAGCCTTTCTGCCATTACATAGTAAATTTTGTTCTTGCATTCAAAAGAAGAACCCAACACAACAGCAACACGGCTTAGTTGCTATGCAAAGACTTAAGAGCCACTGCATAGGGATGAGTTCCAGAGTTTGGTTTGATTCGAACCAAGACAGGGAAATTATGCCTGGATGTGATCTGACCAGACCTTCCTGCTTGCCTGTTTCTCTTGTCTACAGGTGTAGCATGCGCTCAGAATGAACCCGAGATCCCCACAACCCTTTACAATCCTGATGCACATTTACTGCCTTCCAGCCTGATGCCTGGTACAGTTAAAATTCTGAGTACCAACAGACAGATTTATTATGAATGCTGGTAGGGATCTTTTTTTCTCTCTCATTGACTAGATGTGACTAAAAAAGTTAATGGTAATTGCTCTCATCTTCATTTAGCAACGAGAGAGAGAGAGAGAAATGGGAGCAATTTGCAGATATGAGAACAGGTCATTACAGGTGTGTTATATTAGTGTATTCATGAGCCCCCTGGGACAGCCATGCTGTGATATCCAATAACTTTTTTAATGTGTAATTACACACCATTGGACTATAATTGATTAATTGAAAAGAGAATGTAGGCAGATGCTAGGCCAAGGCTGCTGCTGCTTGTTAAATGAATATGTCCTTGCTTCTTTATAATAAGTTAAGTGAACTACTCAGAAGCAATTAAGTGAGAACTGAAATTCATTAGATTTTATGTAATTGTTGGTATTAACTTCTATAATAAAATGCAGGATTTATATTTTGGGTTTTTCTTCCCATCCCAAAAGCAATATAATACATGTCACTGCTGAAATGTAAAGAAAAGTGCCTGCCACAGACAGTGAACTCTGAGATACGTGCTCCTAGCATTCAGATCTTCTTCAGATAACTGCATGGCACTAATCTTCCTTCTTGGGATGTCATTCCTGGAACCTCTGCACAGTCCCAGGGATTCCCAATGAGATGGAGTCAGACACTTAATATCCCAGAGCACCCCCAAACCTCCCTGTAGTCTACTTGAATGGTGGCCAAGCTCTTCTCAAACTTCCTTCCCACTGTCTGGATCTTAACTCTGAGAAATAAAATGAGAAATAAAATCTCCTGATTTTCAAAACCCTACTCTCTTACTGTGTGTTGTCTCTACAAGGGATCAAAGCCTTCAAACACTTTTCAGTGGGGAAAACAAGACATGCGGCAAGATGAGACATAAGCCAACTGCTCTGTTACAAGAAGTCACATTCCTTAATGTAGGAACCTGTTCAGACCTGATAAAACCCATTCTGATTAACACCTTGCATGGCTGAGAGCCAGGGTCAGAGGTGGACTTGAGCCCTCAGTCACCAAACCCAGTTTTATGGCCTGACCCTGTGCTGCAGGTATGGTGGTGGTAAGATGCTTCAAGGTAGCTTCCAGGGTATCCCACAGGCATTACAGAGTCATCTGCATCTCCTGCACAGACCCCAAGAAGAAAATATTTATAGCTTTAGGTGATGACTTGGGAAGTTTTA
Organism: Poecile atricapillus; assembly: GCF_030490865.1. Classification (NCBI taxonomy): domain Eukaryota; kingdom Metazoa; phylum Chordata; class Aves; order Passeriformes; family Paridae; genus Poecile; species Poecile atricapillus. The sequence goes on along the minus strand of NC_081251.1, from coordinate 44,973,062 downwards.
TTTCCATTTTATATGGAAGGAATTCCAGTGAATTTTAATTTATCGCACTTCACTTCCTTTGGAACAAGATGTATCTTTATTCTTTAACATTCTATAAAAACTGTCTGAATTTTATTTCAAAGAATCATAGAATAACATTATTTGAAAGAACCCCACAAGGAACATCAAGTCCAACTCGGGTCCTGCACAGAACCACTCCAGAAAACACAGGGAGTGTTGTTCAAATTCAAGAGGTCCAAGAACATTGTCAGGCTTGGTGCTGTGACCACTTCCCTGAGCAGCCTGTGCCAGTGCCAAACCACCCTCTGGGGGAAGAACCTTTTCCTAATAGCCAACCTAACCCTCCCCAAATGGCACAGCTTCAGGCCATTCCCTCAGGTCCTGTCACTGGTGACCAGAGAGAAGAGATCAGTGTCTGCTCCTCCTCTTCCCCCAAGAGGAAGTTGTAAGTGCAGTGAGGTCTCCCCTCAGTCTGCTCCAGGCTGAACAGACCCAGTGACCTCAGCTGCTCCTCATACAGCTTCCCCTCAAGGCCCTTCACCATCTCTGTTGCCCTCCTTTGGATGCACTAATAGCTTTATATCTTTCTTATATTGTGGTGCCCAAAACTGCCCCCAGCACTCAAGTTGAGGCTCCACCAAAGCAGAGCAGAGTGGAACAATTCTTTTCTGTGCCTGACACAGGTTATGAATTCCAGTTTCCTAAAGCTAAGCCACAATTCTCAACTGGTGCTCTTTCCAAGTAACATGAACCTCCTTTTTTTCCTTTTCTTTTTTTTTTTTTTTTTTAGACTTATAGAGGTTTGGGTGGGGGAATGGCTGACAATTTTTTCCAGACTTTTCCACTCCAAAATTTTTTGAAATCATTATTAAGAAGTAGTCTGCTAATAAATGAATGCATTCTCATCTACTAGTTTCTTAACTTTTTACATGTTTAAATTTGTGGTAAATAAAAAGATTGTGGGGCACTTTTTTTTTTGTATTAAAGAAAAACCAATTTTTCAGTGACAACATTTTGAATATGACAATTATAACTTCAGTAAATATATCAAATAAGGAAAGTAAAGAGTAAAACTAGAGTAATATAAGACAATGTTGCAGTAAGAAGAAATTAAGGTTAGAGAAATTATTCAGAGGTCATCAGTAAGTGCAGATTTATTAATGAAAATTTTACTGCTTGTCCTGGGAAAGAAGATGACAGATTTGGAGCTGTAATGGGGTTTTAACTGTTTTCCTTTTTAACAAATGCATTTTGCTTCTCTTTCGAAATAATAATAACTGTGATGTTAAAAATTAAAATACATGCTTCCTTTTGAGGAAAGGCAGGCTTGTGCTCATAAAGTGTCAAATTCCACATCCTAGAGTAATGCTCCTGTATTGGGATGAAGGAAAATGCTAAATTAGAGGCACTGGGGCAAAGTTGCTTTCTATATGTAACTGGGTGCAGTGGGAAAGGGGATATGATTCACTCTTGGCTCCAGGAGGCCAAACACTTACTGAGTGGAGCCATGGTTTTTCTCAAATCTGTCCCATTCCCATTGCCCCTCTTCCCATGCTGCCCACACCTCTCACTGTCACACCTTTTAGTCCATCTCTTTAGGGCCCTGAATCATCCTCCTTAATCCAAATAATTTTCCTTAATTAGGTTCACTGGATTGAAAAAACGGGGATTATGTAGAGCTCCTGGTGGTACCAACCTGCTTGGGGAGGAAGCTGCATCCCTGGCCATGGGGGAGATATTTTCCTTTTATTCCCTTCCTTCCCTTCCTTCTTCCCATTCCTCATGCTCCTATGAATTTTATACCTTGTGTTTTATATGTTCCTGGGAACTGGCAGAGCCTTGCCCTCCTTGACACTCTCAAGGTGCCTGGCGCTCCCCTGCCCACCTCTGTGTGGGGAATCCCTCGCCCTCCTTAGTGCTGTGGGTCATGGTCACTCACTAACCCCAGCTGTAAAAGGAGTGAGGTTTGGGTCTTATTTCCAGAAGAAAGTCTGCTGCCTCAGACTTGCCAAGACAGGGCTTTGTTTTCTATTAGTTCCTACAACAGGTCTCTGATGTCAGCCTTCAGCTTAGATATTAATAAAGATCATGTTTTCTACACTTCAAATTAACTGTTAGCTGGCCTACTGCAGTTTTTGGTCAGACAGGAGGAAGATGTCTCAAAACACTCATTCATCTTTTTTTGTTTACAGAACATAAGGTGTCATTCAGAACCCACCTCAAGTGAACAGGAGGGATCCTATTGATTCCACTGGGCTTTGGATCAGAGGTTGTGGAGTCCTAAACATGGTGTGAGTTAAGAAATCAAAACTTAATACTTTAGTAGCATGATGGTGCAGGACAGGGAAGGAGAGCAGAAGGCCTGAAAGACCAAGATTTCATTCCAAGACCCTCTAGAAGGTCTCTTTCAGCCCAGAAAACCTCCCAGGTCCAGTCCACGCCGTCATAATGTGAGGAATGGCTTCACTTCCATTGTGGGATAGAAAAGCATATAATTAAAAAGCAGGGCCAAGAAGGACACAGCCTGTGTCTCGGGCAAGACAGTGGCTGCGTTTGTTCTAAACCAGTAAATGGATCTGTGCAGACAGGCACAGAGACTATCATTTCCTGGGGACAGCGTGTCGCGGGGTGGCTGGCAGGCTGCAGCTCTGTGTTCGGTCCTGTGTTACCCCAGCGAGATGCCGATCGCAGCACAGATTCCAAGGCACCCAGTGCCCCATGGTGCCTACCTGTGCTGGCAGACAGCAGGCAGGGAGGGTCAGCTGGAGCTGGGTCTCAGGGCTCTCTCTCCCCGGGGCTGCAAATAGGCCCCTGGTCTGTGTGCTGCCTTTTTTCAGTGCATTTACACAGCACCTGTGGACTTCAAGAGGAACATGCATGTAAGGCAAGCATCACTTAGCCCTTCATTCAGCCTGGAGGCCATCAAGGACAAAAAACCACTTAGAATAATTTTTCCTGGTTTGTTGCCCTTACTTGAAAAGAAACAGAGTGCAGGGTTTTCAGTGGGGTTTTGGGGAGTTTCATTTCAAAATATTCTGCCATTGCTCATGGACAATTTAGTTTTTGAAAATGAAACACTACAGGCGATTAATCTACCATATGACCTAAGCGTCACTGTTATTTCAGTCACAAGAAAGGTTGAATTTCATGTGGCCAAGATTACTGAGGTTTTAAGAGCATCAGTATCAATTCACTGCTACAATTGCTTTTCTCCATATTTTTGTTCCAGGGCCATAACCACCACTCTGACAGCTCTGTGCCTGATCCAAAGTCCCTGAAACCAACAGTGAGTGGGCTCTCTGACGGCTGTTAGGGGTTTTGCAGAGTCATCTGCTTGAATCACTGCCTATGCCACAGTGCAACTGATGCAGTAGGACCAGCTGCCCTCAGACTGTGATTGCAAACTGAGCAAGGAGCTGATGAAATCCATCAGAAAAACACCAAAAAACTGCACCAGCAGTGAGACAAACATCGATTGATGCTGAAACAGCGTTTACACATGGCTGTGGAGGTTTTCAACTCTCATCAGACTCAGTAGCTCTACGATCTGGACCTCCACAAGGTGCCACAGGTCTCTTCCCCCTCTTCTCTCCTCTCCTGGCTCTCCAAGGTGGCAGAAGGGCCTCCTGACCACAGGATTGTACCCAACCAGCCCTGCACTCCTCAGAGCTGCTGGGCAGCACTCCTGCTCCAGCTTTCAGACTGAAAGCCCTGCACATCCCCAATCCATGGCCAGAATGAAGGAAGTGCTCTTCCTCTCCCTTCGCTGCTTTGCCCCCAAGAGGGTGAGGAAGAGCCAGGAAAAGCACGAGGGGAAGTGCACTTCTTCCTCTCTCTCCACTCTGCTAGGAATAAGGAGACAGCAGGGGAGACAAAAAGGGCGGAAAGGCGAGAGATGGAATGAGCAAAGCTATTTCTCCCTAATTCAGTCCTTTTTTGAAGGCTGTGTGATTTTTAATGGACTGAGAGGTATTTTCTTCTGCTGCTGAGGCACTAACAGGGAGCGGTTTTACTTGACACTGGGGCACCAATAAGCAGGTCAGGCACCTTAAAAAAAATGAATTTAAGCCTCACTTTCTGAAATCAAAACTCTCATGGCCTTCAAAGGATACCAATATGCAAATTTACATTTAACTCACCTACAACAGCAAAACCTATTGGCCTCATCTGGCCACAAATACTCTCAGTACTTTTTAATGTCAGTCTAGTACGTATGAAATCTTTCCCACGTTCCAGTGCCATATTTCTGAAGTTAACCTGCCTGCATCCCCGCTGCCCTGTCTGGGTGCCCCACATGTTCCATTTGTCCTGACTCTGCCTCTAGTGCTGGAACGGCAGAACACAGAGAGGGACTTCAAGCAAAGCATTAGCTGTAGCTCTGGCTCACCACAGCTTTGCCATAGCCTCCCTAAAGACTTTTTGCTCGTAAGATTTTGCGTTTCATGTTTCCATTGTAGATGTGTTTTCAGAGCTCTCTCTGCCTCTTTTTGTCAATGATTAAAGATAACTGGCCGTAGGTGAGTTTGCATTAAATCCAATAGCAAGCATGTTTTATTTTGAGTCCTTTACATATTAGCTTCTAAGCACCAGGATTTATAATTCATCTCCTACTGCATTCGCAAGTTTATCCTCTCAGAGCAGAACTACTAGGAGCAGAGTTTTTGATTTCAAAGATGAAAAGATTATTATTTTAGTGCAGGAAAAGCATGGATTCAACTAGGTGTAGGACTGGGAATTTTTTTTCAGAATATTTATGTTTTGTTTGGTTATTTGTTTGCTTTACATATAATCCCATAGCAGTGGGTGGTACTCACATCATCTCCATAAACAAATGATATGGAAAGCAACCTGATGTTTAATTTCCTTAACCCATCAAACCCTCCTTACCTCATACAGCAGCATGCCAATCTGAAACCTTGACTCAATATTCTGAGTAAATGGGGGGAGGAAGGACGAATTGCTGGTTTTTCTTTCCCACTTTTGTTAAAAGGCAACCAAGCATGACTCTTCCTACCCTGACTAACCTGGGTAGGTGCCAGATGGATTTTTCCTTTCTCTAGGCAATGGCTCAGGAATTTCATCCGGCTAGAGCTGGGGCTGTGGGCTTCTTGCTGGCCTTTTCACTCCAGCCTCCCCTTTTTCGGCAGTTAATCCCATCTTTCTCCCCACATCCACTACTAGCTGGACTGTACTGTTTCTTGACAATCAGCTTACAGCAGGAACTAAATTCTGCCTTTTCCTTCTGGAAACAAAGAGATGTGCCTGAAAGAAAAGCTTCCAGCCACTCATGGAATAAGAAATTAAAATCCCAAGGCAGTGCCTATGGGAGAAGAATGGATAGCTGGCCAAGACAGCATGCTGACCTGGCTCTTCAAAAATAGATTTCTTCTATGTAGTTCCCGATATTTATCATGGATAGCTAATCGTTAGACAACATGATTCTCAAAAATACTGTAAAGTCCACAAGGAAAATCTGATGTGCTCATTGATTAGAACATCTTAACCACTTCGGTTTTCATGCCCTACAACAAATCCCAGGACACAACATATATGGATTTTGCTTGGGAAATGAGCACCCTGTTCTAATCCCATAACTGCAAAATGGTTTCCTATACTAACCAAAATATTTAATTGTCAGTGCTTTTCCTAATGAGCAGAACTACTGAACACACTTTGGGGGTTTCCTCTGCCTAAATTATACCTTTCTTCCTTCTATATCCTATCAAACTTGCTCACATTCGAAAAAGATAAAAAACAAACAGAAAAGCTGAGTTGTACCTCATCAAATCATCTCCTCTTGTGGTGCGTAAGCAATGAAGAAAGCATACAATTTGTAATATTCCATGTTACTTTTCTAATGCTCTACGCTACCATGCCTTAAAATCTCTCCAAGTATTGAAGAGTTAAAGCTTGCTGTGTGTGCCTGTGACCTGGGATGTTAAGATTCAGCCAGTGTAGCCTGGCTCCTGTGGGAGAGCCCTGGCATGCAGACCCAGCAGCAGCAACCCAGCCCTGGATCCTGGCTGGCAGCACTCTCCCAGCACGAGCATTTCCCAAACAGAGGAGCCTGCCCTTGCTGAAGCAAACCTCACTGGAAAATGGCAGCTAAACCCTAAAGCAAAGAAAGCATTTTTGAGCTGAAGCCTCCAATTTCACCTGACAGACTATTACTCTATTTACTCTGAACTGCCCTCAGAAAGCTCCAAGGATTCCCTCATTCTCAAAAGCATAAATAAGTTTCAGTTTCTCTTTTATTTAAAAAATCTCATCTTTTCACACAGCCAGCATCTGACTTGTGCTGTTATATTCTGCGTAAGTTTTCACCACTGGGAAAATATTTTTTTAGAGGATCAGCTGTCCCAATCCTTTCTTTTTTTTCTTTTTTTTTTTCTCCTCTCTCAAAGAATATTGACTAGCCTTTAAGAGAAAAAACGTTTCTTGATGGCCAGTTCCACTGAAATTAGCTTTTGAAATTTGAGCACATTTTAATATAGCATTGTTTCCATAAAGTAAAATGTAGAAGGAATAACACTACCTCTCTGTGAAACACATAGAATCTTCAACAAATAACACTAGTTCCCCCACCACCCACACCTAGGCTCAACATCATATTTTCACTGAAAGTTCCTAAAATACATCTTTAAAGATAGCAGAGGTACATATTCATTATTTGCCTACTATTTTTTTTCCACATACAAATTGAGTACAGATTACATCCCTGCCAATTTTGTTTCCAATAGCCTAGGAAAAATAAAACTATAACAAATTGCTTTTATTACTTCCTTAAACAAGAATTGAAACTTGTCCAAAAAAGCACATGAAAGACTAACTTTGATGACTTGAGCTTTTGCCAGACACAGTGGTGATACAATAAAGCAAAAACTTAAATGCGTATTAAAAGAGGAATAAGCAACTGGGCATTAAAAGAATGCTTGATTTTAATAGCACAAAGTGGGTTAATTGGTTCATTGATGGCTTGCACTAAATATAAAGCAGATTTTCAATGAAAATATTACATGACTAATATCATGTTGTCTCTATTACTAAGTTTCTCCAGCACCAAGAAGCCCTACTGATTTTGGAAGCATCTTGGTGTGCTGTGATGGTTCGTCAGGCCTGATTAGCAGCATAGTAATTAAGCATGGCCTTGAAGAAAGAGCTTCATTTACTTGGCACAGGAATTATGAGTACACCAGGGAACCGCTTTTTGTGTTTGTCTAGTTTCCTCTCCTTAGGATGTAACACTGCTATCCCTGAAACCCCCAGGAGCTCCGCAAAGGGTTTAAGAGGAATCAAGACCAGATCTCACGGGTCACCTTGCTTTTGGCTGGGGAGAATGATACTGGTAACAAATTGAACCTTCTAAGTGACACCTGTGGCTGTAAAAAGCATCGTCTTTACCTAACCAAGGGTTGGCTCAGCATAGGGGGCACTTGTGGGGTAGGAGAGTGCAGGCCCGGTAGTGCAGGTGTGGCCAAGATGCTCTGCGCTCTGGCCGGTGTGGGGAGCAGGGACTGGCCACCAGCCCTGGGCTGCTGCTTCCTGCTGTGGGCTTCTCCAGCCAGCTGACTGAACCTGGAGGCCAACTTCAGCACCGGGGTATCGGCTCAGCAGCTCGACTCTCACTGCCTGCTGCACCTGGGGCACCACGGGGAGCGCTTGGCCTTGCATCCCGGGGGGGCAGGCACGGGCTTTAATGCAGATAAAACACAGCTTGCTCCTCCACTGCCACCCGCCTCTTCTCTGGTTACAAGGAGAAAAAAAGAAATGTTGTTTCAAAGTAAAACCCCGTGTACTGACTCTCCATAAACACGTTTAGCCAAATGATACATTTTACTTAAGTACAGATGAGAAGAAAGGCTGATGCCAGGGAGAGATCTACCGATGTATCTAAAGCTCCCTTTTTGAAAGCCATGCATGAATCTCTTTTAAATGTATGACAATCCATCCTCTGTTTACTTTAGGCAAACAGAAAAACTCATGGTGGAGCACTCATTTTCGCAAGCTAATCAAGAACATTAGGTCCCAACAGATTCATTTAATAGAAATATAATAGGCATTCCTGCTTGCTTTTAATCTCGTCTAGCTGCAAATGCTAAAATGAACAGCGAATTAACCCTGCCTTGGAATAGAGATTCTTTCACAGCTGATATCATCTCTCTTATGGCTTGTAAACACTCCAGGCTCCCTCAATGTGCTTTCCTGGCTTTCACACTTTCCCCACAGCAGAGGAGAGGAATGGAGAGGAATGGAGAGGAAAGGATGCATTGGATTGCATGCAGCTATGAAGGGGAGGAATAGGCGAGCTCTGAAAGGATGACTGCCTGTTAGCAGAACAAAATGCAGCACCACCACCCCAAAACAAGGCAGCACTGAAAGGTGGATGGGAGAGTGAGTTTTGGGGTGCTTTGGGGGAAGGGGGGGCGGGGGGGGGGTGCTTTCCGTGCATCACCAGCCACTCCCTGCATGGCTCTCCCTGATTTACCAGTGCAAGACAAGGTAGTAAGACAAGGCCATTCATGTGCTGACATCAAATATATGATATTTTTCAAGCAATTTGAGATCTTAAACTGTTCATGGATAGCAGAACTAGCATTAGAATGCTAAAACAGTAAAAAAAAAACCCTCTCATATTTCATAATGTATGTCATAATGAACAAAAGCCTTTAAAAAAAAAAACGGTTTTCACTGTGCTAAAGTAACAATCTAGACTTGTTGTAAGTATGTTATTCTTACAAGTAGTTCGCAGTTATTCTTGAAGGCAAGTCTTGGAGTTTCCTTAGCATAGTGCTGCTGGGGAAAATTTTCAGCATGTCCATCTTCATCTCTAGCCTGAAGGGAAATATAATGGCCTATTTAGGGACTTACAAATAATGGAAGGAAAAATATAGCTAAAAGCATAACAGCTCAGATCATTAAAACAGACGGGAATCCCAAAATACAACATTATTAAAAAGTTTCTTTAAATAATCAGTACACCTTTTAGATATGAGAACTTGGGATGCTGTTTTCTTACATAGCTTAGATTGAACATGCAAATTCATTGTGGAGTAATAATTAGAACAACAAAAGACAAAACCAAAATGAAATATTTGAGCTGGAAACTGAGCAACTCAGGGTTTCAATTTACTCCATTGCATTTTTCAGGATTACATTACATATGTACTCGTTTAAACTTTTTGACATGCTTAAGCAATCCCTGGATAATGTACTTGTATTTTCATTTTAACAGTAAGGCCAAAAAGAAAAAGAAAAAAAAGTTTTCATACTCATAATTTACATGTAATACTATTACAAATAAATGATTCCCCCTCCATGTTTAAGTGAAGCTTTGAAAGGAGAAATCATCTAGTGAGAACAATGATCCTTTAGTCAAATGCGGTCAAAATATTTAATGACAAAGATGCATTAAAAGTTACTGGTTATTTGTAACTACACTGTTAATTAAGAAAGCTGAAGTTTAAATGGAGACATTACCAGAGCCCATTAGCAATCCTGCTTGCATATAGTATTTTTCCCTTCTCATCTTGAGCATTTTCTGCTTTTGAGTTAAAGCAAAAGGGAGAAGCAGGTGAAAGGAGGAGTGTCAGCAATACGCTCATTACACTGTTCATTTGAGTGACACTTGCACTCCGTTCCGCTCCATCTCATCTGATTCCTGACTGTTCGCTCTCTCCCTCTCACAGCCTCCCAAAATTCACAGCTGAGCTGTCTCCCTCACATATGGCTTGCATATAATTATGCACATTCCATTTTACACTGCATTAAAATGATGAGCTCCTGGCTCCCTGCCAACCTATTTAAATCAGCCCCTGCCCAAAGAAGCTGGGGAGAGGAGGAGGGCAGAGGCAGGGTGACCGGATCGGGGCGAGGGGTGCGGGCAGGGGCAGCGGGGTGAGGAGCAGGTAGCCCTGCCCCCCGTCCCTCCTGCTGCCCCGTGTGTGTTCCCAGGGCAGGGGTGTCCAGGGATGCCCAGGTGCGATTTGGGCACACCTGGGCGCCTGTGGCAGCGCTGGCACATGGCTCACCCCTCGTGTGCGAGAACTGCCTGTCGTCGCGTGTCACACGCCCGACACTCAGGCTTTTCAGCGTTGGCATTTATGAAAGATATTTACACCTTGCAGGCTCTGCGACTTGTTTGTCTTCAAACAGGCTTCTGCCTCTCCCCGAGGAGAGGGTTGGGAAAGGGGAGACATGGGCTAACAGCACTGTCCATTTTTAGGAAAACATGCAGGGTCTGCACCTCAATGAAAGCCCCTTGACTCCAGCAGGTTTTGGCTCGGGCCTCAGCCACGGGGCATGAACACACTTTGCCCGATAGAAAATTCCATTTTTAACAGTGAAAAATTTGTCCAAAGGTGTATTTTCAGAAGTACCTAACATTGATGATTATTACAAGAACAGGGAAGTAGGAAAAAAGTTTATTCTGTATGTTTCCTAGCAGTTTATACGTATTTTCTTTCAATGCCCTCAATAGTTGTGGGGTGAAAAATGTTTAAAATTTTTCTTTAAAAAGAAAGAGGACTCCTGAGAATCTGAAGTCACTTGACAAAGGTTTAAATGTATTCTTCTAATTATTAGTTTGAAACTGAAACCTCTCTTACACAATAAATCTACCTCCATGCTGTGTGGAACACAAAGTTCAAATCTGACCAGTTTTTCTAAGGAAAAAAACCCTCGAAATTCTCATTTTGAAAACAAACTTTGCCCTTTTCTTTCCTCCTTGAAGTGATATGTGCAACACACTGAAGTTCTTCCAGGTCATCTAGAAGACAACTAGGGGATGAATTGCATTAAAAATGCCTTGCACAAATAGAAACAGACCTGTCAGCTTGGGAAAACAGATGCCAATGGGATGCTCAGTGATGGACACCTAGGGAGATGCTAGTGGGGCACAGGTGTTGTGTGGGGCTCTGAACGCTGTTGGTGCCCCCAGACCCTGCAATTGTATCTTGGCACCATGCAACACATTGTGCATGTGAAGGCTGGCACATTGTAACCTGCCAGTGACCCTCTGGAGCGTTATATTGGTGCACACACACACCTAGTAAAATGAAATGGATATCAGGGTGTTTGCAGTGCATCTGTTAAAATACAGAGACAAACCCCACTGATCTTGGCCCTCTTACCAAAATTGCCAGTTACACAAAGGTTACTCACCCCTGCTGATGGCAACATGCTCCTGCTCCTACTGATCTAAACCTTGCCTTATTTAATTTTGGATGTCACTAAAATTTCCTAGTCTCAAAACCTGTTTAGCTACATACTGCCATAATTTTCTCAGGCAGCAGAAATACACCTAATTTAGCTAGCTGATTTCCATTGTAAAAAACACCTATTCTGAGCAGTCAGGACTAATTCTCCAATATCTTTACATTAATTCATTACTACCATCTTCCATGTGTAAATAATTTAAAGAAAGAAACACTCTTACAATGTTCATCACTTTCTAAGCATATTAAAAAAGTGGCTCAGAATTTATCTTGCAATGGTAATATTGTGATGCATCTGTGCCTACACTGACCCACTCTCAGTCACTGCTGCGCGCCTCGTGACTGCCTCGGTTCCCCAGCATCTCACTCACAGCAAGCTGGCATCTACAGCTTTGCCATCAGGCCTGGCTGCCATGGGATGCTGCTGTCCAAAAGAAAACAACTGCAAAAAAAAAAACCCAAGCCAAATCTGTGATCACTCTGATTTTTTTAAAAAATGCTTTAATGCTACTAAAATTATTATGAGAGTGCTCTCATCAAAAAATACATGTATTAGCTGCTAGATGTGATTGATTGCATACATGTAATAAATGGGACAACTGCTCTTACAGCACATTTTGTTTCAGGACAAAAAAAGGCATCAGCTCGTGTTCTGAGGCCTGGAACCATGGTTAGCACTGCTAGTTTTATCAGGGCAAAACTGCTGCAACTTCACTGTGGCAGTGCCTCTCCTGGGATTTACTGAATCTCCTAATTCAATACCCTCTCCTGGCAGACAGCCACCTTCCCGTCAGCTGCATGGGATCTGAGAGGGAAAGCGGTCCATCGCCAGCCCCTGGGGACAGCGGGCTGGACACCTGACAAGAGCAGTGGCACAAACACACACATACACACACACACCTCACTGCTGCTGCCAGAGTAGAGCACACTGCCCGAGGAGCAGGGCTGGCAAAGATGACCTAGTGGGGAAACTGCAGTTGACTTGGTGGAGGTGCAGTTGACTTGGTTTGGCTGTAAGGTCAGCCTGATGATGGGATGTGTGGGAAATCATGGCCTTTAATTGCAGGTTAGATATCAGGAAGCCCTTCTTAATGACAGGTACAGCAAAGCACTGGAGCAGATTGCCTAAGGAGACTGTCAAAGCCCCATCACTGGAGTTTTTTAAGAGCAGATTAGGCAAACATCTGCCAGGAATGACACGCATGGAGTAGCTCCTGATGTGGGGAAGCTGGACAGATGAGAGCATCTCCATTCCTAGGTCCCTTTTTTCTCTGCTTTCTGCTGTTGAGCTCTGAAAGAAAATGGCAGGAGGCTAAGGAAAAAAAAATTAAAAAAACTAAACCAGAAAACAGGATCTGAGAGGATCTCTCTGAAAATAGCACAGCATTTGATGTTCAGAGATATGTGTACTCATTAATAAGTGCATGATGACAACTATCTTTGGCTCCAGAAACTGTGCTATTTGTTCGTAAGCCAGCCAGCCTATATTTGTGAAAGATGCCAATAGTTTGGAAACAGACTATATATTCAGTCAAGATTCCTTTTTTTAACACAAAGGAGGAAGAACAATCTACAGCAGAATTTCCTCCTCTCCAAAGAACGTGGATATTTGTTTCTCCTTATTCTCAGAGAAAAATTATCTTGATCCAGACAGAGGATTTCTTAGCTTCAGTGTAAGTCTTTTTATGCAGCTTTAGCCTTGGGAGAGGAAATCTGTGCTTACATTTTAATATTAAGGGCGGGATCTTATGATAGTATAAGTCACAAGGTAGGTTGAACCAAATAATTTCTTAAGATGGAACTTGTTAATGCAAAGTTTCCATTAAAATGTGACAATACATTTGCAAAAAAAAAATCCTACTGCTTAGTCCACAAAACTCTAATGCCACTTAACCAAAAACACTAACATTAAGAGCAACAGTCACTGGAGTAAGGCAGAGTGACAGAATATTAGTCTGCTTATTCGGGATAAAATTGCCACCTAATTTCCATAAATGTCCTTTGAAACAGATGAAACACGGGAATGTTACCCCCAGATACATTAAAGGCAGCAGGCATTAGCTGAATGTCTGTGGTAGGACAGAGAATAAGCTGCAAGGAGCTGAATAGCGTTGCTATAGAAGTGCAGATAATTGAGTCGAGGCTCCTGTCCCGTGGCGATGAACAGAGGAAATTTACATCACCCTTAATACTATCGTCTCCAGAGGCTGGCTGCAGATGGGAACTGAAAGCTCTGTTTCCGTTTCCACCACAAAGGTTATCTCTCCTTTCACTGAAACTCGAAGGAAATCCTTGGGGAGACCCTAATCCTTGAAATTCCAGTTCCTGTGCATTTCTGTTGTCCCAGATAATCAATTATCATGCTCTCTACATTCACTGTACCAGCAATAGTAAAAATAGTACTAAACTTCCACCTGCTGGGTATATTTTTCCCAGAAATATGAACATGCTTGCTGTGGGCAGGGTGGTGGGGGAGCCCAACATCAGGGTCCTGGCTGGTGGTGCTGTGCTGGGAATGGAACAGGGCCAGGGGAGATGGTCCAGAGAGGATGTTCCCTGGTTCAGTAACCACACAGTTGCAAGTGGTTGCTCACACAGTGAGCAAGCCCTCAGCTCAGAGAAAGTCTTCCCTCAGGAAAAGCTTCCACTAATGTTTGATGAGAGGTTTGCTCTTCACAAGGATTTCAAGATTTTCCTAAATCACAGAGTGATGGAATAAGCGGTATTTATTTGATGGTCTCTCTCAGCTGCACTCTATTCACTGATCTCTACAGCTGTAATATTTCGCCACTCCGAACCTCTAAAATCTTCTCAAGACTTTTGAAAAAGTCCCAGGTACTTTGAAAACATGTCAGAACAAGGTCTCATAAAATCTCCCAAGACTCAGATCAGTGAAAAGAAAGGACCTAAAATCACGCTGATTGTTTATCAAGTTGTTATCATTTACATCCCACAAAAATTGAGGTTTATCTCTTTAGCCTGACCTCCAGTGACCAGAACAGGTTAGAGGTGACCACCCTACCCAATATTTTCCAGACTGAGGTCTCTACCAGCAGTGACTCTCTGCACACTCGGTGGTGGTCTATGGAGAACTGGCAGGTCACGTGCTACTAACTCCCCTCATTTCCAGCTGCTAAAATGCATTTAAAGACAGCTAAAAATACATTAAATACTTTCCTAATGTTATTTTTCCATGTAAGCAACTGCTGTAGTCACCACAGGAATGTTATTTGATCGCCAAGGGGAGGGGAAGTGGTCTGTGAGACAATCTGTCTACTGGAGGTGATCTACAAAGTTAAAAAGAAATTGGGAATATGCCCTCTTGTAACTTCCTAAGTATGCAAAGGAAAACCAGAAGGGCTTTTGCTGACTTGTTGCCTCCTCTTCTCTCCCCAAACATGCCACACGAACACATGTACCAACACACACGTGCACATCTCCACCCATTACTGATGTTAGGAACTGAGACCTTGTTTATGCTGGAAGAAGGCACCAGTGGATAGAAACCAGCAGAACAACATCGCCGTGACAAGCCAAACCTTGGGACTGCACATGCAGCTCTTCCCAGGTCCTGAGAAGAGGGTGTACTGCAGGAGACAGGTTTTGTTGCCATTTTGTTGCTTGGGGTGTCTCCACAGACTTCCATGAAATCTCTCCCTGGCACTCAGCTACTCCTGGCTACTCCACATTACAGTACAGACCCCACAACTGTGCAGTCCCTTTCCCAGAGGAAAGAGATATGGTCCCTAAGAAGGAACAAAGATGTCCCCACAAAGTACCTAAGCAGAGCCTGAGCAGGTTCAATCCCCTGCAGGTATCCTCAGCAAAACAATGGTCCCCACTGCTGTCACAGCTCTTGCTCACAGCTGCTCTTGCCTTACTCTGACATGTCCAGTAAAGATAGTGACGAATCTAGACTCAAACTCCAACCTTTTTTCAAATTTCAGTTGCCATTTCAAAAGCAAATACAGAACCTAGATGCAAAACCACTAATGGCAGACTGGATTAGAAAAACATCTTGAGTCCTCATGTTTAGGAGAAGGTTTGGTGTGGAAGCGATTTCAGGAGCCAGTGATCTGGACAGTGTGATTAAGTCCTGAGAAAATATCTAATTCTGAATATCCTGCAAACTTCTCCACTGTGCTGACAGACGAAATACTCCCTGACTTCAAAAATAAATAGTCACCAGGTCAAACTTGCTATTCTAACCAAACCCAGCCCACACCACCTCATCATTCCTTTCTGAACACATGTAAAATCTCCTGACAAACAGGCACTTTTGCTGAGAAAAGCCAACCCAGAAAAAATGCATTACAACAAAGAAGGAGAAGGTGCCAAACTGTGGAATGATAGGGCAGCGTTTCTGAAATTATCCTTGTCAAAGCAACTGAGGACTGTCACGTTCATTTTCTTGCATAACTGAAGCACACTAAAAAATCCAAACAAATGTGCCTGCAAATCTGAAGAACAGTTATTTAAGGATCTTTTTTTTTTTTTTTCCTTTTTTTTTTTTTTTAATGCTTGTCTTCCACAGGCTATAGCTCAGAATGGTCCAGCTTTATGTATTAAATTTTTCACTCAGGATTTCATGGTATAAAATTATCCACAGTTTATGTTTAAAATGCAAGCTGCAAACTCTATTATAATGTAAGGAATAAGTGGATCAAAAGGAAATACTAATAACAGTACTACTCTAGTTCCTGCTAAAGTAATAACTTCCATCCTACTGCACTTAAAACTTACACCAAAAAATGGATTCCATTTTCTAGATTATATAAAACTTTTGCTTCCTTTCCCCCAGTTTTGTTTCATATACTTTGTAGAAGAACCCTGATTTCCTGCTGGACTTCTCACCCTTCCAGGCAAAATCTGGATTTTATTTTTATACAGTTTGCAATGCTGTACATTTATGGCCCTTTCTACCTGGGTCATAAAATACCTAGAAAAAAATGGTGGTCCCTTTCAGTCTTCCAGTACATCCAGAAAGAGCAACTGAATCTAAAATAGCAGTGTCTATTGCCCTATTGCTTTTCCTGTAGGAAAGAAGTTTTGAGATGTTCTGTGACTCAGGTCCACAAGCAAGCCAAGGTGGTACAGCCTTGATCCAGGTTCTCAAGAATGGAACTGCCTAATGCTCTCAAGTGAAAACTCTGCATTAAACCTCATATCCCCACTGCATTCCAAACTTAGGGACTTTTACTTTCTTTATCAGCCAACACCTGGGCAGTTTCTGCAGCACTCCCACCTTCCACAGGACTGCGCTACCCTTTCCCCGACAGTTCATGGCATGGTGATACGTGAGAAGTGTTCAGGTGGCTGCCTCAAAAGCTAATTTTTCAAACTGCACGAACCTTTAGCCATATCATAAATTCTTTATAACCACTTCCAAATTGTCAAAGAATAAATATAATAACAAACACATTATGTTGAAATAATTTGAGATAAACTTTTTTTATTGCCCCGTTGAACATTTTGTCAAGAAGTGACTGCTGTGTGGGATCTTCATAAACGTGAGCCTGTCCTGCTAATCTCCCTCCTGATTCATGACAGGCCTGATCCAGAGACACTAATGGACCGTGCCTGACAGTTATTGCAACATATTCAATACCCAGCCTAAAATACAGCCAGGAAAGAAATGAAAATATACTACAGACTTGCCCGTAGCTTCCATTTTTGTAACGGGTAGCTCACACCAGCATAGTCGATAAGCTTTCCCTCTCTCTTCACATTCCCTGATTATTATCATTTATGAGATAAAATCAATTTCCAAAATATTCTGTGTGTTTCACTGTCAGGTAGCTCAAGTATCCCTTGTCACTGCTGCCATTTCTACAAGGGTTCCCCTGTCCTGGTGACAGATTTGGGCACAGGGCAAGCACACATTTCCAGTGAGCCTGCCAGAGAAGCAGGGAGACAAAACACAACACCAAAGAGGAAGAAAAAATAAAGAAAAAAACCCAAAACAAACACCAGGAAAAAACCCTGTCACATGGTAGTAGGGGTTACCTAAGGCTCACAGACCAAACAGATAGCTGTCCCTAGTGAATTTGTTTCAATGCATTTTCATATTTCAAGCTTTTGCATTGTAAATACCAGAGCAACAATGCGGATTTTTCTCTGATTGCAATGTCACATATATGATTAATCATCTTGACTCAGAGCATATTTTTTTAAAGCAATTGCAGGCTGGTTTAATGAACTCCTCTCCCACTGGCTTTTATAGACTAGTCATGATCAACATACCATTAAGATAAACCTCATGCCCCATCCCTCCCCCCTCTGACAGCTTGCCTTATTTGCCTCACAACAGTCAATATCCAATTAAGAGGCAACGGATTTGATCGATACAGAAGGTAACAATAAGACTTAAACAGCTGGTAAATTCTACACATACTCTTTTTCTTCAATTCCCATCTTCAGGGTGTATAAACGGCTCTGAGCTTTGAATAAATGCAGAGAAGGAAAAACAGTGGCCAGGTCTAGCTGGTAAAGCTTTCCCTCAAATAGGCTGTGTCTGCAAGCTAATGCACAGCCATAAATGCTTGTCTGGGACCACTGCAAGACAGGCAGGATCCCATTCTCTGTATTTTCTGTGGCCTTTTAAAGGCTGAAAATACAAATCTCTTCCTGGTCTGGTTACAAGCCACATGTCACTTGGGTCATTCACACATGAAAATGGAGGGGCTGTAATATTATTAAAGCAATCATTTATGAGCTGGGCCAAGGGATGACTGGTCTGGAGAGGGGGGCAAAACCCAACAGGAATGTAGGCAGGAGAACAGGCAAGTAGAGGGCGAAAAGAAATGAGGGAAAGCTTTGATACAAATGACGTATTCTACAACCTTAATATCATCTCCCAGTCTTGCTGCCAATGATGAATGGCTGCAATAAAAGGTGAGATAGTGGCACATACAAGCAGGAAAAAAGCAAAACCTGCCTGGTGGTGAGGACCATTCATTTTAATTCCCAGCAGCCCAGGCAGAGATCAGGGACTGAGGTCACAATATCTCCACTGCCTTTGGGTCTAGCACCAGGTATAGTACTTCTTCCTTGTCTCCTGGCACCCTTTTTTGAGGTTTTTATTCAAAGTTTTACTTTCAAAGATGTTTCACAGAGTACTAGGCTGATACAGTCCAAATGAGGTACCCCTCCTATTCTAGGATACCCACTCTATTTTAAATAAGAAGTCATGACCATGTGGGATGCCACGCTCTCACTGACAAACAGGACCTAACCAAAACACCTCTGAGCTTTCTCTCAGCACTGTCAGAAAGTTATGCCTAAATCACAGGGGCATGCCTGTGCTCTCTACTGCCCACTGCAACCCTCTGTCATTTGGAGGGATTCCAATAACATATATCATGTCTAAACCAGGAAACTGTCTGCTCAAATAAGAAAGCTCAGAGCACACAGATATTTTCAGGCAATAGGATGCAACTGACTATAATTTATCTTCCTGGCTTGCCTAGGGATTTGAGAAGTCCCATTCTGAGTTTTCCTTTCTGTCACAATAAGAAAAAATGTGCTGAAAAACACCTCCATCCTTCCAGCTCCCTTCACTACCATCTTCCGGGGGGAGCGGTTGCAAGTAGATCTTTGGCCAGGTTTCTGAATCTAAAGTAATCCATTTCTAACTGTTCTCTGCAGTTTACTTCAAGCCTCAAGCTTTATCAGACTACATCTTTTCTTTGACTCTATTCATTGCTATTACAGAAAAAAAAAACCAAACAAACTAATTTAACTCTTAAAGATACACTTAAAAAATGGGGATGCTTCCACTCAAAAAAAAAGAACAGAAAGAAACACATTTTTCCGTCTTCTCCATTCACTCAAATGTCTCTCCCCCTGAATCACCTGGCCCCTTAGCACACAGCAAAAGTCTGCATGTTTTGCCATGCAATCCTGTAATCCTGATTTTGATGGTTGGACTTGATGATTAATTTTGACAGGTGGACTTGATAACATTGAAGGTCCTTTCCAACCTTAATGGTACTATGATTCTCTTTTCAACTTCTCATTCTCAGCTCCTGTCTTGAAAAGCATCCCTTAGGGCTTCACCAGACTCTGCAAACTCCCAGTTAGCACTGACGTCTCGTCAGGCATATGTACAAGTATTTACATGCCACCCCTACCATTTCATGGTGGCACTGCCAGCTCCTCAAAACTTCCATGTGTTTATTCCAGGCTCTTATGTGTGTGCCCCTTAGATAGCTCCTACTTGACAATATATATTACAAATACTTAGCCAATAACCTCACTTACAGCCCTGACCTTCTTTAATGTTTCCTCACTATTCTGTGGACTATTCAGTGTCACCTCAAATGTGTCACTCACTGTGTTGTTGGGCCTGCTGGAATCCAGCTGTTGGCCTATGCAATAGGTCTGCGGCCACAGGTCTGTCTCATTTTCCTCAAAAATGGAGGTACTTTCTTCAACAGGGAAGAAAAAAGATGCAGATAGGACACACCCCTCTGCAAAAGGGGTACCACAGCCGAAGAGCTGGGAGCTGCCAAAATCACATCCTTGCACTATGAGTGCCCCTGGGTCCTCCATTCAAGGGCTGGACTTTAAGCAGCCTGGTAGGCTTTGCAATATTCAGAGAGAAAAGTACTCATGATGTTTGTCCACTTCTGGGCTGTAAATAGAATGCTTGCCTCTTCTGTTTCCAGCACAGGGACTTATATGTCTCAGTTTAGGGCTCAGTTGAAAGGATGTTCCTGTCCAAGAAGAGTTTGGAGAAACCTGCAGAAATGTGGCCTTTGGTCTATCATCCACTGTGCACAGCTCTACAAGTTCCCCATTGTTTGACTGAGATGTAGACTCTCTGTCTTGGTCACAATATACACAACAGTGTATATTGCAGTAGGAGGCAGGAAGGCTTGGAGGAAACTGGTGCTCTAATTTTTACCACTACACAGAAGTATAAATGCAACAAGCAAAGAACCAGCTCTAAATAGTTTCAGCACACTCTTGCTCTACTAAATATTGCTGCTATCTGAAAAATTTCACATAATTTTCTATTCCCTAATTTATTCCATCAAAATTCAAGGCCCAGTTCCCTTGCCTGCATCCAGACCACTTTGCATTGGCTTTGTAAAGCACAGGAATGATCTTGACCTCTGTTGTTCTTAGTACGCTTTTTCCATCTGTGCCTACAGAAACTCTGCAGTGAAGAAAGCACCTACTTCCCCCTCACACAATCATGAGTGAAGTTAAGCTTAGACAAAGGCCAGAGCTAGCAAGATAACCACTGGGGTAGTGACAGATGTTCAGCCTAACATAAGATTGAGGCCAGTAGACAGGAAAATCCGTCTGTTTCCCACTACTACTAGCAGGAGGAGGACTGTGGTGGTAGCCATGATCTTTTCATTAGCAACAAGCTGGTCAGAGAGAAAAGAAGCCGAGGAATTGTCTTTTCATATTCAGAGTGTGAGTTCCAGGAACAGAATTACCATTTAAATTCCTTACATCTAACTATGTAATTAATGTTCGTGTCAGTTTATTGCAGGCATCTTCACCATCGATGCTGTGAAATGCAACTTAGTGACTTTTTTTGTGGGGAACGAGCTGGAACAACCATTTGTCTCCCTTCCATTGTTTATATATTAATCGTTAAATTGTTACTAATATTATTAATCTCATTATCCTAATTACATGTGTTCTGTCTTTTTAGAGTAGCATCCAGAATTAGACTGTTTCACACATCTCCATTGTTCCTCTCAGTTAAGAAACTTGATGGGGAATCACTGGCATTGAAGGAAGGTGAAATGAGTATTGAGCACAAGAAGCCACAACATCAGCTGCTTAGCAGGAAAGGGAAATCTATGAGTGCTCTTTAACAACCGGCACACTTCACAGCATGCACTGGCAGAACATTCCACAGGCGGGAGGTGAGGCTTAAAAAAATTGGTGCACTACAATCCTTTAAAAGCAGCCTGGGTCTCTTTCTGGAAGTCTAGGTCATGTGCCTGGCACTGCCTCATATGGTGTCTCTCTTCCGCCATTTGTTTATTTGCTTCTGGCAGTTTTGGCAGTGAGGTATCAGAGTGAAATGCACACCACTCCATACATATGGTGGGAAGAATCTAGTGCATCAGTTGAATGCATACTGTACTGTATACACATTCTGTTTTATCTCTGAGCACAGCTGTGCTGTAAAAGCTTACAAAATGTGAAGCCTTCTGTGCAGCAAAAACATCGACAGGAGAAGCTGGCCTGTAACTTATTAGGTTGTGACACAAGCCAAAAAAAGACGGAGTTACAGCTGACAACTCCTGGCATTGTGATGAAAAGCACAGTGGCTCAAGTTAGAGAGGGAGTGTCAGCCCTAACTTCATGTTTTGGACTTTCACTGCCATGGGTCACAAATAGCATCGCTGGTTTGTTCTAGGAAAACGATTCCCAATCCCACAGCTTCCAGCCAGTGACTGAAGCAAACAGGCAAATCATCCCCCTGGTGCCCCACTGTGCTTTCAGGCAGCCTCTGCTAGGAAGGGATTCAAGGAGGAGGTGGCCAGGAGCCAAAAAGCAATTGTGCCTCTCTTCCTCACCCAGCACAGCAGCCTTCAAGCTGGGATCAGTCCTGCATTTCCTACTCCCTCTGCAAACTGGGCTGAAGGTAATGGAAACACATGGTAGGAAACTCAGGTGCTGGTTGAAGCAGATGTCTGGTAGGCTTTTTTCCACCACAGCCTTGAAACAAGGACTCTATCTAAATCTGAGTAAGAACGGCCACTCTGGGTCAAATCTAAGTTTCTTTAGCTCAGGCTTGTCTCCACCAGCAACCAGTATTGCATTCTTGAGGCGAATCTGAGTAATGGGCTACCAATCCTTCCAGAGGTACAGACCTGCCCTGAGGGCAGTAGGAATAGGTGTGTAAAAGGTTTGATAGTGAGTTTGGCTTGTGTGTCCATGGTTCCTGGATTTTTTTACATATATCTCTGTGAAGTGCTGAGTTAGGTGAGATCGTAGTACATCTCCTTCCCTACCTACTGACGGACTCCATATGTGCATGTATGTGTAGGCAGAGGAAGTGTGGTGAGTGAGCAAAACAGAGAAGGGCAATGCAGGTGAGATGGCATTTCTAGGACACAGAGGAACTGCCCTAAGAAAGCCATGACTGGAGACATCACACTTGCTTCCTGATCCCATAGGAATGAATTCTTTACACAGCTGAGTAATGGACTTCTCAGGGGAGACCTGTGTTTCTTCCCACGGATGCTGTGAGGGCTCCCCAGCTAGAGAAAACAATCCCTCCTGTTCAGCCCCTCCACTGCCTGAGGAGATACTGCCTCTCAAGGTGGGCCTCTGGCTCCAGCAGCTTCCTCGACAGACACAGGTTGTGGAGTGCACGATATGGTGGGAGAGCACACCGGCATTCCACAGGCACTCACCAGGGGAATCACACCCTTTCCTGCTCCTCACAGAAACTTATTTTCCTCAGGCAGGACTTCACCTGATTCCAAGGGAAAAAGGGAGCTTAACCCTTCTATCAACAGGAGCTGAGGGAAAAGTCATCCCACAAGGAAGCTTTCATCTAGCTGCTACCACGTCACTCAGCTGTGAGGAACACTTCCTTCCTCTAACACAGCCATGATGGCACCTCCAAACTCAGCTGCCCCTGGGGGCTGCCCAAATGTCATTGCAGGAGTCCTGCAGCTGGGCACTGGCCCTGCAGGGGATGAAACACAACCCCCAGCCAGGTTTAGCCTGTCTGCCTCATCTCGTGGGAGAACAGTTGCACGACTTTTACATTGCACTGTGTCCATTGTCTTCTTCCCCAGCCCTGAGGGTGACACCCCAGCTACTCCATAGCAAAGGGGAAGGGAACACGACTGTCACACTACAGGGGGAAGACAGACAAGAAAGCAATTTAAGACTGGATTAGACATTTTGTCACCTCTCCTATCAAATATATGAAAATAAAAGAGAAGCAAGGGAAGAGAAAAATAACAAGTTCTTGCCTCAAGCTCTAATTGCTGCTGATGTTAGTTCATTTTCAACAATTGACTTTAATTGTATCTCCACACTGGGTAAACTTTCTTTTTCCAAAGTTATTTTAAATACATGGCAGACTTCTCCTTAAAACCTGTCCATGGTCCGTCTGCACTAGAGGAAATAGTATCAGTGAAAGGCAATCAGAGTTTTTGAACAGCTCTTACATAAAATATTCAATAACAAGGACTTACCCACTTAAAAAAAAAAAAAGAGAGAGAGAGAGAGAGAGAATGGATGTGATAGTAGTCTATGCAGTATCCTATATTTTTATGGTACCAAAAAGAAAACCTCCCGTATTTTTGTTACCCAAACAAAAGTATCTAGTAGCTATCCACTGTCTCTCACAACGTAAAAAGCTAGAGGTCCAATAAATGTGAAAAAAAAAAAAATTAAAAAAATAACTCTTTGCAGAACAAGTCACCAATCTGGGTGGTGTGCGGGTCAAAACCATGCACTATCCCAGGAGGAATATAAAATCTTGTAGTGCCTTTTGGAAGGACACATTCATCAGCTATTAACAACACCAGCACAAGCACTCCCACATGAGAGCAGTTCAAGCAACCAGTAGACATGGCCTCAGTGTGAGGAGTCACGAGTCTGGCCTGCAGGGTGACCTCAGCTGCAGATCTCAGACACTCGGGCCTCCCTGCAGTCAAACTCTAGGAACAGATTATGGAAATGGGAACTCTGGATCTGTTTTCAAGGTTTTCAAACCTTGAAAGTAACCCATGGAAATTAGTTGGGGCTACCATTTTTACCTCCAGAAAAGGGTAATTAAATTGTTTCTGAGACTGGTAAGAAATGGGAGCTGAATTTAACTTTTACAGCAAACACAGCTACATTTTAGCTGAGAGGTGGAGAGGTAAAACACAGGCGTGTATCTCTGATGGTATTTGGCACAGACTAGGCTTTTCCTCTCATATATGCTCTAGGAAAGGTTTGTCGTTGAAGGGCTTTTGACAGCCAGAAGATCAGAGCTTTTCTGGCCTTCCGGCTGTCTATTCATACCAAAAAAATAAAAATTCTAGGAATCTACTCCTGTTGTGAGAAAGTTCAGCACTCTTGAAATTCAATGACTTTGAATATCCTGACTTGAGCCGAAACAAGACAACAAGATTTGAAACACATAAATATCCACAGGAAAACATGCACATATAATGAGTACAACAGAAATAAATTTCACTCTGACTCCTAGTTTTCTTCAGTTTTACCTGCATTTCTGAGTTCAATTACATGGTCATGCAAGAAATCAACTTAGCCTGCACTCCTAGAGATACATGAAGCAACCAGAACTGTCATCGCTCTTGTGATGGCTTTCAGCAGGGGTTTAAATCTTTCTCTCTCAATCGAAGGAATGTGGTGTTGCTCAGAGGAATTCAGACAATTACAAATGAGCATCCTAGAAAACACCACTTCTGGAATGAGAGCTTGCTAGAATATCACCAGCTACTCAGAGACTTTCCCTGAAACATATGAACAGGAAGGGAAAAGGCAGCTAGAGATACCAGGAAATTAATTTGTGTAGACCCTCAGCAGGACTTTTAACACATGTTTCACTACAAAATGGGATTAAAAAAAAAACCCTACTAGCCTTGGACACATTTTTTATAAACTTTAATACTACAGTTGTACAGTTGTAAAGGACTTTCAAAATTACATTCAATAGCGCTATCAGTTTCTATACCCAAATCGAGTCTCTTGCTACTGTCAGTAACTTGTTTGGTAGCAGGTGGAATGGGGCACCATTTATGTAGTTCTGGGACATGGAAAGTAGAATGTAATAATGGAAAAGAAGAAAAGCCCTTGGCTGTGCCAAGATATTCCATTCCATTTTAGCTGGTTCTGAGGAAAAGATACAACGGCCTCACTATGTGCATAAATGCATGTATGAACATGAATCTCTAGGTTTAGTTTCGTCATTCAGAGGAAATAATCAGAAACTTTAAAGTTAATTAACATCCTAAATATCTTAAAACTACAGCTGTTATGAAGCAGCTACAACTGTTGCTTCATAAAAGGGTGGAGCTGCCACACAGAGCTGTGGCTGGTCAAATGCTGTGAGACCTCACAGAAGCCTACGTGGTTTTTATTTCCTCTTTCTATCATTTTTCATCCCTCTTGGTCACCAGGTGCTTGTTGCTGTAGACAGATCACTGCAGGAAGCAGAACAGAAAAGGAGTGTCTAAACCACCCTTATTGGAGGATCAACTAGATCAGATGACCTTGCTTGCTTTTTTTTTTCCCCACATCCTTGCTCATCCCCACACACGCACCAGGAAAACCTGTGTTATTCTAGATTGGCTTAAATGCAAAACAGACTAATAGGAGAGCTATATCTAGGCCATGGCAGGGAACAGACCTGGAATACACACAATAAAATTGACAGGCTTGATGGCTGAATGGATTTAAGCAACAGCTGGAATCTGATGAGTCTAAAATCACAAGTAAGCTGATCAGGAGAATAAATCTTTCATGGATTACATTCAATTAAGTGCTCTCACATCACTGAGAGGCAGCTAGACATCCATGCTAGCTACCCATTTATGCTAAAACTATCTGGGTTCCAGATTCACCCACTGAGGCTGAAAGCACAGAAATCTGGAGTTTGTCTGCCAGGCTGGGTATTGGACAGTGACAATGAATGTGAAAAAGTGACCAACACTTTTGTAAACTCTAAACATTCCTCCATATGCAAAAACAGATTGTTTTTAAAATTAAAGAGGATAGATCTGTATTGGATATTAGGAAGAAATTCTTCACTATGGGAGTGATGAGACACTAGCAAAAGTTTCCCAGAGAAGCTACAGATGCCCCATCCATGTAAGTGTTCAAGACCAGGTTGTAATTAGACACTGAGCAACCTGGTCTAGTGGAAGGTGTCCCTGCCTATGGCAGAGGAGTTGGAACTGAATGTTCCTGAAATTTCCTTCTGAAACAAACCATACTACAATTCTCTGACAACAAAGCACCCAGCTCCTTTATGTTTGTCTCATGTAACATGCAGGAGATGGGTTGACTTCTAAAAGCTGCCACTCAGTAAGAAAGGCAGCAAGATTTTATGCTAGCTACTTTTAGCCACAGAGCAGAAAGAGGCACAGCCAAGTCCATCAAGCACTCAAAGGCTTTCATTCCACAGGGTCCCAGGGCACAGAAGTTGTGGGGCTCTCAGCAAATCTGAAATAGCTTTCATGGGTGGAGATCAAATCTCCACAGTAAAACATCATGAAACGGTAAAGGCAGAGAGGCAAAGAACTGAACTGAAGCAAAACAAACCAACAACTGACTAGAACGACAGCATGTCTTTTGGGAAAAGTGTTTAATTGTGACTGATTTTATGATACTAATATTTTTCACTCATTCCTTTCATTTATTTCTCATTTTTCATTAGTGGAAAGTTTTAAGAGTAACTGATTTCTTGCTGAAATTTCTCATACTGCATGTCACAACAGTAATTAAGACATGACAGAAAGAGATTGTGGTGTGGCTCTGGATTTATTTAAAGTGTTGGAGTCAAGAGCCCATGCAATTCTCTTTGACAAAGTCATTAGGGCTTGGATTTTCAGAAGACCTAAAGCAAAGTTAAGCAAACAAGGTCCATTTTTTGAGTTTTTTTCAGGGAAATCAGTTGCTTCATTTTGTCTTGTGCTTTCAGAAATTTCAGGCTTGGCAAAAGGAGAAAAGGAAACACTTTCCCTCATTCCAGAGCTGCGATGATGACGGGTTACAAATGCCCAGCTGCATCAAGGCTGTCCAGATGTGGTGTTCCTGCGGGGTGGCTCCCTTTGTGGGCACTTTGTGGAGGAAGGGGCTCATGTGGTGCAGGACCACCCACCTGGCTTTCATGTGCCTTTGTGGGTGTCATTCCTCTTCTGATGAGAATGCACCTCTCTGACTGCTACAGGTGTGGATTGGAAAGGAAAACAAAGAGGCAGAAGCCCACCTTTGCTTGATATGTAGCTGTTTGTTGGTGGGAGAGGCTCCTTCCTGTGAAACTGTCCAAGCTGCAAATTCACTGCAGATCTTCAGCTGTCAGCTGGCCAGTTCACAATTACATTAAACACTTTGACCCCTACTGTGTCCTGAGTATCCATCAGGCAGTGACTGCTGTCTCAGCCCAGCTCCAAAAGACTCCCCCTTTGACAGTTACTACATCAGATACGCTCGGCTTTGTTTTCCATTATAGCAGGGGCTTTCTGAGGTCAGACAGGGTTGTGCTTTGCTATCTGTCTTATAATATCAACCTCTAACTCAAAAATTAAGCTGTGTTCTTTCAAAGATTTTCACTCCTGGTAATAAAAAATCTGCATGTTAGGCTTTCTTGACCATTGCTCTGATGATTCCTACTGAGGTGGGAAGGCATCTGGTCATTCTCCAGACACACTGACAGGGACAAGATCCATCTGGGTCAACACAGGAAGCACATAGAGCATGCAGAATTTCTTTGTTAAACAAGAAGGTGCTGTTTTTCTAAATAACCTCTTTCTTAACTACAATCTCATTTTAAGCAGAAGTCCCTGGCCTCTATTCTTCAAGGAATAAGAGTAGTGTGATAAAATCAGCACAGGAAGGACAGAGGATTAGAAACCGGGGTCAGGGAACAAGGATTTAGGAAGTTGAGAAGGTGGCCCTAAATCTCAGAATATGCTCACTTTCCCCAAACAAAAATCTACTATTTGGGTCTTGAAATCCGAGACTCACAATAGGAACACGAGCTCCGCCAAACCAGCCGGGTTTTCTGCAACTCTGACAAGGAATTTGGTGCAACAGCTCATGAAAACAGGTGGTGAGTGTCCAGTTCAGACTGGGAAGTAGTGTACTACTGTAAAAATCCCATCTTCCCACCCCTTGATTTAAGAATTTCCACGTCAAAAATTTGGTCAGCTCAGCAAAGAGACTGAACTATCTTGTAAAATCCTTGTCTTTTTGATTGCAATAGCTGTGAAACACACTATGCATCTTTAAGATTTTACAGTGCTGGTAATACAAAAGAACTGAAATATTTGCCATTGTCTTATCAAAATATCAGGCCTGCAACTTATAGGAATATTTTATGAATGGTAAGCCAGAAAGACTTGCTTTTTCTTTCTTTCTTGGGTCACATCCACAGCAATGTAAGAGCAAAGAATAAACCCTTCTCTCTTTTGCAGAATTGATTTGCTTCATTAAAAGCCAAAACCCTCTTTCTCTTGCCAGCTGAAATAGCTGCCTTTGTACCCTTAAGTGAAATCATTAAGAAACGTCAGACAGAGAGAGATGTGTTTTTTCCAGGTACTCCTAAAGCCATTGAGTACTACAAGTCAGAGCTATGAAATTATACTGCACCACTCCAAGCATTTGTTTCTCTTCCCAAACAGAGCATCATTGTTCTTATTTAAAGAAATAATCCTCACAAAGCTGAAATAATTATTCAGTCCAAACAGCCCATAGCAAGTGAAACAGTCTTTAGACAGCTGTCATGGCTCAGTCTTCCGGAAGCTTTGATTTTAATGAAACTCATTAAGGAAAGAAATTAACAGAAATTAACAGGAAAATATCATAATTTGTCTTGTTTCAGAAAGCTTGAATGGAGACAAAAGGCTCTTTAACATGACACGTAATGTGACCAGTCAAAACTCTCTGTGTCGCTGAGACTCGCAGGCAGAGTAAGTCCGAAGCTGCTCATACTTCAGCTCCACAGCTTGGTGCAGTGAAATGAAAACAGTAAATGAGAAGGCCCTGTCTTTGGGCACTAAGGAGCCTGTCTCCTAAGCATATGTGCACTGTGTGCCTGTACAAGCATGCAGGAATGTTCAAGGTAATGAAGATGCTACCTGTAAATATCTTAGGATAATGAAAGATGAAGGGTAATCAACTCTCTTGAGAAGGAAACAATTTTACAGAGAGTTCATGGCTACTGTTTCTTTTTGCAACACTCTTTAAAGGAGGGGGAAGAAACCCCACTTATCTTTTCAGATACATATTAGGTATCTAAGTAATCTCTGATTTCCCATTCAGAAGCACAAAAAGGAACATTCCATCATGGTTTTTAATCTGAATGGAATTGACAGAGGAGCATGCAGTGTTGTAAGCAGCTCAGAAAGGCAGCAATAATAACATTGACATGTCTTGGTTTAGTGTCCTCAGCCTCTCCTCTGGCTCTCACTGGCACGCTCTCCCTTAACTCAGCCTGCTACGCTGCTGCCTCATCCCAGGAGAGAGCCACACACACCCACTCACAGCGTGGGACTGGCATCTGCTCAGTGCCTGGGCTAAAATCCTGCCCTTCTGCAACCAACTGAGTTTTACCTTTGACTTCCAAAGGGACCAGGATTTAGACTGGAGAAGTTGTGAAAAGGACAGCCATGGTGCTTGGGACCAGAGGGAAGCAAAAGGGACAGCTGGAGAGCAAACAGGGCATGACAATCAACAGACCACATTCATAAAATAAAATTTTCCCTTAAGTCATTATTTGTTCCTCATAGGGCCAGTTGTTTTTCTGCAGAAAACAATAACGCCACTAAGAATCTGTTGAAAGCACATCTATAAAAGCATTACCTGTTTGGCATTTGCCCATTGCCACCTGCAGTGGCAGCTCCTGAGGCAGAGCCACATTGTGCTGGCACAGTATTATGAATCTACTGGCACTACCAGGGCAATAACAGGTACACAGTTACTATAACTTCCTAGCACAAGGAATGTGTATGAATATAGGTTAAAAGACAAGGCAGTGCTTCCAGGGGGGAAAAGAAGCCTCAGTTATATGGAATTTAGAAACAGTTTTCCTGTGGAATTCACAGTAGGTATCAGTAGGCATGTAGGATGTGCTGGGGTCCATGAGGGCAGATACAGAGAGCAGGTATGACAGACAGGGAAAGTCAAGGGAGTAATCAAAAGCTGTTGGCGGGAGGGAGACAAGGATGAGCACAGGAAATCAAGACTAATGGAAGTGCTTCTGAGAGAAGTAAAAAGTGTTGGGCCTTCAGACAAAGCAATTCTTGAGAAACAAACAGCAGAACGACTCCTCCTCCAGTTCACATAAAGCCTGAATGATAACATAAGCATAGAGGATATGGAAACTGGGTCCTATCCAAATGGCCTCAGAACAAGCTGAATATGTCTAAACTGGAATCACCTGGGCCTTCCTTTATCCCAGCTGACTAGGCATCTGTTCCCAGCTCTCAGTTAGATAGCCCTCACCTGAAATTTATCCAAAATTTTATGCTGTTTCTAATCAAGAATACCAGCAATATCCTTCATGCTAACATGCTTCAAGCAATGGTCCACTTGTGAATACAGCTGTTCCAAAAAAACCCAAAAAAACCCAACTTACTCTATTGAAATCACTCCAGACAAACTGATTAGAATGACCAGAATTCAACCCCAAATTTCTACACACAATCTGGGAAAGTTTGTGAACTTTTACTTATTCTTTTAAACTTTCTGAACTTCAAGGAGTTGAGGAAAGCTATTGAAATATATCAAAAGAGAAAGCACCTCCTTACAGTCTCTCAGACTATTTTTCATATGCTTTTATCTAGTAACACTATGATGATAGACTGCGATTAAATTAAACAAACTCTCTTGCATTGTAGGGAAACGCCTGGATGACCTCCAGGAGGTTATTTCTGCCCTAACTAGTTCTATGTCAGAGCCATTTTAGGAATACAAATGAGTGGAGAGATTAGGAATAGATGAATTCCGGATATCAGACTGCTATGGGTTCACCAGCAGCAGTGATTTCTTACAAAAAGGAATCCCCCCAAATTAACCTCCTGTCACCTAGGTTACCTTCTTTCTGACTGAGAGAGCACTGAATTTCCCTTTCCTTGGCACTCCTTCTCATGCAATGCATTAGGCTATTTACTTAGGCTCTGAAGACTACCTTACATGTCCTCTACCACACACAAAAAAATTCATACATAAATTATTCAGGAGTACATGCTTTATCCATTCCTCCTGTTTAAAAACATGTAAGCCAAATGCTTATCACTTACTGCCACTCAGCTCAAGCTTCCTACTGGCTTCAGTCTGCCTTCAAACTGAAGGCTAAGGATGACCTGACTTTCCCAGATATGGATGTCTAGCTGTAAGCCCCATCACACTTCCTGGAAGATGAGGTGTTTGCAACATCTAGGAAAATCAAACTGTTATGATACAGCCCTTTATTCTTTGTTTTGCTTATTGTGGTAAGCAGAATATATTCCACCAAAATTATTTTCCTGTATTGATTTGCTGTCATTTATTTTCACATTCACTGTGTGTTTGGACCATTCATTCACAAGAGGTATTTCAAAATCTTTTGCATTTATCAAGTTTCCTTTTATATCCTCCCTTTTTCTTATTTCAAAGAGACCAAATATAATTTTTTCACCTTTTTACAAAGGAAGCCTGGAATCCTGGTGATCCTGCCCAATACCTCCACAATCAAAACATCATGTCCCTCCAGTGCTTCTGTTTATCTGCAATCCCTACCTTGAATCTGTCTGCTCCTGGAGTGACCATTCCAGGAGCAGTGACTACCTCAGAAGGGTCCCTATGAACTGCTCTGGTTTGGGAGGAGGTCAGCACATCCCTCCCAAATGCAGCTATGGCACAGAGATTTGTACTGACCTACTTCAGCCCCTGCTCTCTCATTTATGAACCCCACTCCAAGGACAACTGGGAGAGGGACCCATATTTCCATCACTACTCATTCCTCCATAGTACTCAGATAAGGAGGCCTGTCTGTTCCCTGAGAAAAGCCAGAAAACATACCAAGAAAACTGTATCAAGAACCTAGAGCTCCTGCACATCAAAGAAAACCCCTTCCCTTCCTATTTATATTGGAGACTTCAAAACAGCCACCTCAGCATTTGCTGTCACTTTAGCTGTTACAGAAGAGCCTGTTCTCTGCTTTTAGACAAGTGTATTTTATGTAGTATGACGAGGAAACACAGCCAAAGCTTTTCCCTGCTCTAGTCTGAAAAAAAAATAAAACTTTTCTTCTGTATTATAACAGAAGAAAAGCTTTGAGAACTTTGCAGGTAGGTTTGTTGAAACAGTACTTTAAATACAGAGCAGAAAGCTTTCTTACTATGATTCTTTTCATGAGTTTATTTATGGGACATTTTTTAATTCTGGAAACAAGAGTACATGGCTGCTGCACCTACAATCTTTCAACCACATTTGCCTCTAGTTAACCTCAGTTTTATGGAAACATAATTAAACCAATTTCTGTGGGACTACTACAGTGTAAAACAGGGTGATCCCATGGAGAATTTCTTTCCCAGTGTTCCTATTGTCCCTTATTGCAAAAATAGCAAGATGAAACACAGTGAGACAGTCAACTTTTCCACTGCTATTATTCACACTGCAGCAGCCCATGATGTAAAGTAAATGATGACAAGTAAAACACAAGAAAAATGGAAACACTCAGAGCACTGGTGTCACTTATGCCTGGTAATTTGTGTGTGTACATGCATGAGTCCTGGATGCAGGGGATGTTGGCTAGCTGGGGATAATGTCTATAAAACCACAGACCCACATTATACCTGGCACACAGCTTGTTTCACCTCGGGAAATGTGCTGTGACTTAGTGGAGGCTCACTTTTGCCACTGACATTACTCTGGTAGACAGAGACCTCATCTCACAACCAGGCCCTATCTCGTATTGGAGCATCTGTGCCTGAGCACTGCCAAACATGTACATCCTTCCTGACAGGCTACTCAGAGCCAGTTATGTGGCAAATGTGTTTGTGCACGGCACTTTAGCAATACAGCACACGCAAAACCTGCTAGTTTTCTTCCATAATATTTGCAAATTCCGTAACAGTTGATTATTTATACATTAACCCACAGACTTCATTTCTTCCATCTTATACCCACCCATTGTAGATGTAGTGTTGTTGCCACTTGCTCTGTTAGGCACGAATTAATGCATCAGAGCCGTGTAATTTATGCATGCTATTTTGTCAAGTCTGTTTGTATGGAATCTGCTTTGGAGAGGCAAGCTGCTCTCTACTCTGGGGCCAGAAATAGTATTAATTTTTCTTTTCTTTTGGTGCTATGGATCAAGGTAACTTCAGTGCAGTCACCAGCAAATCTCTGATGAGATGGAAATTGCAATGTTCTGTGTTTTATGCCACTTCAGGTAGAGATGATTTGTGTGCATGCAGAAGTATGACACTGACATAATAGAAGAAAACCCTAGCTGACATGGATATTCAGGAGATGCCATTATCAGGGCAGCCAGACGACCAAGGACAAAGCACTGATTTACTAAGTTAGAATATGACTGTGCACTTCTAGGTTTCAAAAACGAGGGAGGAAACCAAACTGCCTGCCTTTCCCAGGAAGCAGTATTACAAGGCAGACAGCTTGTTCCACTTAAATGCGCCCCACTGCAGTAACAGTATTACTTGTGAAATGAAGACACAACATACAGTCTTTTCTTAGTGCTTTACAATTCTCAGGTCAAGTGCTAATACATATTACAGAGCTCTCCCTGGCAAGTATTGTTAGAGCTGTCATTAAAGACCTCCAAAAGTCTTAGCTGTGCAATTCAAAATGTTTCCAAATCCTCTTATCCCAAACATAACAAATCTTGCTGTTGTTAAATCTGATGTTTTGTAAATTCGATACTACTTGGCTTATTGAAGGGGCTGGAGAATTTTTTTTGTATAATAACACAGATCTCCAGAAAATGAATAAAGTGTCTCTGCAGCAAGGGAATAAGACGGATCTCTGGGAAAGGATTTATGTAGACCCGTGGAAAAAGAAAAATCAAAGACCACCTACAGTACAGTATGAAGATGATTCTGGGATTAAAAGGCACAATAATGCTACCCAATTACATCTCTGCCTGGGTCATGTGCTATGCATAGCAGAAAGAAGCAAGATGGCAGATACCCTGGGTTATTTTAATTAATTTAATCATGTGACTAATTGGTCTCTGCTGGGTTTCTGTGGTAACTGCTTCCTAAGTGCTGATGGGCAATTGTGTTAAATGTAGCTTGGAAACTGCACGTAGGGTGCAGTGCCTTCTAGGGAGCAAAGGGAATTGTACAGCTGTGTGGGGAAGGTGCTCCTGCTGGGGCACTGATTATCTCCGTGCAGAATGTCTACAGCTGTACTGTCCTCTTTGCTCGTCTGCTTCCCGAAGGAACATGCAGAAAACGTGCTAGACTTTCTCCCTCCTGGGCGTGAAAGTAGATTTCATGTAGGAATATGTGAGGGCACATGTATGCGGCAGAGCACGCGCGATTTGGAAACAAAGGGAGAGCAGCCAGAGCGCCGTGCGTGCAAAACTGAAATGACTCCTGCGTGCACAGTGTGAGGCCCTGCAAACCAGAATGTCTTCTTAGTGCTGACTGTGTTCGAGGGTAAATCCATTACCAAGCCCTGACACAAACAACGTGTGAAACCGGGTGGTTTGTTGGTTGTTTTTTTTTTCCCCAACTGCTCCTGCTTCTCTTGTATTATTCATGAAATCCCTAAATCCACACGGGTCATAATTAGCATGGAGTACTGCAAAATGGCACAGAGCTGCCTTCAAAATTGGCAAACATGAAAATGACTTGTAAAAGTCATTCTTTGCTTCACGGGTTGAATTTCGGATCACCACGAACAAGAAGTTGTCATCCTGTTGGATCCAAACTTACGCCCATGTCTCCTCACATGATTAATGTAACAGCAAGAATGGAATGATTAATAATAGCAACCTACATTCCAGCAATCACAACTGCACATAAGAAATGACTGTTTAATGGGGCAGTAAGTTAAACCCCATTAAGGGCACAGAGAAAAAAACAACTGAGAATCTCCTCGATACCTTTCAATGAAAAAAAAAAAACCTAGGAAAATATCCTTAAGACAATACAAGACATGCTGCAAATACAGAACACAACAGGGAACAGAAAATGCCATACCTTATCCTAACCTTGCCAGTGAAAATGCAGAAAGAGGATAGGAAAAGTAGGAAGACATAGCCAGAGAGAGGTTAAAAGTTTGATAGTTGTATTGTGATGGTTAGAAAGGTTCCATTTAATAAAACAAGGGAAAGGATAAGGTAGAATGGTGAAGGAGGAAAAACGTGCATTACCTCCCTGCCCTGGGCTACTGGAAGATAAAGAGCTATCCAGCCTAACTGCAGCAGACCTGAGCTTTATTTTATTTAATATAAATTAGGTTAAATTAAAATACCTTATACAGCTTTATCAGCAAAAAGTTATAGTTGTAGAGCACAAATATCTAATTCCTCATTTTTCCTGTTGTAATGCCACCACTGGCTTGAAGCTTGTGATCCAGTTCTCATCCTACTGACTTCAGGGAAATATTGCCCCTGACACTCACAAGACCAAAATGCTTCCTTTGTTTTGAAACTGGTGGTCAGGATGCTATTTCATATTCTGTTCTGCAATTTGTACTGAGTTATGCACATCTAAGTTCAAGTCTGAATAAAAAGCTCAGAATAA
The DNA here is from genome assembly GCF_030490865.1 of Poecile atricapillus. Taxonomy (NCBI): domain Eukaryota; kingdom Metazoa; phylum Chordata; class Aves; order Passeriformes; family Paridae; genus Poecile; species Poecile atricapillus. The sequence continues at coordinate 44,937,421 of NC_081251.1, read as the reverse complement.
CCACATTTGTTGTAATCTGTTTTTAGGAAATGAATTTTAGGAAACAACTTACAAACTAGGCAATATGCTGCAATATCTCTATTGTGTTCTTTGGAGAAGTTAGGCATAGTGAAGCTGCTACACATTACATTTTATGCTGAAATGTCCAGACATAATGAATTAGAGCTCTGCATGACCCTCCTTTTAAAACAGCCCTTATTGTGTGAAATTGAATACAACCTCACATACTGCTTTAGTCTTTTTATAAGAAGTCTTTTACACTTTCCATATTTTCACCAACAGCAAATACTAGAAAATATTGACATTTTCAAAATACTCCAAAAAAGCAGTGTGGTGACCCTGACAACTGCATTATGAAGGCTGAAAAATTTTAAGAGAGACTTGAGAATAACTGAAAGTGAGACAAAACATTTTGATTTGAGTGATATTAACAAAAAAGTCCCCAGTAAGACTACACCAAACCTATTGCTCCTGTAGACCCAGTAAGAGCTACATGGTGCTGTTACAACTCCTACATTGGGCCAAAATTACTGCTGATCCAAGTAGTCCCATTTATTTTAATAAAGCTACCCCAGCTTACACCAGCTACATATTTGCCCATCCAAATGGGACACGTCAATTTGGATCTGCATAATGTCACAGAACCCCTCATGCTTGCTATGCCAGCCGTGCAACCACTCTGATTAGGAAGATGGGTCTTGCCATAGTGATCACCCCATTTGTTCATCTCATCTGGCAAACTGCAGCTGACAATAGCCAATACCTGAAGGAAGGAATGAGAAATATCCTGTAATCTACACAGTTATAGGATGCATCTGGCGCTGACACAGCAGGCAACATCTCTCATGAATGAGATTTGGTTTCTATCGCTCTTTCACTTGGTTTAGCTAAACACTTTGCTAATAATAATGATCAGTTTTATCAAGCCTCTGCAACTACACCATTTAATTTCAGTACCAGTTCAACTGCTACTCCAAATGGAGCACTCCTGTTTATTTCAGTGGCTTGTCACTCAGGCCTTTAACTATTTGTAACAGTTGAGTCTAAAAATGGGCGATGTAATTTTGGGAAGTAGTAACTCCTGCTGAATCCGACCATGCTATCCTTTCATTTCTGCAGGGGACGGAAAATACACAGAGGACAGTGTTCACATTCCCCCTGCCAGTGCCAGCCACAGTGTTTACTAGTGTTTGCTTTTCCCAGCTTAGTCAGTCCCAAGCAAACCAGCTCATTTCAGGCCCCAGTTACAAGTGTTAACACCTCAAACTATTATACATGAAAATTGCTAAAGATGAACCTCTGCTCCAGCCCTCTCCTCCTTCTCCACAGGCATAATATTTTTGTATCCCCTAAAGCATCTTTGATTCTTCTGATCACCGAACTCTGCATATCCAAACTCTCTCCAAATCTTGCCACTCCATGCTCTATCCACATTACAGCAACCACCCAACTATCCTCCTTAACACTCCACCACCCCAGGCCCTTGCCCATTTAACTACCATTATATCTGCATCATCCAACTTGTTGCCCTTTTCCTATCCTCAGCTTCAGGCTGCTGTCTAGCTTCACTCATTCCCCTAAGATTTTTTTTTTTCAGGTTGTTTTTTGTCCCCCTGGACATACTAACTCACTTCTGTAAAAGTACAAGTTGGGTTTTTTCATTATTTTTTAATTCCTCCAGAAAATTATTTTCTGTCCTGTCTGGTATCTGCAACTCCTCCTAGTTCAGTATCAGTTGCAGAGTTTGTGAACTTGTTCTCTGTTCTCTCCTGGAGATCATTAATGAAATATGAAACAAGACCAACCTCACGAAAGTCCCCCTGGCACTTCTCTATCCACAACCTGATATGCTGCTCTTTATCACCACCCTTTACTTTATTCCTTGAGCCTGTTTTCAGGCCACTTGACAGTGTTCATATCCAAAGTAATTTGAATTAATCTGAGGGTAAGATTTCATGAGATGCCATTTCAAGTACTTTACTAAATTTCAAATCCATTAGAACTTCTAATTTGCCTCCCTCAGCTGATTTCTGTGTGTGTGTACATACTAGCCGTGTTTGCTTGGCAAAACCTCTGTACTCGTCCGTTACTCCTTGCTCATACGGCATAACTGCAGAAAACGGGAATGTGGTTGAGTGCGCTTGTGCATTCAGTATCTGCCTTTTGTTGGAAAATTCAACTTTTTTTCTAAAAAACCAATTCGTTTTCTTGAGCAAATTGAATTAAAAATTATAAAAACATTCCTCAGTATTATAAAGTAATTTTTCTTTTGGCAGGAAACTTGAGACCTTTTCAATGCAATCAGTTTCTTATTTAAATGTCCAGCTTCCTATGAAAACATGGACTGAGTTATGATGCCATACCAAAATGCATTCACAGTTTCCATGGAGGGCATCAAACTATCCATAGACATCAAATAACATCAAAACCAACTAATCTTATCCAGCAAACATGATCCTGAGTCCAAGTAACTACCTAAATATCTCTGTCTAAAAGCCATTATATATAAAAATTATATCCCAGCTGTTCTTTACAGTGTTACTACCTGCCAGGCCATGCCTAACTGAAGTTACTTTATTCTGCTGTTAAGAAAATTAAAAAAAAAATATTTAGGAACTCTCATTTCCTGTGCTCAAGAAGAAAATAACCTTCTTATGTCTCCTTTTTCTTTTTTTTTTTTTTTGTTTTGGTTTTTTTTTTAAGCACCATACAAAAGACTTCCAAATTTTCAGGAACAGTTGCTGGTTTTAATGATATATTGCAGATCCTTGTCAATATCTCTGCTGCTTCACACTTTTACTTCCTTAGGAACACTCGGCTGAGTACCATCTGCTCCTGGTGATTTACTGTTCTCGAGCTGCTGAAGTTGCTCCCTAACTTCATCCTAAGATACTTAAATTTCTGTTATAAGGCCACACTCTGATTTCCTGTGGATAGTGTCCTTGGGACAGGATTTTCCTCATCATGCACTGTAGTGAAGATGGACATAGGAAATTTAATTTAGTTTCTCTGCTGTTCCACTTCTTCAGAAGAGCAAAGGCTGGATGTCCTACAGGCACAGGGGACTTAGAGGTGGCTTTTTGTTTTCTACAAAGCCACTTCCATATTTCCAACACTGCCTACTACCTACACCTTTCAGATAATTTCTGCACTTCATCTCAGAAACCTTTAGCTATAACTGATTGATCATGTTTTCCAATTTTTTGAAGGAAGTGTTTTTGTCTTAAAAAGGCAAAACATTTGGTATTTTTGCTACATGTATGCCTAGGACCTTGGTGGCATTTCCATCATTTAACAGACACACTTGCAATTTGGAAAAAAATGGTTTTTTCCTCTCTTGCTGTGTGGAAAACCACAGAAACAATAGGAAAGCAGACCAGATGCAAAATAATTGAATTTCACGTACACAATGTACAGGGCAAATACGCGCAGGGCCTGATCTAAAGCTAATTACAAGCAATGGGATGTCACCCACTGATGCCAATGGAATCTGGATTCAGGCCCAAAGAAAGTACGCAAAAAAGCAGAGGGAGTTTTTTGTCTCATCTTTCAGTTACAGTAATCATAGGTGTTGTTTGTAACAGTAGTAGGTAACAAATTTTCCAGTAAAAGTGTGATTTTTAAGTTGACAGTGTCCCTTTAAGCTTATGCACTTCTTCAGTTAACTATGCCAGATTTACTCTCCCCTTTCTACTTTTCCTTGCTCAGAGGTATACATACCATCTGTGCATCTAATATGGTGTTCTTAAATAGCCTCCAGAGAGATTCAATGCTTCTTTTTTTCCCCCTTTTTAAATTTTCTCTTGTTTAACCCTTCTTCTTGGTATTTTAGAACCTCCTCTTTCAGAGCTCCTGGTCCTTCTTCCTTAGGATGAAGTTAGCACCTTCACACACTGAAGTCAGGAGTACAGCTGCTTGTTCTTTTAATCCTTGTACATTAGTCAAAACTCCCAGGGAGTTGCCTTATCAAGGCAGTGATATTGATAAATTGCTTCTGCAAAAGGAGGCATGAGACTGAACCATTCAACAATAGACAAAGCCGACCGTTATTTTAATACTACACAGTGAAATAATTCAAACCTTTCTCCCCATAAATATTTCAATGTGGGTGCACTGTTTTAATATCTAGATTAATCTTTTAAGACTCACATTTAGTTCTAGGAGCTCTCCTCCACCTAATTTTTCGTAGCACTGTGCACCACAACTGTAAAGGCCTGGGGGTTAAATTAAAAATAATAAGAGTTATGGAGACTGAGTTGTTGTTTGATTTCTAACCCAACAAGTTTCCCTTTTCCTTTGAGACTGAATTTTAAGGCAAAAAAAGGCCCACAGGCATACAGGACACTGCAGTGCTGCATCCATCTATGTACAAAGAGGAAAATTACTGCACTTGGCCAGTCTAATGGAGATGCTGAGTCCACACTCCCCAGGAAAGCTGCACCAGGCTGCCATGCCCCATTAAAGACCCTTTCCCTCACAAAGCTCAGAGAAGGGCTGGAGAGATGCTCTGCTCTGCTTCTGAAGTAAATGGACAGCAACAGAGCCACGTCTCCCCCTCGTCCTGTGTGTGCCAGCCAAAGGACTGACTCCTGCCTGAGCATCTCTGCCAGTCCCTCTGTGTGACAGAGACAGGGTCTGTCCTCCTGCTTCTTAGGCTGGAGAGCAAAAAACCAAAATCATCTAAAAACACATGCTCCCCACCTCCAAACCCATCAAATGGCTGTTTCTAAATATTACTAAACAGATGACTACATTTATTTTAGATACAAAATTGCATCAAGTCTGACAACTCACAACATATGTTTGCTTTCAACCTAAATTCAAATAGGTGAGTTGTAAGTGCTTGGGGGCTTGACAGAGCACAGCTAGTCACTGAATTTATCTCGTCACCAAGTGGTCAAATATTATTGGAGAAACAGTTTTCTCCTGGAAAGACATTTTACATTTTCAGACTTTTGCTCTATAAAACCCACCTTGTTCTTCCATCAAGTTTAATGCTTGCACAGTGAGCACGGCTTGATTTATGGCAAGAAACTGACTTCAACTAACAATCCCCAGTAGTACATTTTCCTGTTCATCCAGCAGATTATAAGTTATATCCATTTGGCCTCTCCTAGCCTCATTTAAACTCACAAGGCCAGACTCAAGGTTAATGGGTGTAAGGGTTTCTTCAGTCTTCCCATAAACCAGCAGACATTTGCAAACAAACCTAAAAGGGATGAAACTTTCCTGGCTATAAGGGGCCAAAAAGACAGACAACGTGATTTACTCCCTTGGTCTGACTCAGTTTCATCCTTGAATTTATTGCAAGATTTCTATGGCTGATGGAGAGGAAAGTCGCCACACTGGGAGTGTAATAGAGTGATTAAATACAGACTGTCAGCTGGCAAGAAATGTCGCAACACCACTGAACTGCTGCCTCACCTGCACAAATTACTTTGCCACTTGCAAAATGTGACAGCAATGTCATCTCCTGAGACACCTTAGGACTAGAAATTACCTTCCACCTTCAGCTGGGTCCCTCAGGTTTTTTACTTCTGCCTGCTGAGCTACCCTGCCTGGGTGGAATTTTGCCCCATTAAACTACACCATTAATTCCAATTTCTGTATTCCACACACCCTTTCAGAAATGTGTATGAATAGTGCTGTTCACAACATTGTTCCTAATCCAAACACATTTTTTAAAACCATATTTGCTTAATTTTGGTTTTCAAATAAAAATATATAGAGTGAAAAAAAAACTCAACCTCCTTTTCAATATTTCCCCAAGTTAATGAGCTGACTGATAAATGAACAGATGCCATTAAGGCAATAATTTATTCAAATGTCATGATATTTTTGAACAAACATTTAATATGCATTTCTTTATTTGCCCAGCTCATATTAGTATTAATGATTGATGTGTTCATTAGGAAAGGGAAGAGTGGCACCAAATACAGTCTGTGCAAATTAGATTCACTTTGGATATCTACCCTAAGCTTTTGTCAGAATAAAGACTGTTATTGATGCTCATTCTGCGTTGAGCGTGTGAAAACAAAGCTGGAAGGTGCTTAATTTCATACAAAGCCAAGGTTAATCTAAGGCAACCTGAGCTGAGACATGAAACACAGGACAGCAACATTTTTTTGAGCAATTGACTAGCTCACATAGGCTTCAACCAAAGGGATTCAGAGGTAAAGTAAGCAGTGGTGTATATTATATCTGCTCATTTTCTGAATGCATCATTGTTATTCATTTAAGCTCTTAAATCAAAAATCCCTTGGTGATGTAAAAATGTCGTGGATGCAGACCATGAAGTCTATCTTGCCAAACTTCTTAAAGGAGCAAAACGTGTGTTTATCCTCTAGTGTCTTCCTCTCCCCTTCAAAAATTCATCCTTAGTGATTTAAGACTTCAGCAAAGCTCTTTAGTAACCTCCAGAAAAATGGCTACTGGCCATATTTCTCCCTCAGTCACTCTGCAGGTAGCGATTTCTTTCATTTCTCCAATACCAAGGTGTCAGAACATCTATTTAAATCCAAATCATTGCTGTAAACTGCATTCACCCAGTGCAAAAAACTTAAAAGCATTTCCAGTCAAGTCTTAACACAATTAGTGGTTTTTGTTGTACCAGCTGTATGTAAACAAAACCTGCTTCTGGGAAAAAGGAAAAGCGCAATTATTGAAGCTGTCCAAAACTGATGTGAGGACACCTCACATAAACTGGTAGCTTTGTTTGAATCAAATGCCTGCCCCTCAAGAGGCAGCCGTAATTAGCATATTCATCTTGATATAACCAAAGCAGCCAGAATGCAACACGACTGATGTAATGTGACATGGTGGTTAAAATTAAAAGTGAACACGCCTTTTAATTGGATTGGCTACCTGCTAGTGATTCACACAATGGGAATTTGATTCAAATTTATAGTATTAAATGGCAGCAGATGGACATTAAAATGTCCATTGAGTTTGCAAACTGACAAGCACGCTGGGTTTGCCAGATCCCTTCATTAAGTCACTGGTGGCATCAGTCAGGTGCTGCTGCCCATTTCATTGTTAGCAGTGGCAATACATTTTGCTTTGCTGTGGGTGAGCGGTGAGATATTCTGACTGATGGCCTCAGTCGGTTAATTCGGAATTTCATTTGCCTCCTCTAATCACGAAAAATCCTAGCTCTGGTTTAAGGAAGCAGTTCTATGAGATCTCTGGGTTTAGCATCCTGTAAATAACAAGGCCAGCTGATGACAGCAAGACGATGCCAATCTTCTTTCTGACCAATACAACCCATCTCTTTCACAGCTCGGGATTTTTTTTAATATTTCAGTCTCTGTTCCAGATTCTTGGTCACTACCTGCAGCCTTCAACCCTCCACAAACTTTAAAAACATCTTCGGAATGAGGTTATTTTCCTTATGCCTCCTTCTCCAGCCAGTTCCTCAAAGAAGTTTGCAATTGTGCCCCACACTCAAGCTGTTTCCCCTGCAGACTCAGCGTCTCATCTGCGTTCACTCATCAGCGCTCATTTATATCTCAACAAAGCAATCACAGCTATGGAGATGTTTGTTGTCTTTTCCCCCTCTACCTTCAAGCATTTGCAAGAAACCTTTCTAATTGGCTGCTGTGGCAAATACACGCATGCACACACGCAGATGTGCGCACACAAATACACGCACGCACGTTCGACGCAAACCCACAGCGGCAGAAGCAACTTCATGAACCATTTATTAAATCCTGCTTTTCTCTACAGCTCCACAGAACCAAATATGGACAACTGCATGCAAAGACGGTGGGACACCTGCTCTGCACTGACCTTTCTGAACACCTGATTAATGCAAGTTAAATCTCTAGGAGAAATAGATTTTCTATTCAGGGCCCCATGTGTTTCAACTATGGAAAGGGAGACTAAAGGAACAGCTAAGCTTTTTTTTTTTTTAAGCAATTTTCTAAATTTCAATGAATAATAATCACTTCACAAATTAAATTTTGTAGATGCATAAGAAAAAGATGAAAGTAGCTTTTTTTGCCATTACTCATTGACTTAACAGTGAGATCGTTGTTAAATATCTCTCATGCACTGTTAGGCTGCACAATTAAGCTTGAAATCCAGAGAACTTTCTCTGACAATCCTCAGTAATAATTCTGGGGAATGATAGCCGCTGTTTACTCCCCGTTTATGGTATGGGTTTGTATATAAATGTCCATATTATCACTTAGTGATAGATATTAATTAACCAAAAAATTATGCAGGCAAGAGCACTAAAGAAAGCTTTATGATGTTGCATGCTCCTTTTCATCTTTAAATATAGCTTGAAAATGTGAGGAGTCATCTAATGCAATCAAACTCAGAACTAAATAAATGTGTATGACTTCTCACAGCTCCATTTGATAGTTCACATTCATTTTTGCCACACAGATGAGATAAAGAACCCTAAACTACATTCACTGTCTGTACTATTAACACACGGTGTTGCCCATCACTATACTTAACAGGGAGAAAAGGGTCATCCTTGTTTACCTCTGCATGGTGCGAAAGAGTAGCTTACCTTTACTTCTTGATTTATGTAATTTTGTTTATTAGTGTGAATGAAATTGGACTGCACTGTAAACAAAAACATTTATCTTTCTTCCTAATTGGGAGGCAGTGTGAAGCAGGGACAAGGTCAAGTATAAAATACTGCCTGAGAATCTTGCAGTCACTATGTCTCCAAAGTCTTCATCAAATCAAGTAAATTATTCTTTAATATATCTGTGAACAGAGTTTATAACCTCTGTGAAGTCAGTCCTAGTTCTACGTTTGACTATTTGGTCATAATAAATTGTTTTCTGACCCATTGAGTCAAACAACTTAATTTCAAAATTAATCTTCTCAAGCTTCAGACTCACTGGACCCAATTATGAGTCCAGCCATTCCCTTTAAACTTCATATTCTAAAACTTGGTGGTCTAATGCTTTCTGCTCTTACGTGACTCTTTGGTACTTAACTTTGTATTAGTTGGTCTATAAAATTAAATCTAAGAAGGGAGCATCCAAATCTTGTATCTTTGATTTTTAGGACATTTACAAGTCCTAAATGCTTGCTTTTCCAGCAATAGTTCCTTCTAATCAGTATTATTATACACAACAAGCTGCCATTACACAGTATTCATTATGTGTATTTGACTGGGTAAACTGGACAAAACAGGAGCAGGAATGCAGATTTGGGTTATTTTTGTTTGGGGGTGGCAGTGGTAGTATTTTTAGGTTTCTTTCTAAATTGGATCTTGTCTAAATACTTTCTGCTTTGCTTTATGGAGTAAAAGCCTCAATTTTTTCTTAATTAATCTCTGATAATTTAGATAAACTTATTCTGTTGAGAGAGCCTTTATAATTTCAAAACATATATATTTCTATTTTTGCAAGGCATGGCTACTGGCTGACATAATTTTAAATGGTCATGGAGCAAAATTTGCATTTCTTATAAGAAAGGCACCTTAAGGTTGCACCAGTCTTTCTCCTTACAAACTTCCCATTCCAGGCATGAAACTCCCTGACAACCCTGGCTGTGCATGGATGCAGAGGATACAGGGGCCCAGCTTCTGGAACACAGACACAACTCCAGCAGGACAAAAGGCAGGGAAGACTGATGGGCACCTCTGACTTAACTCCTTGGGCTCAAAGCTCCCAAGGCCAGGAAGGTACCAGCTTATTGCAGTGTGTTACTACTCTTGCTGAACCTAGTGCAGGAAAGTGCTGGGAAGGAGTTAGAAGTTGGGAGCAGCCAGTGCCTAGCTGACCTGGGGCTTTGTGGAGCACTTTCAGGGCACTTCGGTGTGGGCTCATGTCAAGCCTTCTCCCAGGTGGGAATCTGCAGCATGCAGCACTGTAGTGTGCATTTGCCCTGTGTATGGGGAAAAGATTTTTTATTAGGATTCTGAACACAGCAGTTGTCATTCAGGGATGGATAATTCACAGCATCACTTAGTGCTGTTTTGAGGCATTAGTGATGACTAATTCTTTACTGCTTAAACAGTCCTATCATCTGAAGCAAGCACTTACTACAGCACTTCTTATCTAGGGGAGGGAGGGAAGACTGCTTAACGTGATCCATTAGGAAACTCAAGCTTTAAATAAAGTGACCACAAAGTCCTATCAGCTCCCAGAAATGCAGCAGCTGTACATATTTAATGTAATACAACACTATATTGTGGCAGAGATCCACACGCATAAGGCAGGTGAAACGTGACTGTTTTGCTCCTCTGTTTGAAAAATGAGAAAGTGTAGAGTGGCATAACTCCTTAAAATACATAAATAAGCATTAGAGTCATGGAGAAGACAGGTAGGCTGTTGGAATAACAGTAACAGAGCAAGGGTCAGCAGTTAAATCTGAAACTATTGCATCCTGGTTCTTTTGATCTTATTCCTCAAGACTCCACTCTGTCACTAACAGGCGAAGTGCAAAACCAGAAGCATGGGGGTCTGCCGAGTTCTACTGTGCTCGTCTTAATTTAAAAGCAGCACTTCCTAAGTATTCTGTCCTGGGATCATCTAATCATAAACATACATGCAAGGGGCAGCTACAGATTTCCTCTGCTCAGTCAGATCCTGTGAAATTCCAGGTTCCTCAAGTCCAAAGAGAAAGAAAATTTAACTCACTGGCTTAGCTTTGAAGCAGAGCCAATCAGCATGATAATGTTTTCTCACCATGTTTTGCCAAGTCCTCCCACATGACATTTTGTTAGTTTGAAACCTCTTTAGTGAATAATAGGACATTTCACTGGGATATGCTGATATATGAAAATATTAGGAACATCTATTGTGTTTATATATGTATGTATGTGTGTGCATGTGTGTGTATACACACATACAAAATAATGAACACAGATAGCTTTCTGGATGGAAATACTCAGTGTCTTCCAGAAGAAGTTAACAGAGGTGTCAGAAAGGGAACCAAGGAGAATGTGAAGCTCTAATTCATCCTTTTCTATAATACAAGGACAAGGAGGCCTCCAATAAAGCACAAGGGTAATAAATAGTAAGTCAGGTAAAAGGGAACTTTGTCATATACTGCCTCACTGATTGACTTCATGGTCATAAACTATTACTGAATTCTACTACTAGTGGGTTACTAGAAGGTTGAAGTACACCTATGCATTATGTTAACATGCATTTACTTTCATTTAGTGGGGATCTAAATCTCTTATTTTAGAATATAAGCTGAAGGTGAGAAAGAATACACCAAGTTCTTTCATCTGCCTCTCCAAGGTTTCCCATATTATCTGGTACTCATCAGTTCTGGACACACAGGACCACCTAACCAGGATCACTGACAATGCCTCCATTACTAGGAAGTATCCTATCGATGTAAATTTGTGACTGGAAGTCACAGGAGCATCAGCTGACAGAGATCTGCATCCTGACAGCCCAGAGTGTCTGGACTGTGCCTTGCACATTGTAAGGCACACTGAACTGCATGTGTGCACATGCACATACATCCATGTGTATGTTTATTTTCAAATGAGGAGCATCTAAAGAGTGCGTATTTCTCTCCTCTACACTTCTTCTAGATAAAAAAAATGTAAACAGCACACTTCACAGAATACTCATGTGACTTTTACTTGCCTGTCTGCTCCAGTAGACACTATGAGCTTGATTCTCCAAGACTGCCACTAAAATTCCACTCTACTGATTTTTGCAACCTAATTCTTCAGGCTTTTTTTTTTTTTTCCCCAGGATAATGTGACCCAAATTTATAAAGGAGGTTAATTTGCTATAACATTGCATCTTGAGTCTAGAATCCATACGCACTTATTTGTTATTATGACGGATGTAAAAGACCAGATTTAGAGACCTGAAGTCAGTTTGAACTTAACAGGTTTGGAATGTTCTGTAGCATGAGGGTAAATGGCATCATTTAGGAAACCAAAATGTAAAGACTTTTATGAATGATAAACATTTCTAAAACAATAAAGTTACCCAAAAGGCTCACACTATTAAGCACTAAAAGAACACCAAAAGTTAACGTTTTTAACAACTAAAAATTTTGATGTGTTTCTTCTCTATTTTTCTTTAAATGACATGTTACAAATTCTGCTGCAGAAAAACAGCTGCTGAAGTAACCTGGAGGGCATCTTCAGGCACTGTGCTTCAGTGATTACAGCAATTTTTGTAGACATTCAATATTAGGATTGCTTTCTAATTTTAGACAGGGTTAAATTTAAATTGAGTAGGAGGGGCTTTCACGTTACTCTAGATGTTCTAACACTGCTCACCCCAACCCAAAAATTGTATAGCGTCTGAATTTTGTAGCAGTGAAAAGTTATTAAAAATTATAAACTTTGAAAGAATTAAACTAGATCTCACTACCAGCAGTGAAAAGATGTCCAGTATTGTGATGGGACTGAGACTTAGGCCGTAAAAGCATTTACCCACTGGCCATGATCCCAATGCCATGGGACTTGGTGGCACTGTCATACACAACTACTCTGTACTCTATTTCTTTGATATCTCTAACTGTCTCTTAGATGTGTATGTGTAGGAAGTATCCTGAGACTCTAAGGCCAAATTTGGAGTCTTATGTTAATGCTTATTAGTATTTAAATTCCCTGACTCTCACAAAACCCAAGTATCAAGCTGAGAGAAACTGAAAGAAAGAAGGTTAGTAAAGGGCTGACAGTCCAACAGACAATACAGATGGAAAGTGGTGGGACCAGGTGAAACAGAGAAAACAAAAGAAAAAGAGTTTCTATTAGAAGCTAAATGAGACTCAGGCTAGGCCTGATTAAAGCCATGTCAATGTAGGTTATGTCTTTCCTTATTTCTCTTACCTTGTTTCTCTTGAAATATGCTCTTCGGCAAGCTGCAAAGCACTTCTCGCTGCAGAAGCATTTCACTTCACTTCCCATACTCAGGGAATAGCGCTTGATTCCAACTTTCTGGCACCAGGCACACATTATTTGTACATTTGACACATCATCTTCTACAACAAAAATATAAGAACAATGTTTACATGAGATGCAAACACCTTCCTCAGACATCTGCACACTTACTCTTAGATACAAGCAGCACCAGCTCATCTTATTTCTGACTGCCTCACTGCCAGAGAGCAGAACTGTGCCTGCCTGTGATCACCAGCTTCGTCCCCAGGCAGCCGGTGACCTGTGCCAGCCAGACTTAGCAGACTGGCAAAGCTTCTAAAATGGCTGGAAAAGATGATCAGCTTCAAAAATTGAGCACTGCTGAAAATGTCTGGAAATCTCAAGAACTTTTCAGCAAGCTTAAGAGCGCATAACTCTTTATTAAATGAGTAACCCAAGGCTGAAGGTTTAGTGGGTATTGCTGCTTTGTTCTTGTTACTTACAGTCTGCTGTAGTGAGTCCCTGAGATGCTCTGCTCAGCAAGCTGGTGATAAAACACAGCCAGAAGGTGCTGCACCAAGACAGATCTCTAACACAAGCCCTCTTCTAAATAAGAAGGAACATAAAACACCCCTTTTCTGTATTATTTTGAAATGACTAGCATACAAAACAGGGAGCTTTTATGTGAATTCAGCAGTCACAGAAACATAGACTTGAGCAAGGCACAAGTTGCAGCACTGTGGAAAAATCTGCCAGGTTACTTTTCAGTCATTATACTCATTGGTCAAATTTTAATTCAGGCAGAGTTCCCAAGCCTCTTTTGAGCTCTTCTCTAACATGTGTTACAAATGTGGCATGTGTGCCTTCTGCCATGTAAAAATACCCCAGAGCTTATTTACTAACTTGCAGCAATATCCTTATGTGGTCATCATTCCCACCTCAGCTTCACAGACAAGGGTAGTGAATAGTCAATCCTACTACACAGATTAAGTCATTAACTTAGCAGGAATCTTTCCAACTTAAAACTCAGAATTCTTCACTTCTTATGTCCAGTTTATGATACTGAGTGACCTTTCAGTTACAGACAGCAGCCATTGTCTAACTTCTTGGAAAAAATATCCCTGGAGACTAATGTTAAAGCAGTTCCCGGTCCATGAGCTGTGGAGAATTCATAGCTTAGAGATTCTGTCATACAGCCATCCTATTTCCCTATAAAGGATTTGTTTTTGAAGCTACGCTGTCATCGTTCTGTAAAATTATTGGCAAACTAATTTTTAGCAAAGTGATTTGGCTCCTTTCCCTGACTATCATAACTCAGAACTACGTGCTGCATTTTACTCACCTTACTGGAATAAATATTGCCAGTTTAATAACTTTTTCCCTTCCACAAATTGTGCTATGATTTACAGCAACAAATAAAATTCTACAATGTAAAATAATGACCTTTTAGTTTTAATCAGACTGTCTACCTTTAAACCTATATTTAAGGCCAAGTTATAGCACAGATTTGTGTTTAATGTATTGTATCAATTACCCTTTAGAGTGGGATTTGCCAGCATTATAAGTGCCTTCATATACTGAACACGAAGGGAAATCAAAACAATTTGGCCAAAATTATCACTAACCATCTCTAGGGCCAAGAAGCCTGCCCTGAGCTGGCTGTAACATCAGCCAGGCACACAGGGTGCTGTTGTAGTGGCTGTGTGTGGGGTCATCGCCACTTTCTCTGCAGACTGGTCTTGTCCAAGATGCCAGCTACTCCAGCACAGACCAAGAGCTCTTCCCCCCCATTCTTAGCCTGAGCCATTTGAAGTACTTATCTTTTACAAAGGCATCCTGATTCTGCTACTTTTGCACCATAATAAACCAATTCCTTACAGACTGAACCTGCCTCTTTGAATGTACCAGGACAACAGGAGATCCTCTGAATCAAAGGAACCAGACGGCAGACACTTGTTTCAGATAACAGTAACATATATTCCCCTACTGATAAGAAGCATTTTATCTCTGGAAAAGAGAAGATCTACCAGTGATACTTTTCTAATAGCCTTCATTTCTGGTGAGAGGAACTCTCATAAATGAAAAAAGAATATTATAGAGCTGAAAGAGAGTTCACTGACAAAGTAGGCGCTGAAGTAGCTCTTCTTGAAACAGGTTAGATTGTCCAGCGCACGGTTTTTAAGGGGAAACACAGAGATGCACTACTGGGATTCTCAGGGGCTTTCATGAGTGATTTGATAGGGGAACACCTCACCTATCATTCAATTCTTGTTCACTGATTCACAGGAACTGTCTCCCATAGATGATGAGAAAGAAAGACCCACACAATTGCTCATTTCTAATTACACAGACTCCCAGCAGTTGTTTACATGAAAAAAACCATGTTATTTACTTCTCTGCAATCTTCTGCAGGACAGTCAGGCTCAGCCCACCTCTTCTACCAAGGACCCCCTAAGATACATCCTGGCAAGGGGAGGAGAGGAGAGGGAGAGGGACCTTCTGTGTCAAGTTGCTGTCTTGCCATGCCCTGTCCAGCAGAACTTCACCACTACCTCACAGAGAATCCTTTGAAGCAGCATGGCTTCACTTGTGATCCACAGATCTGACGGTCAAAAAAATAGCAGAGAACGGTCTGCAAACTACTACTTCCAGCCACTGTATGCACTTCCAGGAAATGTTATGTGATATACAGGAGGCATCATAAATATTAGTCAAAATGGTCATCATGTTGAAAGAAGGAAGGGGGAAAGGGAAGGAAATAGTCTAGCTATATAAAAAGAACTCAAACTATTTCTCTGTTCTACTCCTTTCTCACCCTAGTCATTAAATAATGCAATCTTTTTCATTTAATGGTAACAGTAATAATAGAACTAGATGCCTCTTCAATTTAATAGACTCAGGAACACTGCTACAAAAGGATTAACTGAGTATGGCCATGTGAAGCAGCCAGGAAATAGCAGTACTTCAGAAGGGGGTTCAGAGTACACACTTCCTGGGACAGGACACTAATAAATCACTTTTCAAGTCATCTTTGCTCCCTCACATGTACATTTGCCCAAGTCAATTTTTGATGCAACTCTAACTTTTTGGAATGCAGCTTATCAAGTGAAATAGAAAACATCCAGTATCACATTTCTATGGACCATCAACCAGGTCCAGCCCAACGGGAGGAAAAACTTGGTCTAAAATCAAATCCTTTCTTTCAGCTACAAGTGATGCTAAGAACAGCAGAGAAAGGAAGCCATACTTGGTACCAGGGAGAGTACAGAGCTGTGCCCTGTGGGTGTGGATGACAGCTGGGGACAATGATCAAGGTCCAGACCTGACTGCATGCTTTCCTTCTTCATACCGGCTGTGGTAGAGATCTGAGCAGACCTTGTGAAAAGAACTAATAGGCATGTTTTGTTACAGTGTGTTAAGCTTAGTGATCAAAAATCAGGACTGCAACATTGGCAGAATGTATTACTTCATGTATTTCTACCAGCAGTGAGAAGCAATAATGTAGCCTCAAAACATTAAGACTGTATGAAATAAGAAAAAAGTCTTGGGATTTGAGTGCTGTCATCTGCTAAACAGAAGTTAATAATCTGAAACCAGAAATTAGAATCTTGCATTCCATTCAAGATAAAATTCCTCTTACTTTTTCACAGACCTTTGTTTTTCAAGGCCAAATTCTTTGAAAATCACTTTACCAGATTCCTGCCCTGCTTTCAGGAAAATGTATCAAATCCCTGTTCCTAGAGCGCTCAGCTAGAAGAACTTGCTGCTAAGATATCACAGCAAAACAGGAAATCTCAAATCCAGTAGTTTAAGACTGGCTGTCTTCAATCTCTATTCTAATCTTTTTCTGATTAGAACTGCACTAAGAAAGCTTCTCCACTATAATTGTACCAGTTTATTACATCAGCAATGGTCTCCTTTGCTCATAGTCAGACTTTTGCTGGTAGTCTATCTTAGCATATCTGCTTAAAGTAACATGAGCTCATCCTGACACCATGCCTACATCCATCATGTGAGCTCTCACTGGAGCAGCTCTCCTGATGAAGATCATTCACTATCACTTTTAGGACTCATATAGCTATGCTGACACATGTTTGTAAAGTACAAAAATATCATTTGCAAGTCCTGGCACAGATAATTTTGAAGTGAAAGAAAATACTTCTTAATAACTGCTTTTTTTTCCCCTTCCATCTGGGCCTGGACCTTAATGACCTGCTTTTGCAGTGTTCAGCATGTTCTCAGATCTGTCATACTTATGACAGGCAGCATGGGCACTCTTACAGGTGAGAAAAAGAAGAGATGGGACTGACACAACTGAATAGTAACAGGAGGACATTCAGCAGAACATATACATTGCTGTCCTCTGTAATTAGACCAGGTAATAGAAAGATAAATTCGTTCTGCACACTGAATCTAAATTTCCAGCCTCTACTTCTCTGAGTTCTCAGCTCTTCACAGGGAGAGATATTGTGGGAGTTACAATATTGTGTTTTTCTGCCTCTGGGTTGTGTCATTACACGTGGAAGAAGAACTCCCTGCACCCACCACACAGTTACTGTTCAGTTACATCTCCTTGTGGTTTTTATCCTGTGTAGTTTTCATAATGAACAATGCAACAAACACGGAGTGTTTGCAGTGCTAAATCATGTTCCCAAAGGGAGTAGTTTGTATAACAAGATAAAATTATCACATTATAATAACTAAATATGCATCAGTCTAAAGCATGCTTCAATTAATCATCAAAAGTTTGCACTGCCTCTTTAGGTCTTAATTAAGCAGAATGTTTGGTATTTTTTTCCTTTCAAATCCATGTGAAGGAGCTGCAGAAAATTGTTCCTCTTAAACCCAATGAGCAGCAGTTTACACTAATCGATCTTATATGGAGCCATAATTTAAAGAGGTGGGGGGAAGTGAAGGAAGGTAATGAGTACAATGGAGTAAATCCATCATGAACAGCCCTGTCTCTTTATCTAAGCAAACCAGCATGATCTATGGGGTTTAGTGCAATGTTCCTAAAATTCCTACAATTATGGAGCGTTAAAACCTGATCAGTTTACTAAGTTTTAGGTTGCAGCACTCTACTAATACTGATGGGCCTAGTTGAGCTGTTAGGGCTGGGCTGGACTCAATGATCTTGAAGGTCTCTTCCAACCTAGCGATTCTGTATTTTCAATTTTAACTCCAGCTTCAAAAAGTTAGGTTAAACTAAATGCAGCTACAGCTCTAATCCTGCATATTATGATGATTCAAGGGCAGGTACTTCAAAAGCTTACTTTCCATATTTTCTTGCAAGAAATTCAACACAAGATACTCAATTCTTCCAGCAAGAAGATAACATCTCTCCCAAAGGTGCCCAACCACAGTAATCCTACGCAGTAGGAAGACCAGGAGGACGGAATGTTTGGGATTGAGATCTCAAGTACAACACCTGTACTGCGTGAGGCCTTTGTGAGACCTGTGCCTTGGCTGTGGTTTTATCCATGATCTGACACAAGAAATATTTTGGCATCCCATCCCTCCTCCATGTCTCCCAACCAATCAACTCATCTCTGGCATGAGTTTCCTTCCATCACACTATCAGAAGCCATGTCTCTCCACTACTACTTACATCTACTTTCCCCTCTTTTTCTCTTTGCTTCACCCCACCCCCTCACACAGGCAGTTTGGATCCCGGGTTTCTTGGGTAAGGAGCTATATTAGCTCTTTTACTTTGAGCTGAGAACTGCACTGGTGTATATATATCTTTAAATATTTTAGCTGCTTTCACTATTACTTTCTAATGAAAATGTGCAACATTTCCTTTTTAAATACTTTAGATCTTAAATTGACTTGAGCATCTGCAGCAATAACAGTAAGGGCTCACTGTTTCCACTGGGACCTGCCAGGATTTCAGAACTGGATAATTCCGAGTTACCCGCCTGCTGCTCCTGAAATCCCAGATCACCATTGAAGAAAACCAAGTAGCATGTATTCAGATTTTTCATCCCCAAGTAATTCCTGAGATTGTTGATCCCAAGCAAGGCAGAAGCACCATTAGTCAATTTTCTTACACCCAAAATGCTTTACCAAATTAATCTCAGCTTAAAAAGGTGAAGAAGCAAAACGCCCGAGACATTGCTGCAGATCCCCTAGTGATACCACCTTAAGTGCTGATCCTCTAAACATATGGGGCACGTGACAAACTTAAAATTCAAAAAAGTACCTGAAAAAAGTAATTACCAGAGGAAGATTAAAATATAGGGCTGACAATAGAAAGCTTGCTGCAGCCATCGCTATGGAAATATCAGAGCCTCTACAATGCATTTCCTTTTAAGGACCAGTCTCTTCAAGTTCACTACTCTGCCAATAAAGCAAAATGTCCCAGCCCCTTTTGAAAAAATAATTTTGGGGAACCACGGCCTGCCTACGTTTTCTATGCATGAGCTGAGATGCATTCTTATGCATAGTTCAGTAGGGACTGAATGCACAGCACAGAAGCTGGCATTTGGGCAGGTTTTAAACATGCAAACAAAAAAAGCACCTATTTCAGCTAATAGAGGGGGAACTCCCTGTGTACTTTGAATATATGCTATTAAGGTGCATGCATGGACTTTATGATTTTCTTTTTAGCACAAAGGAAACACTTGGCCCTCCACAGAGAGCAAAAGACATCAACAGTGGGCTAGATGGAGCAGGCATCCTGGCAACCACTGGCATTTAAAAACCCAGGCAGTTATAACCCTATGATCAGTGTAAATTTGATGACGTTTCAAACTGAAAACAAGAGAAATAATTTGAAGAGTAGCGACTAGAGGGTTTGTTGTAGTGGTCTTTATCAGAGGGCAAAACCTACAGGTAGAGAAATTGTAACGCTGTTCAGCAGCCAGAAGATATTTGTGACATACTGAAGAGGGATCCAGAGCACAGTAAAATGAAAGTCTCCTAGATATACAAACTTCAACTAGATCTGATAATGTAGTCCTTACTTGACGAAAACTGCCACTTGGTTCTGCCTGGAATCAAACTTCTTGCTACTGTAGTCATAGATCCAATTCCTCAGTAAATTTTGACAGGTGATCTCGGAATTCATTGTTAGTGACCTGCTAAATACTATTTAAAACATCGTTTATGCTTTCAGATTCCTCCAATTCAATTTAAATATTGAAGGAGGTTACAGCAGGCTGTTCCAGAATGTTTGTAGGGCAGGAACTCTGCTTATTCCCATATGTTGCACAAAGTTACTCATCTGCACTTGTATTTACAGAATCTCCTATAAACTTTAATTCTAAAGCAATGCTAAACCCATAACATGGAAGATCACTAATTTCTTCCTATAAAATAACTAAACACTTTAGTATTTGAATCTGATATTTCTTTGCCAGTCTAGGTAACAGGCTGATTTTGCAAGTCAGCACTGGAAATGCTTCTCCTTTCATTTTGACTCATCAGATACCATTCCTCCAGCCCAGTCCTCCTTCACCTTCACAAGTTCTGATAACTTCTGGTACAACTCCAGTCATTATCATTTGGAACCCAACATTATGCTGAGACACTCATCTGTGGGTTGTAGGATTTACGTCCCCTTTCCTTCTCCAAATGTACTCGGTATCTTTTGAAAACTTTGGGAGGGAGCATTACTTTTCCTTTGTACTTTTTTCCTCTGTGGAAAGCTCAGTCAACTGCATGACATCATGCTTTCTGCCTCCCCTTCTACTGTGTCCCTTGGCAGTGATCTCCCCTCTCAGCACAGCATTGCAGGAAGCCGGTTCTCGTTTGGGATGCTCAGAGCAGCCAGCGCACTCTGTGCATCACCTGTACACAGAAGGATGCAGGAAAGGGAAGGATTTTGTCAACCTTCATGCTCAAAGGACTGACCAACCAGCAGTGGTACCCCCCTACCAAGGCTCTGCCATGGGGATCACAGGATAAAATAAATCAAAGAGCACTCCAAAAAAATGGGAAAACTGAGACACCATAGCCTCCAGCAGGTGCCAGGGGAAGGAGGCAGCTTGTTCTCACCCACATTGAAAGAATTTTTTGCATTCTTCTTTGACTACTCTTGATTTCAGCCTTCCTTCATCCCAGGTAACAAGAGTTGTCCAAACTTGCCTGAGCAAAAGGGCAGAGTCACCCTAAGTGCCCTCTCAAATTTACTCTATCATTAAAGGCTGCAGAACAACAGAAGGTTTGCACACTACATACTAAGGCCATATACTCCCTGTACAACCACGGTGAGATTTTTAGTTCTGGGTCATTCCAGGCTATTGCATTTTTGTACCTCGCTATTTCTATGGAACTTTTAAATTGGAAAAACAACCAAGCAAGCAAACAAATGAAACAACCCACCAGCCTTCTTTACATTGCTGTGCAGAAAATAAGAACCTTCTAACACCAAGCAGAACTAATCTTAGGCTCACTTTGTTGCAATAGGCTGTACTCAAGTCTAACCCTGGAGATCACTGAGAATTTGCTGCCAGGTCAAAACGTAGTTATCAGCATGCTGGGCAAGATGGACTCTTACCAGCCACAAGGAGACTCTTACAGCAGCTCTCTGGAGGCTGCATTGACTACTTTTATGCTTCCAGATGCAGGTTGGATGGCTGATGCTGACTTATAAAGTCTGGAGGGTTAAATTCTGATCAGGTTAAATTTGATTTGGGCACTGCTCCTGTGTGGTCTGCCTGGTGCTGCAGATCAAGGGAATGCTCTTGCAGATAGCCTCCACATCTGAGTAACTTGCATTCTCCTGGTGAAGTCTTCCAATGACTGGATTTAGCATCTTCCACTGACACACCATAACCTGAGTCTGTAGACACTCAGTGCACCACATAGGGCCCATGCATTTAATTCAGACTTTTCTGGTTTTTAATTATGAGGCAGAGCAAGGAGAGAGTGCCTTTATTGAATTGGTTAGTAGCATCCTAATGTTTTCCAGAATCATATAAGCAAATTGGAACCTAACATTTCGTTTGACTAAAACAGAAATCTGAACAGCTTGAAGACAAAATTTTAGTCAGACTGCTTAAAATTATTTGGTTTTCAAATTTAAAAATAAACAACCAAACAAACAAAAAAAAACCCAAAAAATAAGATAAAAAAAAAAACAAAATCAACAACAAAACAAAAAACACTTTACTGCAAAAATATTATGAGGGGAAAATAGGTAATTTTGTTAACTCTTCAAGGTTTTAAGCCTGCTCATACTAAATATGAATGCAAACAGAACACTTGTTCAAAGCTTTCCAGCACACTCATGGAAAACCTAGTCTGCTGAAATCTTCAATGACAGCTTCCTAGACAGTTTAGGATCGGCACTCCTTCCTCCTCTTTTTCAAACTGATAGCTATTTCTGATAAAGAATCATATTTGCCTTCTTAGAATTCCTGTTTTCCTTGGCTTCCTGACTGTGTCTTTTCTACCTCTGCAATTGCTATGTCAGTGCACATTGCAGAGTATCCTTCTTGTTTCTCTTCAGGTTTGTGAGTATCCCCCATGCTCTGCTCTCCTTCCTCTTACATGTATTGAATCTGATCAGCAAAATTATTCATCTAATAATTCAATGGACCTGCTTATCCTCTTCAGACCATTACACTGCTGTCTAAATGAATACCTCAGCCTATCTCTCTGACACCTCTTTACTTATGCTGACCCTTCTGTTCAAGATCAATACAGCAAGAATTAAAGTCTTAATAATTTCTCCCTGAGTGCTCACTCCATATTATTTGCTCAATAAGGATGGACTGCACCATCTTTCCTGTCCTTCAGGTTCATGATTTAGGTATCATTTTCACCAGTGGGCACTCCCTTTTGAGCTATATTGAAGTCTTGTAGATTTTTCTCCTATATAACATCTAAAAGATTTTCTCATCCATTCACAAACTCTGGACACATCCTAATTCTTAGCCTCCCGGCCACTACAGTCCATCACTACCTGGTGTTCTCTCTGGCCTGTAATGTAACTTTGCCTTCTGTGCGTCCACACAAAACATTCTGCAAAGATTCCTTTTTCTGCCCAGTATTTTAACCTTGAAACTTTCTCTTGGCCTCTTTCTGCCTCTCTCTCCTGTCCCCTTACTTCATTTATCCACTTCAAATGTGGATACATGCTTTGGTGTTTGTGGCAGTCAGTCATAGCCTGCCCCCCATGCTGAAAATGTCAACCTTCACCTTATTAATTAATGATTTGAGTCAATTCATTTGCCTGCTCAAGTAAAAGAAGCACCTTTGTGCTGTTTCCAAAGTCATCCCCTATGCTAGCAAGTGACTCCAAGAAAACATCCCCAGAGTTACTCTTGTCTGGCTTTGTATCACTCTGAAGTTTTCTGCTTTGATGTAGTGCCCACAAAATGGTGTCAAAGTGCAGTGCCAAGACCACTGCCTCGCACACTGGCTCTCCTGGCGCCTTTGTACTCCCTTTCCTACCAGTTGTTTCTTGCCAGGCTCTTCGGGGTGATCATGGCTAGGGCACCTACACCCTGAGATAAAACAAAACCATTACTACCCATGCTTCTTGCAAATCCCACAAAGGTGCTGATCCTCCTCCCCCTCCAACCCTCCCAGGCTTTGGTCTCTAAAACAAAGGTGAGATAAATACATTCATCTGCTCTGAAGTCATGGTAATCTAGTGCTCATTACCGATCATGGGATAAAGTCAGAGGAGGCAGAGATTATGCATTCATATCTCCTGCACAGGTACAACAACAAATATTCATTGTTAATGAATTAATTAGAAAACCTAAAGGTGGTAAACACTTAGGAAAAGCTCTCTCTACACGTTACCCTTAGAGGCACATTTGAACACAGGATCATATGTTGTAGGTGGACAGGCAAAGAACAGAAGGCAGTTGACTTGGCCAAGATTCCCTTGTGTCCACTTAACTACTGTTGCAGTAATTTGTTTTTCTACTTCATAGTTCAGTCTCCTCCTGCTTATTTGGTGTCATAAAAATCCAGCAACTGTGGCAATTTGCACAATGCATGCTATAGCCTTGTGTTCACATACCACAAATTCAGCATTCTGGATTCATTTGTGACTCAGATTGGAGGGGAAAATAGCTTGGGATGGCACAAGCCCTTGATTAAAGCTTTAGGGCCAAATCAACAACAGCTGAGGATCCAGCCCATATGGCCTGAGATCTTTAGCTGTGTAAAGGCTGCAGGAATGGGCCCAAATAGCTCTGGTAATTAGCAAATATCATATAAAATAGATTGAAAGTCTTTGGCAAGGAGTGTGTATTGAGTAACATTTGAAAATTATTCATAGCATATTATAAACTTCTTTAGAGATAAAACTCAATGGCATAACAATAATTTAGGAGGGGCAACTCTAGTCTGTTACATGATCAACAACAGTCAAACACTTTCTTGAATCAATCAGTATTTTACAGCTACTTTTAGACAAAGTTACGAAGGGCAGAGGTGACCATCCAACACCTGGGACCTGATCCTACAAGCAGTTCTGCCTCTGCAGAAGCATCCTAGCACCTGCTAGGATCTCTTTAGCACTGTGTGGGGAGAGCTGATGCTCTTGGGCAGGAGCTTCATGTCACCCTATATTCCTCAGTGCCTTGGTCACTCACGAACAACCACAACACCACCCAGGGACGTCCACGGAAGCAGGACTCAGCCTGCTCCTATCTGGATTCACCAATTTTCACACCGTGTGGAGCAGTAAACAATAACACAACAATTAATCACCCTGGTGTAGCCGTAAGAGCTCCTTTCACAGATTACAGTAAGCAGCATGCAGAGGGGAATAAATCATTTCTCATGCAAACTCTGAGGAATGGCATGTTAGAAAACCACTCCTGATAAAAATCTAATGAAAATGTAAAACATCTCAGTGCAGTCTCCCGGGTAGAGTCAAGATCATATTAAACCCTTGAGAGACAGCGGTCAGGGATTTCAATGGGAATCAAGAGAGAGTTTCCCAGTATGAGCTTGTTAATCTGATATAAAGACATGATACTGATTTGATGGCTTTGTCTCTTTCACTGTTTCCTTCATGCAGCCTATTTTTAATTTAATAATCCTCCATTAATTTAGTTAAAGGCCTTATTCACCAGAACAAAATCTTTATTTTTTTCCTAAAAGCAAATGCTGTTGAAGTGCTGAAAGCATAATCTAGCGTGAGGAGTGTCACAAGCAATCTAAGTTTGTTGTCATTGCATTTCAGGAGTTTTTCAAGAATACTAAAGTGATTAAAGCCACTCTCCTGCTCATTTTTAAAATTCCCTGTGACTGGATTTTAATAATTTTGAAATCAGCCCTCTTGGTAAGATACCGTGATCCAGTGATCTCAGGACACTGTCAATAACAGTAACCATTTTTACATATTCATTAGGATTTACCTGCTGGTGGCTTTATGAAAGGTGGTGGAATTAATGGGACAATAATAGGTACATTCCCATGATCCTTCGACCCTGCTGGTGAGTCTGATAGTCCATTTCCTGTAGCAAGCCCTGGGTAGCTTGGGTTTATATTGTACGGTGAAATAACACTGTCCTCAGGTAATTTTGGTTTTGGCAAAGAATTTTCTGTAAAATACAAAGAACATATTGTACAGTATGACACATAAATTTCTTAAATGGCCCTACATACTTTCACCAATCTCTTCATTAAATTACTTACCCTAATACAAGAACAGTGCACAAAAAACCCAGGTTTTTTCCCTTTTAAAGAAATTTATACTTTCCAGTAATCTTCAGAAGTGCTCCATTCTTTTTTTCAAAATTAAAACTCACACTTTCTTTTCGCAGAAGGTAAAAGGTGGGATTATTTTGTCATGCATAGCCTTAATATGCCTGATTTAGTCATCCTATTCTTGTACTTCATTTCTACTGTTTGTATGGTGATCACACTCAATGTGCTGTGGCTTCACTAGTACAAGGAACATTAACTGAAGAATAAAAGAATTCCTGTTCTCTATAAATAGTGAGTAGTAACGATGAATGAGTAGTAACAGAATTTAAAGAAAGGAACAAAATATTGAAATCACATCAAAGTGTGCATAAAATGATGACAGTTATTATTCTAATTCTTTAATCCCAAATCACCTCAGGATTCTTATTTGTATGAATTTCTCTAATATCTCACCCATGAGACTCCCTCTTCTCCCATCTTTCAGAACAAAAAATGTGCTTTTTCCCCTCCCAAAAACTTCACACAGCAAAAATTTCTACCTGTCACAGGCATTTGACATCTATGGTACATAAAACATATGATTTGTATCATGTGCCTATAAAAAAAAGTATGTCACAAATTTCATCAAGCATAGACTGGAGCCAGTAATTTTTCAGTAAAAGAGGTATTTATTAAAACAGAAATAAATTAAGTGCATTACAACACAAGCACAAGTTTCTTCAAAGGCAGCTTAATGACATTATGTTTTCATTGAAGAATAAATATTGATCACCAATGTTGTTATAGAACTAACAAGCTGCAAACATTCAATTTTAACACAATTAGGTTGTTTCACCTTACCTCTAATTTTTCCCCTTTTTCTAGCCATCTGTCCCTCAGCACTGATCTCTCTGGTGTCAGTAGTCATTGCAACACTCACTGAATACAGTGCTGCTGCTGGCTATCAGAAAGAAAACCCAAACACTGCTGCCCATGAACACAGTGAAAAGTAGCACTCAAAGTGCATAAAAGCTGCAGGAATTTCCTCTCTTTACCTTACTTTTGAGGAACTCCTGTTCGATAAGTCAAGATGCAGCAATTTTCTACTCTTCTCCTTACTCTGATGAGAAGCCATTCCCTGAGACTGAGGAGTCAGAAGGCAAAAACTGAATGACTGAACAAACCAACAGGCTCTCATCCTTTACATTTTGAATCAAAAAGATTTGGCAATGTCTCAAACAAATTCCATCCACAGAAAACGTCTACTACAGTGCAGAAGACAATAAATTACAAATATGGATGAGAAGCCTTTTGTGAATATTCACACTTGTTTCTACATGCGTGAATATTCCAGTTTAAAATCTTTCAATATTTTAAAAAGTTGTAGGCCAACCAGACTTAGCATGGAAAACAAAAGGGTTCCTTAAAGCCACCCGGCTAAGAAAGTACTCCCTCCTTTCTCCAGCTGTGAGTAGTTTATTGATACCACAGGCACATGGCTTTCAACTAACACATGAAAGGCATAATTTGTGAAGATATATATCAGTATATTACAATGTATCAATACACCAACAGCAAATCTGTTAAGTGACTTCGCTCGTACCCTATCAGGTTCTCTGTACCACAAGGAATTTTTATTTTAAAAAACAGATATTTTTATGTAAAGCAATCAAGATACAAGCAGCAGAACATGCTTTGCAATCAACACCAATCAGACAGGTTGAGCGATTAATCCTTCTTTACATGAACACAGAAACATGAAGTCTCGTTACCTTTGAGAACAGAAATGTGCTGGCGGCTTTCCCCATCTGCTGAGTAGTTCCTGAATTCAATATCTTCTCCATCTTTCAGTTCTACCTTATCATAACCATACCAGCCAAGGAGCTCATTCATAGTGTTTTCAGCAAAGTTCTGAAAGAGAAAAATTACCTACTTATTTATGTAATCAATAACCATTTGGAAGGAAGGGAGGACTGCATAAATCGAACCATATCTGTGCTACATGAGGAAGTGTCAGGTTTGGCCCACCTCCTCAAAGACTAATGTTCATTTCATAACTCAAGTGCATAAAGTGAAATGCATTTAAATCTACGACTGGCACATGTAATTATGACAGAGACTCATATGTCTGTAATTTAAAGAAAATGAAAAGGAGAGTTATTTATGACTTTTACTCTGACATTCAATGTCAGAAATACTTTAACATACATTCCTCACACAAACTTGTCTGTGTTGCCATAAAATATTTAAGACTGAAGCAAGAGAATAACAGAAAACCAGGATTTTTTTTTTTCAACCAGCAGTTAATCAATCTTACTGCATTACAGTCTTTTCAGCTGGAGCAGGTCACTGACACAATTACAGTTCCTTGAGGTGCCCATGAACCAAATCAAATAAAATCACAGCAGACGTTTTTTCTCAGTTATAAGCCCTTGCATAGTCAAAGCACTTAAATATTCTTCACTGTGAAAGCATTCTACCATCATTTTTCATACAAACATTTCTTATATTTGTTTAAGGAAACCTTTCTCAATTTTGCAGTATTTATTTTCAAACCAATTTCCAAGCGGCTGAGTGGTTACATTTTATGTTTGTATGGAAATGCAAAGTATGGAACATGACTGTCATAACCCTCAATTTCTATTAAAAATATGTCCTCTAGGTCATGAAGCAAAAATATTTCTGTAGAAAATGCTCATTACCGGGCCAGGAGATTTAGTGGAATAAGTTAAGAAATCTGCAGCCAGGCAACAAAGCTTTCTGAAACCAAATAGTGCCACAGAGCTCTACAGCTTATGGGTTTAGGAAACTACCAAAGGAAACCAGCTAATGAATTATTGCAATGGCAAAGATCAGTTTAAAATAGTATGACAACTCTAAGCTGAAACCGAAAAAACCACACACAGAGCCTATTTGGTTTTTGCGAATTTTTTTTATTAACACTCTTCTAAAACAAATTCCAAACTTCGTATTCCTCCAAGATCTTGACTTCTAAAATAATGCTTCTGATAAGCACTGTCTCCTGGGACTCTGGCAAAGGAATAAGGAGAATACAACACCAATTCAAAACAAATGGTAAATGTCAAATTTGCAGGTTGCCAGATTTTGTCTAGTAACTGCTCTAGCTTAATTTTTGAGTGGAAGAAAGTCTAATGATAGAACACAGCAATTCTCCAGTCATTTAAACAAATAAATAAAATTAATCAGATGATAATTGCTTTCGAATTCAAAGCTACAGCAGGCGCTGTGCCCCAGAACCTCAGAGTGCTGCACTGCTCCCGGTTCATTCATCACACTAGATTACATAGGTGTTCCTGTCACTCAAGGAGCACTGTAAAGCAGCTATAAGCAATAAACACAAGCAATTTGTACTCTTCCAAAAGTATCATGTGTGCAATTATGCTACAAGCACATTTCAGGAAAAGAAAACCCAAAACAAAACCCCAGAGCAGACCCCTAAAGCATCCATTTCCTTTTGATTTTTCCTTTTTGTGTTTTCACCTTACTGTCTGATGGAAGTCACAATTCCGTGGCTGTCCTGTGCAGCCTCAAATTGCTGGAAAATATTCCATCATCCCACCTCCACTTCTGGACTTAGCATTATAAGTATGATATCTGAATTATGCCACTACTACAGTTTTCAATGAGTACAATGCAGTGTAAATGTGGCTAACTATTACCTAAATCATTTGAATGATGCAGTGTTGTCTTTTAAACACTAGCAAAATGAAAAAAAAAATTTTTTTTTAATTGATTTTTTTTGCTTGGTTTATTTTTTCTTATATTTTCAGCAAACTCTTCTCCTAGCATTGAAGAGTCCCAATGCACTAACCCCTTTTGTAACCCATGGGAACTCAATAACAAAGTGACCT
Organism: Poecile atricapillus; assembly: GCF_030490865.1. Taxonomy (NCBI): domain Eukaryota; kingdom Metazoa; phylum Chordata; class Aves; order Passeriformes; family Paridae; genus Poecile; species Poecile atricapillus. The sequence continues at coordinate 44,908,138 of NC_081251.1, read as the reverse complement.
GGACCTGGGGAGCCAAATCTCACCAATCCAGCTCACCCAAAATGACCTGAAAGGGCCCATGGAGGCCCAAAGGCAAGGTCTGCCAGCCTCCCTTGCTTTGCTAAACTTCAACTATGGAAACACAGCCCTAGAGACTAATCTAGCAAGGTAGAGACCGACTGACAAAGTCTTACCGATTTAAACCCCATGCAACAAAATTAATTGAGTAGCTCTAAATTTGCCTCCTGTGGATGCTTTGTGTTTTATTTGCGCTGCTGATCAACTCAGACAACGAATAATTTCTAATTACTTGTCAAGGAACACATAAGAAAGGTTATACATATGTTTGTTTTTTCATGAAAATTCATACATTTATGTGTCCAATCAAAATGATGGTTGGGTTTGTAATGGCACCAAATTTAAGTACCTTTCACGTCTCATTTAAACCATCCATGATAAGTGATGCACCAAAATGAACACTCATACCGACAAAAAATACATTGGATTTCAAAATCACTCATCACAGAGATCTGACTCTTTTATAAAACAGTAAATCAGTGGCATCCTTTCTACTAACTTCAATGAGAATACAATGAGGTTGCATGCCAGGAATAACAAAAGTAAGCACCTTTTAACACTGATTTCCCAAAAGAGTGGCTAGAATTTAAAAAAAACAAACCAAAACAAAAAAAACCCAAGCCATTCTCCTCCATAATTTATCTTACCTACTACAATGCTGCAAGTCACCCTCAATACCCTTCTCTCAGTGACTAACAGCCAGAGCTCCATTACACCACACTTTACTCACAGCAAATGGAAAGCATGAGCCCATCCTCAGCAAGCTGTGTCAAACCTGAAAAATGTTTTTTTCCACACTGACTCTCTTGCATAGATGTGTATCCAAAGAACAACATCACCTTCCCTCAGACTCCTGACTACAACACCCATTTGCAGAGATGTCTAACACCCTGACAGTTGAGATCATGCTGAAGCCACTGCCCTGAAGCTGACCACTATTAATTCATTGTTTTCATGCATTTTCCCTTCTTCTATTTCAATGATAGGCACAATACATGTGGATTCAAGGCATGGTAACAAGATGGGATTTGTAAAGACCAGTGTAGTGGCAATAGTCAAAACACAAATGAGACAATTTTTCTCTGTGTGAATGCAAGGGAAGGGAGAAAGAAGAAAAAGAAAAAAATAAGAGAGACAAAGACCAGTTCTTGGTGAAGCTAAGGAAAGGAAGAAAGCATATTAATACACAATCTGTACATGCAGAGCAGAACATCACTGAAAGATATATAAGTTTCAAAGGCTTAGTGAAAGGAAGGGTGACAATTGTAACACTGCGGCTTGAGAAAAACAGGAACGTGGACTCAATATTGGAGCAGAAAAGCAGGAGCAGCAGTGATCAAGCATGCTAGACAGGAGCCAGAGGAATTGCAAGATAATAGACCTGCCAAAGACCAGGGAGGAGAGGTAAAGGCAGGGATGACCAGATGGAGGATGTGCAAGGACCTGCATTTCGAAGCTTTGGCAGGAACAGGACAGCAGAGGCATTAAGGCAGTCCATGCCTACTTTCAGACTCATTCTCCAAAAGGATGTGGATTGTCTGCAGGATGAGGCTGCCACCCCAATCCCACAGCTGTGCCAAAGGGTTGGGATGATGTGAAAGACAGGCACAAAGAGAAAACCTTGCTCATAATCAATAAAATCTCAGGTCAGCTATCACACTGCTAAGCTGGGACCCCTACATCCCCTCAGCTGAAACAGAGCCTCCCTGCAGGGACCCACAGATTTCACTGCAAATGTACAGCACAGAGCCCAGCTTCAGCCAGGTGTGGAGGCAACGCTCAGTTCCCTGTGCAAAAACAGAGACTGAGCCATGGTGTCACCCACAGTGTGGGTCAGTGTCAGAGCTGAGAAGAAAACCACAGAAATCCTGCCCCAGGTCCTTCCATGCTCATTCTGCCACGCTATGCACCAAGCAGACAAGCTTTTGAGATCCCAGTGGAAGCACCAGTCCCCCCTGCAGCTGCCAGCACACCCAGGCAGTTGTTTAACATCCCACAGGAGCCAAACCTCCTGCTCTTCTCTAGCTGACAGAGCACCATTACAGCTGCTGACTGCCCGAGTATTCACCATGGCTGCGGCACAACCAGATCATGCCTGCCAAAGAAAATGGCCCAAATGCACACTGGTGGCCCCAGTCACGCACCACAGCCAAAGCCCTTCCTTCCCAATAGATGGCAGTTCAACTTTTGCACACTGCTAAGTCCCAAACCACTTATCACCACCGTGGGGCAATGTGTAATTTGCATGTTTTAACTGCATGATTTCTCCATTCTTGTACTACACAAAAATATCTTCCCTCCTGGAAGGGCCAGGATAACTGTTATACTCATTGGTATTTCTACTGGAATTTGCTCCCTATTCCACTGAAAGATGAAGAAGAGTGTGTTGACTTGCTAGACTGCGGTTTCCCTCCTTTCTGAGTCTGACTTATATGCTAGGCAGTAAAAATATAATCGCATTTATTCCCACTTTAGGATTCATTTCATCGTAACAGTACACCTACAATTTTATTTTTTACATTACAATGCATCATTTCCCCAAATCTTTGCTAATTAATACATTCTCAAGCTATGCCATGCATCTCTTTCTATCCTAGATCTCCTGACTTTCTTTCTCTATGAACCTTATTCACAGGGGGCAAGACCTGGCTTCACCAAATGAGGCCTGGCAAACACGGAGGCAGGAAACACAGGGGAGAATGAGTCTGTCAGACTCATTTTCTTCTAGGTTTTACTGCTGAATGTTTATTTCAGATCTGGGAGGAAGCATAGTGGCTCCATTCCATTTCCTTGCCTGCATAACCCACTCAGTGCAGAGCCCCACAAATTCACTTTTCACTTTCACTGCATCAAGGAAACAAAAATGTTTCTAGAGGCACTATACAAATGTAGATCTTTTTTCCCAGCCCCCACATTCTTTGCTTGTTTATGTTGTCACCATACTGAATTCTATGATTAGACCTTTACGCTATCAGAAAGCAAAATTCCACAATGCTTTACTTTCCTTTGTCCTCTCATGTATGTTTAGTCCTGTGTAACCCGCTTTGTTTGGGGACGCATTATTTCTGCAGTGCCCTGCCAGGTGAGGTTCCCTGTGCAGACAGGAAAGCCCTTTGCTCCCATCCCACAAAACTTCCATGCATACTCCACAGAAACACCTTGGTCTCCTGAAAGAATACAATTGATAAAGTCTGCCTGCTTTTCCACTTTCCCAAAGATATTTTTTGCTTTTCAGGAGAGAAGGGAGGAGTTTCCTTGGAATCTTCCAAGCGCTCTGAGCAAACTGGCTCGCTCCAGGCGCAGGGCTACTACGCCTGCTTCACCACTTTCCTCCTTCTGACATCAGTACTTTCAAACGCCAAACAGGGACTATTTAAACACTAAACTGAAAAATATTCTGATGAGTTTACTATTAAATGATAACAGATAGGGCTGCCCTAAGCTTTAGGCACCAGGAACAATGCCCGATTTTAGATACAAATTAGTTATTCAGAATATTTATGGACACCAAACTCCTTGGCCACATGGAGCAATCTTATGAAATTACAACTCAAATTAATTCCTTACCTTTCAACTGCTAGAGACACACGGATGCACAGATTGCCTCATCCATGCAGGAGAGCTGCCAGTGCAATTCAGTACTGTATGTAACCTCACTACACAGCCTTGCAGAGCACCTAGCTATTCCTCCTGAGTAGCACTGCTTCCTGGCAGTAGGATGGCAAATGGAAAAAAGCTGAGGGCAGATGGATGGGGGATCCACCACGGTGCCTAGACAAGTGCTTTCATCAATTAAACTTTCACAAATATTTTGATCTTAAAAAATAACAGTGGGTTCCCTGGTGACAATGGGTTTGGATCTATGAAGTGTTCTGTTTTTCACCAGCAAGTGAAAAATGGCACCAAATGGAATTTCAGGATAACTATCTGCTTTTCTTCCAAGGCACGAGGTGAATGGCACCTCTGGAAGAAAAACTGGAAAGTCTCACCTGAAGGAGGAAGGAGGACAAAAGAAAAAACAGCTAGAAAATAGGAAAGAGTGGCTGTAAAGGTCACAGTGTAACAAAACAGGTCCTCGTGAATATATTTTTCATTGAAACATAATATCAGAAAACTGTGCAGAGTCATGTACTTTTTGCACACAACATTGTATCAAATTAAAATTTGTTATAACCATCGTGTACATTAGGTTAGCGATAACAAAAATGTAACTCAATATCTGGCATAAGGAAAGAGCGAGCAACCTGAATATCCATCCAGTCATGTTAAAATCAAGCTGTGACACTACTGCTGGAAAACACTAAAGCAAGCAGCGAGGTGTTGTGATCCTTCTCGAGTAAATATCTGACTGTATCAAACAACAAATCTCAAAGGAAGTCTCTGTGATGAGGTAATATTATTGCTCATTCACAGTGCCTTGAATTTACTGTACTTAAAATAGACACTTGTACCAATGGTCTTTTTATTATCCAAAGGGGGGAAAAAAGAAATCACATATACACCAGTCCTTTCTCTTTCTGCTAGCAAAGGGAGGCAATTCAATCCAACGTGGGCTGAAACCTGAGTAGGTCAATGTACACCATGATAAAATTCCCTAACCCCTGAGCCAAATTTCCCTGAGGGGGCCCTCCTACTTCTCCTTTACTTTCCAAGCTGACTTTTCCATTCCCTCTCTCGTCTTTTCCTCCCCTTCATCTCTTTCATTTCCCCTACCTTAAAGCCTTGATATCTGATCTGCTGCTGATACTCAGGTTACAGTTTTTACAGCTTAGGCTGTCTATTGCTGTATACATTCCTTTCTTTCTGCTCTGCTGTGATTACTTACCAGAGCTTATTTTACACTGGTCCAGATGAAAGCAGTTCAAATGAAGGGAAACAGTCAGCCTGTTTGAACATTACAGATACAAACCTACACAAGGGCACATTGTGCTCCCTCTGTAATTTCACTGCAAACATTTTGCACACTGCAACCAATTTGTTACATTCTTGTATTCTCCGGGTTTATTAAGAACAACTAGACAACTACATTCATCAGTAAAGAAAAAGGCTAAATGATTGCCACAGAATTTTAACTTTCTCAACCAGTCAAAAATTCAAACTACTTCTTTTTCCTCCCCCCTCTTTTTCCCTTCTTAGATGATAGCAGCTAACTGTCCTACTAAATGCATAGTATATCTAGCATAGCGTATGCTGAAAGATGGGCTACGGAAGGTTCTGCCATCAGCTGTCTCACTCTCAACCAGAAATTACATCGGTTCAAAATGTCCTTTCTACACACATTTAGTTTTTAATCAGCTGAAATCTTGAGATTCCTAACCTTAAGCAGTTAGCCATGATTAAAAAAGAGAAACTCTCTATACGAAGGTTAATGCCAGTGCTTAATACCAAAGCATTAGTTTAAAATTGTGTAATTTTTCTCCTTCACACAATGTTGTTTTTGTTTCTTCCTCACCCTTTCAGACAAACATCTGTTATACTGTAGAAGAACAACTATCTCCCAAACCGCTGAGTGTGCCTGCAGCCAAAGTAAACAAAACAAACCCAGAGGATCCAGCACAGTCAGCCTTTATATCCAGCCAGGATAACATTTCACATGTTTTGATTAAAATTAGCTAATTTGTAATTCTAGAACCTATGAAACTTAAAAGCTGCAATCCATATAGATCACATTAGGCGATGCTCTGAGGGGCCAATGCCCTGTACTACAGACCTCTGCAGTCCTCAAAACTATGTGGGATTACAATGAGCAATGACTCTCTGGTAGCTGCACAGAGCCCTCTCCGAAAATAGGATGTGTCACATATCTCACAAAGAAAGATCCCGCTCCTCTGGACTTGAAGTTACTACAGTTTGTTTCCAAAGAGATGCACCAACACATTATTTTGTTTGTGCCCCTAATGCTACCCTTGTCCACATTTACACTTGAAGTGCACACAGAACCATGTACACGCTCATTACATAGGCAGCAAGAACAAGAACGCCTGCCTTGGGCAGGAAAGGGCACCTAGCAGAAATTAGTGGTGTGCAAAAGAGGGGAGAGGGGAGGGAACGATGCATTCCCGTTAAATTTTATATGGGGAGATCAATGTTCCGGAAAGCAAAGATATTTTCACTAGGTATCATGCATATTTATACAGTCGCCTATATAGTATACGTACTATGTGAACAAGTGACATTTTCCAGGCAGTCTTCCACTTACAATCAGCCTTTTAATAAATGACATATTCAAATTAAATCTCAGCAGCTTTATCTCGCAGCCAGACTAGGCTGTTTTAGTCACTTTATCTGCTCATTTAACAATAAGTTCAGCTGAAGTCTAGCAATACATTGTTACCAACTTTAGGGAATTAGAGACATCAAACAAACAGACATGGAACAGACATGGAACACAGGCGCAAAAAATAGGACTGGTCCAGCCTGGAACAACGAACTAATGATAAAAGAAGTTCCAAAATAGCGGGTTTGTGCCATCGCAACCATCCCAACATCTGGAGCGGCCGCCAGAACACAGCTGGAGCGGCACCGGTTCCTATCAGGCAGGACAGCCCTCCGCGCGGTAAATACACTTCCATCAAAAGCAGCCCTCGGACAAGGCACCTTCCAACGACACCTCTGCGCTGCCGTGAGCCGCGGAGCGAAGCGGTACAGCAGAGGAGGAGGCGAGAGGGAGAAGGAGAGAAAAGGGGTCTCCGCGCTGGAGTGCGAGACTGATGCACGGCTCAGACCGCAACGTTTCACTTTGACAATTTAATTACACAGTTGCAGCTGGCTACTGAAAAAAGGACAGAAATACAATGTTTAAAAGAGATCCCTTTCTTTCCTAACTTTAAGGGCTTCCCAGCTACCTGAGGGGATGGCTATAGAAAGAAAGAAAGAAAAAAAAAAAAAAAAAGAAAAAAAAGAAAAAAAAAAAAAGGCCCATCATTGGCACCCGAGGAGCTTAAAAGCCCAACGAGAGAGTTATTTTTAAAAAATAAATAAAGCTGGTCAATGAACAGGGTTTGCAGCCTGTGAATTCGTCTCTGTTTGCAGCCCAGGAGGCGGAGTTGAGACACATTCAGTGCATCCTACAAAAAAAAAAAAAATGACAAGAGATCCTTTCTTATTTCATCTCCACGCTCGGAGGCGGGGGGTGCGGGGGGGACCCCGCTCCCGTCCCCATCACAGGCACCTACCTTCATCTCCTCGTTGATCTCCCGCTTCACCGGGTGAGCCGGCTTCCTGCTCCTTTTATTTTCGGGAGGTCTCCCTTCTTTCTCCATTTCTGCCATTTTTTGCGCCTACTTGGTGGTGGTGGTGGTGGAGATGAAATGGCTGCTGGTGCTCTGGGGGGGCCGGGAGGGGCGCGGGGGGGCGGCGGCGGCTCTCAGTGGTGGCAGGCGGCGCCGCGGAGGGCCCGGGGGGAGCGCGGCGGCGGCGGCGGCGGGCGGGCGGGGGGCGCGGGCGGGCAGGGGCGCGGGTGCCCCGGCGAGTCAGCCATCTTCTGCCTCGCCGCCGGCCCGCATGGGAGCGGCGGGGCGGGCAGGCGGGAGGCAGCGCGGAGCGAGCCGGCCCCGCGCCTGCTGTGGCGCTGCTGGCGGGCTGCCGCGGAGGGGGCGGCGGAGGGAAGGGGGAGGCCGGCCCCGGACCGCCGGCGGGCGGGGCTTGCCGGCACCGAATCGGCCGCTGCTGCCCGCCATGGGAGCCGGGGAGGGGGGAGGCGCCGAGCACCGGGCGGAGCGGAGCGCAGCGGAGAGGAGGGGGCGGTGCTCGCCCGCCCCCACCCCCAGCCCGGCATGGGGAGGGGGGCCCGGTGCCCTCCACCAACACCCGAGGGGTCCGCCCGGCCTGTGCCCCTCTGCGCAGCCGACCCGACTCGTCCCGACCGCTCCCGTCCCGTCCGGTCCCGTCCCGTCCCCGCCGCTTTCAGCCGAGGCTCTTCCCCTGATCACTCCTGGTTTTCCCTTTATCTGCGGCGGGGAGGTGCGGATGAATGGTTTGGTGGGACGCGCTTCAGCGAGGAGGTGCCGGATTACAGCACACACTGTAGGCGATACATTGATTATTCCTAGGCTCTGTTTTCCCGCTTTCCCTGGCAGTCCCTGATTACCCGATACAACACATTACGGCACGGGGGTGTCCATTTTTCCGATAGCCAAAATTGTAATCGTACGGGGTTCCTCATTACGACTGCGATACACCTTAAAATGATCCATTTTCTTTGTAAAACACCCAAACCCACAGTCGAAAGATAAACTGCCTTCCGTGTGGGCATGAGTAGGCTCCCCATAAAAATCTCTGTTTAGCCTGTCAAAGACGAGTTCGGTTTGCGTGCAACAATGTCTAATTTACATTCTCTGTTTCCGAAGCTTTAAATCACTGGCACTTTTTAGCATGAAAAGTTGAGCACAACTTTGTTCGTTTCGCTACTAAAATGAGCCTTGCCTGCCTGCCTGTCAAAGCGATTAGAGACACGGAGCACATTTTCCCCCATGACTTTGAGAATAAGAAGAAACGGGGATTTAGCCCAGTCTCAGCTGTTAGAGCATCGAGCATCAAAAGATGAGATAGCAACCAGTTTGACCCTGTAAAATCCTGGAGCACATCTGCAGTGGTAAGGTCACGGCCGCTGCGAGGGGAAGGTGCTGCCACTCCCCTCGCTGCCTGAAAGAATCAGGCAGATGTTGGAAAAAACCCAGCCCTGATCGTTTGTTTTTTGCAGAGCAGGAGGATCTCGCAGAGACCCTCGAAAAGGCTTTGCTGACAGCAAAGAGTTGCAGGAGTTTAGCCGCAGCAGGGCTTGTGCTGTGGGCTCGGTACATTCAGTGCACGCCAGCAATACAAGGTCTGGGCTCAAACCCACCAAGCAGCAAGCATGAGAAGCAACCAAGGTTTATTTTTTTCTTGCTTGTAGTATTTTAAAATACAGTGATTTCTCAAACTTGTGGAAACTAACTTCTAACTACAGATAACCTTCAAAGGATGGTGCTTAGTAGGGAGGTTTCTCTCCTCTTGTGCCCCACCGCCAGCAACCTCACCTCTATGTTTTGCTTACCGTATTCTATTACAAACAAATCAGTACAGTTGAGCTCTCATTAAGTACAGGAGATATTCCCAGAATCACAGTGTATTCTTTCACACAATAAGAATAAAACAGCACAAGGGGAAGTTGCTTTTAAACACGACCTCACATGGCTCTTTGAAACCTTTGGCTGGAAAAAGCCATCTAACCTCAGATGACTATTTTGCTTTGAACAGCCACCACTTTGCTGATACATTGAGTCATTCTAATGAAAAAGACAAAACTAGTTCTTGTATTACACATATTGCTAGTTTCTCTGCAGAGCAGATAGAAGAGTTTTAAGGAAAACCATAGAACTTCTGCTAAACAGAGTATTGCCTCAAATGGTTCTTGTTCAATGGAACATCTGAGGACTACTTCTCAACACTTACTATGTGTATTGTAATAAAACACTGGCACTTTTTCATTAAGCACTGCATAAATTTAACAGGTTTGAGTTGACAATCTGACAAAAAGATTAATCTCAAACTCCCAGCATAAACAGAACTTCCTTTAATGTTGAAAGATACTATGGTGAAGATATTTGCAAGCCTAGGTGATGTGAATTGACTACAGCAGGTTACATGAGTAGACCAGAATGATTTTTTTTCAGGATCAAGTCTGTCATTCCAGTTTTCCTGACTAGCATCTGAAGGTTTGGCTGCAAATTGAAGCACTTCCCACCCCTCTTGCTACCAGTTCTGAATGCTGATTCTCACTTCTTGATCACCAAAAGTAACGACATTCATCTGGGGTTTTTCACAGTATTTTTCTGAATGCTTTTGAATGGAGATGTGAACTTACTTCTCCTGACAGTAGGCTTGTTTTCTCTGCTAGTTCTGGTAAGCTCTTTAAAAAGAACCTCCAGTCCCCCAGTACTTTGTCAACCACCAGATGAAAGCCTCAGTCTTAAAACATATCCTGTTTTTCTCAGTATTTAATGTAGGACTGGGACGGATACAAAAGTTCTACCTCTCTGTGTCCTAATAATAATATCTCCATCTGACAGCAGGTTATTTCTGCAACTGTCACGATTCCTACTTTTCTAGAGCTGTTATTACCTTTATATATTGCATATTATTACACTGCATATTCTTGGGAAGTTGTTCTTCTAGTGACAGCATATGGAGGACCATCAACTGTCAACACAGAAGTTCATGCATTTAGAGTGCTCAGACGTTACCTGACACACATCTGAGGTACCGAAATAAGTTTTGGAAACCATCTAATTATTCCACTTGTTACTAAGGGGGAGGGAGTGACTAATGAAAAGGAATGCTTTCAGGTTTTAGTGGTAACTCCTGAATTCATAAGGGGAGGCAGAATATCACAATCTATGGAAGCCACGCTTTTGTCATCCATACAATGGCATTGATCTGAACATCTCCAAAAAGTTATGAGAAAATAAATCTGCTATTTACATTACAGGCACCCTAACATTAAACACATTTCCCAAACTGCGGCAGCACCACATTTTTTTTTGTATAAAAACCTGTATTTTCGGCAAAGAATCCTGGTTCTCTAGTTCTCAATATGGATTCTGCAAACATCTTGAACAGGTGAATAAAGGTGACTGATTGGATCAATAGAACTGCTCAGATTTATTCTACGAGACAGAGATACTGGGGTATGTGGTATCAGTAAGCAGACAAAGATGAAACCCCGATCCTGTGGGAATCAGTGAAGATTTTACTCCTGAGTTTAATGAGACCAAATTATTTGTGAAATTTCCAAGGTGATTTTAAATCAATCTATTAGATCGTGTATTCTAACTACAGTGCAGTAGAGAAAGTCTCTCACTGTCATGATGGTTTGAAGCTGGTTGGTTTCTTGGTCACTTTTAAAACTGGGAAGAAACTATGAGGTTCCACCTTTTGGTGGTCTTTAAGTCGTGGCAAGAATCGGAGCTTTTCCTTCCATTGCCCAAGCACATGGTCTACACCCAAAGCTCCATGTTTTACCAAGCTCCATATTTTTGTTCTATGACAGATTTGTTTCCAGCTCTGAATTTGCACTTGGGTTTTTGCAAGCACAGTAATTTAGACTTCTGAAAAAAAAAAGTATCGGTCATAAAATTGCATGTGCAAATAAGCTGCCCAAAATAAATCACGCCAGGTTTAATTTATATTCTATTGTTCATAGTCCTATTTATTAGTGTTTAGATGTTTTAAAAGTGGACCTATCCACATACCAGACCTGCTTTTTCGGTAACATAAAAAAACCACTTTGCTCCAAGTTCTTCATTTTGGCCTTTATTAATGCATCAGGCTCTTTAATATTATTAATGAGCTATTTCTTCTCGGTTTTTTTTCCCTACTGAAGAGGACGAGATAAACAAGTAGGCCTGATTTTTCCAGCTGCTAAATATGTAAGCAGCACGACGGCTTCAAAGCGAAAGGTTTTAGAAGGCAACAGCAACAAGCGAACGGTGCTCTGGGGGCACTCTGGAAACAGTGTGCCGGTTTTCAGAGGCAAAATCGGGACATGCGGGGTCATCCCCGGAGCCGCGGTGCTGCCCGGAGGGCGGGCGAAGGGGCCGCGGTCCCGCCGCCCCCGGCCCGAGGAGCGGCATCCCCGCCCGGCGGCCGCGGCGAGAGCTCCCCCTCCTGTCCCGCTCCTTCCCAGCACGGTGGGAAACGCATCATGGAGCCTCGGACACCGAAACGTGTTTAAGCACCAGTCTGCGTGCGATTATGCACGTATAAACCCACACGTCCACCCACACACACGGGGGGAAAGGGGGGAAGCCGAAGGTAAAAAGGGAGGTTGTTTTCTCTTTTTCTTTTTTTTTTTTTTTTTTCCCCAAGTAGCGGCCCCAGACGTTGCAGGCCAAAGTAAAGGTAAGGCTCATAACTGGATTCTCTTCATATTGCTGATAATTTACCGTATTATTCTCTGCTTGCCAAGGTGTTGTCAGCTCTCCATCAGGTTGCTTGGTAATGCCAGTCACCGTGGAAAACATATGTCTATGCAGTCTTTCACCTGTATCCGAGGGGAAGCCATAATAAACAGCAATTTAAATTCAGGTATTTGGTTTGCTGAAGTGTTTAATTAAACAAAGAAATTCATTATGTGAGTTCACAGAAAAGTTCCATTACGTTGATTTTTTTTTTTTTTTCATTTAACTTGAAATGGAAATGTTCCTCTGACTTTTTGTGTGGCACACTAAGATGATGGATTATTTATGCCATCAGAAACAAACAAATGCAGTGAATAATTAAAACACTGGCTCCCAATATTTTTTTTTTAATAAGTAGACAGCCATTTTCATTCACATGGAAAACATATATATGAGCTTCTCTCTCGCTTCAGTTCCACCCAAACCCCACTTCCACTTCAGTGATGTTTTTTCACCCATACCTTGGAGAAGGGGTACATTCCACTCGTTCCTGAGCTTGGACAAACGCCCACAGCGTTACTCGCACACAGTAGTGTCTGTAGATTCCTTTCTGCTGTGGATACTAATCTCAATCCAGAGTTTCCTTAGACGATTACAGGCTGTTCTGCAAAATGTCAAGAGGTAGCTTTTGCAAAGCAGACTCAGTACGGCAGTTGAAATGGGGGTAGTGGCGGCCTTCCAAATACAAAGGTCTGGAAATGTTTGGAGATATTTTAATATTGATGAATATTTCTTTGGTTTTTTTTGTGCGGCTTTAGGGTATCAGTGTCAAATGTATATGAATTAATGGCAAGACAGTGCCTTAACACTGTTAATGTTTTTTTAAACTTCTGGCAAAAAGGGATAAACTTTACTTATTTTATTAAATTATTAATAACAATTGTTCTTTTGGCCTGAATGCTCACAAAATTTGATAAACAGAAAGGAAAGTTAACTCGTTTCTATGATTCTTTGTTAAATACTTCCAAGTCTCCTGTTAAAATGCCTTTTTGTTTCTTGTTTATTTTCTCATGTTCCTTACAAGAAAAGCAAGCAAGAAAAAGTCTTTAGCATGAGAGAACACCCATGCTATTAAAAAAATAAAAAAAATAAAAAAAATCAATCAATATTAAACCTTTTTAAAAGGTAGCAATGCATTAAAAACAAAATTAGTAAAAATAAATCCCGGACACCAATATTGACTTTGGGGAAAAAATCTTTATCATCTGTCTATTGCTACACTCTGCCTATCCACTCTGATTGTTCAGTGGCTCTTCTGTGATGCTTTCTTATTGAATACAATGCCAAAAATCAGATAGAGAAAAATAAAGGACCTATGGATGAGCAAAAAACTTAAGACACATTATACCAGACTTGAACTTGGCTGTGACAAAATATGGATTTGCAGCCTTATTACAGTTAAGGTCTGTACCTCAGAATGAAATTTATCTATTAAAAGAGATTTTGTGAATCTTTTGAAGTTTCACTTGGTCCAAAATGGTGCTCTACTCGCTGTCACAAAGGTTGGTCAGGGCATATACTAAGCCCTACTTTCTTCTTTCATTGGGGCCGACACCCAAAATGCTGATCTCCAAAGGCTGCTTCGGAGAAGGTCTGAGGTCAGCACCCTCCTAACTCTGTGTGTGCTGTGCCCCTGCTTCTTACACACATCAAAAGCAGGCAACTGTCAAAGTCGGAAACAAATCCGGTGAGGGGTGAAGACTTGTGCTCTCTGCAACAGTCCTAAGCTGTAAACCTCCCTCTGAGGTGAACTGAGAATGTTTATAGCCAAGGCATCTTCATTTCTTCACCTACCATCTCTTGACAATGACTTTTTCCTCCCCTTCTGATTATTTTACTTCTCCATACAGAAAAAGGCAGGAGAGAGTCTTCTTGGGTTTAGTTTAATAAATAGGCAAGTCTCCCAGATACTACAATGGCAGAAGAAAAGGGGCAGAGATTCTGTGGGATTGGAATATAGCAGAAAGTTCTCCTTTTGACTTCACTCTTTTTTTTTAATAGATTAATTTTGCTGATTCTTGAAAATACTGGTACAGTACTCTATGTCAAGTTCTTCCTAAAAAGTATCCCTCCTCTTTTTGTCTTTCTGTGTAGAATAAAAGAATTTTTTACAATAGTGACAGTGGTTTATACATTTTCTCATAATCCTGTATTTCCCCTGTAAGCTTTGTTGCATGATATAGTATGTCAGTTTAAGTAACATCTGTCAAGGGATGGAAAGCAATTGCAGGTTCTTTTCATTCATAAAGTCATTCTGGAGTTTCTTCATCCTTAATTTTCTTGTCATGCTTTCAAAAACATTACATAATTTTGTCCAAATTACCCCCTGCATTGCATATACAAGATACAGCAGGTTATTAATTTCTTTCCTGGACCCAAAGAAACATGTCAAGGTATCTACACTGATATATACTAAATAATTTAGAGTTGGTAAAAGTTGAGCTTTGGCATGTCATTATTTGACAATTGCTCTTCTACTGCAATGCTTGTTTTCCTGCCAGAGTCTCCTCAGAATCCTACATGACATGTGATTCAATCTCTTGATCTTCTCAGTTACATTTACATTAATTTAACACATTCTAATATATAATGGCAATGCCTTCACATTGATGTGGTGAAAACTCTGACAAAAAATCCAAACATATCTTGGGCATGCATGACAGAGATGTATTCAGGATTAGAATAGGGCACATATTTAGCAAATCAAAGAATAGCTGGGATTGGAAGTGACCTCTAGAGATTGTACAGTCCAACCTCCCTGCTCAAAGCAGAGCAGGTTGGTTTCTGTGTCCAGTCATGTCTTGAATAAGTATGAAGGCTCCAGAGCATCACATTCATAGTAGAAAAAAAAAGAGATTTTTCTTATGTTTATATGGAATCAGCGTACTTCTACCCAAGGCCCATGTGCCTCTTGTCCTATCACTGAAAAAAGCCTGGTTTTGTTTTTCTACTTGCCTCCCCTCATTCAGATATTTGTACACATTGATCATATCTTCCCTGGGCCTTCTCCTTCCTAAACAATCCCAAATCTCTCAGCCTCTCAAACATCAGATGCTTCAGTCCCTTTATCATCTCCGTGGCCTTTCTCTGTCCTTGTTGCAGTGTGTCCATGTCTCTCTTATACTGTGGAGCTCAGATCTTGACCCAGCAGTCCAGGTGTGTCTCACCAGAGCTGAGCAGAGAGGAAGGATCACATCCATCAACCTGCCAGCAGTGCTCTTCCTAATGCACCCCAGTCATCTTTGCTGCAAGGCTGCACTGCTGGCTCATGTTCAGATTGTTGAATACCAGGGTCCCCAGGGCCTTCTCTGCAAAGCTGCTTTTTAGCTGCTTCCCCAGCTTTGTTACTACAAATATTGTTCTGATCTGCGTGCAGGATTTCACATTTCTTTGCTGAAATTCATGGGATTCTTTTCAGCCTTTTCTCCTGCTTCTTATTAAATTTGTTTTGATTTATGATCTTTTAGGTAATTAGTAATACTATTAGCAGGAAATATTTTGTTTTCATGAACTATGTGGCTTTTCCTAATTAAATCATGCATGTAACATTAATGATAATAATCTATGTCTCTTACCATAAGTAGATTTTTCTCAAAGACAGTTCTTGGAATCCTTCTCTACACATACAGGATCTTTCACCTTCAAACATGATCAGCGTTTGTATCCTTCTCCATCCAAGATTCTTGAAGTCAGGTGTGGCTATTGATTTCTTATCACAGTGCTACTGGGTTAAGTGGAATTGACATGTTCTCACTACTCGTTTTCAGGTCACCAGAGGGTGTAGATGGGAGACAGTCACAGGTAACTTCCATCCCACCCAGATGGCTCAGCAAATGCTTGCCACGAGACTTCAGCTTTGGACAACTTCTGGGAGCTGAGGCTCAGGAACACCATGCTTATGTTCCTTAGCATGCACTGAAATCTTGCTCAAACACATGGCAAACCCTGCCATGCTGGTGTTTATTCTGATTATCACTAGAGGTCCCCAGGTGCACCACCATTCCTGCAAAATCAGGCAGCAGTGGCTTGCAAAGCCAAGGCTCTGTACTATTTCTTCCTCTCAGCCCTCAGGACAATGTGAGAAGTTTCCTGCTGCACACTGTGTGTCACAGCTGGTGTCTTGAGCTCAGGTGAGAGGAGCTGTAGACTGAGGTTCACTGGCTTTGCCCAAACTGTCAACACTAAAACCAGATCCATGGCCAACTCCAAAACCTTGCCACCCGTATGATTCATTGGGGTCTTCTTGTCTGTTGTTAACTAATATTACAACTATCAGTTAGTATTACAGCTATTTCACAAATGAGAAATCATCAGGCAAGAGATAAAGTGACAAAACATATGTACTAGAAGAGACTCATGGCCTCAACTAGAACTCAGCTCTTATGTCTTGTAAGACAGTCCTGTCACCATTAGAACACGTAAGCTAACCTTCTTGGAAAAAAATGAAATGTGAGCCTCCCTTTGAACCAGCTTGACTTTGAGCTCTCATGAAACACCAACAACCTTTGAAAGAACACAGGGATGGCACCATTGACAGATTTTACCTCAGCTGGCTACAAATAAAGTTATTTGAAATAACTGCCAAAGCTGTAATTTATCAGACTTTTTCACAGATTCCACAAAAGCAAGGAAATTCAAAGTTGAAAGGCTTTCTCCAAGCACATGCCAGGCATTTGTGCATGAATTGCAGGAGGGGAAACGATATGTTTCTTTCAGAACTGTTGTTGCCATCACGGAAAGCGAACAAGCATCTGTGCTTTGGAAATCAGTGGATGGAAGGTGTTCCGTGAAAAGCAGCATGTGGGAAAGCAGCTTAAAATGGTGAGAGTGTACAAAAGTAGCAGGAGTTCTGAATGCCACCGGGGAGAAGAAGTGGAACAAGGCTGACACATAGAAAGGTGGTGAGAAAGCAAAAAGAAATGCAAAGAGGAGTACACTGAAAGGAAAAAACCCACCCACTTTTGGCTAGAGAATAGGTCTGAACAAGTTCCAAGAGAGGAACAGAGAAAGAGAAAAAATTATAGGGTAGATGGAAAGTGTATCTATTAGATGACTGTGCAGGTGAAAATGTAAGTTGAAATTTTGGTGTTTTACTGTGGAAACAGATACAAAGCTGAAAATCAGATGTTCCAGCAGGACTCCTGATACAGCAAATCTGTACATTTATAGTACATGAAACCTGTAGGATTATTCTTCTCTGCAGCGTTTGCCACTGATCTTCCTGAATGGGAAGATTCACATTTAGTAATATTTAAATAAAGAGTACTACTTACCTTAAATCACAATAAATAAAGGTTGCACTGCCAGTCCTAAGGCTCTTAATTTCACTCCAGGACTGATGATTTCCTGTGTCACTACACTGTGAAGCTGAATCCAGAGTAACAATTTAATACTCGAATGCCCAGAGTCAGGCAGATGCTTTGCATAAAAGTGTTCTCTTGTGCTTGTGGAGTGCCTGCAGCTCCCCTGAAGAGCTGGTGGGTGCTAAGCATCTCTGAAAATCAGGTCACTGTCACTCAAGAGCTCATAAAGCAACTGAGGTGCCAAAGTTTAAGACTAAACTTACAAGTAAGTGACATCATTGTGGAAGACTCTGTCTCTGAAGGACTGCTGTGCTTTCAGTCATTTGAATTTTGGTATGTGATAGACATGCATTTATAAATTAGATGCCTTTATAGCTTGTAGCACCCTCTAGAAATTAGGATAAAAGAAAGAGGGCATTAGAAAGGAAAGAAGGAAGATGAGGGGAACTAATAAAACAGAAATGGATGGAGATGTTCAAGATTATTTTAAACTAGTTTGGGCATGCCTCATTGGTTCTGAATGCAGATAGGAAGCTTAAAATAAATTAAATTAAGTGGGGTTCTTCTACATAACACATAAAAGAACTGGGGAACAGAGTGTCCACAGGATGTTTGGAGGGAAAAAGGTCCAAACAGCTTCAAAGAAGAGCTTGGAAAAGCCAGACTTGGAAGATCTGAGAAATTACTCCATTTTCATTTATTAAACATGATAGACTTGACAGAGCATCTGGCTCAAGAAGTCTCCAAAGTGCAATCAGGTGGGAGCTGGGTGGACATACCACAGAACTTACTTATCCATATTTGCGTCATTTCTCATTCTATTGCCTTAATCATTTCATTCTGGCTCTTATGGGAGACAGGCTGTACTACTTTAAATGTTCCTTTCATCTGACTCAATGCTCTCGTATTCTATTTTGCATTAGTAGCTTATGTTTTCCCTTCTATAGGAATAGATACTATCTATCTTAACTGTGCTGGCCTAAGTCAATTGGTCTTCCTCTTGTCCTTCTGCAGCAGTAACTATGATTGCTGTGATGTCCAAATATAAACTGTTTTAGAGTGGGTACTGAAGAGGCAGGCAGGCATTTTAATTACAGGGTTTAAAAGGAGAACAGATGCAAGTGAGTCGAGAGCTAGGTAAATATAACTGCGTCACCCCTTGTACCCTGAGAGTCATCACTCTTTGTCTCCAACAGATTGACATCAGGATAAATTCAAAAGTAGAGGGAATAGTACTGGAAAATACCTATTTTTAACAGACTGGGGTAAAGTGTACAGATAGCACAGATATTATAGATGGATACATTTTAATTTACTCAAAGCCATTTAGTCAGTGCTACTAAAAATACATTATTTTGTTCAGACACAGAATTACAAAGATGTATTCAAGTGGTTTTAACTTGAGTTTTCCAACTCAAATTGAAAAAAAAAAACTTTTCCTGAATCTGCCATGTTCACTTTCATATATTGAGCTTGGTTCCCAGACTGGCATTATACTCCACCTGGTAGCAAGGCAGTGAGTGGGCACAGAGGTAGAGAAGTCCCTTAGAAAACTGTTTTGTCCAGTGCTCAGGGCTTTAAAGTTGATTAGTAAACAGTAAGCCAGTGCTGAGTCTCTGGTGCAGACTGCTTGTGCTGTGCAGCTCTGCTCAGGGACTGGGTAGTGGCTTTCTTGGGAACTGGATCTTTCAGGCATGTTTCAAAGGGGACTCATAAATAGAAAGGTACAGAAACTCAGGTGGAGATAACAAAGACACCAGTGACTTCCACAAAGTTTACTTCAAAGGAAATGTGCAGCCAGCGTTAGCTTCCAGTCTAAGTAATAAGAAGAGAAAGACAGAGGAAGGTGTCCAAACCCAGGACTATCAGCAGAAAAAAACATTTAGAATTGTATCTATGTTTCAATTGTGCATATGAATAGCAATCAGCGAAATATAAACAGCACTTCATAAATTACATATATTTAATCCCTGAGAAGTAAGCATTTTAACTGAGAAATGTTTCCACTTATTTAAATCCACATAAAATGTGCATGTTGTGTATGTTTGCCAGCTTCCTGACCATACTATGACTATAATCCCTGGTTTCTATCACTGCCTGATAACTGTTTCATGATTTAGGTAGTTTTTCAAGCCATTTTCATCTAACATAAAAAAATCCCATTTTTTTCCCTGCAGGACCCTCCTAAATCCCATCATCATCTCTGATTTTAAGGGATACTAAGATGGATCTCATTGAAAAAAAAATCCATAGAAAATCTAGAAATTTGTGGGGTGGGGAATTTAATAGAGGGTACATGGGTAAGTCTTTGTTCAGCATGGCTGTCAGTTCCTCTTTGCTGCATTTCATTCTTGTCCAAACCATGAATTCCTTAGACAGGGGACCATCTCCTTTGTTCTGGTTTTGCAATATGTCTGGTTAGAGTTTTCTACTGCTACTGATGTTCAATTAAATACAAATAATAAATAGTTAATGGTTTGCTGAGCTGCAGAGGTGGGGCTAATCAGCTGAGACTTCATGGGGTGGTTAATGATGGATTAGGAATGGGGGAACTGATAAAGCTGAATATTTAAAGACTAATATTGTACAGGATGATGGATGTTTTGTCTGCTTTCATTGCATATGAGCAGGAACTAACAATGTGCTTATCTTCCTCCTCCTTCTATTGTAGATTACTCGGCTCCAAAACGTTGCTGTTCTGAGTCTCTGTCCAAATTCCCCTGAGTGGAGCAGTGCCCATCAGGAGATGGCCTGAGAGGCTCTTACAATGGAAATTGGGTGGGGAGGTGAACAGTGACTCTATGAAGGGGGGCGTGTTATCAGCTGCACACTCGTCCACTCCTGTTCATACTAAGCTTGCTGAAATGGAGGGGTTACAATTGATTTTGCTTTCTTTTGCAGTGCTGACTGATGAGCCAGTGAGGAGGCAGCTGCGTTCTGTGGGCAAGTGCCACAGAAGGGGTTTGTCCCACTGCCTGCGCAGCGCTGCTGAGACACAGCGGGATCTTTGGCTTTCCATCTGTGTCATATACCGATGAGCTACTCTATCCCTGATGATGAGCTACTGTATCCCTGAGA
The DNA here is from genome assembly GCF_030490865.1 of Poecile atricapillus. Classification (NCBI taxonomy): domain Eukaryota; kingdom Metazoa; phylum Chordata; class Aves; order Passeriformes; family Paridae; genus Poecile; species Poecile atricapillus. Next base: position 44,887,761 of record NC_081251.1, on the reverse strand, counting down.
CTGGTGTGCAGAGTGAAGAGTTACATACACCTTCTCTGTCAAAGGAACCCTATGTATCACAGATATATTTATTTGTTTTGAAAAAATCTTTTGCATTTGTTATCGTTTATTAACCAGCAACATATCAAGTTCTGATATTGGTATCACAGTAGGTATAATTCGGCTTAAAAATTAATACTTCTAAGTGTCAAATTCTGTCAAGGGACATGACACCTACTGAAACCAACTGATGCTAAATGATGATGTTTTTTCAGTGTCTAACTATAGGATCAATATGGCCTTCGCCCTTGTCAGTAGTTCTGTCAGCTGCTAGGAAGACAGGCAGCCTTGCAGACAAGACACAGACAAGAAGGTCAAGAGAAGTGGATTCTTTTCTCAGTTTGCCTTAGGCTTTTGCAAAACCTTGGACAAATCACACAACCTCTCCGTTCAACCTCCTGACTTCCAAAATGGAAATGATCATAACTCTCTGCTTTCCCAGGATGCCATGGAGTAAATCAATTATTGGGAGGAGGGAAAGGGGAGAATAGGTGTATGTAGGAACAACAACTATATGGGTGCTTTGGAAGGAAGAGACAATTTTTCTTTACTTTTATTTTTGTAAATTGTCTTTGAGTGCACCTGGGATTTAACATATTAAAAAATTAAGCAACATCTATAAGATTTGGTCATGTAGACAGGTTATAGTTACTACAATGTATTGGCATTGCTGGTCTCATTTTCCTAAAGACATTATTTATTTTGAATAACGCCAGGGTAACTATGAAAAATTGAAAGTTCAAATGCTCCAAATCAAATGGAAGTGCTTTGCAATTGTTTTACTTTAGATGGCAGTCAGGAAAATATTTCCTTGTTTCATGTGCTAGAAAAGAGATCCACAGCTGGCATTAGTAGTGGCTTTGATGTATTCTCTGGTACATTGGTCCAGAGCATGCTGATGTAAACAGAAGTGTCTCTTGACCTGTCATCTTTATTCTTCAGCTTTGATATTGGCCCTATCCAGTGGCTTCCTTCTCCTCCTGGGGAGGCTTTTAAAAGTCATTTGATACAGAAAAAAAAAAAAAGAGTTTCAGTTTTCTTCTCTGCTTAAGACTCTAAAGAAATAGACACATCTATTGTACAGTCACTAAAGCTCTTGAAATAGTGCGGGTTTTTCTCTCCAATCCTGCAGGGAAATGAGCAAAGAAAAAAAAAAAAAGAAAAAAAAGAAAAACAGAAAAAAAAAAAAGCATGTGGTTTTGTCCACAACTTATGATGTGGTAAGTACATCATACTTTTGCTTCTGATGGGTTTTTTTTTTTGAGATGAAAACTGAGAAGCTCTGTTTCAGAGACAGGCAGTACAAACAGCAATGCCTATGGGTAAGTTAGTCCATCATTGCCTATTATAGGACCCTGGCTTTTGATGCCTGTAACTGTCAAATATCAGCTAATTTGTAATGATTTTTTCCTGTGATTGGTGTGCCAGCCTGAAGCTGATTTTTAAAATAGTTCGCCCAGTTTGAAAAATGAGGTTAGCAGAAAAAGAAAACGTTCTCCTTTTGTTGAAAAACATCATTGGGTTGCATGACTGAGAAACTCTCCATGCTCTAAACCTGAAATTTGGCAAAGAATTTGCCAAGGATTTGGAGAGTCCCACCCATAAGGATGTATGATAAGAAGATTAGGATGCAGGTTATGCAGACAAGAGGGTTATTGAGGGTCAAATGAGAAGGCTGTAACAAGACTGAAAGAACAGTAACCCATAGGGATGATGTATGGGACTGAAGCAAAGCAGTGAGGAGATTTGGAGAAAGAAACCGTGAACTTGGACCAGGAGTAAAAAATGAACTACTGAAGCAAGACTCCATGGCTAAGAGAAGGGAAAGGGATGAAGGCATTGGGCTGAGAATGAGAGAAAGAAACTCCTTAGGTATTACAGTACAATCTTCTCCAAGTGTCTCTGTGGCCAAGAAATAACAATTTAAAAAAAGCTGGAAAATGACAAAATATTTGCTTTATTTCTCTAGCGATTGCTGCTTTTAAAGAACATCAACTTACTGCTGGTGAATCCTGAGAAAGCCCTAGTGATAGTGTGCAGAGTTGTGGATACCAAGGGTTTTGCTCTAGTTCAAAACCATTTGGACTTAGAAGAATTCTACACAAAGAGTACAGAGGCATTCAGATTTTTAGAATAACATAAAGAACAGCAATTTTAAAAAGTTAAAGTCTCACGCATTAGGAAATGGTAGGTTTACTGCCCATGGAACCCTAATTCTCCCCAGTTTATACGTATTATTTTAAGCAGACTTTAATTGCATAATCATGTTAAGTTTTTCACAGAACACTAACCACATTAAGTGCAAAAATGGATATGGCTCAGGAAATGAATCAAGGAACTTGTCACCATTACAGGATGAGGTGCCTTGGTAGCTCCTCTTAAGTGCATCCCTCCGGCAATTTTCATTAACTTAGGCTTTCTGCACAGAAACATGCCACTGCATTCTGTCATTTCTAAACTGTGTTTATGAGCTGAAATTCCCTATTTAGCAACAGTTTGTTCTCTGACACCAGCTAACTAAACTGCCTCAGTGGCAGCTCCTTCAAAGCAAAGCTTTATTCTCTTAGAGACAGGCAGCACAGAAAGCAAGGATTTGACACCAGAAACTTAACTCTTAAGTTACCTTTCCAGTTCTCACAGTTTCCTCTGTTCTAGTTTTTCCCCTCCCTATTGGGAGAGGCCACTTATGAGACACCACAGGCATGTCCAGGTGTTGCTGACTCCACAGTCAAAGCCCTTCTTTAGGACAGTACCTTTTAGAGTGCTGGAGTTGTCTCAGGTGTCAAAACAACAAACATCATGTTTTTGAAAAACAGGTAAGGGCGTTCCTTTTTAGCAGCTTCTCCCCTGCAACTGCAAGAGTTATATTGTGCTTTCCTGGACATCTTTCTCTCTGATGGGATTATTTTCTATTTGCATCTTCTTTTACAGTATCCTTCAATGTAACTCTCTTTATATCATGTGGAATAATGCAAACAAAATTAAGTGACCTGTAACTTGTATTTCCAAAGATAGGAAATGTAACACCCTCATTTTCAATATGACTGTAGTCAAAAGGACAGTTTTCTCCTCAAATCTTTGCCTGATCCGTTGCAACAAAGCCTTGAAGATATAGAAGGAACGGATGTCAGTGATTGTAAAGACAGACCATATTCTTTCTGTGGGTATCTGTGTAGTATTAGAAGTATCTGTGGGTGTGAGGAAGTCACTTAAACACAGTTTCTGAAGACAGCCAGTGAATTCTTCTCCTCTGTTAAATCTGTTATCTGAAATAGAACATATATTCTCTGCATTCACCAAAGTTTTGGGGGCAGGTACCTGCAAAGAGGCATTGGTGATGGCCGTGCTCAGAATTAAGGAAAGACTACATGATATACAGCAGGTCACACAGCAGGATCCTGAAGTCTTCACTAGGGTCCTCAAAATTAGCTGTCTCTTTGAAGTTCACTGGTTGCAAGTACCTCCTCAGCTCAGAAGGAGCCTGTTCATAACCCGCTCAGCTGGCTCAGAGCAGAGCACCATACAACACAGCTGCAGTGCAAGGCAGAGCATGCAGTAAATAAGGGCGGGTGATGCCATGCCCAAGACAACTCCGGGAAGAGGTAAAAAAGAATGCCCATACACTTAAATTATTGACCTACAGGATCATCGGGGTTGGAGAAGACCGTCAAGATCAGCACATCAGCCGTCAGTCCGAGCATCAGACCAGCACTGCCGCCCCTAAACCACATCACCCAGTGCCAGATCCAGATGCCTCCTGAACACCCCGGTGAGTCCACCAACCTCCCTGAGCAACCTATTCGAAATCCTGACCAAACAAACAGCAAAAAATAAATGCACAGAAATCATGACTATGCAGCTAAAGACTACAGGCCGAACACCTCAGGTGGGACCCTGACCTCTCTTCCCCGCTGGTCCTTGAAGCAACCCTGGGCACAGGCAGAGCACATCCCGTTCTGTGGGACACCCTCAACCAGCCGGGAGGAGGCGCGGGGAGCGTTCCCCCTCCAGCGGAACCCTCTGCCATGGCTCTGGAAGGCAACAAGCGCAGAGTAGGGAAGCGCTTTATCCCCGCGGGTTCTGAGGGCAGGGGACAGCAGGCACAGCTCGCTGCCTGAGGACACCAGCGCACCCGTCAGCAGCCCCCGCCTCGCCGCCCTCGCTTTACGGCGCGCCGTGTTTTGCGACGCCCAAGATGGCCGCCCCCAGGGCACAATGAGCCCGCTCCGGCCGCCGCCGCCGCTGGGGGGGACGCGGGGCACGGGCAGGGCCGTCCGGGGCACAGCCGGGGCGTTCCTCCGGCAGCAGGACCTGTCCGCGACTGCTCGGTGTGTGGGGCCCCGCCGGGGCTCGTAGCGGGAGAGCGGAGCGTCCCTTGGGAGGCGGCATGTGGGGTGCCCTGCTGCGGCGCGGGGTCCGCTGCGCCGGCGGGATCCGATGCCTGTCCTCGGGCGGCCCGCCCTGGAGCCAGGTGGTGTCGGAGGCCGAGAAGATCGTGGGGTACCCGACGTCTTTCATGAGCCTGCGGTGCCTGCTGAGCGACGAGCTCAGCAACATCGCCATGCAGGTCCGCAAGCTGGTGGGCACCAAGCACCCGCTGCTCGACACCGCCCGGTAAGCGCTGGTGGGAGCTGCGGGGGCACGGCGGGGCTCCCGGCCCTCGGCAGCCTTGGCACAGCTCCTGGCAAGTTTTGGGCTTCGTGCCGTGAGTGGGGTGTCCCCAGGGAAAGGCTGCCTCGGGGGTGGGAGGTTTCGCCTCCGCTCCGGGATCCTCGTTTCCTTGCCGCAACAGGTTTTCCCTGCGGTTATCCGCTGTCATTCGGAAGTTCCTTCCTTGTGGCGCCACGTGCGGCGCTTCCCCCGTGCGGGGAGGGAAAAAAAAAAGAAAAATTCCCCGGAAAAGCGCGGCTGCCTCGCTAACAGTTACGTATTTTCTTTATAACTAGGAGCTATGTGTCAAGGGAAACAAGGAAAAAAAAGCAGAGAGACTACTCAGTTCAAAAGCTCGGAATGACACTGCTCGGAACTGTGCATTTTGTTAGCAAGTGTTTGGGATTATCCAGCTGGGAGCTGCGAGTTTTTGTGTGTTGTTGAGAATTTTAGAGTTGCTAAGCTGTTTATCCACTCTTTCATTCTTAAGGCAAACTAATGGAAGTCTTGCGTTCCTGCCAATAAACAGAAATTGGGATTGTTGAGCAGGGTTTTCTTTGACTGTAAAACAAGAACTGGTTGGCAGTGGGGTTTTTATACAATGAAACTCCAGACGCTTACCAAAATTAAGGAAAAAATAGAAGTGCAGTTTTCTGAAGACTTGTGTTTGTAGGTTTGAGTGTCTTGGTTGTGGTTTTTGTATGGTTTTGGGGTTTTTTATGGTTTTTGTTTGATAGATCTGTGTTTGCTGTAACTGCAGCTAGAGCAACATTAATAGAATCCAAGTTTAGTATGCACAGTATTTTTTAACAGGTGTAAGACAAAAATGAGCATTTGTTTAAAGTGGATGTTCAGCTTTTCTTTTAAGGAGCGGAAATTGTAACTCTTTAGAGCTCCTTGGCAAATCCACAGTGCTGTAATGGTATAAAATCAAGATTTGTTTTTCAAGCTCTCTGTCTCTAAATCTGGTTTTCTTGAGTGAACAAAATGAGTACAAGGGACAAACTGTTTTTTTTAAAGAAACATGATTTTCAGGAAGGGAGATTTAGACATTGGCCTTAAGTGGACTTTTCTGGAAGAAACAGA